>NC_140593.1:86025888-86625888 GCF_964204655.1 Triturus cristatus | reverse complement strand
AAAAGGCCAGCTAGTATACTCAAGAACTCTAAATGAGACAGCAAACAGCTGGAGAGGCGATGGTGTGCAAGCAATGACACCTCCAACAGGGAAGCCATCAAGAGCTTCCTCAAACTCTACCAACACCGCTGAGGGCAACAAAGAAGACAGCCCTAGCAGTGTGCATCGAAACCCGTGCCAACAACACCAAGGAACTTTTCAAAATCGTTAAGGAAGCCTCCAACTCAGCTGTCAACAGTGGCGTAACGAAAGTTGAGGGGGCCCCCCTGCCACGTACACGGAGGGGCCCCCACTCCGGATCTAATCTGAGCTCTTGGGCCAGAGTATTGTGCTGCGGGGGCTCCCCTGCAGCTCGGGCCCCCACCGCCCCGTGGGGGCTGCGGGGGCCTGTGTTACACCCCTGGCTGCCAAGGAAAACAGCAACACACCCTCACAGGAGCTGTGTGACAACCTCACCGACTTCTTCCATTAAAAAATCGCAACCATATACAGTGACTTCAAACCCCAACCCACACCTACAGACTTCCTTTACAGATACTCCTCTACAGCAACCAAGACCAACCACCATGAAATCCATCCACTTGGGAGCTCCCACAGACCCATGCCTCCACCACATCTGCTACCCCGGAAACCGAAGGATTGGCCTGGAACTCACTATAGTGCTCAACACCTATATCACCACTGCAACATATCCAAATGCCAAAGCAAGACCACTTCTCAAAAAACCTCCGCCAACCCCAGTGTACTCAAAAACTACCAGCCAATCTCTCTTCTCCCATTCTCAGTGAGGGTACTGGAAAAGATCATCAACAAGCAACTCATGACACACCTGGAGGAGAACCAGGTACTCAACGCCTCCCAATCCAGCTTCCGCAGCAATCACAGCACTGAAAGAGCCTTGATTACAGCCAACGGTGATAACTGAACTCTTCTGAGGAGAAACAGCAGGTCTGATCGTCCTCGACCTCTTGGAAGCCTTCAACATCACATCTCACCACATGCAGATTGAAAGACTCCACCACATTAGCATCCAAGGGGATGCGCTCAAATGAATCACCTCCTTCCTCACTGGAAAAACCCAGAGGATCCACCTCCCACCTTTCAACTCCGGACCCATGGAGATCACCTGCGGTGTCTCCCAGGGCTCTTCATCAGCCCCACACTTTTCAGCGCATGACCCCACTGGCCAACATCATCAGATCCCATGGCCTCAGCACAATTTCCTATGCAGACGATGTTGCATGATGCATAACACCCTGAATTGTAAAGCCCCCAGCTACCTATCTTCTAGGCTCACTCCCTATTGGCCAGCTAGACTCCTTAGATCTAGTGAGAAAGCGCTATTTATAGTGCCACGGGTGAAAAGGGCCCTACAGGGGGAAGATCTTTCTCCTATTCAGTCCAGCTGTATTGGAACAGATTACCCCTAAACATCCGAATGTGCACTGAGCCTCTCCAATTCAGGAAACTACTTAAGACTGCGTTCTTCTGAAAACAGTAGTCTCCACTGTGTCTGTGTTTTCGCTTGCGCCGAGATACCTCTCCCGGGGTGATTTGTGCGCAATTTAAATGATATTAACATAACCTATGTATCTCATTCTTGCCGGACAGTGTTAGTGCTGTCCTCATATATATCTCACAATACTCAAGAGTGATGCCATTCTGTATTATTATATGTATCACCTTCCTAAAGGCGGTTGCCAGGCTGTCCTACTACATGTATCACATACTTGACACTTGGTGCCAGAACTGTCCTACTATATGTATCTCATTCCTGCTGGGCAGCGCCAGTAGTGTCCTATTATTAGTATCTAATTCCTGCTGGGCAGTGCCTGTACTGTCCTATTATATGTATCTCATTCCTGCAGGGCAATGCCAATGCTGTCCTATTATATGTATTCTGCAACAACAAGGGAAGTCGACCAGGGACCTTGGGAGACAATTGTTTTCAACAACAGTGGTCCCCAGAAAGTGAAATGGAAACCAAAGGAATGAATATAGACTCAATCGTAGCTATATTTAGTGGACTTGTACAGCCGGACAGAGGTCTGATATTTACTTGTAGGTTTAGGATATAGTCATACAAAACAATACATAAAATGGGACACAATCCTGTGTACTACTTAGCCAGTAGGGGCTCAGGCAAAGCTTTTCCGGTTTGGAGGATATACAGTGTTACAAGAACAAATCACTACAAAACACCATTACAACGGAATGAACGAAAGGTTTTTCGCGTATAAGGTGTTTTAGGGTGTCGACGGCGTTTTGATCCGTTTGAAGGATGAGCGGATCATCATCAGGACTTAAATAACATGCCTGTTAAATAGAGCCTCATTAGCCTGGGGGAGCAAGGGGGGAAGGAAGATACATAAGCGAAAACAATTAGGAGGATTACATATAACTAGGAAACTCAATAGTGGCAGCGCAGTGATAAAAGCATGCATTTCAGACTCTGAAAGTTCTGTTTAGCATGCATTAAGATACGAGAGCCACATGGGAAGAGGTTGTGAGTAGTATGGGACGTGAAAAAGGGGCTGGTGTGCTCAAGTGGTATATGGACCATGTATATAATACGGTGTATAGACAAGGTGTGGTGGTTAACCTTGTAAGGTACGGCCACGAAGGGGTATTCAGACGAACGGTTAGACAAGTCGTTGCGCCATGTTAATTAGTTAAGTGCACAGACAAGCGTATGCAGGAGTGTCAACCAAGGCGAGCGCAATCGCTGCAAAATAGATTGAAATCATGAGACATGCTGAATAGCTAAGCGCAAAGACAAGTGTATGCAGGAATGTCACCCAAGGCGAGAGCAATCGCTGCGAAATAGGTTAAAATTATGACCATTGAGGGTGGAGAATTGTAGAACATGCTTAGACTGTGGAGATTACTCAATTAGACATTGGAGGCAGCAAGGCTGAGTAGGACCTGGTCACATAATTAGTCAAGCGTTTAAGTGCGATAGTAATGGCGGTGTCTAACCAAGGAGTGTGGAAGGGTAAAATAGTGCGCAGGTAGCATCTAGGCAGTAATTCAGAAACAGTTGAACAGTTTTAACGTTCTGACAGTTGCATACATAGGCTCAGTTACATACTAAATAGGGAAACTCAGTACGGTGAAAATTCGAGATGGCGGCATTAGAATCACTTGGATTAAGGAGAATAGCCAGTTACATACATAGTCTCAAACACATACTAAATAAAGAACTTCAGTATAGTATAAATTCGAGATGACAACATTAGTAGGATTATGGAGGATCATGATTTCAATCTATTTTGCAGCGATTGCGCTCGCCTTGGTTGACACTCCTGCATACGCTTGTCTGTGCACTTAACTAATTAACATGGCGCAACGACTTGTCTAACCGTTCGTCTGAATGCCCCTTCGTGGCCGTACCTTACAAGGTTAACCACCACACCTTGTCTACACACCGTATTGTATACATGGTCCATATACCAATTGAGCACACCAGCCCCTTTTTCACGTCCCATACTACTCACAACCTCTTCCCATGTGGCTCTCGTATCTTAATGCATGCTAACCAGAACTTTCAGAGTCTGAAATGCATGCTTTTATCACTGCGCTGCCACTATTGAGTTTCCTAGTTATATGTAATCCTCCTAATTGTTTTCGATTATGTATCTTCCTTCCTCCCCCCTTGCTCCCCCAGGCTAATGAGGCTCTATTTAACAAGCATGTTATTTAAGTCCTGATGATGATCCGCTCATCCTTCAAACGGATCGAAACGCCGTCGACACCCTAAAAAACACCTTATTCGCCAAAAACTTTTTGTTCATTCCGCTGTAAAGGTGTTTTGTAGTGATTTGTTCTTGTAACACTGTATATCCTCCTTGTGTAACAAACGCAAAAAGCTTTGCCAGCACCATCCTCATATATGTATTATGGTCTTGCCAGGTGGGGGCAGCACTTTCCCATAGTATTACATGCATGACATTCCTGAAGGCTGGGTAGTAAGTAAACAGGGTGTTAACATGAACTCTCTGTGTCATTATGAGTCAGTGCAAAGAGCAGCGCGCTGCTGGGCACACTGTGGTTAACACACGAGCCTCACAGCCATGCTCTGGGTCCGCAGGAGTGGACCAATCCTGCCCTCCGGGAGACCCTGGTATGAAGCTCTATCCAGGCATGTGGGAGGCTCATGTGGCACTCAGTGGCATGCAGGGGGGCAGAGTGATTGCAGCTCTTCTGTAAAAGGAGGAATTACAAGAAAGGGAAGTAAGTCCTCACCTGTTGAATCTGGGTTGCAAGCAGAGCTCACTGTCGAGCACAGATCCCACATCTTTGACCTTCGAACCTGGAGCCGACCTGGTGCCCAGATGTTCTGGGAAATGATCACTGGTAGAGAATGATGGACCGCCCCATCACCTTCTCCCTTTTCATCTTGGCTGCCAGGCGCTTATGAATGGCCTCAAGGCGCTCTCCAGACAGCAAGTCAATGTATTTGAAACTTCGTCAGATCTCAGCGTAAAGTCAGCGTAAGCAAGACCCTTAAAACCAAAAGACGTGCCTGAGAAGGGAATACAGAGTGAGGAAGTTTAGGCAAAGCACAGACCCCCCAGGGGCCCCACACGAGACTGTTTCAACTGCAGTGACAACAGGGGCAAGGGACAGAATATGAATTGTTCAAGAAGTGACTAAATCTAACTCCTCGGCTGCTTTTAGGCTCACTCTTTTGGGGAAATCAGAGAGAATTCCCAAGTCTGCAACATCTGAGAGAATAGTCATCGTTGTATCTGTAGAATCGCAGAAAAGGTTTGTGATTCTCCTGTTACCCCGAAGCAGGCATGTCGGGGTGTGTCCCTATGCACAGTGCAGAGTTGCACACGAGGAAATGTCAAGGCATCAGGGTTGTTTCTGAATTTCACCAGGAGTGCGTCTCTGCCATTTGCAAGATTGGGAATCCGGGGACTCTTCACAGATTGGGAATGGATTGGAGAAGGTTTGGAATACACACTATTGTGTAGGTTTGTGGGTGTGCACAAAGGTTCGGGACAAACCACCCCTAGAACAACCCCTTTCCTCTCACTCATTACCCAGGGGAGTTCACTTACTCCTAAAATAACCTTCATATCAGAAAATCCTTCACCAATCTACAACCTCCCTTTGTAAATATCACAATTGCTTTTACACGTACAATTTAAATACCAAAATTGCCTTTATACTCATAAAAATGTTGAGTGTGTATAATGCTAACATTGCATGTTGAAATAGCTTTGTGAATTGTGCCCTTAAATGTTAAGTGCACACTTAAAACAACACACTGTTGCAGTTTACCATGCAGGGCACCCAGGGCTGGACTGTGCCAACAATCATCGTTTCATGCTTGTTTCCATTCGACCCCTGGCACCTCCTCCCTTTGTGATTGTGAAGGAGCCTTTAACATGTTAGTGTAGGGAACATCACACAAAGAGGGGAGCATTGTTTCCTTACTAGGATGTTCTTAATATTGCTCTAAACTGAGGATCTATTTGATAAGATCCAAGCATTAAATTTGCCACCGGTTACCAGGGAGATTATAAAATGTGGCAGCCTCTCTGGGACAAAAATCGGGTAGGTAAATCCTGAAATGTGCCCCCTCTATGCTGCCACAGAACAATCAGTTGGACTACCCGCTCCACTGGTATTCTGAAATACCTGGGCATGTACATGCCCAGGGATAGAAAGATCATATCCAAGCAATCGAAGATGTAACCTGCAAGTGCAAGAACGGATGAAAAACCGCTCCAAGTAAAGCGACTGACCGCCCTTGATTCCAAGTAAAGCGACTGACCGCTCTTGATTCCAAGGAAAGCGACTGACCGCCCTTGATTCCAAGTAAAGCGACTGACCGCTCTTGATTCCAAGGAAAGCGACTGACCGCTCTTGACCGCTCTTGATTCCAAGGAAAGCGACTGACCGCTCTTGATTCCAAGGAAAGCGACTGACCGCTCTTGATTCCAAGTAAAGTGACTGACTGCTCTTGATTCCAAGTAAAGCGACTGACCGCTCTTGATTCCAAGTAAAGCGACTGGCCGTTCTTGATTCCAAGTAAAGCGACTGGCCGCTCTTGATTCCAAGGAAAGCGACTGACCGTTCTTGATTCCAAGGAAAGCAACTGACCGCTCTTGATTCCAAGGAAAGCGACTGACCGCTCTTGATTCCAAGTAAAGTGACTGACTGCTCTTGATTCCAAGTAAAGCGACTGACCGCTCTTGATTCCAAGTAAAACGACTGGCCGTTCTTGATTCCAAGTAAAGCGACTGGCCGCTCTTGATTCCAAGTAAAGCGACTGACCGTTCTTGATTCCAAGGAAAGCGACTGACCGCTCTTGATTCCAAGGAAAGCGACTGACCGCTCTTGATTCCAAGGAAAGCGACTGACCGCTCTTGATTCCAAGTAAAGTGACTGACTGCTCTTGATTCCAAGTAAAGCGACTGGCCGCTCTTGATTCCAAGTAAAGCGACTGGCCGCTCTTGATTCCAAGGAAAGCGACTGACCGCTCTTGATTCCAAGGAAAGCGACTGACCGCTCTTGATTCGAAGGAAAGCGACTGACCGCTCTTGATTCCAAGTAAAGTGACTGACCGCTCTTGATTCCAAGGAAAGTGACTGGCCGTTCTTGATTCCAAGGAAAGTGACTGGCCGTTCTTGATTCCAAGTAAAGCGACTGGCCGCTCTTGATTCCAAGTAAAGCGACTGACCGTTCTTGATTCCAAGGAAAGCGACTGACCGTTCTTGATTCCAAGGAAAGCGACTGACCGCTCTTGATTCCAAGGAAAGCGACTGACCGCTCTTGATTCCAAGTAAAGCGACTGGCCGCTCTTGATTCAAAGTAAAGCGACTGGCCGCTCTTGATTCCAAGGAAAGCGACTGACCGCTCTTGATTCCAAGGAAAGTGACTGACCGCTCTTGATTCCAAGGAAAGCGACTGACCGCTCTTGATTCCAAGTAAAGTGACTGACTGCTCTTGATTCCAAGTAAAGCGACTGACCGCTCTTGATTCCAAGGCAAGGGACTGGCCATTCTTGATTCCAAGTAAAGCGACTGGCCGCTCTTGATTCCAAGTAAAGCGACTGACCGTTCTTGATTCCAAGGAAAGCGACTGACTGCTCTTGATTCCAAGGAAAGCGATTGACCGCTCTTGATTCCAAGGAAAGCGACTGACCGCTCTTGATTCCAAGTAAAGTGACTGACTGCTCTTGATTCCAAGGAAAACGACTGACCGCTCTTGATTCCAAGGAAAGCGACTGACCGCTCTTGATTCCAAGTAAAGTGACTGACCGCTCTTGATTCCAAGTAAAGCGACTGGCCGCTCTTGATTCCAAGTAAAGCAACTGGCTGCTCTTGATTTCAAGTAAAGCGACTGGCTGCTCTTGATTTCAAGGAAAGCGACTGACCGCTCTTGATTCCAAGGAAAGCGACTGACCGCTCTTGATTCCAAGTAAAGTGACTGACTGCTCTTGATTCCAAGTAAAGCGACTGGCCGCTCTTGATTCCAAGTAAAGCGACTGGCTGCTCTTGATTTCAAGTAAAGCGACTGGCTGCTCTTTATTTCAAGTAAAGCGACTGACTGCTCTTGATTCCAAGTAAAGCGACTGGCCGCTCCTGATTTCAAGTAAAGCGACTGGCCGCTCTTGATTCCAAGTAAAGCGACTGACCGCTCTTGATTCCAAGTAAAGCGACTGTAATTTAAGTGGTGAAAATGTCCATATTTTTATATCTTTTCCCAGAGGTCCCCATTTTGCTGCATAAGACACTGTTTACTGGAATCTGGTAGTGGGAATAAAAAGCCCAGACTACGATGGAACATCTTGACACTGTTGTGCATCATCGGGGGGTTTGCAACCCTGACCTGGAAAGGTACTATTATGCTGCACGGGTTCATTTTGCCATTTACTGGCTCCACCTAACTTGCCATCTGGCTGGTTAGTAGAAGAGGAACAATGTGTGGAACTGGGCTGATTCCAGGCGATCTTAGAGGTTAGATTTCCTAAGCCCCCCAGCTTCATTTAAATGGTCAATTACACGTGCAGGACGCAGGGGACTAGAAGAGAGGGGGCCGTGTAGTATTGAATTGATCTGTGCTGACCCTTAGGAACAACCTCTTAGTTCCCCCAATCAGGACTAGGGGTGGGCGGAATTTGCGAAATCCACTTTCGCAAATTATCGCGAAAATGTTTAAAATTATCGCAAACAAGCGGAATTATCGCGAAGATGCAGAAGTTTTTTTCCCGCATGTTCGCGAGATTTTCTGCATGGTTGCGGGTCGCCAACTTACCCATCTGGTTGCTCGCGGGCGCGGCCATCTTGTTTTGAGTTGTCTCGCGGTGCATGATCGCGAAAAGAAAGACGTGATCGCGCGACGTATGACGTCACTGCGGGCGCGAACTGTCGCGAGACAGCGCAAATGGCTAAAAACAATACAACATCTCATGGAGAACGCGACCGGATCAAGAAAACTTGTCGGCGAACGCAGGGATTCAGGTAAGGCGATCGCGCGCGCGCGAGAATGTATTATTTTACAGCGCGAGCAAGAAACAAATTATCGCCAAGCTGCGGAAAGCGGAATTTTTGACATTTTTGCGCTCTCCGCGGAACGCGAAAATGTCAAATTATCGCAATTTCCGCGAACGGAACGAAATTTTAGCCCAGGCCTAATCAGGACCAGGTAGTAAGTGATGTGCTGGCTCACAGGGCCAGGACCAGGATGGGATATCTGCTCATAGATGGGACGTTCATACCACTGGACCACTCTAGGGAGCTCTGGAAGAGATACTGCTAGATGTACCGGATGCACCAGGTATCCGGGACCCAATTCAAATCATTTCCAGCTCAACCATCAGGGTTTACCCCAATAATGAAGACTGTACACACGCTGAAGGTATGGATCATGCCCACAGAGGCACTCTTGGCTACAGCACATTCTGCTCAGAAGCTACGGGTGGACAATATAGACCTTGAAATTGAAGAGAACATTTTTCATTACTGTTGTGCACAGATAAAATAGGACTCCACATATGATAGTCACAAACGTATATATTTCAAGCTTGTGAAACTGATCTATTGCCTCTGGTGCTCCTGCACAAGATTGCTCCAGCCATTGACCTGGGATCCCGGTGGACCACAAACCCCCATGCTGGTGTTTCCATTTTCCGTGGCAGTGCACGTGAATGTTGGATATGTGAAACACACTAACTGCTGAAGTGTCAATCATTTTCCAAGGGTCTCTGGATCCTTTCTCACTGCTGATGAGTCTAGACTATGAGGCTGATATTCTAACCTGACCAGAAATATCTCTGCCCTGCTGTTGCTGTAGGGTAAATGCAGGGGCGTTATGGAGGTCTCTATGGCCCGCGCGGTGCGGGCGCCCCCAGGGTTTTCTTGTTTTGGAGGGAGCCCCCTCACCCTCTAAGCCATGGGTATTCACAAACACTTTCCCAAGGGCCACAAAGTTTGGCCTGGTATGTGACCGAGGGCTGCATTGATGCCAGCAGGGTGGTGGTCTGGTGGGGGAGGGGGCGGTGTGGTGGGCATGTGCGAAACAAAGCATTTACATCTAGTAGCTGAATTGCACAATGTGAAATCAGAAAACCTGGGGCTAATTCCAGCTTCCCCACTCTACCAAACTGTGTGATCCTAGGCAGTTGATTTATTTCACTTTCCCAACTTTTTATTCATTATCACATATAAGAGGACCTCAAAATACATTAGTTCAGGATGTGTGCTGTACAAAACATTCTCCTGTGTTTAATTTAATAAACTAGAATGTTGTTTGTGTGCAATAGGTACCTAGGGCGATTGCACACACCAACTGACTTGCCTCTTAGTTCACTATTTGCATTCTTGTCAGTGTGGGGAGAAGAGTGAACGTTTCTAAATTCATATTTTAAAAGTATCACTTTGAAATAATGCTTCTTAATGCACTGATATAATCTGATATACTAAGGTGAAATGGTTCTGCATGTTAATGAAATACACTTTCGGAATTTTGAAGAGACCGTATCATATTTTTACTCATTTGCTGCAAGACGGCTTTGAAAATGAAGTTGTAACTAAAGTTAAGTGGAGCAGGTCAACCTAGTTACTGCCTTTTGTTAACTACAATATCCTTTAAGCAAAGGCTCACCTGTTTATTTAACATTTTTTTAATGTTTGTACTGAATTGAGTGAACAGCAGCCGAGTGCTCAGGTAGTGATCAGGGGGCAGCATGTAAAGGTCAGGAGGGTCGCATGCGTCCCCCAGGCAATACTTGGAGAATCCCTGCCCTCAGCCATGCTACTGTGTGCCTTGCATAATGCGTGCAATTGCATGGAATAAGAAATATTGAAATGCTTGAGAAAGCCACTCTGCTTTACAGAGCAAGCCCCTGCAGTGGAGGGGAGCCAATTGTTCATTGGGCCTACATTAAGCCCATTCTGCAGGGGGGCCACATCATTTTGTGTTACGCCACTGGCTAATAAGGAATAGCATGGCTTAGAGGGCCACTGCCATGCTTCCAAGGCTGGCTGAAAGATGCTTTCTTCTATAATGAAACCGCCAAAAGATACTCGTCCCCGCAAACCGAATATCACTTGTTACTTAGCATGCGTTTAGTACACATGCCATTACAACGCGGTCGTTAGTACGACCGCGTTGTTAGTTCGCATACCTTTACTACGCAATTCGGAACAACGAATTGCAGTAGGGGGGTGCTGGATGCTGGAATAGTATAATTTACTATTCCAACTCCAGTCTATGCGGACACTAGGGAAGGTGTTGGATTTTAAATCCAACACCTTCTCCCCCCTAATGCAAGTCGTTGTTCCGACTTGCGTAGTAAAGGTTTGCAAAGTAACAACGCGGTCGTACTGACGTCCGCGTTGTAATGGAATGCGAAGTATCGCATGCGAAGTAAACACTGTTTACCCAGCAAACCGCCTCTGCGAGGCACAATGGGGCATATTATCAAGCACGGCGATAAAATTATCGCCGCTTTAGCGGCAGAAAACTGCCGCTAAAGCGGCGATCATGGGCTTGATAATATGCCGCAGAGAATTCTAATAGAAGCCTATGTTGACACCAGAACATGGGCTTCTATTGGAATTCCCAAGAGCATATTATCAAGCCCATGATCGCCGGTTTAGCAACAGTTTTCTGCCGCTAAAGCTGCGATAATTTTAACGCCGTTTGTTGATAATATGCCCCAATGTATTTGGGGGCCATATGACCATATCTCGTAGATTTAAAGAATGCACCAAATGCTGATCCTTAAAGGAGGGATTGTGATGTGAGCTAACACTGGTAGATAATGATAATACCCGCAGGACCTCTGTCTCCAAACGGGGAATGACGGATTGCCTTGGTGATTTGCTCCAAGATCCTGTGTACATATTTTGTGATAACGCCTATTACATATTTCATGAGGTTTGTGCTGCGTGTATCTCATCAATACATATTGCAATGGTAGAGTTACAATAGAACACTATGTATTGATGAGATGCAACCGGCATAAACCTTATGAAATATGTATTAGACGGTGTGACCTGTGATGTTATTGATAAAGGATAGGAGCGTTGAAATGCAAGGCTTGCTAACCCCTCTAGCGCATAATGTCTGACCAAGATTGACCGCGCGACAGTGTCAGTGGAGGTAAGAAAGAGGAGTCCTGCCTGGGCACTATCATTTTTTGCCCAAAGCAATGTGTACAATATGGCCATGAGGAGTGGCTCACCTGCCTGAATCATATTTCAGATACCAAAGGTTTTTGCATGATTTTAGCACTGGCACCTCTAGTGCAGTAGGCATGAAGTTCTTCATACTGTCAGTGTTTAGACTAGATTTTTTAACTGACGGATAATAACTAGGGGTGTGTGATAAATTGCGCTCTGCCGGCGGAGTTCATGGAGTTTTACTCACTCTGCGTTACATTGTAACACGGAGTTTCGGCAAAACTGTGCAAACTGCATCATGGCAGAGTTTGCTCTCCCTCGTGGCTCACCAATGTTAAATTTGGTGAGCGCAGGTGAGAAATGGCATCCCTTAGCGCAATTTTCTGGCGCTAGGACCGCACCTTGTGAAATATTCTCAACGCGGCTTAATTTGTAAAATATGAAGTGCAGGTGCTGAAATGTCTGTCGGAGGCCACACCTACTTTTTTCTCTCTCCACCCACTGTGAAGGACATCTAACCTGAGCTTCAATTGGAATTCCATAGAGCGTATTATCAAGCGCATTATCGCCGTTTTAGCTGCAGTTTTCTGCCGCTAAAGCGACGATAATTTTATAGCCTGTCTTGATAATATGCCCCATGGACAGTTGGTCAGTAGGGTGCACTGATCAGTAACGACATCCAGGATGTTCTACAGACACCCTTCCTAACTGAACATGTACGCATGTCAACCATTCAACACAGAGCTATGGTGAAACACCACAGTATCCCTAGATATTTCAAAACACTCTCCATATCCCTTGGAGTGTTGTGTCATAGAGGGTAGAGCAGATTTATATGCAGAGGTAGAGTCAAGTCCAAAGGACGTCAAGAGAATCTCAGCGGGGTTATTACAACAGAATCCTGACAGGGCTCCCTAGGAACATGCTACAAAACTACAGAGCTCAGGATCAAGCATCAATGTTTATCTTCAGCTTAAGATGCTACAGTCATATTGCCCGTGTCCTCAGATGAGGACTTTGGCCACCTGCTAAAAAGTGATTCCAAAGCTGTGCATTGTACACAAGTCTTTTCACGGTTGTATACCAGGTTTTCTGACCAGAGTCTTTCAGCCATACCTCCCATCCAGGATTCCGAATGGATCCTCTTCCTGACTGTTGGTCACTCATCTACCTAAGCGTAAACGATTTGGTGCTATATCTATCGGCTACCTCCCCCAGAACTCCCTCCTCTAAACATGAGGATGGGGAAAGCCTTCCTCCAGTCTTAGGCTAAAGGCGCACACCTCCCACTACTCATTTGGCTTGGACTCTGCAGAATTAAGCTGCTCTCATGTCTAATTCTTGCTCATGTACATTATTTGCCTACTCAGCAGTTAGATGTCTAAGATACCATCCCCATCAAGGTTGTTCTATGCATGGACACATGTTTTAGTCTGATATCTCTTGATCTATTATTTCGCCTCTGTGTCACACTAATGAATTATTGTTCAGATGTCTCGGTCTGTGCTCTGAAATGACATCTTTCAGCCTGTATTGCTTTAGAGAAACTATAAATGAATAAAGTAAAATAATCAAAAGGATCCTACCAGATCAATGGCCTCAATATCAAGTTTGAAATGGCTGCCAACTTTGAAAACGGAGATTAAAGGTAGGATCTGCCCTATGGTAGATGCTTCCATCCACTGTTCAAGTGCAAAGGATGACAAGCTGGTTTTGTGTCGAAAGTTCACATCAAATGCATCATCAGGGTGAACATTAAAGTTACCCAAGACCAATATTTCAGCCTATGACAAAGCGACCAGACTACTGAGGTCCTCAAAGTTCTCAAAACAGGCAAAGTCTGCATTGAGGGCAGGGTGGAGATGGGGGTGAAAGAACCTGACTGACCATCAGGACTTAGGCTGGAACATGCTGACCTCTCTGGTGATGCTCTGCCGCTAATTTTCATTTGCATAACATATATAGTAATTTTCAATGCAAATATAAAAATATGAAGTGTGATTTTCAAGTTAAGACTGACCATAGTTAATAGGTGTTTCACGCTACGTTGACCTTAGTTTAATGTATAGCTCAGTTCAAATGACAGCAGTTTCTTGCTTAATTCCTTCTACACCCTCAGACACAGAGCGTGAAAACTGTTGGTACCGGTGTGCAGAGCCCTATCCTGGGACATTTTTATACGTTAAAAATAGATCACTCCACACCAGCAGCAGCACATCGTTCTAGCAGTCTCCACGGTAGTCTCGGATACATGCTCCGGTAAATGCAGAATTTCTAAGCAATATTACTTACGCTACGAGCTGAGACGTAAGAGCTACGACTGCTGCAGGATTCCGCGAGTGGCCGCGAGTGAACCTCAAACGCGGCAGGAGCCGCAGGTGACTCCCGAACGTGGCAGGAGCCGCGAGCGAGCCTCGAACTGGCAGGAGATGCGGGTGAGCCTCGAAAGCAGCAGGAGTCGCGAGATGAATCGCAAACGTGGCAAGGGCCACGAGTGAGCATCAAACGCGACTGCAGCCGCGAGTGACTCTCGAACAAGCAGTACAAACTCCCACATCGCATGACTGTCGTTCCGCTCGCAGACTCAATCCAGTCCTGGTCTTCCGTGAGACCGTGAGACCCGCTGTGAGAGCGGGAGAGCAGGAGAGCAGCAGTAACAGGCAGCGGTAGCATCCAAGCGGAACCGAGAATCGCGGGGTTCTGAGAGCCGCGAACCGGGAACCAAGAACTGAATCGGGAGCTAAGCAACGTTGGAGCCGAGGGAGGCTGCTGAATCCGGGAGACTCCGGCAAGGTCCCAGGTGAGCCTCAGCGAGCCTCAGGGAGCACTACTGGGGCACTACTGGGGGTGGAACCAACAGCTGCAGAGCAGCAGCAGAATTACAGGGGCTCTAAGAACTGGGAACCAGGAACCTCTGGTGTGCTGCCCGAGACTGTGAAATTTTAACATAACTTAACATAACCTAACCAAGCATTAGGGATGGCCCCCAAGAAACTTAAAAAGAACCTGAAACTTAAATTGAGACCAAGAGTGACCCTAGTTAGCCCGTGTGCCTCAGAAGGAAGTGGAGAGAGCCCGGAGACGAGCCCTGGAAAAAAAGCAAAGAAAAGAGCAAAAAGATGTGTGGCCGTAAGCAAAAAACAGGGTGGTAATGCCTCAAGTTCTCTAAAAGAATTTGTGGGGAAACATTTTAAAAAAGATTTCTCACCAGCAAAAGCCCCCGATATAGAAGCAATAGAGGCTGCGCCGCTAAATGAGAGGGTGAGTAAAAGTGGGAACGGGATTGTGAAAATTTCCCTACCGCTTGAGAATCACACAATTGAAGCAGTAACTATGGCCAATCAGTCCCTACAATTTATATTGTCGTCACCACGGCTGTCCTCTTCACCACGAGGTCTTCTTATTTATGAACAAGAGACAGGACACCAGGATACCCTAATTTCAGAGGTGGACTCAATGATAGAGGAAGAGGAGGTACCAGGTAGAGAGTTAAATCAAATGAGGAAAGAAATGCAGAACCCGCTTGAGAACTCGAAAAAAACAGCGACAGAACAAAGCGTGGAATTAAATCTAAACTCTGAACTAAATTTGGACCTTTCTGCTACACCTGCTTCGTCGATGCTGGACCTCATGTTAATACTACAGAGAACTCTACAAGGCCTTCTAGGAGTCATGTTGACAAACAATGATATTCTAAAAGTACAGAAAAAGTACCTAGCTAAGATAGAGAGTGAGCTACAGGGGATTAGATCCCAAATGCCTTCTATGGTAAGACCTGTCCCAGATACTGATCCTCGGCCCATGGTAGAGGAACACCTCGAACCAGCCGACTTACCTAAAGAAAAATCGGAGGTCTATATTTCAAAATGGCCAATGAGAGTAATAAAAAGAGGCGAGGTCTCTAGATTTATGCCAGCAAACAGAGTAGGGCGAGTAGGAAGGAAACCATTAAAAAAGGATAGTAACAAGGGAAGTAACAAGATAGTGAAAAGATCAAGGGCGGGGGAAAAGGCACTCAACCCCATCAGGAGTATAATAAAGAAGAAAATCCCAGAGAAACAAAATAAAAGGGCGCAACTAGATAGCAATACAAGTACGCAGGAGAAACAAGTTAGAAATAAAACTCCACCTCAGCCTAAGAATCCCGGTAGTTGCTTGGGTCATGGCTATGGAGGAAATAATCAAACTAGGAATACTTCGGTGGTAGGAATTAATAGGCCCACAAACCAGATAAATAAGGTACAAATGATACAACAGCAGGCAGTAAAAGGTGCAAGGAAGGAGGGTAAGTGGTTATATTTTGAACCAATACCAATAGGTAAAGGGGGTAAGAAGTCAAGGAAGAGGTTGCCGCTAAACAGGTCACAACTTCTGCAAGCGTTCGCCAAGTGCCCAAATTTGAAAGGGATAGGGTCAAACGATTTAAAACAAGTGGGATTTAGGCAAAATATAGAAGGAAATGATGTGACCAGAGTATTGATGTACTTGGACCTGGTAAAGATTACGATTGAAAAAGCAGAGAGTGAGGTACAGAAAGAAGGGATACGGATACTATCCGAAGAGGAAGTTCAAATAGAAGTAGAAGGGATAGAGCAGCAGGGTAAAAAAAATTTAAGATACCATGCAGGATTAAGAAAGAGACAGGTAAGGACAATTGATATGGAAGAAGATGAAGGAGCTGACTTGCGAAACCTAAAAATAGTAGTAAATAATTCAGATATGGAACATTGGTGGGGGAACTGGAGTCAGGGATCATGCCACGGAGGTCCCTCAAACAGGTATACTGAGGGGCGGGGGGAGGAAGGATACCTAGATGACGTTGAATAGGTAAAGGGCATGCCGCATGGCATAAGAATAGCTTCCTGGAACATAAATGGTCTCGGAGATCAATTCAAACAAGAAAACATAAGGGAACTAGGGAAAAACACCGAGATCATCTGTATCCAGGAAACTTGGCTATGCGGCAAGACACCGACATTTGTTGGCTTCCGCCAGTTTAATCGCTTAGCAAAGAAGCAAAGATTTGGGCGCCCGGCAGGGGGAATAATGACATTGCTATCAACCAAAATAGTGAAAAAGGTGTTCGAAATAACTGGGAAATGTAAATGGTTACTCGCATGTAGGGTAACCTTATCTACCTCTGACAAAAAGAATACAATGGTGCTGTTAAATGTGTATATGCAATGGGGTTCCAGAGAGGAATATGCTGTTGAAATGGGGAATTTTAAAGATGATATGGACATAATTTGTGAAAAATATGGCATGGATCTGATCATATTAATGGGCGATTTTAATCATAAACTGGACCCAAAGAAAGTAGATTGTTGGTCCCAAGAATTGCTGGAGGCTTATGATATAATACAAGCAACTTTCCCAGACTGTGTATGTACATCCAATGATATTCAGCTGGGAAATTACTTGGGGTCTAAAAGCCTCTTTTGTCTAAACGGAAGATCAACCTTAGACTGTCCAGCAAAGAAAACATTTAAATTAGGTTTGCAAAACTGCCCAATAGATTATGTATTTACGACACCCTGGTGCTTCCAACAAATTCAAGATTTTAGGATTACTAATAGAGAAGGAAGTGACCATAACCTCTTAGAATTAGAGCTCCCAAATGTACATTTGAACCACTGTAATAAAGTTATTCACCAAGAGGTGGGATACCCCAGGCGGATCACCACAAGACTAACAGAAGAGTATGTAGCCCGGCTAGTAAAACTGCAGCAGAACTTAGATCTGGGCACACTAAGTGGCCAGAGCTTGGATTGGTATGTGGGAAAAATTGAAGAAGTGGTCCAAAGCCTCAGCGATGGTCTGAGGAAAGAAAAAATAGATGATAAAAGGAACCAAAGAAAGCCGGAGAGACAAGAAAGATGGTTTACAAAGAATTGTTTGGAAAAGAAGAGAGAATTGAGGAGAACAGCACGTAGCCTAAGTATAAAGTATGATCAGGGTAAAGCTGATACCCTCTTGAAATTAAAAATAGATTATAATATGTTAATTAGGAGGGCAAAAAGAGAGTATAAAGAAGGCTGCTGGAAAGAGCTGCTTGAGACAATAGAAACAAAGAATATACGCCAGTTCTGGAAATTAATTCAATCAGCAGTAGATCGCCCAGTGGCCAAAATGAATTGTGTGGTAGAAGAAGCAGCTTGGGAGGAATATTTGCTGGAATTATACAGCCCAGGCAGAGAACCAGAAGAGGGTTTGCAACCAGATTTGAGCGGTCTGGTAGCAGTCCTAAAACCCTGGACTGGTGGGCAGAATTCTTTGCTAAGATGTTCCAAGTCATTTTAGAAACTGGGAAGTTACCTAACAATAGGAAGGGTGCAATAATAAGGCCCCTACACAAGAAAGGCGATATGCAAGCCCCAAACAACTATAGATTAATTAATCTAATAGATATTGGGGAAAAGATCTTCGCAAAAATAGTATTAGAGAAACTAAAAGATTGGGCAGACCAGAACTCAGTGGTACCGGTTGAACAGGGGGGATTCAAAGAAGGTCATTCCACTATAGACCACTGTTTCGCCCTCTGGGCACTTGCCCGGAAGTCAATAGAACAAAGGGAGAAAATGTATTGTTGTTACGTTGATTTCAGGGTAGCGTTCGACCTAGTGGATTGTAAGAGCTTATGGGAGTGCCTGATAAAATATGATATACCGGAAAGCCTATTGATCATCTTAAAGGAACTACATAGAGGGAACTGGGCCCAAGTAATAAAGGACACTCAAGGGTCACTAACAAAGAAAATAGCTATAAGAAATGGGCTAAGACAGGGCTGTGTCCTGGCCCCCCTGCTTTTTGCAATATTCCTAGCCGACCTACCTGCAGCGCTGGAAGTAGAAAGAAGCGCAAGCCCTAGAATGAACGGAAGGAAAGTAGCAAGTCTTTTATATGCCGATGATCTTGTAATAATTGATCAAACGGAACTTTGGCTCCAACGGAAATTAAATGCTTTTAAAGAATACTGTGAGGCAAAGTTTTTAGTCGTAAATATGGATAAAACAAAGATCTTATGTTTTGGCAAGAGAGATAAAAAATTTAGTTGGTATTTAGGACAAATAAAACTGGAAATAGTAAAAGAATATAAATATTTGGGCCTTTGGTTCGACAGCTCCCTAAAATGGTGTACTCACCTAGAAGCCCAAAAAACAAAAGCTTTTTCATCCATCTGTGGGCTGAAAAAATTTAACAAGGATTATGGGGATATGTCGCACAAACCTATGTTAAAAGCTTATGAAGCCATGATCCCACCCCAAGTACTGTATGGGGCAGAAGTCCTCCTTCTAAGTGGTAAAGGAGAGTGGGATCGGGAGGAGGGTAAGGCCCTAAAAATGCTATTGTCCCTACCAAGTTCTGCAATGGTCCAGGCAATTAGGATGGAGTTAGGAACAATAGCATGGAATAGCCAGGTTCAAATGTCCTTGATAAGATTCTGGAAACGCCAGAAACCAGGGGGAGTGCAGAAAATCTCACACTGGTGTAGCGAAGAGATCCAGCATAGTAACTTAAATTGGGCAAAAGAAGCTAGAAGGAAAATCCAGGTAATAATAAGGAGTTTAAATGTGAGTACTATACAGCACTCCCTGGACGTAGAATTCACAAAGACGTATCTCAAGTACCAAGGCATGGAGCAGTCAAGGAATAATGATTTAGAGTACCTGAGGAAGAAAAAATCGGTCCAATATATAATAAACTCCTGGGTAAATGCTGCATGGTATCCATACCTTGAAACTCTGCCAAACCATGGGCTTAGGTGTGAAATCCTAAGGATAAGAATTGGCATTAACCCATGGTTAATGGAGGGAAGAATAAAGTCAGAGATGTTACACTCAGATGGAACATGCAAATGCGGCCTTGGGACCAAATCTGGAATCCAGCATATACTGCTGGATTGCCTTACAGTTTTAGAACTGCGAAAATTGTTTTTACGCCCAGTATTTTTAAAATATGGAATAAGGTCACGAGCCCAAGCCATTGTGTTACTGACAGAAATGATAAGTCTTGACATTGCTATAGCACTAGGAAGCTACATAAAAGGCATACAGCGCGTTGTATGGGATAAACTTAAGCAAGGGTAGAAATTTCATCTATGCTCAAAAACCCTTACTCCAAGTATATAAACAATAAAGCTTAAATATTAGTTATAGATTCATTGGTTTTAATCAACTGCTGCTAAAGAGAAAGGACGTGGAAAATGAATCCCCCTAAATGAGAGTATCAATGATACCGCCGACTAACAACTGTTAAGGTTATTTTGATTATTTAACTATGTATTTAATAATGAAAATATGGATGCTACCAGGAAAGAAGGTAGTCACCGGCCCCTTCTTAACAAAGCATTAAGCTAAATTAGTTCTAAGGAATCAGGTGGTTTTATTTGTTTATGTGATCCTTTTATTGTATGGTTTTATTGCTTATGAGATTTTACATGTGTTTAAAGATTATGGTGTTAATGAAATGTATTGTTGTTGTATGATATGATCACTTTTATCGCATTAAGTTGTCAAATAAAGTATTCTTGACAGACTCATTCCAACATAAACATGTACGTACTTTTGGCTCCAGTGTTTTTCTCTTTCTCTCATTTCAGTAGCCACCTGCAGTAGTTTGAGTTAATTGAAAGGTTGCACATGTTTTGGTTTCTGCTTTGAGATATCTCTTGAAGGTTGTGCAGCTGAAACCTTCCATTGTGCAATGGTTGGGAAGAAGGGTGCAGCAATCTTATCATAAAATGTGCGCTCTTGATTGGTCCCCTCTCCCTGGGAATCGTGAGGAGTGTTGCATCCTGTCAAGGATTGTATGATTTAATTGTGCATTGCAGAGCTAGTTAGATTCAGATGCCCCTTTTCGATCTTTAGCTATATACAGGCACATGCGTCAATGTAAAAACCGGTCGCAAACGGGCAGATTCTCAGAATCTGCCCCTTTGCGACCGGTATTTTTGCATTTGGGATGCATCATCCCAAATGCAAAAATCGCAATTTAAGGAATCTCTAAATTGCGATTCCTTAAATTGCGATTGCATTTAAGGAATACCAAATTGAGATTCCTTAAATGCAATGCATGAAAGTGAAAAAATTAGGGGGAGCAAATTACCATGAAGTTGAACTTCATGGTAATTTGCTAAAACTTTTAAAAAAGCACTTTTGTGCATTTTTCAAAGTTTCATGTTGCGCACACACATGCCCTTAGAGCATGTGTGTGTGCAACATATGTGCACAGATCAATTTCAGGGCTGCAATAGGGTGTCATTTTGACACCCTTGCACCCTTGAAATTGCAAGAGCAATTTTCGAGTACCTACTGGTACTCGCAAATTGCTCATGCAATCTCCAATTCATTCCTATGGGCCTGGAGGCCCATAGGAATGAATGGGACGGCATTCCTTAACTGCGAGTCGCAATTAAGGAATTTGTAGGAATCGCTATTTTTATAGCGATTCCTACATCGCAACTAAGGAATCGCAAAAGTCTTTGTTGATGCATGTGCCAGTAAATGTCTCATTTGCTCCCGCACAAAGAGTTGTACTCTTGAGCAAATCAATTCTTTCTTTACCTAACTGAAGCTTTATTTGATTCTGTTTTTTGGAGGCTTTACTTAATGACACATTTTACTTGACTTCTCATGTATTTCCTGATTTTTGTAGCTTAGCATATTGGGGAATCTGTCCTTCAAGGAAAACCAAATTTGCCTGATTTTGCTCTAGACAGCTCTTGCTTTATGTTTCCTGAGTTTGAATTGATTCGAACTATATAGTGAAGACAATTATGTACTGACCATTTTACTTCAATAAACTTTGATGATTTGTGTTTGTAACTGTGCTAATCTGCTAATAATCCTTTATGGTTTGCAAATCATTTACTTTCTTTCATCCATGTTAGGCTGTATGTGCTTTACTGTCATTTAAGCTTTAATGAATTGTTGGTGTGAAGCTTTAGCCTGGGACTAAAGGTCCACCCCCTCGAGTGCAGCTTGTACTTGAGTTTGCACCAATGATCCGAATGGTGCAAATCCCATCCTCACTGCATCAGCTCCACAGCAGTATTTCGGGTATTAAAAGATTCACCATGGGTATGATAGAAACCCCCAGGGTCTCGTCCAGACCCTTTTTCCCAGTTCTCCCCCAGAGGATGAGTTTAGAGCTCTCAGGAATGGCGTGTGGAGGTCAGGGATGGAGGAGTCACCCTGCCAAGACTCAGCCACGAGCAGGGCTTGCAAAGCCGCACATTATCTGTGTTAATTTTGTTTTTGAACTGAAGATTGATTGAATTGCTCGATGAAGCTTTCTCCCATGAACTCTACCTATTGTTTTTGTTGAAAAGGATCGGAGAGCTAGTAAGAATATTTATTTACAAGTCATATTGGCTTGTAGTTACACTGTATTTCGCACTTTGAACAAAGTCCTTCTTAAAACAGTGTTTCATTGAAGCACTTGGACGCTGTTAGCTGGTGTACTTCAGTTCGTACAACACAAAGTTGACCCTCGGTCTAGGTCCACTCTCTCCCCTCAGCTCCGCTGTGCCGTCTCCAGACCCAAACCTCCTCCTTGGGAGATTTGAGGCTGCTGCCCGTGCCTGCGCCTGCTGCCCGCTCCAACTGGGACCAGACCGCCTGCAGCCACGTAACCTTTTTCAGACGTTTTTGTCTTATTATTTTTCCCTGTTGTGCCACTGTTATTGTGTCCATATGTGTCTTGTTCTAATTCCACCACTGTTTTCTTTTCTCGTGGTTGCATTTTTCCTTTTCGCCTGCCTCTGTACCGCCTCTGCTAACCCTGCGGTCCCTGCGGCCCCTCCCCCCCAGAAAACCCCCTCTCCCGCCTCCCAGCCATTCCTCCCTCACACCTCCCCTACTTAATGGCGGCAGCTGCGGGGGAGCACGAGTAAGACCTCTGACCCTCGGTGTAGTTCCACTCTCTCCCCGCAGCTGCTCTGTGCCGCCTCTTGCTCTCCAGACCCGACCCCCTCCTTGGGAGGTTCGAGGCTGCTGCCCGAGCCTGCACCTGCTGCCCGCTCCAACTGGGACCAGACTGCCTGCAGCCACTGTAACCTTTTTCAGCCGTTTTTATCTTAATATTTTTCCCTGTTGTGCCACTGTTATTGTGTCAATTTGTGTCTTGTTCTAATTCCACCACTGTTTTCTATTCTCGTGCCTGCCTGTTTCCTTTTCGCCTGCCTCCGTACCGCAGCTGCTGCCCCTGCGGCCCCTCCCCCTGGAAAACCCCCACTCCCGCCTCCCAGCCTCTCCTCCCTCCCTCCTACCCTACTTAATGGTGGCCGCTGCGCTGTCACACCGCTGGCGTGCCAAAGGCAAACCCGTCTGTACCCATCCGCGACCCGACCACGGCCAGCACCAGGGACCCTGGATCTATGACCCCCCTGCATTACAACTCTGCCGCTCTCCACGCACTCAACCCCGGAAGAAACAGCAACTGCCAGAAATCGACGCTGAACACCACCCACGGTCAGTTCTCCTGCCTACACTGCAGACAATCCTTCACCATTGACTGCGCCCCCACCACCGCTGAACCCACACCGGACGCCCATACCACCAAAGCCCTGACGTGCATCCTCCTCAACTTGCACTCCCTACACAGACACACCGTGGAGATCTGGGACCTACACAACACCCTCTCACCAGACGTCGCCTTCTTCACGGAAACATGGACCAACGCCACCTCCGCCCCTGACATCACCACCTCCATCCCCGTTGGATACAAGATCCAAAGAAAGGACCGTCCCCACCGCCCAGGAGGAGGACTCACCATCGTACACAAGAGCTCTCTCCAAATCTCCACCCCCAGCACGAGCTACCCCCTCTCCAACACAGAGCACCTCCACTTCCAGTTTCAAACCAGCCCTAGAACCACACTGCGTGGGATCCTCATTTACAGACCCCCTGGACCCCGCGCCTCTTCCACCACCACAATTGCCGACCTCGCCGCACCCCATTCCATCGCTTCCACGGACTACATTCTCATCGGAGACCTGAACTTCCATCTCGACAACTGTAGCGACCCCGACTCCACCACCCTCCTTGACAATCTCGACAACCTCGGACTGAAGCAGCTCGTCACCACCCCCACCCACAGAGCCAGACACACTCTGGACCCCATCTTCACAGGAGGAACTAACATCCACTTCAGCCACAACACGCAACCCCTCTGGACAGACCACCACTCCGTACACTTCACCTCAACACCCCCTCTTCCACGACCCCCCCTCTGCCACGACCGACGCCAACTCCGCAGCCAAAGAACTACAGCACTGGATCGCCAGCTGTGCCGACAAGCTCGCACCCCTCCGCCACCCCATAAAACAACGCCCCCTGAAGGCCGCCTGGTTCACCACTGACCTCCAAGAAGCCAGGCCCTCCTGCAGGCGCCTCGAGAAACTCTGGCAGAACAGGAAAACCATCGAAGACCAGAACAACTACAGAAATGCCATGAATGAATACCACCAGCACATTAGAGCCACCAAATGGACCTTTATCAAGAACAAGATCCTCACCAACGCAAGCAATGCAAAAAACCTCTTCAACATCATACAGCAGTTCACCAAACCCCTCAGCGAAGCCACGGACGTCATTCCTTCTCAAGACCTCTGCAACAAGCTCTGCTCCCACTTCCACCTGAAAATCAAGGCCCTCTACGACAATTTCAGCGAGCAGGCTCCAGACACCACGCCCCTCCCCATCACCGACAACCAGCCGGCCATTATTATTATTATTATTATTTAAGCACTTATAAAGCGCAGACTATCACTATTGCAGGCATCCTGGCGCTGACAGGGACAGAGGAAGAGCGAGAGAGGACCGGCGAGCAATAGGTTAACCAGGGAAAAGCCAAGTTTTTACCTTTTTTCTGAACGGCAAAAGTTCATTGGTGTGCCTAATCTCGATAGGGGGGGTGTTCCAAAGTTTGGCGGCAGCCACCTCGAATGATCTACCACCAGCTCTAACCTTCCTAAACCTGGGGATGACTACCAGGAGCGAAGATGTCTGGTAGGAACATACCACCCAAACTTAGCTTTAAGAGAGGTCGGCCCGGTACCATGGAGGGCCCTAAAGACAATACAAAGGGCCTTAAACTGGATCCTCTGTCTAAGAGGAAGCCAGTGCAATTTGGCCAAGGCAGAAGGTCCATGAGATCTTCTCGGCAGCCCCAAGGCCAATTTAGCAGCAACAGATTGGACCCTTTGGAGCCTGTCCAGCAGAAACTCAGGGGACCCGAGCAGGAGGGCGTTGCAATAGTCCAACCTGCTCAGGATGGTACATCTAACCACTTGGGCACGGGCCTGAGAAGGTAGGAGGGGCAGGACCTTTCTAAGAGAGCGGAGAATGGCAAAGCAGCAGGCAGAAGTTTTTTGGACATGGGTCTCCATGCTAAGCCTGTGGTTAAGCAGAACCCCTAGATTGCGGACCGAGTCTGCAGGCTGTACATTGGACCCTGATTCCGGGGGCCAAAAATTATTGGGGAATGAACGAGGGATCCTTGAGCCACCGCTAAAGAGCACCTCAGTTTTCCCTGCATTAAACTGGAGTGAATTATCCTTTAGCCATTTGGATGTGTCCCGTAAACAGTTATGTAGAACATCCACCGAGATAGAATCCTCTCCTTCCAAGGAGAGGATCATCTGCGTGTCGTCGGCGTAATTGACGGTTTTAATGCCGAAACTTTTGATAAGAAGAATTAACGGCCTAAGATAGACGTTAAAAAGTATGGGGCTGATAGCAGAGCCCTGAGGGACTCCGTACAGAACCGGAGAAAAGGCAGATTGAAAAGGTGGCAGGGATACTGCCTGCTGCCTGTCCTGCAAAAAAGAATGAAACCATTGCAGTGCCGAGTCCCTCACTCCAGCCTCCGACAGCCGCATCAATAAGATCTTATGATTTACCGTGTCAAAGGCGGCAGACATATCAAGCAATATCAAAAAGGATGCCTGATTCCTGTCTGCCCGCCTCTGCAGTTCGTCCAGAGCGGTGATGAGGGCTGTTTCGGTACCGTGGGCCATCCGGAAGCCAAATTGGTCCCCGTCAAGCAATGAATGGTGTTCCAGATATTTGGAAAGAGTGTGACTGACCACCCGCTCCACTATCTTAGCAGGGAAAGGCAGCAGTGAGATGGGCCTGTAACCTTTAGAGCAATCCGGATCTAGGGACGTTTTTTTTAGCAGGGGGGAGACCAGCGCTTGTTTCCAGTGGGCGGGAACAGAGCCCGTCATCAGAGATTGCTCACAGATTAGGTGGAGATGGGGGAAAAGTTCATCTTCAAATTCCTTCCAAATTTTGGGAGGCACAGGGTCCAAAGGAGACCCAGATACAATCGTTCTTGCAATTTTGGTAAAGATATCGTATGTGAGCGGAGGAAACCTGAGAAGTAAATCTTCGGGAATCCTATCAGAGTCAGGAGAGAGATCTACTGAAGCGACAGGATTCAGGACTAAGGGAGAATCAAAATCCAGAGAGGAGTCCAGGTCTTTAAGGATAAGATCAATTTTCTCCTTGAAGAAAGTAGCCAAATTGTCACAAAGATCTTGAGACGGGACAATCGAATTTTTGCAGGATTCCGGGTTGGTGACGCTGTTTAGGATATTAAAAATGCTCCTAGAGTTATTAGTAGTATTACAGATCAGAGAGGCATAGTGATCAGATTTTAATTTTTTAATAAGAGTTTTATAAGCATGGACCTTAGTCTTCCACGCTTCTTTGGACGTTTCCTTATAGTCACGTCTCCACCTTCTCTCTGCTTGTTTACATTCAAACTTTAATACTTTAAGGTCTTCGTTAAACCATAGGGCGGAGTCTTTACCTCTGTAAGTACGACTTTTAAGAGGGGCATGGTTGTCGACCACCTTTGAGATACTGGTGATAAGAGAGTTATAGTTGTCATCTGTATTTTTGTTCACATCGAAGAGCTGTTGCAGATGGAACACTTCCCCAGAAAGGTGCAAGCGTGAGAAAGCTCTCCAGTCTCTATAAGTAATTTCCTTGGTCAGTACAGGGGCCTTATGGAGGCCAGCCAATTTACAAAGAAAAAATGTTACCAAAAAGTGATCGGTCCAGTCCATCGGGAAGGTTTCCCCCATTACCACCAAATCAGGTGCCGCAAAGACCAAATCGAGTAAATGGCCAGCTTTATGGGAGGCCTTGGAGGCCAGTTGAGAAAGGCCCAAACTATCACAGGTAAGAAGTAGGTTCTTAAGAGCTAAGTCAAGGGAGCCGTTGTGCCAAATATTGAAATCCCCAATTATTAATAATTTCCGGTGCGATAGAGCGATATTAGTCAGAGTGGTAATGAGCGCTTGTTGTTGCCGAAGACAAAACGCCCCTGGTGGGCGGTAGCAAACTATCCCTGTGACGGTCGTCCCAGAGTGAGTCTGAATTAGAAGCCCTAGCATCTCGGTACCCAAAGCAGGGTCAAGAGGGAGGACCTTAATACTACAAGAAGCTCTAAAAATAACACCCACACCCCCGCCTCTACCAGTAGGCCTAGGGGAGTGGAGAAATTTAAACCCGGGAGGGCAGGCAAAGCCGGGGTCAACCAAGCAGTCTGGATGTGTCCACCACCTGGAAACCTGCCACCACTGAAGACACCACCACGACCACCCACTCAGGAGCCCCCACTGACCTCTGCCCACCACACATCTACCACAGAGCCGCCGCCGCCCTAGCACTCAAACAAGGCCAGACCATCAACACCTCCCTCGATTCCAGCACCTTCCCTGACGACTGGAAGCGGGCAGAGGTCAAGCCCCTCCTCAAGAAACCCTCGGTCGATCCGACGGACCTGAAAAACTATCAGCCCATCTCTCTCCTTCCCTTCGCAGCCAAAGTCACAGAGAGATTCATCAACACCCAAGTGACCACCTTCATCGACGAGAACTCCATCCTCAACCCCTCACAGTCCGGATTTCGCAGCAACCACAGCACCGAGACCGCCCTCCTTGTCGCCACCCATGACATCTGCAACCTACTTGACCAGGGCCACACTGCGGCCCTCATCCTACTAGACCTCTCCGCAGTCTTCAACACCGTCTCCCATCGGACTCTTGCAGCAAGACTCCACGATGCCAGTATATGGGGAACCGCCCTCGACTGGATCTGCTCCTTCCTCTCCGGCAGAACCCAAAGGATCAGACTCCCCCTCCCCTTCCTCTCTGAACCTACTGAGATCTGCAGCGGAGTACCCCAAGGATCCTCGCTCAGCCCCACGCTCTTCAACATCTACATGGCCCCCCTCGCCACCATCGTCAGACAGCATGGGCTCAGCATAGTACCTTACGCCGACGATACCCAGCTCATCCTCTCCCTCACGAAGAACCCCGAAGACACCAGACTCAGCTTCCAAGAGGAATGAAAGACGTTGCGACCTGGATGAGCAACAGCTGCCTAAAGCTCAACTCGGAGAAGACAGAGGTCCTCGTCCTCTGACCCTCCCCACGGCATGGGAAAGCTCCTGGTGGACCCTTGCCCTCAGAAACCCACCCACCCATGCCCAGAACCTCAGCATCATTCTAGACTCCTCCCTCACCCTGACCCGGCAAATCAACGCCATCGCCTCCACCGGCTTCAACTATCTCCGCATCCTCTGCAAGACCTCCGCAAGACCACCTCAAACGCCATAAATATCATGCTGGCTCGACCGCGCAGCCTGTGGTTAATGGGTATTTTGAGCTATTTAATGTTGATACTTCTGCTGCTATTGCGTCCTTTGCACAACTACTTGCACCATTGTTTTAAAAAAAATTATTTTACTGTTTAGTCAAATATTTCACCGACCAGCGGTGCCGCCTGTCAGAGCGAGCCCGCCTACTGGGGGTTAGCGTTTTGTTGTTCCGCCTCAGACGTCATAAATATAACGCTGGCTCAACCGCGCAGCGGGCGTGTGCAGCAGGCAAACCAAAGGCAAGCCCGTCTGCGCCCGTCGGCACCCGAAGCGCGTCCAGCGCCAGAACACCTGGCCAATTTGCCGTCCATAGGGATTGCCAGCAGCAACTCCTCGCACTCAGGAGAGGTGTATGTCATGCCTCTAACTGCTGGAAGGGGGACAAAAGGCAGAAACATATAAAGGCCTAGGTTGCGGCTCCTGCTTTACTCCACCAACCATTGCCGTGGGTAGAGATTTTAATACACCCTACACGGGGAATAAGGTCAATTCAAAATGCAAGGAAGTCCAGGCATTTAGGCAATCTCCCCAGCATAAGGTGGGTACAAACTGTGGTCAGACGAGTAAGGCTGAGAAACAAGTGCAAAAACAAACCCTGTCCTGTTTGTTATTAAATACTCGATCACTTGTAAAACACAAGTTTCAATTTGAATGCCTCCTACAGCTAGATAAACCAGACTTTATTTCTTTGACAGAGACGTGGACAGATGCAAGCTCAGACCCCGACTTGAATTTGGCCCTTCCCCCGGGCTATGCAGTGACTAAACAGGACAGGACGGAGGGTAGAGGT
The DNA here is from genome assembly GCF_964204655.1 of Triturus cristatus. Lineage (NCBI taxonomy): Eukaryota > Metazoa > Chordata > Amphibia > Caudata > Salamandridae > Triturus > Triturus cristatus. The sequence goes on along the minus strand of NC_140593.1, from coordinate 86,596,779 downwards.
GGGGACATAGCCTGATCTACCGAGATTATTTAAAACAATGCTCTTAGGCCTCTATGCTGCTCCCGGCAGAGGCGTTACACATTTCATTTAAATTAAACAACTGTTCTACGTTTCAAGGTCTTCTTTTATACCGGCCACCTGGGCCTAGAACTGCTTTCTCGCAAGCCCTCCTGAATTTCTTAGAACTATGCTTGGACTCGGACTCACTTACCATTCTTGGTGACTTTAATTATCATCTAGAGTTAGGGAGTAACCAAGACACAGCAAGACTTTTGGATAATCTTGCAGCGTATGGTCTTACCCAATTAGTGTCTGAACCCACACACTCGGTGGGCCATACACTAGATGGGGTTTTTACAAATGACCCAGGAATGACTATCACTAAGATCCTTCCTCTACCCTGGACTGATCACAGGGCCATATACTTTGAAGTTACTAAAACAAAGTCTAGCCGACTGATTCCCATTCGTGCTATCAAGGAGAGGGTCCGGAAATGGAATAAGATACAAGGGGGTGATTTGGAACAGGCTCTGAACTCTGGTCTGCCCACCTTGGCCGGGGACAATGACATAGCAGCTGACCAGCTCGATCACTGGGTTCGGATAGCTGTAAACGGCATTGCTTCCGAAATAAATAAAACAGTTAAAAGAGTCTCAGCAACTGCACCTTGGTATGGTCCTGACCTTAAACGCATAAAGATGAATTGTAGAAGAAATTAACGGACCTGAAGGACTGCCTACAGCTCTAAGCTCAAGGTAGGTTACAATTTTGGCTCCCAGTTTTATGGTATTTATTTTTTTGCCATTTCCATCTGTATTTATCCATAGATATTTTTGGGGCATTTTTTCTGTATTTATCCACATTTATTTTTGCCACAATCAAAAGACGATGCTACAGCTAGTATTTTTCCACCTTTATATAAATTGACAATGTACACATGCGCTCGGTTGTTATGTGAGGGCACTGCCACCGTCAATGTACAAGAGGGGAGACCTCAGAGGGCAATAGCTGCTTGCAAGGATGGGGGAATCCATTTTTAGGAATTTCAATCAATTGCTTGGCTAGGGCTCTGCTGGAGGGCATTAGTGTTCTATTTGGTCGAACTGTGAGGATGAATGTACAGATCTGTAGGTAGCTGTCTCCCCTGCATTGTTTCACAAACCAGTCACAACATCCATGCCAAGCACTCAAATTGCGCTGACTAGTTTCCAAGTGATCAGACCTCATAGCATGGATTTACAGGTTCCCGGGTTCCACAGTGGGGCCATCTCTCCCACCAGGCACGCAACACCCATTGGGCTCAAAGGGCTTCAGCCCACCCACAAGCCCCTCCCCCTCACCCATCCTGTGTGTCAGTCAGGGCTGAGACAGCTTGCCGGGCACACACACACACACAGACAGTTTTTGAGCTGCCAGCCGCATCCGAGTACTTCACCGGTCTTTAAAAAGACCATTCACTTGTTCACGTGGCTTTGTTGTTTTTTTTACCCCTTCTTAATAGACTGCTGGCAGTCTCTACTGCTCAGTAGCTTAATCACTGAAACGTAAAGATGCTGGAAGGAGACTGGGAGATCTTACTGTGCAGCCATGGGGAGAAGGGAGGCTAGAAGCAAGACCAGTGCTGGGTTTAGATGCTTATGTCACGAGCCACGAGCTAGCCCTTCCTGCTTGGACGCAGTTTGTGGCAGTTACTTTTTAGCCATTGGCTCTGCCAGTTGTATTTAAGGTTTCTTAAATAAGCTTTAGACTTGAAATATATTTTCATACAGACACAACAACCTGTCTGATCTTGGGGGAATTGCTACAAACGCAGTTCCCCGAGTACTGAAAGTAAATTAGCGCTGCTAGAAGCTCTTAAGGTTGGCAGGAGGTGTTACATACAAATTGTGATTCATTTGGAAGTGTTACCAACACACAGGCATGCGCCCCCAAGAGCTGGTTTAAGATTATTTATAGAAATGTTCTCAGCCACATAACGCTACATTCACAGCAATAATAAATACATCTCCCCACAACATCCGGCGATCGAAAGAAGCAGCCGCCCCGCCGGCCTTTTCCACTTAGAAGCTTTCGCCCTGCCTCTCTTGCATTGTGTGTGGGGAGATCTGAATTACAGGTATGTTGACTCTAGCCCGGGAGTGCGTCCAACGCAACGCCCCTCTCAGAAGAGACACCCGCCTCCCCCCAGCAACCGTCTGCTCAGGAACCACCTGAGTGATTCACGGCATTGTGTGGGAAGGAGAGGCACTTGGCGAAGTTTAGGCTAACAAGTGTCCTGACAGCGCTTTGTTACCACCCTTGGCCGTGGTAAACGGCTGTTCATTGAGTTGTTGTAGAATTTGCAGCTTTCCAGTGGAAATGAAACAGCAGCATGACGCGTGATGTGCACGGTCTTGTGCACTTGGAGAACGGCAGCGCTGCAAAATTTGCTAGTATTTTGCCGTTTTAAAATATAAATACAGACAAAGGAAATATAGATTCCCGTCTGTATTTATATGTAAAAATCCATAAAAATGGAAAACCGGGAGCCCTACTTACAATGCAAGCCTAGAAAAATACAAGAAGGCCATCATCGAAGCTAAGCAGGCGTATTTTACTGTTAAAATTGGGAATGCAATAAATTCCTCCAAGGAACTTTTTAAAACCGGCCACACACTAGTCAAACCATAGCATACTGCTCAGTTTAGACCAGACCAAGCTTTTTGCAATGAAAAGGCTAACTTTTTTCAGAATAAAGTGCAACTGATCTATAATGATCTTTTAAACTCGGCCCCTGCTATGTGTGGTAACAACATTCCAACCATAGAAGCCTGGGAAGTACACTATAGGCTCTCACGTTTCAGGGCTCTTACTCTGGAGGAGGTCCATATGCTCATACTATCAACAAAATTGGGTTCCCCTTCAGCCATATTTCATCTAGCATCTAAGACAAGCAGTACATATCTAACCCCTCTTCTGAACCAGGTCTTAGAAACCGGCCAATATCCCAGCGCTTGGAAAAAAGCCTGTATTAGGCCAATCCTCAAAAAACCAGCTCTTGATCCTATGGAGACTAAAAATTACCGGCCAATTTCCAGGTTGCCAATGACAGCAAAAATCCTAGAAAAAGCTATAAACAAGGAGCTGATACAATACCTGGAAGAGAACAATCTATTGGACTCGACACAGCACGGTTTTAGGCCCTGTCATTCGACGGAGACCGCCCTAATACCAGCTACTGAGGGGATTGGGAAGATAGTTGATGGGGGGAACAGAGCGGTCCTCATCCTCTTAGACCTATCAGTTGCGTTTGAACCACACTGTATTGATACAATGGCTGAGGGATGTGGGAATAGAGGATACCGCTCTGACCCTCCTCTCTTTTTTTTAGAAGACAGGAAACAGAACATTCACTGGGAGAATCTAAAGTCTGAGACTTTTCATCCCCCATGCGGTGTTCCGCAGGGATCTGCCTTGTCACCTACCCTTTTTAACATATACGTATCTCCGTTGGCCAATCTTGTCAGGAAACACGGCTTTTCCTTGATCATGTATGCCGATGATTTACAGCTCACGATATTGGTATCTAAACAACCAGAGAAGGTGGCCAGCAATTTTCATGCATGTCTGAAAGACATCATGTCCTGGATGAGCCAAAAATTTCAAAAAGTAAATATTGACAAAACAGAGGTCCTTGAGTTTGGCAAGGGGCCCTCCTTATAGAACAACAGCTGGTGGCCAACAGAGGATGGTGATTGCCCACGCCCCGTCACCAAAGTTAGGAATTTGGGTGTGATCTTTGATGATCAACTCAATTTCTCAGCCCAAGTTAACCATCTGACCACCTCCTGCTTTTTCCTTTTGGAAATATTGAGGAAAATGTTTCCATTCATTGCACGTGAACTCCAAAAGTGGCACTCTTTCTCTCTAAATTAGATTACTGCAACATGCTCTTTGTGGGAATTGATACGGCGCAGAGGAGGAAGTTGCAATCCCTGCAAAATGCTGCAGCCAGACTGCTCATGAACATCCCCAAGGGTCGTCCCACCTCGGATGCCATTAGGACTTTACACTGGCTCCCAGTCCAGCAAAGAGCCAACTTCAATTCCCTTTGCCTGGTGCATAAGGCCCTCTATGCAGGAGTCTCCGGGGAGATACAGAAGTTGTTCTCTAGGTACCCCCTCACCAGAACACTCAGATCCGCAACAATGGGCCTTATCTGTATTCCAAAAATCCGTAAGGCAAGGTGGGGTGGGGGGCCGTACCTTGTCATTTTGTGCAGCCAAACTTTGGAATCAGTTGCCGTCCATACTTCGAATCCAACCTAGCCTTCTGATGTTTAGGAAGGAGCTGAAAACTTGGTTATTTTATTTTCTACGATCTAACTGTCTCATTCATGGCTTCTCAGTCCCATGTACCTCAATCAGCGCCAAGACGCCACGGCATTCGAGCACTTAACCAATAACAAATCAAAATCAAGTGGATCCCCCCAAATGCAGAAAGACCATCACCAACGCACTCATAACCAGCAGATTGGACTACAGCAATGCCCTCTATGCCGGAATCAAGAAAAACCCTGGTACACAAGCTCCAAACCATCCAGAACACCGCAACCAGACTCGTCCTCTGAACTCCATGACACGAGCACATGACCCAGCACCTACAAGACCTCCACTGGCTCCCCATCGAGAAGAGAGTGACCTTCAAGCTACTCTTCCACGCCAACAAATCCCACCACAACATCGGACCCAAATGCCTCAGCAAAAGAGTCTCCTTCCACGTACCCAAAAGGAACATCCGCTCTGCCGACCTCACCCTGGCAGAGACCCCACGCATCCGCAGAACCAGAGCCTTCTCTAACGTCGCAGCAAAGGCCTAGAACAAGCTCCTAGTCAGCATCAAATGTTCCCCCACCCTGCACACCTTCAGGAACTGCCTAAAGACCTGGCTCTTTCACTGATCCGGAGCTGCGCCCCCCCCAGCACCTTGAGACCCTCACGGGTGAGTAGCGCACTTTATAAACCACTGATTGATTGATTGATTTATTGACAAATGCTAAAAAGTCCCAAAACGCCACAATGGAGGCAACTTTTGAACTGCCATGCCTGCGGGGCACTTAGCATTACCTCACATATGACATCACAAATGACACCCCTATGCTATTACTGGTGCCATTACATATCACAATATCACCTACATCGTGGAAGGCTTTGGCACAGGGACAGTCCTTTGGCGATACCCTGGTACTCTGGACAGAAGGAGAAGGGGTGCTGAGGGCAGACTCTGCTTTCATCTGTTTCCATGAGCAGAGAGAGTCACCATCAAGAGCTATCCCTGTACTGGGAGTAAAAGGGCCAGTGGCCTGCTCCCACTGTGTCCGCACAGGACATGACCACACATTTGACTGGGCAGAGCACTTAAGCCATCCACTCTTAGTGGCAGTCACAGGGACCACTGTGCATTACTTCGGCCACTCGCAGCTTTGTGCTTCATGCATTTTGCCTTTTGCCCATTGCCTGCAGTGGACTCCTTACACCGGAAGGATGTCTGAAATGCAAGTGCATTTCCCCAGTGCTGTGTTCCAGTATTAATCACAGGATAGCCACAGAGACCCTCCTCTACAGTTCTCTAGATAGGTTACAGTAAAATCATGATTCTGGGATTTATATTACACCAGCAAGTAAACATGCCAGTACTGTTTTTTTCAGATTTAACTTCTGAATAACATGCAGAATCAATGTTTCTGTAGTTTTGTGAGACTGACGCGCTAGGACCCCTGCGGTTCTGGGCGGACTTTAAGGAATTACATAACTTGCTGGGAGGTGTTAAGGTGTGGTTATTAACGGTTATGACGTAATGTGTGAAAGCAGAGTGCAATCGAATGCTGAGGAATAAATACATCTACCCAAGAGCTTCATGTGTCTTATTAATTGAGCATGCACCAGGGCTGGGGAGGATGCTACAACTGGCAACGAGGGCGAGATACATGCCTCGTAGAAACAAGACTGCTCTCCCTGAGAGTTTGCAATGATACATCAAACTGCTCGTGCATGCCACATGTGCCTCATCCAATGAAAAGCAGTTCGAAGTTGGCATACGTGAAGTCAAAGCATCGCTCCAGCTCCTATTACGGCCCTCAGAGAAGTTGAAAGCCATGCAGAGAAGCGTGAATGGAAGGTTACAGAATAATTCTTGTCATGCCCACAAAGCCAACATTTACAACAAGTAGAAACCAGACAAAGTTGATCATCATCCAGTTCATCTTACAGTGGCTCTTTAACGTCGCTATCAAGCACCAGTGAAGAGATGGATGTGCAATGATGATATCGACCATGGAATGACAGGCACATGTAGGTATGGCTACCTGCAAGGACGAACAAAAGACAAAGGCAAACCAACAAACGAGACAACCAAATCCATTGGGACACTGCCCTAAGATCAAGATAAAGGTCAACAGTTGCTACTTATTATGTGATGCGTATGTTTCTTTAATGCAGTGTACTGATGTAGCTCCTCAAAGACTTAAAGGTTAAGCATTGCCCTTTGTTGAGATGACTTGCAGGCAGATAGAAAGAAAAGCGCTTTCGTAGATAGATAGGTCCAGAGGCGTGAAGAGCACAGTGTGCTATAACTAGGGACTTCAATTTGATCCTTTCGCCTACGGGCAGCCAGTGTAGGGCGCACAGATGTTGTTGCACGCTTCTTCTCACAGGAACAGTGAGAAGAAGCCTGGCTGCCGCATTCTGAACAACTTGGAGTCTCTTGAGCAGGTATCCCGGGATGCCACCATATAAGGCATTGGCGTAGTCCAACCAGGATAAAATCAGGGCTCGCGTGACTGTTTCCTTAGCGGCCCTAGGGAGCAGTGGGAGGAATTTTCAAAGGCTTTTAAGTATCCCGGAGCAGCTCCCAGGTAACTTCTTGATCTGGGTCGCAAACGTGAGATTCTCTTCAAACCACATCCCCAGATTTTTGGCGGGCTGCCCCGTGGAGGCTGGCATAGCAAAATCGGACGGCCAGAGTGATTCTCTGAACCGAGGAGGACATTTTCCATACAGGAGGATTTCAGACTTCTCCTCATTACATTTTAGTTGTGCGGAGACCAGCCACTGAAAGACCTTGGACAGACAGTTTTTAGCGGAGGAAGTGGAGCACCCATTTTTCCCCCATGTGAACAGAAGCTGGGTATTGACCGCATAGGCATTTATTTTGGCTCCCATATCCTCCGCCAGTTGGACCAAGGGAGTGACATAAATGTTAAAAAGAAGGGGGCCCAGAGAGGACCCCTGTGGAACCCCCTGTGAGCACCTTCTGGGGTGAGGATGATGAAGGGGGAGCCAAACCCGTTGCATCCTGTCCTCCACGAAAGAATTAAGCCAGCCTAAAGCAGTGTCAGATATACCAATCTCGGCAAGTCGGGTGAGCAGCAATGAGTGAGGGACAGTGTCGATTGCCGCTGAGAGGTCAAGCAAAATCAAGGCTGCCCTCCCGCCGGCATCCAAACAGTCTCGGATGGCCTCGGAGACTTCTACCAATGCTGCCTCTGATCTGTATGAGGCTTTAAATCCCGACTGGGCTGGATGTAATATGCCCCTGCTTTCAATGAACTCAGTCAGCTGTTTGGTGACAACTTTTTCACATACTTTTGCAATGCTGGGCAAAAGGGAGATGGGACGGTAGCTACCTGGCTCAAGGGATCTTGTGACGGCTTTTTTAAAAGAGGCAGGATCTTGGCCTGCTTCCAGGCGGCTGGCACATAGGCCTCCTGAAGGGACGTGTTAACAAGTCTATTGACTTCCGGGTTAACAGTCTCCCCAACGTTAGCCAAGAGTCTGGCCGCGCAAGGGTCCGAGGAAGAGCCTGATTTAAGGCTCTTAAGAATTCTGAGCGAGTCAGGCAGGTCAATGGGACCAAAAGCAGAGAGGGAGTGAGAGGGAGAAGGAGGAGGAGCCCCGATGCTAAGGACGCATCGGTGTCCCCTCTACAGGAGCAGAATAATGCCTGTATCGTGCAAATTTTATCCATAAAAAACTGGATAAATTATCACACCAGGCAGTAGAAGAAGGAACCGAACACAGTTGGGCTTTAGGCGCCATAAAGCTCTGAACAATGGAGAAAATGTCCTTAGTGTTATTCCTAGCTGAGTGGATACGGGCCGAGTAGTAGAGACTTTTAGCATGTGCTATGGCGGAGTAATATTTTTTTGTTTTGTCCTCCGCATGAGCTTTGCCAAAGGGGAAAAATCCTTTCGCCAACTACGCTCCAATTTCTTACACTCCTGTTTTAAGTCCCTCAAGTTAGGCGTGAAACATGGTTTGTAAAGAGAAACCCTGAACTGTTTAAAGGGAGTTGAAGGAGATAGGAGGTCAAAATTGCAGAGAGAAACAGATGGCTGAAATGGACAAAGTGAAACCAGGAAACCTGGGATCTACCTATTCATTATGGCCCATTTTCCTTGATCATCACATTTGAGAGCACCTTGAAATCCATATGTTCAGAATGCGTGCTGTGCAAACACTTCTCCTGTGTATGGATTCATGATGTTGCATGGCTGTAAGAGACTACTTGCTTGTCCCTTGGTAGAGTAATAGTATCCATGTCAGGGGAGTGGGACCAAGGGTATTAATATTTCTAAGTTTCATATTTTCATATAAATGCCTCACAAAACAGTGTTTCAATATAAACTCGCAAAGTGAAACACTCCCACATGTTAATGACATGCACTGTTTTGCATGTGAAGAGTCTTTTATGAGTGGGTTAAGAATTCCATTCTGCCGGCAGAGGTTGCAGAGTTTTGCCCACTCCGCGCAGTGTTCATAAAAAATGCAAAGCGATGCAGAGTGGAGTTATTTTTCTCGCATTGCTCCCCAACATTAAGTTAGTGAGCGTGAGTGAGAGAAATCATGTGCTAGACCACCACCCGATGAGATTTCTGAACGCGGGCGGTTGTGGCAGTTCGCTATCACTCACATTCAGAAAGCTGACGCTCACGTTGAAGCTGCTGCTCTCACTGAGGAAGCTGTCACTCGAGTAGAGAATCTATTTGAGCAGCAGAAAGAAGCAGCGCCCTCTGGCGCTCCACATTATGCCGTTCGTGCTGACTTTACAGTGTGGGAAAAACTCTTGGCGCTAAAAATCAGTGTGAACAGCCCGATGTACAGGACTCTGTTGCTCGCGGAACTCCGTGTAACACGGCAACGTTCTTTTTGCACTTCGAGGAGTTCTGCGCAGCGCGACTCTGCAAATTCCACCCAGGCCTAGAGTGTTTATAATATTTTTACATTACTTTTATTACATGATTTACATTCCATGGGGCATATTTACAAGCCTTGTATGCCACCAGAACATCACTTTTGTGTAAGGATGGGCGTAACTGGCGGAGTACTACTGAGCCTCCGCTCCCAATTAATAAAACAGAAACCTCATTTACTTTTGGTAAAATAACAAGTATCTCTGTCTTCACATGTTTAAATGCACATGGTCTTTTCACAAAAGTAAAAATAAAGATTTAGCTAGTAGTGAGAGAGGTGATGATTTTGGGATCCTCCCTAACCTAGGGGGAGAACCAAGCAGATGCCTTGAAAACAAAGAGCACATCTTGCTGAACGATTCGGTGGTGGTCCTATTCTCTTAGGACCACCCCAAGCACAGTTATGAGCAAAAATACAATCCCAACCAAAGGCCCTGCAAAGCATTATGGGACGAGATTAGCAGTGGGCAGTGAATATTATAGTATCCAATATCAAAATAATTCTACAAAGAGCTGCAGTTCAACTAGTCGTTACTAGGTGTCCCTCACGAGTCAAATGCGAAAGCATTGAAATTATTACATCAAGCTGCAGTTCCACTAGTCGTTACTAGGTGTCCCTCACAAGTCAAATGCAAAAGCATTGAGACCCTTTCATGAAGCTGCAGTTCCACTAGTTGTTACTAGGTGTCCCTCATGAGTCAAATGCGAAAGTAGTTCCCTACTCTGCAGCCAGGGAAAATACAAGAGTGCCTCCATGGCCAGTCTGGGGAGGGAGGGAGGCGTGGAGGGTTGGAAGGATGGATGGATTCTCCTTGCCTGACATGCAGGTTGAAGGGAAGAAGCTGTGTACTTCCCCTCCCCATACAGGCAGTGGAAAGAATGTGTGGCTCTTTTCTAACCTCTTTAGCTGCAGCTTTTCGACAATCGCATGCCTAGCGCCCGCCACAGTCTACCTTGAGTGGAGCTTTGCGGCACCCGTGGCCCCTGCAGACATCCCTGCTTAGGGTAAGAGCTGTCTCACAGATACTCCTCTCTTTTACAATTTATCCTTTCCGCCATATGTTGCCTGTGTTCTATTTCTCATCGTTATGCTTTATAGATCTTTTTTGTTAGTTAGTGTGATAGATAGATAGATAGATAGATAGATAGATAGATAGATAGATAGATAGATAGATAGATAGATAGATAGATAGATAGATAGATAGATAGATAGATAGATAGATAGATAGATAGATAGATAGATAGATAGATAGATAGATTTCATGTCAATTGAAAGAGCAATCATTGATTTGGGTTTTATTCTTTATTTTTAATTTGCAGGGAGAGCAGAACGCACATTTCAATGCACATTTCTAGGTGCTATTAAAGTTGAAATATAACAGTAGTGGCATTTGCTCTGAGCATTTGTACCCAGGACTGCGCCAGCGACTGGAATGGTAAAAAGAAACTGAGGGCAAATTAATTTATGAGTACTGCTCGTTTATAACAACAATTTCAATGGAAACTCCAGCAGCCCTGCTGGCCCCAATAGTAACCCACACAACCGCAGTACTGATAAGGTTAACAAGAGTAGTCATAATAATAAGTATTCTCACAGTCTAACACTGGTATCTTTAAAGCATGTTTATTAGCTCCATGGCTTGGATAGGCTCAAAGTCCAGCAGAGTCACATGCATAAAAGGGCCTCGCTGGAAGCGTGTTGTGTGTTCCTCGCATATAACCCTGGCAGACAGTTGAAGTTAAATTGCCTGGAGGGAGCAGACAGGGTACGAGGAGCCGCTATTGCGTGTTGGGGGCGGGGCGACCCATGGTAGCTGCTTGTTTGAAAATGCAATAGGTCTCGCCTTTGATTAAGTTAAAACCATTCGCTTTGCTAATGGTATTGTATAGCAAAGCAAATGGCTTTAACTTAATGAAAGGCGAGACCTATTGCATTTTTAATGCTTGTTTCCGGACTGCAGTGACAGCAGGCACATCATGTGCACGCTCACACTGCTCACTTTTCACTAGACGAGAAGTTATGGCATGATCTCATGCCAGGTGAGCGTTGTAGGGGGAAGGGAAATCCTTCAAAGAGAGTCATTTTCTCTCTGGATTTCCCCTCTCTTTTGAAAGCTCAGGAGCAGCAACATTGTCGTGGTGTCACCAGGGCTTTAAGTGGAAGCTTTTTCAATATTATATACAAGCCATTGTTGCTGCTTATTTATCTTATGCAACTAACAACCATTGACAAAGCCAATAGTCCTGACTTCTTGCAGGTATGATGTTGCTTGTTGTATCATATCTGGATGCAATGACAAACAGCCAAATGCAAGTCGAGTGGCACACTATACTAAGCACAGATTTTTAGCTTACATATTTTTAAGCCACGCCCTTAATTACATTGGCCGCGCCCCTTTGAGAGACCCCCCAGTTTATTCACCCCACTTAAAGCCCTGCCCACAGTGCTGAAGATACACACATGAATACATCCACGTTTGGTCCTGTTGTGTGTGGTAAAAGCTTTCAACCACATACTGGCGGAGATCAAGAGCCCAACAGTTCCTGTGTTTATCGGGCAGGCAAGTTAAGCACGAAAAACTTAGCTAATCGGAGGTGTACGCAACCAATAAACAAATTTGTCAATTAAACAGTTGCAAGTGCTGGTGATGTCCGCATGACAACTGCACAAAAGAATGTACCGTCAAGACCGCAGCTCAGTGAACAGGACAGTAAGAGGCGGCATCAGGGGTAACTCTATTGCTTCCTCTCCTTCCGCCGAGGACATGACCAACAGTCGCGATTCAGCGTCTGTAGCCCACCCAACGAGTGCAGGAGCTAGAAAGCTGAACTATCAGCAGTGACAAAAGCTACTGAAGCCACTGCCACGTGCACGTTTGAAAATTAAAGTTTTTGACCAAAAAAAGCAAAGCAGCAAACAAAAAGTGACCTATGACCTGCAGCGCTTCAACAAAGCGTTAAACTACGATTACAGACCGAGGAAGCCAAACTAAGCTCGTTTACAAAGCTCTTGCAGTTGAGTAGTATCCGGTGTGTACATTTACACTCCACACAGAAAAGCACTAAGGGATCTGACCGAAGGCTAACCATGTCAGCTGGCTGGCATCTCAGTTAGAAAGTGCATACCGGCATCAGCCAGGCCTTGCGGGATAAACAGCACAACTGCTGCATGGTGCTGGAAGGAGAGCCCTCTCCAAACCACAACTGTCAACACGTGTGTGCTTTGCTTATTACAAGATGTACTGTTAGCAGCGCCGTGGTAATAGACATGGCATGTCCGATGGAAGACTCGCGATCAGCTTAAGAATTCACTTCTTCTCCATTAAAGCACAGCATGGTACTTTGACTTGAAATATTCAGCCAGTTGGAAGCACACAGCACAGAGCTCAGGTCATGAACCAACTGAGCAGGACGTTCGGACCGCGATGCACCGGCCGAGGCCAGTTTTCTTTGTAACTCTGTACGCACTATGTTTTTCCAGTCAGTATCGAGCTGTCCCTAAACTCGGATTCATTCCTCTGACACCTTGACACTCCTGTGATCCTGCGCAAGTGACTTTAATGCCGCTGTACTTCGTCACCACACACCCAAAGTGCATAGAAGCCAACTGTAAATCAGTATGATGTGCTACGTGCACAATTGGCGCTTTGACTTGAAATATTCTGCCAGTTGGAAGCACACAGCACAGAGCTCAGGTCATGAACCAACTGAGCAGGACGTTCGGACCGCGATGCACCGGCTGAGGCCAGTTTTCTTTGTAACTCTGTACGCACTATGTTTTTCCAGTTAGTCGAGCTGTCCCTAAACTCGGATTCATCCCTCTGACACCTTGACATCCCTGTGATCCTGCGCAAGTGACTTTAATGCCGCTGTACTTCGTCACCACACACCCGAAGTGCCTAGAAGCCAACTGTATATCAGTATGATGCGCTACGTGCACAATTGGCCATTTGCAAAAACACGTGGCTTGAAGTATTTTGTGTTCGTGTTCACTTTAAAAAGGGCGGCCCCTCACACAGCTCTTCCTTGCACTACCACTGCCCTGCTATCGAGCTGTCCCTAAACTCGGGTTCATCCCTCTGACACCTTGACACTCCTGCGCAAGTGACTTTTATGCCACTGTACTTCGTCACCACACACCCAAAGTGCCTAAAAGCCAACTGTAAATCAGTATGATGTGTTACGTGCACAATTGGCCATTTGGAGGTGGGAAGGATCCCCCCTACCCCATCATGACGGTGAGAGGAGGCGGAGGGCCACCACTGCCACTTGCACACAACTTTCCACTTTTAGTCTCTAATCGTAGTAACAACCTGGGGATGCCGGGTTTAGAACTCGAGTTTCCAGGGTCCAAAGTCACTAAAACACACACACTATCCCTAAAAGTGTTCACGCACATACTGTGTTTGTTTCCTAGCCTAAGTTTGTAGGGTTGTGCACAGTTTGTGTTGATCTCAACCTTGTGATGCAGGATATTTTTTGTGTTGTTGCAATTTTATATAGCACAAACTCACCCGACGGTATTTCGAGATCTTCGAAGTAAGCACGGCGTGTTCTCGTTCGCTCAAAATGTTTTAATTCGGTCGCTGGGTTTCGTGTCAGTGATTTAGCTAGCTGCGGGTGCCACTGTCATGGGTACAAACTTGATCTCTGCCAGCTGCGTGTGATAGTGGTGTAGTACTGACACAGACGGATGGCGAGAGCACACTTTTTAAAAGCAATAAAAACAGCCTGTGTACTGCCGCCAGTGAAAGATCCAATCCCGGTGGGCGGGGCGAAAAGGGAACAGGGTGGCAAGCAGGAGGGACTGAAATGCCTCCGGTGCAATCATTGCACTGCCTTTTGCATAATTTGTGACGCAAAACGACGAGCACGAATGCCGCTGACCGCGGCCCCCGCAGGGGGCCACTCGGCGGTCGGCGCCTTAGTGGCCCCGGGGCCCCGGTCACCCCTCCCCACTTCCTCCTTCGGGGGGGGCGGGGGCAGGGATCCTGAATGTTGCCCCCCTCCGTGTCAGGGGCCGGAAGTGACGCGCAATGCGCGTCACTTCCGGGCCCAGGTGTGAGGGGGAGGCTATTTAGCCTTCCCCCACCCTCACCGGCGACCTCTTTGTCGCCCACCTCAGTCCTTTCGGGGCGGTCGTGGGGGGGGTCGCAGGCCTGGCTTTCGGGCACGGTCTTCTGGGACCTGCAGGCTCTTTAATGCAGGGTTCTGCTCCTGGGACAAAACATGCCGTTTCTCACACAATTGCAGTGTGTGCGGGGCCCCCCATGCCGCCACCGCATGTTCCAAGCGCGACACTCCCGACAAGCCTTCCTCGAGCAAGTAGCCCCGGGGGGTTTCCCCCTCCCGCGCTTTGGCCCCCCGCGAACACATCTGCTAGCGCGCATGCCCTTGCCCCACACGACCATGTGAAAGGGCCCTCTCCCATCAGCGTAAAGAACCTCTTCAGCGCCCTCCGCGGATACACTAGCAGGGAAGGGTCCCTCATTTCTGAGGGCTTCTTAGACGGTTTCCGCATTCCTTATCAAGGCCCCTTAGTGAGCAGGGATGCGGAGAATCAGAAATCGGCTAGGGAACACCCGGAGGTAGTGCGGGATAAAATAGCGAAGGAGGTGTCTTTGGGCAGGGTGGCGGGTCCTTTTTCCTCACCACCTATGCCCCACTTTGTGATTTCTCCCCTGGGGGTGGTACCAAAAAAGGAGCCAGGGGCTTTCCGTCTTATTCATAACCTATCACACCCTGAAGGGGACTCCGTGAATTCCTGGCTTGACGAAGGTAGATGCTCAGTGTCTTACTGCTCCCTAGACCTGGCAGTCGACATGATCAGGAGGGCAGGGAAGGGAGCCTGGTTGGCCAAGTCTGATATCGAATCGGCCTTCAGGCTCCTGCCAGTACACCCGGACAGCCAACACCTTCTGGGCTTCAAGTGGGGGGACCAGGTCTTTTATGATAGGTGTATGCCCATGGGTTGCTCGGTGTCTTGTGCGTACTTTGAGGCTTTCAGCTCCTTCCTACAGTGGGCCTTAACAAACAGGTATGGCATTGAGGGAGTGACCCACTACCTGGATGATTTCCTGTTCATCGGGGGAGCTGACTCGCAAGATTGTGCACGGGCGCTGCAATGTTTCAAGGAATTGGCAGGACACCTGGGCGTACCTTTAGCTCCTGGTAAGACCGAGGGTCCGGCGCAGGTTTTGGTATTCTTGGGCATCGAGTTGGACACGGTAAAGGGCGTGTCCCGACTCCCTGCGGATAAGGTACAGGCCCTGCGTCAGGAGATCTGCGATCTACTGGGTAGGGACAAGGCTACTCTGGGTGAAATCCAATGCCTGCTAGGGACCCTGAATTTTGCGGTAAAGGTCATACCCATGGGGAGGGTCTTTGCACGCAGGTTAGCGAGGGCAACCGCTGGTATAAAAAAGAAACATCACTGGGTCAAGCTGGGGACAGGTCTGAAGCAAGATCTGGTGGTATGGAGCGAATTCCTAGCCTGCTTTAATGGGATGGTTATTTGGAAGCAGCCCTGGATTGATAGTCAGGAACTTTGTCTTTTCACAGATGCCTCAGGCAGGGAAGGTTTCGGGGCTATCTTGGGCGAGGAATGGTGCGCGCAGGGATGGCCCAATGTTTGGCGCAGGCATAGGATCACCAAAAATGTGACTGTTCTGGAGCTCTTCCCGATTGTGGTTGCACTACACCTATGGCCGGCGGCGTTGTCAGATAGGAAGGTGGTATTTTGGTCTGACAACATGGCGGTTGTTCAGGCAATTAACAACCAGTCCGCTAGGTGCCGGCTGGTGCTGTGCTTACTAAGGGAGTTGGTCCGGGCATGCCTGCGCATCAATGTCGAGTTTAAAGCCAGGCACATTGAGGGTATTCAAAATGTGGCAGCTGACGCTCTTTCTCGTTTTCAGTGGCTCCGATTCAGGGAGGCCTGGCCGCGGGCGAGAGCGCAGATGACCCCATTCCCGGACCATCTATGGAGGATCCTGCAGTGGGACTGAGCCTGAAGGAGATGGGAGAAAGAGCTTTGGCCCCAGGTACCAGACAGCGTTACAGCGCCCACATGGCAACATTCAGAGCAACTTCTGTAGCGCTGGGTACTTCAGGGGCTGCGTTGGTGTCCCAGGTCCGAGCATTCCTGGTGTGGGCTAGGGGACAGGGGAAAAGCCGTTCATGGGTAGGCAGCCACTTGGCGGCTGTAAGCCACGACACCAAGTCGTCTGGCGGGGCGGATCCCACTAACTCCTATCCCATCCGGGCCGCCTTGAAGGGCTGGGCTAGGGAGGAGCCCAGGGCCCCTGATAATCGGGCCCCCATTGATTTCGAAATCCTGAAAGGCATGCTAGGGGCTCTCGAGCTAGTCACCTACTCTCATTACGAGGCCACGCTGTTTTCAGCCATGTTCTGCTTAGCATTTTTTGGGGCTTTCAGAGTCAGCGAGTTAGTGGCTAGGTCCAAGGTCGACTTTTCAGGGGATGCGCTGGGAATTTCAGATGTGTCCATTTCCGGGTCACTGACCATTCATTTACGCAAGTCCAAGACTGACCAGGCGGGGCGGGGGATCAGGGTGGTTCTTCAGCCCCTAGGTGACCCCAGGTTCTGCCCAGTACATTGGGTAAAGGCGTTGTTGGAGTACAGACCGCCCGGCCCTGGCTATCTTCTGTTGCATTCAAATGGTACCCCCGTAACTAGATACCAGTTCGAGCAGGTAATCAGGGCCAGCTTAGCCAAGGCGGGGCTCGCCCGGCCGGACGGAAGGTATTCCAGCCACTCCTTCCGCATAGGCGCTGCCACTGCCGCTCACCTGGCGGGATTAGAGGCCGCTCAGGTGAAGAAATTGGGGCGTTGGGAATCTGATTGCTATAAGATATATGTTCGCCCGTGAGGCAGCTTTTAGTAATGTGTTGGTGATTTTATAGTGTGTATCGTTGAAATCACCCTTTCTGATTAAATAACTTGTGTGTACACCATGTCTCCTCTTTATTAGGGCGAGTGGTGTGGGTGATCGGGCATTCATTTGTCGCCCGGGCGGCCCAATGGGCATCGCACCGGAATTGGATGCGACACTTCCCTCAGACTGAAGTGGAATGGATGGGGGTGCCGGGGATGAGATGGTTCGAACTCAGGAATAAGATCGAGCAGAGACTAAGAGCACACGGGTCCACCTTGCCCCACCTGTTGGTGATACACCTGGGTGGAAACGACCTTGTTACCCTAGGGAGACGATTGCTGTTATTAGCCATGAAAAGAGACTTAGGGGAAATCTGCAAGCGTCTGGGCGAGTGTGAGATCGTGTGGTCGGAGATCATCCCCCGCAGGTCTTGGCGGGGAGCTAAATCCTTAGAAGCGGTAGAGCACTCCAGGAGGCGCATTAATGGAGCAATGCGTAAGTTCACATCCCAAAGGGGTCTGGGCTTTATTCACCATGAGATGATTCGGGGGAATGTAAAGGGGTACTTCGACTTGGATGGAGTACACCTCTCCCAAATAGGCATGGACCTGTTTTTATTGGATTTAAGCGAAGCATTGGTGAATAGAGGGTGCAGGTAAAGAGCTAGGTTGGTGGGGGGCCCTGGCTGCGACGGTTAGCCGCCTCCAGGGCTGTGGCGGAGTTACAGGGCGATCTGGAAGCAGGCCGGTACAAAGGGTACCTCTGCGCGGCACCACGTGGTGCCTGAGCCAAAACGAGGAGCCTCCAGAGAGGTCCCGGAAGCCGGTCGGTGCCCCGCTAGGCCTGCGGGCGGTTGTGGGCCTGAACAACCGGGGGTTTGCTATGCGACGCTCCGCCCCGAGAGGGGGGGTGTGAGTAGAATTTCAACGGCACGTGAACGAAAAAAGAATCACTTGGGGGGCAGCGCTTGCGGGTCGTTCCCGTGCTGCCCGGCTCATCAGGCGGGGCAGGTGAAGTAGATGGCCGCCTGCCCTTGGATCGCCCGTAAGATAACCCACCTATTACATACCCTGGAATAATGTAATAAATCCTGCAGCATTTGTTACCCACTTACAACTGTTTCTTGTGTCTTCTTTGGGTAACCTAATTTGGGGGAGGGGGGAAAGCGGGGTGCCCCTGGGGGTACTATGCCGCTGACCGCGGCCCCCGCAGGGGGCCACTCGGCGGTCGGCGCCTTAGTGGCCCCGGGGCCCCGGTCACCCCTCCCCACTTCCTCCTTCGGGGGGGGCGGGGGCAGGGATCCTGAATGTTGCCCCCCTCCGTGTCAGGGGCCGGAAGTGACGCGCAATGCGCGTCACTTCCGGGCCCAGGTGTGAGGGGGAGGCTATTTAGCCTTCCCCCTCCCTCACTGGCGACCTCTTTGTCGCCCACCTCGCCTTTTTACCCTCCCTACCGCTTACCCGGCGTAGGTGTGGTGGGGTGGGGTTTTTTGCGGAACGTTTTAATGTTTTCCTTTTCGTTGCAGGCGGAGTTACAGGGCGATCTGGAAGCAGGCCGGTACAAAGGGTACCTCTGCGCGGCACCACGTGGTGCCTGAGCCAAAACGAGGAGCCTCCAGAGAGGTCCCGGAAGCCGGTCGGCGCCCCGCTAGGCCTGCGGGCGGTTGTGGGCCTGAACAACCGGGGGTTTGCTATGCGACGCTCCGCCCCGAGAGGGGGGGTGTGAGTAGAATTTCAACGGCACGTGAACGAAAAAAGAATCACTTGGGGGGCAGCGCTTGCGGGTCGTTCCCGTGCTGCCCGGCTCATCAGGCGGGGCAGGTGAAGTAGATGGCCGCCTGCCCTTGGATCGCCCGTAAGATAACCCACCTATTACATACCCTGGAATTATGTAATAAATCCTGCAGCATTTGTTACCCACTTACAACTGTTTCTTGTGTCTTCTTTGGGTAACCTAATTTGGGGGAGGGGGGAAAGCGGGGTGCCCCTGGGGGTACTATGAAGACTGCGGGTGGAGCTTTGACATGGCTTCGGAATCCGTATTGATTCCAAGAAGCCCTGGCATGGCGAGGGCAGTGCATGCGCTGCTTTCGCCAGGCCGAGACCTAAAAATGACAGTGTGGTGGGTCACGTGACCCCGGAAGAGGATAATTGAATGTCCCCAGAGCAGGAGTGTAGTCATTTCTAATACCGTATCAATAATTCCCACGCTCACAGAGCCCCCTCTCCATTTCCATCTGATCCTCTGCAAGTGCTGCCTAATCCAATTAAAAGCGCACCTGGCCTGGAAGAGGCCTGTAATTAGCAGTAGTCTTTCGTCCCTGCTGCAGCAGCGGTGTGAAATCACTGTGAGAGCTGAGAGGCCGGGTATGCGCACGTATGGGCGCCCACTTAGCCCCCACCCATCCTGCCTGAGCTAAGAGGCCAGGTATGGGTACCCTACACAGTCCTTACCCATCCTGTCAGAGAGTCAGTGTATGGTTGCCAACTCAGCACTCATGCATGTATGGGCACACTGCCCCTCCACATTTTGTCTAATCTGAGAAGACGGGTAAGGGCACCCCGCCCCCTTCACATTCTGTCTCGGCACCATGCCCCCTCCACATTCTGTCCGGAATGAGAGGCCGGAAATGTACCCCGCCGCCTCTCCGCATTCTGTCTGGGCTGATAGGTTGAGTATGGGCATCCTGCCCCATCTACATTCAGTCTGGGTTGAGAGGCCAGGTGTGGGCACCCTGCCCCCTCCACATTCTGTCTGGGTGGAGAGGCCATATATGGGCACCTTACTCCCTCCACATTTTGTCTGGACAGGGAGGCCGGGTATGGGCCTCCTCTGCCTTCTGTCTGGGCTGAGAGGTCAGGTTTGGGCATCCCAACCCCTCCCTGTTCTGTCTGGATTTAGAGGCCATGTATGGACACACTCGCCCCCCTCCTCGCCGTCTGTCTGGACTAAGTGTCTGTGTATGCCCCCCCACCCCCACACACACACTTTCTGTCTGGACTGAGAAGCCAGGTATGGTAACCCCGCCCCTCCACACTCTGTTCGGACTGAGAGGCCAGCGGTGGGCACCCCGTCCCCTGCCCCTCCACCTTCTGTCTGGACTGAGAGGCCAGGTACGTTTACCAGCAGTACCCACCACCCCTGTCCTCCACTGAAGCTCTGAACTCGGTATGTGCACCAGCATTCAACACCGCCCTTATAAGTTAAGTGGTCGTGGTCACAGAGACGTTTTAAAGCTTTGGCAAAGTGGGCAATTACCCAGGTTCTCAACCTTTCAATGCCCCCCATGAGACTCTAGCTCATTCTGTGTACTTTTGTATCTTAATTTTGAACGTGTATTTCAACATTAAACAACATAGGGCTTGACATAGCAAAGAATAAGTAATACAATTCAAGTTTATTCCAAACATGGGACCCACAAAATATGTGTTTCCCTGACCCTCAAAATCCTTAATATGGCTCTGGTCGGGGATATGCACCAGCGCCTCCCTTCCCCACCCCACCCCACCCTCCACTCCAATCTGTCTCAGCTGAGAAGCCAGGTGTAGGCACCAACCCTCCCCGTCTCAGTAGAGAAGTAGGTTGATCCTTCCCCCATGCAACCCTTCTATTGAGCTGGAAGGTCGTGCATGAGCACCAGCGGCCACCACTACACATCCCGGCTCAGAGAGCACGCATGCGCATCAGTGTCCACTGTCACAACAGCAGTGTATGGGCACCATCAGTCCAAGGCATCTGAGCAGAGAAGCCGGGTACTTTGCGCAAGACCCTACCTTCGTCCAAGTGAACGGATGCCAGACATGGTCGCTTCATTAGTCCGTGTATGCAGGGAGGGCGAGTGTTGATGGCCCAGCCCCCCCCCCCCCCCACACACACCTTCTCTCTGTGTGATCAAAGGCCAGGCATGGGTTTCATCATCCCTCGGTTTCATGAAGATTTGAATCAGCTTTGGATTTCCTATGAGAATTATCCTGCCTCGAAGCGCTATCTGTGGAGGGCGGGGCCAAAATGTCTCATACGTTTACTGTGACATCTTTTACACACAAACAAACTCAATGGACAGACAGTGAACAAAGATCGTATGATTTCACTAAACTGTTTTATTGACATATATAGTGCCCATTGTCACTGATCTATCACTTCAGGGCTCTTTGATACCCCAAAAAAGATGGTCGTCCTGGAACAGGGTGGACGTTGCAAAGCAAAGTGAGAGAGAAAGGGCGGAAGGGGCACTCACTTGACAGAGTGTGAGGATCTAGGGTGAATGGAGAAATAATAGAGAACATGTGGAAAGGGAGATGGAAGGATAGTGAAAATGGTAAGAATAAAGATGGCGGCAGATAAACAGAGGGCAGAGGTTTTCCCAAAATACCTTCAGAGTGTGGAATCAGAGAGAGTGATATGGCGGGGTGAGGACAGGTAGGTTTAATATTACGGGTTCACCATCTCCTAAGGACCCCCATAGTGAGGCAGGGCCTTGAAGGAGCATGCAAGCCTGACAGATCCCACCGGCAGTATGGTCGACCTATTACTGCTGGTGTGTGCAGGCACCCCCTTACTTCGTCTTCTCCCCACCCATCCTTTTCCTGCAGGGAGGACTGGCGGGCAGAGGAAGAGGAGGGAGAGGGTCTCCTCCACGCCCTCGGTTCCCGAAGTGTCCTGGCTTGAGGTAGGGCGGCGGCCTCAGGGTTCCATGGAGCGTGTCAAGGGGCAGGCCCTGGCACTATCCAAGCCAGATGGGGCCCGGCCTGTCCCTGAAGGTCTTCATCCCGACCTGGTTGTGTTTTTTTTGTGTGGCTGCTCCGAGGCCCCGAAACTCTGTGCCAGGGCTGTGGGCCCATCTCTTGCGCCTTGCAGTACCCGCGCAATGGAAGTGTGCCCGTTTCAGTACAGGTTTGTGAGGGCACGGGTGGCAGTGGCAACAAGTTGCCAACTGGCAAAAGCCTAGACCCGGAATGAAAGTGGGTGGCAGCAAAGACAGCTGCGGAGACACGAGTTCAAGAATTCTGACAAGCATTCAAACGCGCGCAGGCACATGCACTTTCGCTGACTAGACACGTAGGGCCCCCTTCCCTATAAATATAGTTAAAAAAAGGAGGCCATGCCCTGGGGGATGGGGTCCCCGGGGCTGAAATCAGCCGCAAGGTCCCCTTCCCGTTTACATTTTTTTTTTTTTTTTAAAAGGGTGAGGCCCTGGGGGATGGGGTCCCCAGGGCCCCAAAAATACTAAAAGAAGGGGAGCCACACAGCCCCCCTTCTAAAAATATATATTTTAAAAAATGGCATCTCGTTCGAGCCCCCACCCCCTCCCTTCAGCACTCTGCAAACGCGCCCCCTGGTGCGTGGTAAGTTGGGAAATTAAGTCCCCTTGAATACTGAGGGCCCCTGGGGCCCAACTAGCCCACCAGGTACCTCCAGTAAGCCCTACACAGCTGGATTGCAGAGAGGTGGTCTGAGGCCACGCCCCTTTTTACACCACTCTGCTAACACGCCTCTTGGCGCACTGCTGGTGGGGCGATGAGGTCCTCTTGTGTCTTGAGGACCTCAGGACACAAGTGGACTTCATCCCTCGAGCAGCAGTGCACCAGGGGCTGCGTTTGCAGAGTGGTGTAAAAAGGGGGCGTGGCCTTTCAGCACTCTCAGCAATCCATCTGTTTGGAGCTTACTGGAGGTAATAGGAGGGCTAGTTGGCCCCAAGGCACACTCAGGTGGAAAGGGGGGACTTCATCCCCCAACCAAGAGCACGCCAGGAGGCAATTTTGCAGAGTGGTGGAGAAATAGGGGCGTGGCCTGTGTCCACCTCTCAACAATCCCACTGTGTGGGGCTTACTGAAGGTAAGAGTTAGGCTAGATGGCCCCTAAAGCACCCCCAGCAGTGAAGTGGACTTCAATCCCCATCCAAGAGCTCGCCAGGGAGCGCATTTGCAGAATGGTGGGCAAAGGGGGCATGGCCTGCTATGAGAATTTAGCATTCCTGCTGTGTGGGACTTACTGGAGGAAATAGGAGGGGTAGTTGGCCCCCAAAGATGTCCTTGGGGTGCCAACTATTCCTCTTGTTACCTCCAGTAGTCCCACACAGTGTGATTGCTAAGACGTCTTCGGAGGCCATGCCCCCCTTTCTCCACCACTCTGAAAATGCGCCTCCTGGCAGACTACGGAATGGGGGATGAAGTCCAATTTACTGCTGGGGGACTTTGGCGGCCAAGAAGCCCTCCTGGTACCTCCTGTAAGCCCTATGCAGCGGAATTCCTGAGCGCTGGTCGGAGGCCCAGCACCCTTTCTCCACCACTCTGCAAATGCGACTACTAGTTAAAGAAGTGTTTGCAATGTAATAGGTTTCGCATTTGCAAGAATTAGAGCTATTGCATTGTAAATGTTATCTTTTTTACTAATGTTTTTTGGAGTGGAGTGGATGTATGTTATGTGTAGTGGAATTATGTGGCATGTTGTGCAGTGAAATTATGTGGATAGAAAGTATGTGGTATGTAGTGTATAGGAATTATGTAGAGTGGGATTATGTGTTATGGAGAGTAATTATGTGGTATTGTAGTCTGTATTGTGGAGTGGTAACCTCAGGTTTAGTCCTCCTCGTTTCCATAGAAGCTCAACTATGAATGCAGTGAGACAAAAAAAGAAGGAATCACTGAGGAGCACTTGTGGACCTAGTCAGTGTTATGAGCAGGGCCACTGGAATTATGAGACTGTTTGGCTGCACCGACATTCGCACAGTTATTCATTTTCTGCAATAGCCACATAATTCAGCATCTGCTCCCTAATCTGCAGATTTGAACACAAAAAGCCTTATTTCTATCTCAAACTTTACCAAAAATGCAGCGACAAGTGTTACAGTGTGGTGGAAGGCCCTTTGCAAACCTAGAATGGTCACCTGTTACTTATTGCTAAATGAGGGAGTTAAATTGGTACTAATGGTGTGCAAGCCACTCTTGCTTCCTTCTGCGCCTCTCTTGCCTCTTTCTGCATTTCTGTTGCTTCTTTCTGCACATTTCTTTCTTTTTCTACACTTCTCTTGCCTCTTTATGCAAATCTCTTCTACTTTCTGCACCTCTCTTCCCTCTTTCAGCACATCTGTTTCCTCTTTCTGTACCTCATTTGCTTCTTTCTGCACCTGTCCTACTTCTTTCTGCACCCCTTTTGCCTCTCTCTCCTCCCCATTTCCCTCTTTCTTCACTTCTGTTGCTTCTTTCTGCACTTATCTTGCTTCTTTAGGCACCACACTTGCCTCTTTCTGCACCTCTCTTGCCTCTTTCTGCACCTCACTTGCTTATTTCTGCACTCCTTTTGCCTGTTTCTGCACCCCTCTTCCCTCTTTGTGCAACTCTCTTGCCTCTTTCTACACCTCTCTTCCCTCTTTCTGCACCACTCTTGCCTCTTTCTGTACCTCTGTTCCTTCTTTCGTCACCTGTCTTGTCTCTTTCTGCACCCCTCCGGCCTCTTTCTGTACCCCTCTTGCATCTTTGTGCACCTCTCCTTCCCCTTACTGCACCCCTCTTGCCTCTTTTTCCACCCCTGTTGGGTCTTTCTGCACTGCTCTGACTTCTTCCTGCACCTCTGTTCCAAATTTCTGCATCCCTCTTGCCTTTTTCTGCACCCCTCTTCCCTCTTTCTGCACCTCTCTTGCCTCAGTCTGCCCACCTGTTCCCTCTATCTGCACCACTTTCGCCTGTTTCTGCACCCCTTTTGCCTGTTTCTGCAACTCTCTTGCCTCTTTCTGCAGTTCTCTTGCCTCCTTCTTCACCTCACTTGCCTCTTTTTGCACCTCTGTTGATTCTTTTGTACTGCTCTTGCTTCTTTCTGCACCTCTCTTGCAAATTTCTGCACCCCTCTTGCCTTTTTCTGCACTTCTTTTACCTATTTCTGCACATTTCTTGCCTCTGTCTGCACCTCTGTTCCCTCTTTCTGTACCTCTTTT
This sequence comes from Triturus cristatus, assembly GCF_964204655.1. Classification (NCBI taxonomy): domain Eukaryota; kingdom Metazoa; phylum Chordata; class Amphibia; order Caudata; family Salamandridae; genus Triturus; species Triturus cristatus. Next base: position 86,571,723 of record NC_140593.1, on the reverse strand, counting down.
GCCTGTTTCTGCAACTCTCTTGCCTCTTTGTGCACTTCTCTTGCCTCTGCACCCCTGTTGCTTCATTCTGCACTTTCCATGCTTCTTTCTGCACCCCTGTTGTCTCTTTCTGCACTCGTCTTCCCTCTCTCTGTACATTTCTTGCCTGTTTCTGTATCTCATGTGCATCTTTCTGGACTTTTCTTGCTTCTTTCTATACCTCTGTTGCTTCTTTCAGCAATTCTCTTGCCTCTTTCTGCACTTCTCTTGCCCACAACACTGAGACAGCCCTCATCGCCGCCACAGACGACATCAGGATCCAACTAGACAACGGCGAAACATCAGCCCTCACCTCCTGGACCTGTCAGCCGGCTTCGATACGGTCTGCCACCACACACTAAAGACACGCCTCCAAGAAGCCGGAATCGAAGAGAAGGCTCTGGACTGGACCACATCCTTCTTCTCCGGCAGAACCCAGAGCATCCGTCTCCCCCCCTTATGCTCTGAAGCCACTGACATCATCTGCGGCATATCCCAGGGCTCATCCCTCAGCCCGACGCTGTTCAACGTCTACATGGCCCCCCTCGCTCACGTCGCCCGGCAGCACGACCTCAACATCATCTCCTACGCCGATGACACCCAGCTCATCCTCTCCCTCACCAAGGACCCGCACACCGCCAAAACCAACCTCCACGAGGAAATGAAGGCCGTCGCCGAATGGATGAGAGGCAGCCGACTGAAGCTGAACTCGGACAAGACGGAGGTCCTCATCCTCGGATCCACCCCCTCAACCTGGGACGACTCCTGGTGGCCGACCATGCTGGAACAGCACCAACACCCACCGACCACACACGCAACCTAGAAATCATCCTCGACTCCTCCCTCTCCATGTCGAAACAGGTCAACGCCATCTCCTCCTCCTGCTACAACACCCCACGCATGCTCTGCAGGATCTACAAGTGGATCCCCACCGAGACAAGAAGAACGGTGACACAGGCTCTCGTCAGCAGCAGGTTGGACTACGGCAATGCCCTCTACGCAGGAATCCTGGCCAGACACCTGCGACGACTGCAACGCATTCAAAACGCCTCTGCCTGACTGATCCTCAACGTCCCCCGCCGCAACCACATCACCCCCCACCTGAGAGAACTTCACTGGCTCCCGTCGACAAGAGGATCACCTTCAAGATGCTCACCCATGCTCACAAAGCACTCCACAACACCGGACCAGCCTACCTCAACAGCAGACTCAGCTTCTACACCCCCACCCGCCAGCACCACTCTGCCCACCCACCTCTCCCTCGCCACCGTCCCCCGCATCCAACAAATGACCTCCGGCGGCAGATCTGTCTCCTTCCTCGCCACCAAAACTTGGAACACCCTCCCTACCCAACTACGACAGACTCAAGACCTGCTCATCTTCAGAAGACTCCTCAAGACCTGGCTCTTCGAGCAGTAGCAGCCCCCCCTCCTCAGCGCCTTGAGACCCTCATGGGTAAATAGCACGCTTTATAAGTACTATAATTGATTGATTGATTGTTTCTGCATCTCTCTTGCCTCTTTCTGCACCTCTGTTGCTTCATTCTGCACTTTCCATGCTTCTTTCTGCACCTTTCTTGCTTCTTTCTGCACCCCTGTTGTCTCTTTATGTACCTCTTTTTCCTGTTTCTGAAACTCTCTTGCCTCTTTCTGCAGTTCTCTTGCTTCCTTCTACACCTCTGTTGCTTCTTTCTGCACTTCTCTTGCCTCTTTCTGCACCCCTGTTGCTTCATTCTGCACTTTCCATGCTTCTTTCTGCACCTGTCTTGCTTCTTTCTGCACCTCTGTTGTCTCTTTCTGCACTTGTCTTCCCTCTTTCAGTACCTTTCTTGACGGTTTCTGCATCTCACTTGCATCTTTCTGCACTTTTCTTGCTTCTTGCTACACCTCTGTTGCTTCTTTCAGGAATTCTCTTGCCTGTTTCTGCACTTCTCTTGCCTGTTTCTGCACCCCTCTTGCCTCTTTCTGCACCCATCGTTCCTCTTTGTGCAACTCTCTTGCCTCTTTCTACACCTCTCTTCCCTCTTTCTGTACCACTCTTGCCTCTCTTGTACCTCAGTTGCTTCTTTCTGTACTTCTCTTTCATCTTTCTGCACCCTTCGTGCCACTTTCAGCGCCTCTGTTGATTCTTTCTGCACTTCTCTTCCTCCTTTCTGCACTCGCCTTGCCTCCTTCTGCACCTCTGTTGCTTCTTTCTGCACTTCTCTTGGTTCTTTCTGCACTGCTCTTTCCTCTTTCTGCATCCCTCTTGCCTCTTTTAGCACCTCTTTTGCTTCTTTCTGTACTTCTTTCTCCTGTTACTGTGCCCCTCTTGCCTCTTTCTACACCTCTGATGCTTCTTTCTGCACCTCTCTTGCTTATTTCTGCCCCTCTCTTGCTTCTTTCTGCAGCTGACTTGCCTCTTTTAACACCTCTGTTGCTTTTTTCTGCAGATCTCTTGCCTCTTTCTGCACCTCACTTGCCTGTTTCAGCACCTCTGTTGCTTTTTTCTGTAGATCTCTTGCCTCTTTCTGCACCCCTCATTTCTCTTTCTGCACCGCTCTTGCCTCTGTCTGCACCCCTGTTCCCTCTTTCTGCACCTCTCTTGCTTCTTTCTGTACCTCTGTTGCCTCTTACAGCACTTCTCTTGCTCTTTCTGTACCCTTCACGCCTATTTCAGCACCTCTGTTACTCTTTCTGCACTTCTCTTCCTTCTTTCTGCACCTCACTTGCCTTATTCAGAACCTCTGTTCTTTTTTCTGCATACCTCTTGCCTCTTTCTGCACCTCACTTGCCTCTTTCAGCACTTCTGTTGCTTTTTTCTGCACCTCTCTTGCCTCATTCTGCACCTTTCCTGCCTGTTTCTGCACCTCTCTTGCCTCTTTCTGCACTTCTATTGCCTCTTTCTGCACCTCTCTTGCTTCTTTCTGCACCTTATTTGTCTCTTTCAGCAACTCTGTTGCTTTTTTCTGCAGATCTCTTGCCCTTTTCTGCACATCACTTGCCTCTTTCAGCACCTCTGTTGTTTTTTTTCTGCAGATCTCTTGCCTCTTTCTGCACCCATCTTTTCTCTTTCTTTACCTCTCTTGCCTCTATCTGCGCCCCTGTGCCCTCTTTCTGCACCTTTCCTGCCTGTTTCTGCATATCTCTTGCCTCTTTCTTTACCTCTGTTGCCTCTTTCTGCACTCCTCTTGCTCTTTCTGCACCCTTTGCGCCTCTTTCAGCACCTTTGTTACTTCTTTCTGCACTACTCTTCCTTCTTTATGTACCCTTCCTGCTTCTTTCTGTACCTCTCTTGCCTCTTTGTGCACCCCTCCTACCTTTTTCTGCACCGCTCTTGTCTCTTTTTGTACCTCTATTGGTTCTTTCTGCACAGCTCTTGCTTCTTTCTGCACCTCACTTGCCACGTTCTATACCTCTGTTACTTCTTTCAGCAATTCTCTTGATTCTTTATGTACTTCTATTTCTTCTTCCTGCACCCCTCCAGCCTCTTTCTGTACATCTCTTGCCTCTTTGTGCACCTCTGCTACCTCATTCTGCACCCCTCTTCCTCTTTTTGCACCTCTGTTGGTTTTTTCTGCAGTGCTCTAGCTTCTTTCTCTACCTCACTTGCCTCTTTTTGCACTTCTCTTGGTTCTTTCTAAACCTCTGTTGCTTCTTTCAGCAATTCTCTTGTCTTTCCTCACTCCTCTTGCTTGTTTCTGCACATCTTTTGCATCTTTATGCACCTCTGTTGCCTCTTTCTGCACTTTACTTGCTTCTTTCTGCACTTCTCTTTCCTCTTTCAGCACCTTTGTTGCTTCTTTCTGCACTCCTCCTGCCTCATTGTGCACCCCTCTTCCCTCTTTCTGCACCACTCTTGCCTCTTTCTGTACCTCTGTTGCTTCTTTCTGCACTTCACTTGCCTCTTTCTGCACCCTTCGTGCCTCTTTCCGTACCTCTGTTGCTTCTTTCTGCACTTCTCTTGCCTCTTTCTGCATCACTCTTGCCTCTTTGAGCACCTTTTTTGCTTCTTTCTGCACGTCTCTCTCCTTTTTCTGCAACCCTCTTGCCTCTTTCTGCACCTCTCTTCCTTCTATCTGCACCTCACTTGCCTCTTTCAGCACCTCTCTTGCTTTTTTCTACAGATCTCTTGCCTCTTTCTGTACCTCACTTGCCTCTTTCAGCACCTCTCTTGCTTTTTTCTGCAGATCTCTTGCCTCTTTCTACACCTCTGTTCCCTGCTCCTGCATCCCTCTTTTCTCTTTCTGCACCCCTCTTGCCTCTTTCTGCACTCCTGTTCCCTCTTTCTGCACCTTTCCTGTCTGTTTCTATACCTCTCTTCCTTCTTTCTGTACCTCTGTAGCTTTTTTCTGCACTTCTCTTGCTCTTTCTGCACTGTTTGCACTTCTTTCAGCACCCCTGTTGCTTCTTTCTGCACTTCTCTTCCTTCTTTCTGCACACTTCTGCCTCTTTCTGTACCTCTCTTGCCTCTTTGTGTACTCCCCCTGACCTTTTTCTTCACCCCTCTTGCCTCTTTTTGCACCTCTGTTGGTTCTTTCTATGCTGCTCTAGCTTCTTTCTGCACCTCATTTGCCTCCTTCTGCACTTCTCTTACTTCTTTCTACAGCTCTGTTGCTTCTTTCAGCAATTCTCTTGCCTCTTTCTGCACTTTTGTTCCTTCTTTCTGCACACCTCCTGCCTCTTTCTGTACCTCTCATGCCTCTTTCTGCACCTCTCTTGCCTCTTTTTATACTTCACTTGCTTGTTTCTGCACCTCTCTTGCCTCTTTCGGCACCTCTGTTGCTTCTTTGTGTACTTTTCTGACTCTTTCTTCACCTCTGAGTGAGGGGTAGTTTTAATCCCTCTGTCCTGTTATGTACAGGGGAGGTCAAGCCAATCACAGGGGTACCCCAACACATAGTGTACCCTAGTGTATGTAGGTGTTTTCACTGTATTCTACGTGTCTTTCAGCATAGCACCGGCTCCGGGCCTGGATAGTCAGTCAGTTACCACCAGTACCAGTCAGCAAAAAGTTGGGGGCACAGGATGACTTTGCAACAAGGCCTCTTTCTGTACCTCTGTTGGTTCTTTCTGCATATCCCTTGCTTCTTTCTGCACCTTTCTTTGTTTTTCTGGACTTCTGTTGCCTCTTTCTGCATTTCTCTTGCTTCTTTCTGCGCTTTTCTTCCTCTTTCTGCACATGTCCTACCTCTGTAGGCATAGTTAGAAATTGGCATTTAAAAAACCTTTGAAATTCACCGAAAACACCATAGGTTTCAGGGGCGTTATAGTTAGGAAATAGCATTAAAAAAACCTTAGAAATTCACTGAAAAAAACATGGGTTTCAGGGACGTTATAGTTAGAAATTAGCATTTAAAAAACCTTTGAAAGTCAATGAAATAAACATAGGTTTCAGGGACGTTATAGTTAATTGGACATTTCAGTTGTACAATACCAGAGAAATTTGGCTGTTATAGTTAGTAGAGCTAACTATAACTCGCGCTCCCGCAATGCACTGCTGATGACGTCACATATTACATCATTCATGACATGGTCAGTGACATCACTGATGACATCTCAAATGACATCACTGATGACATCATCCACGTGATAATCTGATACACCTCCTCATACCCTAATATAACCTTTGATAAACCCACTCTAAAATACAGACTACCATTTTCAAAACCATAGAAATACCAATACCAGTTACTACATACCCACTCACTGATTCCTAGGTCTACACACACATCCAGTCATTCACCCATACAGTCACTCATACATGCAGTCACTCATCAACACAGCACTATCATATGCACTCATACACCTATAAAGTCACAAACCACCACTCATCCATAGAGTTACTCACACACCTAGTCAGTCACGCAAATAATCAATTACACTCCCATTTACTCACCTATACAGTTATACACACACCATCTCACTTATTCATACAGATACTAATACATACTTACTCTCTTATATAATCACTGATACAAGCTCAAACTCATCCATATAGCCACTCTCACAATCACTCACTCTCACATAAAGGTGCCGATTACGATCCGTTAAAAACCGGGTACGAACCGTCGGTCGGAGCGTTTTCTCCGTCCGACTCGTACCCGGTCGTAAAACTTTACAAACATGGAATTACGATTCGCACGGAAACACCATTTCAATACGAATCGTAAAAAACACCGACCGACAAAAATATACATACGAATGTGATCTGGGAATGCTGCGACGTGACGTCGGGACGCTTTCAGGCAGCGTTTCACGACCCAGGAATTACGATTCGAACCGACAGCAGTCCGGACGGCAATATTTTCACGGCACCCAAAAAGTGCCGGAAAAGCAAAGTACGGCGCGAAACGACCAGAGTAGGTGGCCCGGTACGCACCGTACCCCCCCCAGCCCCCGTACGTTCGAGTCGTACCTCCCGTGTATGTACACCCATGTACGTGTCGAACCCCCCGTGTATGTACACCCATGTACGTGTCGTACCCCCCCTGTATGTACACCCGTGTACGTGTCGTACCCCCGTGTATGTACACCCGTGTACGTGTCGTACCCCCGTGTATGTACACCCGTGTACGTGTCGAACCCCCCGTGTATGTACACCCGTGTATGTGTCGAACCCCCCGTGTATGTACACCCGTGTACGTTCGAGTCATACCCCCGTGTATGTACACCCGTGTACGTGTCGAACCCCCTGTGTATGTACACCCGTGTACGTTCGAGTCGTACCCCCACCCGTGTATGTACGGTGCGTACCCCCAGCGACGCTGGGGGTACGCACCGTACATACACGGGTGGGGGTACGACTTGAACGTACACGAGTGTACATACACGGAGGGTACGACACGTACACGGGTGTAAATACACGGGGGTATGACACGTACACGGGTGTACATACACGGGGGTATGACTCGAACGTACACGGGTGTACATACACGGGGGGGTTCGACACGTACATGGGTGTACATACACGGGGGGGTACGACTCGAACGTACGGGGGCTGGGGGGGTCAGCGCGTATGCGGGCACATGTCTCCATGGTTGCTATGGGAGTTCGGTGCGGACAGTGTTTTTTCCATACGGTTGTAACATCGGACGCACGAGATGGATCGTAATTCCGTGGTCAGACTTCACTTTTCACATTTGTACGGTAAATCGTCCGTGGACGTGTCGGACACATTTTCTGACCCGAGGACGTGTGGGGAATAATTCCCAATGCGATTCGTATGGACTTTTTCCCATGCGAATCGTAATTGGCAGTTTGTACGGCACTTGTACGATTCGTACGGTAAAAAGACCGGATACGAGTCGTACGGGGTATTTTTTTCCAGGATCCTAATCGGCACCTCACTCATTTATATACTCCAACACTCACATATACTGCCTTTCACATATGTAGTTACTCACATATGTACCACTGAGACATCCATTCACTCACCAACACACCCATACACACACTCATTTACCCATACAACCCTTCACACATGCAGTCTTGAACCCATACACCTAAGAAATCACCCACTCACACATCTATGCACAGAGTCACACCCCCCCACCCACCCACACAGACACTCAGGCACCCATACAGATACTCAGATAACCAATCAATAACCCACATAGACACTCATGTAGCTACTCACCAACCCATGCAGCTGCTTACACAGCAACAGACAGACTGATACAGACATTCACACAGTTTAGTCACTAACCCATGCATTTAGTAAGACACGTTTAATCACTCACTTATACAGTCAGTCACGCACCTACTAAATCATCCATACAGACACTCATACACCCACTCATTCTTCAATACACCTTGGCATATATATATAAAACATATTTATACTTCTCAGAAACACACAGTCACTGGATGATGTCATCAGTGATATCATCAGTGATGTCATCAGTGATTTCTCTGACCAGGTAATGAATGATGTAATATGTGATGTCATCAGCAGTGCATTACGGGGGCGCGAGTTATAGTTAGCTCAACTAAATATAACGGACGAATTTCTCAGGTTTTGTACGACTGAAATGTCCAACTAACTATAACGTCCATGACACCTGTGGTTTTTTCAGTGAATAAATATATATATATATATATATATATATATATATATATATATATATATATATATATCCAACAGAAGTTGCCTGCAATGAAAGGGCCCACGCAGGACGGTAAGTATAGCCTTCTCTTTTAATGCTGAAAGTGGTGGGAGAACAACAGGCTGCGAGGATTGGGGTACGCCTGGGGTACGGTGCGTACATATGCGGGTGGGGGGTACGCCTGGGGTACGGTGCGTACATACGCGGGTGGGGGGTACTCCTGGAGTACGGAGCATACATACGCGGTTGGGGGGGTACGGGCTGTACATACGGGGGTGGGGGGTATGGTGTGGACGTACGTGGGAGGGGTAGGAGGCTGGGGGGGCCGTACGACTCGAACCCCGGGCACAAGTGATTTCGGACGGGCAGTATGGATCGTACTTGCGCGCTCGGACTTCAGTTTTACGATTTGTATGTAAAACTGTCCGGGGACAACTCGTAGACTTTTTCCGAGGCGATTCATATGTATTTTTCACGTACGAATCGTACTTCGCCATTTGTACGGGACTTGTACGATTCGTACGTAAAAAAATACGGATACGAGTCGTATGGGAAAAAAAAATCCAGGATCGGAATCGACCCCTATTTATTACATACATTTAGTTTAGTTACTTCCCACCCTATAGCACCACAAAACTCATAACCAGCACCTAAAAAATACTTTACACTATTAATATAAATATTCATCAACAAACTAATTTTCAATAACTAAATATTCATGAATAATTAAATATAATTAATGTATTTGCCACCATATACCCCACACAACACACAACACAATTACTTATTAAATTAATAATTAATATTAATTAAATAAATATTAATTGCTTAAAATTATTTTACTTCCCACCCCATACCCCTACAAAACCCATAACTCACATCTAAAATAAAAATTAATACTATGTGCACAATTAACATAATTAATTATCAATTAAACAAATATTATTAATTAGAAACCAAATTATAATTCACTAAAATTAATTAACTACTCACACTTCACCCCCATAATCCCCACAACCCGCAACTAAAATTTAACTTTAAAAAAATTGATTACACAATTACAATTAATTTTCAATTAAATAACCAATAGTATTTAACTAATCATATATTAAATACAATTAATTTAGTCCCCATCCTTTACACCTATAAACTCAAATCTCACACCACAAAAAAGTCATAAAACAATTAACATAATTAATTATCAATTAATTAAGCAATATTAATTATCAACTAATTAATAATTATTAAAAATAAATTGCTTCCCACCCTTTACCCCATACACCCCACAAACGTCACCTAAACATAATTATACTATTACCATTATTAATTATCAATGAATTTGTTAATATTAATTAACAAATAATTATTAATTAAATAAAATTAAATTACTTCCCAGCTTTTACCCCTACAAACCCCACAGCCCACACATAAAATTTACCCCAACAATTTCTAAGCACGATTAACACTATTAAGTATCAATTAAATAAATATTATGAAAAAAATAGAAATCATTAATTTATTATAATTAAATTACTTCCCACCCTATTCCCCTATAAACCTACAAGCCGCTACGGAACTAAAAAACACAAAATTTAATTAAATTAAATTAAATAACTACAAAAAATGTAACACATATATTAAACAACATACAAAATACTTATACAGCAATATTACATCACATACATTTAAAATAAATACTAAAATACATAACACTAATTAAAATCAATATTTTAAACAACTATATTTTTGCAAACGATATTAATGACTTCTATATTGTACAAATTGATATTACTTACCTTAAAATCAATATTAATTCCCACGATATTCTTGCTCACGATATTTCTATGTCACGATATTTCCAACTCGATAATTGTGTCGGTTGGTATTACTGACTCGATATTTTGTCTGAATATCGTAACGGAGGTAGTCTAAAAAGTGGATCCAGTCCAGGACCTTGTTGCTGATGCCGGTGTCATGGAGTCTCGTGATTAGGGTGTGGTGGGAAATGGTATCGAAGGTGGCTGAGAGGTCCTGCAGGAGGAAGGCTGCGGTTTTGCACTGGTCGAGGAGGGAATGGATGTCGTAGATGGCGGCGAAGTGTGCGGTCTCGATGCTGTAGTTGCTTCGGAAGCCAGATTGGTAGATGTAGAGGACATGGTTCACTTCAATAAACTCTGAGAGTTGGGCATTGATGGCCTTCTCGATGACCTTGGCTGGGAAGGAGAGCAGCAAGATGGGTCTGAAGTTCTTGAGGTCTGTCGGGTTGGTGGATGGCTTCTTCAGCAGGGGGTTGATCTCATGGCTTTTCCAGTGGTGGGGGTAGGTGGTGGTCTCGATGGAGCAGTTGATGGTAAGGGGAAGCTCGGGGCGATGGAGGTTGCTGCTCTATGGAAGATATGGTGGAGGCAAGGGTCTGAGGGGGCTCGGAGTGGATACTGTTCATGGAATTGAGTGTGTCGTCTGTGGTGAGCGGGGTCCAGTTGCGTTGGATCTATTTAGATATGGTGTGGTTGGGTACTGTGGTGTCGGGCGTGGGGGGATGGTCTTGGATGTCAAAAGTGTTGGAGATCTGCCTGATCGTGTGTTGGAAGAAGGTGCTGGGTTTGTTGCAGAGGTGTGTGGAGGGTGGGATGTCTGTGGTCTCACTGTTGGGCCTGGCAAACTCCTTGACGATGGCAAAGAGTTCTTTGCTTTTGTGTGCATTGGTGTTAATTTTGTCTTGGAGGAATGTTTTCTTTGTGGTTTTGAGGAGGAGGTGGTATGCAGTGATGGCAGTTTTGAAGGTTGCATAGGTTTCCAGGTTTTGTTGTTTCTCCATCTTATTTATTTATTTATTTTTTATTTTAGAAGTTTCATATAGCGCTAACCTGACCGGAGGGTATCGGAGCGCTTCACATCAGTTACAGAGCAGAACAAAACAGAGCAAAACATAATACAATAAAGCGAGAAGTTTCAAATAAGAAAATTAATAATGTCAATGATGAAGAGTTCCATTTCGGGGTCTTGTAGACACAGCGTCGGAGAAGAGTGAGGTGTCTACTTCAGCACTCCGACTGCTCCTATCTGTTCACTAGGGATCGATCGAGGAATAGGATTTTGAAATGACTTTTGAATTTAGCAAAGGAGGGAATAGTTCTGATGAGGGGGGGAATAGAGTTCCAGATTTTGGGAGCATTTCCGGCGAAAGACCTGGCCGCGGTTTTTTGTTTTCGTGATTTCAGCGGGATGAGTAATAGCGTGTTAGAGCTTCTGAGGTTCCTGTTCTGACCTGCTTTTTTGAGTTTGGCAGCCAGATATTCGGGTTTGCCGGTGTGTAGGGTTTTGTGTGTGAGGCAGGCTGTTCTGAAGTTCGCCCGCATTTCTACCGGTAGCCACTTGAGTTCTTTGAGTGATGGTGAGATGTGATCAAATTTCTTTATTCCGGTGACCATTCTGGCAACCGCGTTGAGTGTTATTTTCAGAGGAGCAAGATGTGTTTTAGCTATTCCCGAGAGGACTGCGTTTCCATAGTCTAATCTTGACAGCACCAATGATTGGGTGGCTTGTTTGAGATCTTTGGCTGGAATGAAAGGTTTTATTTTGTTCAGTAGCTTCAGGTTGAGAAAGGCACTCTCAGCCGAGATCTTAATCTGTTTGGTCATATCCAGTTTTGAGTCTAGCGTGATGCCTAATGATTTAACAGAGACAGCCAGGGTGGGGTTCGCATTGAGCGCATCGATAGCTTTTAACCACTCGACAATTTGTGGGTTCTTTTCTTTGTTCGATATGAGGAGTAGTTCGGTTTTGTCCGGATTCAGTTTTAAGTGGTAACTTGACAGCCAAAGTTGCACTTTCCTCAGTATGTCATTTAGTCTTTGAATGTCTTTAACAGAGGAGATTTCCAAGTACATTTTAGTATCATCAGCATATAGGTGGAAGGGAATGTTAGCTTTTCTGAGTAGGGTGGTGAAGGGCTCCATGTAAGGTGCCGATCACGATCCTGTAAAAACCGGGTACGAACCGTCGGACGGAGCAAATTCTCCGTCCGACGCGTACCCGGTCGTCAAAATGTACAAACATGGAATTACGATTCGCACGGAAACACCATTTCCGTACGAATCGTACAAAACCCCGACCGACGAAAATAAACATACAAATGCGATCCGGGAAAGCGCCGACGTGACGTCGGGACGCACGCAGCCTGCCATTCACGAACCAGGAATTACGATTCGCACCGACGTCATCCCGCGCGGTGAATATTTTCCGGCTGCCAAAAACTGCCGGGAAATCAGGACGACGCTGTTAGAAGGCGACCTCAGAGGGGCCCGAAGGGGGCCCTGACTGCCCTGAGACCCACCCTCGAGGTATCGTAGCCGGGCACTGGCGGGAGATTCCTCAGGGGAGGAACCTCGTATCTAGGATCGCACACTCGGCACCACACGACAGAGAGACACCACACGAGGAGTTCTTACGAGCAAATCTTTATCAGATTGGAGTAGTAGGATCTTTATGATCAGCACAGCAAATATATACAAGCAGAGCGTGGGCTCTCAAAGTCTTGGAGGGGAGTAGGAGGTAGCGGGACAGTCTTTGGGGATGTGGATCAAATGCAGGAGCGTACCCGTCGCACAGCTCACAATCCTCGAGCTGGGGGATACGGTTGTCGTCGTGGGGTCCGGCGGGACCAAGAGAGTCTGTGGGAGCCGCGAGTCACTCAGCAGGGCTCGGTTACAAGTTTGGTGGTCTTACGATCTTCGAGGAGCCGCGAGTCACTCAGCACGGCTCAAGCACAAGTTCGGAGGTCTTACGATCTTCAGGGAGCCGCGAGTCACTCAGCAGGGCTCAAGCACAAGTTCGGAGGTCTTACGATCTTCAGGGAGCCGCGAGTCACTCAGCAGGGCTCAAGCACAAGTTCGGAGGTCTTACGATCTTCAGGGAGCCGCGAGTCACTCAGCAGGGCTCAGGTGTTCCAAGGCGAATCTGCCGGACAGTCCCAGAGCACCCCTTGTTATAGGGCGACCCTTCTTTGATGTCCGGAGCCTGTGCAGGCAGGGGTCTTGTCACCTGGGGGTCGCTTGTTGGGGGTTTCCTGCCATTGTCTTTTGATCCGGTCAGGGCTGGGTCGGGAGGAGTCCCAGACACCCAGCAGGCGTGGAGCCAGCCCTCGGGGAGGCTGGCAGGTCGATCGAAACCCACCGACCCAGGGAAGCACAGAGGTGTGATAGAAACTGCTCCTCCCTCTCTCATCCCAAGGGGAGCGTGATGTCCTCCAGCCGGAGTGGCGCCTCTAGGCCAGGGTCGCGCTGGGGCCGGGCGGCCATCTTGTTGCATTAAGTGGGCACGCGGGCCCGGTGTGGCCGAAGGGCAGAAGGCCACGGACGGGGAAGTCCGGGTTGGGTGCGTGCGAGTTCTGGTGGGAAGGATCGGCTAGGCCGTGGGTTTGGGGGCTGGTGTGAGGTGCAGGGGTCAGGTCTAGCTATGTTACGAGGGCCGGGTCTAACAGACGCGAACAAGGAGTACCTGTACGCGACGGACAGACATGGACCCGAACCTACGTGTCATCCCGGCCCTCATAGCAGTCGACCTCCTCTACAGGTTACGACACAGATGCCGCAGAAGGTCAGAACAACTAAGGGAGGGTGGGAAAGGGGGGGAAAGGGGGGGGGGGCAGGACCAGGGGCAGGCCACAAAACCACCACCAGCACACATGCCCTGGACATACCTGACCCCCATGCCCTGGTCACCACGAGGGGGTGGGGGCGTGTCCAGCAAAGCCAGCGTCCGCCACAAAGGAAGTGTCTCACGACGCGAACCGGCAACACAACTATACAGGTACGTCCCGTACCCACACCTTAAGAGCGTGGGTACGAGTCGTACCATGCCCACACCTACGTCACCCCAACAATGGCGGGACGACTGTACCCACGTGGCAATGGCCTGGGTACGGCCCGCACAAGCATTCCACTGCGTGGGTACGAATATGTACGGACCGTACCCCCACCCGCGTATGAATGGAGCATACCCCCACCCCAACTGTGTAAGTACGACCCGTACCCTCACCCGCGTACGTATGGAGCGTACCCCCACCCAAACAGTGTAAGTACGACCCGTACCCTCACACGCGTACGTATGGAGCGTACCCCCACCCCAACAGTGTAAGTACGACCCGTACCCTCACACGCGTACGTATGGAGCGTACCCCCACCCCAACAGTGTAAGTACGACCCGTACCCTCACCCGGGTACGTTTGGAGCGTACCCCCCACCCCAACAGTGTAAGTACGACCCGTACCCCCACCCACGTACGTATGGAGCGTACCTCCACCCCAACAGTGTAAGTACGACCCGTACCCTCACCCGCGTACGTATGGAGCGTACCCCCACCCCAACAGTGTAAGTACGACCCGTACCCTCACACGCGTACGTATGGAGCGTACCCCCACCCCAACAGTGTAAGTACGACCCGTACCCTCACCCGCGTACATTTGGAGCGTACCCCCCACCCCAACGGTGTAAGTACGACCCGTACCCCCACCCGCGTACGTATGGAGCGTACCTCCACCCCAACAGTGTAAGTACGACCCGTACCCTCACCCGCGTACGTATGGAGCGTACCCCCCACCCCAACAGTGTGAGTACGACCCGTACCCCCACGCGCGGACGTATGGAGCATACGTCCACCCCAACAGTGTAAGTACGACCCGTACCCTCACCCGCGTACATATGGAGCGTACCCCCCACCCCAACAGTGTGAGTACGACCCGTACCCTCACCCGCGTACGTATGGAGCGTACCCCCACCCCAACAGTGTAAGTACGACCCGTACCCCCATGGAGCGAATCCACACACGTGTATGGACTAAGCGTACATATTGTTAAATAGGAGGGGTGTGTGCAGAGTCCTCCCAGCAGTGCCCAGAGTCAGGAGGGGTGGGTGCCTATCACTCCCAGCAGTGCCCAGAGACAGGAGGGGTGTGTGCAGAGTCCTCCCAGCAGTGCCCAGAGACAGGAGGGGTGTGTGCAGAGTCCCCCCAGCAGTGCCCAGAGGCAGGAGGGGTGTGTGCAGAGTCCTCCCAGCAGTGCCCAGAGGCAGGAGGGGTGGGTGCCTATCACTCCCAGCAGTGCCCAGAGACAGGAGGGGTGTGTGCAGAGTCCTCCCAGCAGTGCCCAGAGACAGGAGGGGTGTGTGCAGAGTCCTCCCAGCAGTGCCCAGATGCAGGAGGGGTGGGTGCCTATCACTCCCAGCAGTGCCCAGAGACAGGAGGGCTGTGTGCAGAGTCCTCCCAGCAGTGCCCAGAGACAGGAGGGGTGTGTGCAGAGTCCTCCCAGCAGTGCCCAGAGACAGGAGGGGTGTGTGCAGAGTCCTCCCAGCAGTGCCCAGAGACAGGAGGGGTGTGTGCAGAGTCCTCCCAGCAGTGCCCAGAGACAGGAGGGGTGTATGCAGAGTCCTCCCAGCAGTGCCCAGAGACAGGAGGGGTGTGTGCAGAGTCCTCCCAGCAGTGCCCAGAGGCAGGAGGGGTGGGTGCCTATCACTCCCAGCAGTGCCCAGAGACAGGAGGGGTGTGTGCAGAGTCCTCCCAGCAGTGCCCAGAGACAGGAGGGGTGTGTGCAGAGTCCTCCCAGCAGTGCCCAGAGGCAGGAGGGGTGGGTGCCTATCACTCCCAGCAGTGCCCAGAGACAGGAGGGGTGGGTGCCTATCACTCCCAGCAGTGCCCAGAGACAGGAGGGGTGTGTGCAGAGTCCTCCCAGCAGTGCCCAGAGACAGGAGGGGTGGGTGCCTATCACTCCCAGCAGTGCCAAGAGACAGGAGGGGTGTGTGCAGAGTCCTCCCAGCAGTGCCCAGACACAGGAGGGGTGGGTGCCTATCACTCCCAGCAGTGCCCAGAGACAGGAGGGGTGGGTGCCTATCACTCCCAGCAGTGCCCAGAGACAGGAGGGTTGGGTGCCTATCACTCTCAGCAGTGCTCAGAGACAGGAGGGGTGTGTGCAGAGTCCTCCCAGCAGTGCCCAGAGACAGGAGGGGTGTGTGCAGAGTCCTCCCAGCAGTGCCCAGAGACAGGAGGGGTGTGTGCAGAGTCCTCCCAGCAGTGCCCAGAGACAGGAGGGGTGTGTGCAGAGTCCTCCCAGCAGTGCCCAGACACAGGAGGGGTGGGTGCCTATCACTCCCAGCAGTGCCCAGAGACAGGAGGGGTGTGTGCAGAGTCCTCCCAGCAGTACCCAGACGCAGGAGGGGTGTGTGCCTAACACTTACAGCAGTTCCCATGTAACGCAAAGGGTGGAGTAGCCACAGATACCATGCCCACAAATTTCAGTCAGGTGCACAAAGACCCTGCAGTACATGTACCACATGTGTGCGAGGCTGGGAGTATACGCATGCATAGCGCAGAAAAGAAAACATGTACACATTAAGTCATGTCAATAGTCCACATACACAAGTACAATGACTATCAAGAATGCCACGAATGATGCAGGTGGAGACATCGCTCAGCATGCATGTGAAAAGTAGAAGGAGTCCGTCACACACCCAGCTAATGTACACACAGCTCTGCGCTAAATATTGGGAACACCCTGCAGGGATGATGTCAGGGTACACAGAGGAAGGAATACACCTTTGGACTATTTCACCATGCAGCAACTGCTTACATGAACACAGAAACCTAGCTAACACCGTGTGATGGCACACAGATCCCAGGGTCCCCCCTATGACCAGCACACTACTACATTTCCCACACAACCAACACATGATCACCACCCAAAATCATGTAGCAGCCCCACCAACAGCAATATCAGAAAAGCAGTAGTGTTCAAAGGAAACGAAAATGGCTTTAATCAGCATGATCAAAAATTGTATGTCCGTAGAAAGTTCAATATTTACAAAGCCCATAGGGCAGTCCAGAAATCACAGCTGGATGGGGGACACAGTGGGATGCGTGTCCCCTAGCTTGCCTGCACAGTTACATTCCGTCGTCTTCCACAGGGGTGAGGGCATCATGTGGGGGGGAAGAAACAGGCACCGCAGGGACAGGAGGGTGAAGGGTAGGCGTTGTGGGTACAGGGATGGAGGACTCCACCACAGGGGGTGGGGCAGGGCCAAAGGTGGAGGCCAGGAGCTCGCTGCACACCTTAGCAAGGTCCTCCAGGGAATCCCCTGCACCCGAAGGAACCACAGGCCCCAAGGAGGGGGGGGTGGTCAGAGGGATGGGTCGCAGCGCCACTGGGGGAGGGTGTAGACAGGGGGGGGAATCAACCACCCTGACCGAGGACTTCCTTGACCGCTTGCGTGGTGGCGTCACTGTGGGGCTCAGGGACAGAGCGGCCATGAAGGAGTCTTTGGGGGAGATGTGGCCAGGAGAGCTGAGGGGAGGGGATTTGGAGGGAGTGGATTGGGTGGAATGCGGACTCCCACTCTGGCTGCGTGTCACACGTTTGCCCCCCGACCCAGTGGGTGTGCCTACTTCACCCTGTGTGTGCGTGTCAGGAGGTGTGCGGTGGACCTTTCCTGCTGGTGTGGTGCCTGTGTGTGTTGTGGTGGGTGCATGCTGACGTCTGGGTCTACGTGGGACAGGCATGGGAGTGGGAAGTGTGGATGGGGCAGGGGTAGGGGGTGGGACGTAGCGCTGCAGGAGACCCACTGCTGCAGTCAGTGTCGAGTCTATCGACCTCAGCAAGCTGCGTTGGTCAGCCTGCGATGAATGAATGCCCTCCAAGTATGCCTCCATGTTGTGCAGCACTTGGCTGTGGCCATGGAGGACATTAAGGATCGCAGCCTGACCAACCTGCAACTGCCACTGGATGTCCATAGACTCGGCATTGGCGGCAGCAGTGGAGACAGGGGCAGGGGGTGCGGTGCCTGGCAGGAAGGAGACATGTGGTGACCGGGCACGTTGGGAAGGGACACGAGCAAGTGGGAGGCGGCTGATGGCAATGGAGGGGGCGGGGCGAGATGTAGTGCCGCTGTCAGCTGCCGGTGCAGCCGCCGCCCAATCGGAGAGATCATCCTCGGACCCGTCAGCTTCATACTCTGTTGTGCCAGTCGACAGGTCCCCGGCTTCACTCTCCTCCACCTCAGTCCCACTTGATGTGCCAGCCCCGATGTCACCGCTGGCACTGGTGCTCGGTCCCACTGCTCCGTCTGTGCCCATGTCTCCCTCCGTGTCCCCCGACGATGCTGTGGGCAGGGTGAAGAGACAGAAATTAATCATACACCTGTATACATATGTCACATGAGTCCAATCTACATAGGTCACAGTGCATAGCCTGAAACAAAAGAAGAGTTACATCTACAAAACAAGGTACATATGTAGGGCATGCAAGATACAGTTGTTTGACCCACCATGCCACCAAAAAACTATGGAGAGCATGACACAATAGCAAATGAGATGGAATGGAATTTTGACAGAAGAGCAAGGCCCTGGGGACAATCCAGCACTGCATCTGCACCACACAGCGTGGCAGGAAATAGGGATGAGCAGGGACCATATCCAGGAACAAGAGGCACATGCAGCATAGGTTATACTGAAAACATGCCCACCATGACTGGCCCACTGCACCTTGAGTGCATGTCCAGACAAACATCACACACTGGCCAGTCCTAGCAAGGAGATATCAGGTTGTGACATGAAGGCCATGCCCGCACCACCCACCCCCTACATGAGACTATTATTTGGAGACACAGGAAGCACTTACATCCCTTAGTCTGGGTGAAATACACATGTGATGCAACAAATCAAGGTTGCACACAAAATACCCAAGGTGCGCCTGTCCAAATAATCATGTACAAATGGGCATCATCAGATGATTGTAACAAGACACACAGGCAATGTCCACCGTGAGTATGAACAAGGAAAATCAGGTCAGGCTGTACAGTGGACACTTGTACTACATTTCACGTCAATATACATTTGGCCAGGGGACAATGGCACAGAGCACAACCTATGCTGTAGACACAGAGATTGTCAACATATTCGGATTACACACATGATACCTAGGAAAATATGCCCCTGGGGACAGTAGTGGCCACACAACTGCATGCTCTTGAATGGGAATGACTGCAACACACGCTACCATCCCCGCACTATGCGTACCGCACACTCATGCACATCATGTCACAGGCCACCACATAGGACATGCGTGCTGTAAGGCCTCACACTTGAGAGACTAACTCCCATGTCTGGACTCTGCATCAGTGCCAACTGACATGGAACCCACAAGACCAGAACTGGACAGGGCACAGGCAAGGTCCCAAAACCTGTTACACACCACCCCCACACATGATGCTGCAGGCATTGTACACGTGGAGAAGGTGCCAGGCTACATAACCTTGTGACGGAGTGACTTCACACAGACCAGGGAACACATCGCAAGGAGGGGAAGGGAGGCAGGAGAGCACTGCAATACTGTCGGTAACAGGATCTACACAGCACCATTCAACCCTGGCAGTGCATCCATGGAACAGTGCACTTACAAATGCTGGTGAAACACAACAAACACACATGTACCTACCCCCTTCCTGCTGCTGCATCTCCTGTAAGCGCCTGTCCAAGTCTGGAAATACCACCGCCAGCACACGCTTGTGGATGTGGGAGAGACGGCGGCGCCCGCGGTTCTTATGGCTCTCAGGTGAGTCCCCCAGCAGGACCCGTGCGATCCTCCGCGTCCAGCACCGGATATCCTGCCAGCGTTTCCTCACCTGGGACAGGCGCCGCTTCCGACCATCCGCACTCCTCACGGCACTGACGGCGGTCAGCCAGATCTGCTCCTTGGCAGAGGCACCTACCTGTGAGGATGAACAAGTGACACTACATCAATACACCTGCAACATGTCACAGAGACACATATGAGAACAAATTAGCTGGTTACAACAAGGCATGTCATGCAGCCAACGCATTACACCTTTGCCATAGGGACATACTCCTCTGGGGAAGGGCAAAAGCAGTACATGCCAGTGAAAGTACACAGGTGGAATGAGGGCAAAGACACAATCAATTATAAAGGCTCACACTGTGCATCACACCCACCCCTCCTGACTCTGGGCACTGCTGGGAGGACTCTGCACCCACCCCTCCTGTCTCTGGGCACTGCTGGGAGTGATAGGCACCCATCCCTCCTGTCTCTGGGCACTGCTGGGAGGACTCTGCACACACCCCTCCTGTCTCTGGGCACTGCTGGGAGTGATAGGCACCACCCCTCCTGTCTCTGGGCACTGCTGGGAGGACTCTGCACACACCCCTCCTGTCTCTGGGCACTGCTGGGAGTGATAGGCACCCACCCCTCCTGTCTCTGGGCACTGCTGGGAGGACTCTGCACACACCCCTCCTGTCTCTAGGCACTGCTGGGAGTGATAGGCACCCACCCCTCCTGTCTCTGGGCACTGCTGGGAGGACTCTGCACACACCCCTCCTGTCTCTGGGCACTGCTGGGAGGATTCTGCACACACCCCTCCTGTCTCTGGGCACTGCTGGGAGTGATAGGCACCCACCCCTCCTGTCTCTGGGCACTGCTGGGAGTGATAGGCACCCACCCCTCCTGTCTCTGGGCACTGCTGGGAGGACTCTGCACACACCCCTCCTGTCTCTGGGCACTGCTGGGAGTGATAGGCACCCACCCATCCTGTCTCTGGGCACTGCTGGGAGTGATAGGCACCCACCCCTCCTGTCTCTGGGCACTGCTGGGAGTGATAGGCACCCACCCCTCCTACCTCTGGGCACTGCTGGGAGACATCAGGCATTCCCCCCCCGGGACCCCCCCTACAGTACATAACATGTGTGTCACACCTGGACACAATGGCAGAAGTCACAGTCACAAAAAAAGGGACACAGTCTCTGCTAGTAGCTCTGCACTCACCTGATACCCTGGTCGCCCATACAGCAGGGGGTACTGTGGGAGGCTCACATCCAGCAATGCCAGGTTCTCCTCGAGGGTGAATGGCTGTGACCTCTCCACAGACCTTGACATGGTTCCAGGGAATCAGGAGCAGCAGCAGTGTGGTAGAATCGAAATATGTGCAGGCAAGTGCTCCCTCATGGGACCTGGCTGCCTTATATCTGCCTTGCTGGCCTGTTTCATGCACAGGAGTACAGAGTGATTGGTCACTCACCTTTGCATCCTATGTTTCCTCCAATCCCTTCAAACCTAGCACAGTCAGTGGGTTCTTATTGTGTTTTTTTCTTCAGCATGATGTCAACCCCACAAACACATTGCAACAAAGTAGATTCAACCCAACTGACTTCTGCTGTGCACCTTCCAGAACAAATTCAAACTTTAAACTTGGTCTCCATGACAACCTGCATGCATGTAGGCATTAATACTTGTCCCTCATGTGTCCCCTATGTAAAATTGAGCTTCACCCACAGGTACTGTGCGTTCCGGGCCCCTAGGGCACCCCAAATGCATAGCAACGGCCCGTACACGCGTGCGTATGTTCACTATCACTATGGGTGTCCTCGCGTATGAGTACTCGTACTGGTACGGACCGTACACACGCCTGTACGTTCACTATCACTACGAGTACGCATACGCGAGAACACCCATGGTGATAGTGAACGTACAGGCGTGTGTACGGTCAGAACAACTATGGGTGTTCTCGCGTATGCGTACTCGTAGTGATAGTGAACGTACAGGCATGTGTACGGGCCGTACCAGTACGAGTACGCATACGCGAGGACACCCATAGTGATAGTGAGCGTACAGGCGTGTGTACGGGCCGTACCACTACGAGTACGCATACGCGAGGACACCCATAGTGATAGTGAGCGTACAGGCGTGTGTACGGGCCGTACCAGTACGAGTACGCATACGCGAGGACACCCATACTGATAGTTAGCGTACAGGCGTGTGTACGGGCCGTACCAGTACGAGTACGCATACGCGAGGACACCCATAGTGATAGTGAGCGTACAGGCGTGTGTACGGGCCGTACCACTGCAAGTACGCATACGCGAGGACACCCATAGTGAGACGGACCGTACACACGCCTGTACGCTCACTATCACTATGAGTACGCATACGCAAGAACACCCATAGTGTTACGGCCCGTACACGCGTGCGTACGTTCACTATCACCATGGGTGTTCTCGCGTATGCGTACTCGTAGTGATAGTGAGCGTACAGGCGTGTGTACGGGCCGTACCACTGCGAGTACGCATACGCGAGGACACCCATAGTGATAGTGAACGTGCGCACGCGTGTACGGGCCGTACCACTATGGGTGTTCTTGCGTATGCGTACTTACTGACCGTACACATGCCTGTACGCTCACCATCACTATGGGTACACATACGGCAGCACTCCCATAGTGATATGGGAACGTACACAGGCCCTCTTAGCAGCAGTACGGTGGTATTCACACATCACAGTGGTGACAGGCAGCACACAGGAAGGAATAGGGCTGACATACTTGTCCATGGATGGACATCAAGGCATTGTCTGGGCAGTACTACATGTGTGGGGCACAGGTGTGACAGGCTGTGATGTGGCACATTACTCCTGAGTCGAGAAGGCACCAGATGTATGATGAGATGTGTACAGATGTAATGTGTGATGGTGCAATGTGTGCCAGGCATGCCCTTGACTCCTTTGACATGTGTGCATGTCGTACTGCACACTTGGGATGAGCGTCACTGCCATGGCACGGACACCAACACACGGAAGTGTCCCCTGATGCCCGGTACAGGGGTTACCACACCTGACATGTCACTACCCACGGTGCACGATGTGACTATGTCATGTATGTGTGGGGGGTTCCCATTAGGTTGATGTTGGAGCACCCTCAAAAGCTGCAGCTGTTGCAGCAACCAACATGTGTCTGTGTGTAGATTGACATTGCACACTGTTCCGCACACCATGCCACATGTGGTATCGGATGTGAGGTGCATATGTATGCATGGGACACGGAGTAGCGTAACAAGGACATGTCTGCATCCTCTCTATGAATGTGTGGTGAGTCATGACATGTACACCTTTATGGCAAGGTGTGTGGGCTGTCCTAGTGTAATGTCATGTGACCTGTGGCTCTAGTGTTCCGCTACCAGTCTCTGCAATCAACATCCTACTTCTGCTGATGTGTGGATGTATGTCACTCCTGTGTTGCGTCTGGCTGTTCACTTGCACTGGGACACAGCTAATCCCATGCCATGGCATGTGGAGGTTCACAATCTCTGTGTGTAGCTGGGTCTTGGTAGGAGTGTCACATGCCAGCCATACGTGTCCAGGGCATGTGGCACATACCTGACTCCGTATGTAGCATATGTGTATAGACAGATTAACATGTGCTCAGTACATATAAATTGTTGTTGTGGTGCACTCACTCTTCCTTGTCACTTCCAAATTACTGCAGAGCGCCGCCTCTTCCCCGAGCAATTCCGGACTTGGCTGCCATGCAGGAGAATGACTGTATCCGGTGCTACCGCTTCCCCCAACGGTTGATTCTGGATTTGACGGCGAGACTGGCACCACACCTGCACCGCTGCACAGGTATCCTACGGCACTGACACCCAAGCTGAAGGTAATGGCAGCCCTACATTTTCTAGCCACGGGTACCTTTCAAAATACCATAGCTCATGTTGGTGGCATGTCCCAGAGCATGTTCTGCCGTGTGCTGCATGATTTCTTAGAGGCCATGTTGATTCACCTGGATGACTTCATCCATTTTCCTACCCCTGAACAGTTGACTGTGGTCAAGCGTGGATTCTATGCCCTGGGAGGGATGCCACATGTCATTGGGTCCATAGATGGGACACATGTTGCTTTGGTACCACCACAGGCACAGGAGGTAGCGTACCGGAATCGCAAGCACTACCACTCCATCAATGCCCTTGTGGTGTGTCTGTCCAACATGGTGATTTCACATGTCTGTGCTCGTTTTCCAGGATCAGCACACGATGCCTACATCATGAGGCGTAGCAGGGTGCCTGAAATGATGACGCAGCTGCGCAACGAACGAGCATGTGTTGTTGGTGGGTACACTCTGGCAGTCCTGTATTTTGCTTACACTTCCAGCATGACCGCTTCTCCTGTCCTGCTTATGTCCATGTGCTTTCCATGTAGGGGACGCTGGCTATCCCAACATGCCATGGCTGATCACACCTCTCCGCAACCCCATCACGCTGGCCCAGCACCGCTACAACACCGCCCATGGCCGGACAAGGCGAGTGATAGAGAGGACGTTGGGCCTCCTGAAGAGCCGATTCAGGTGCCTACACAAGACCGGCGGCGCCCTCCCATATGCCCCTGCGAAGGTCTGCAAAATCTTCATGGTCTGCTGCATGCTGCACAACATGGCAGTTGAGAAAGCTGTGCCACTCATCCTGGATCAAGATGACGAGGACCATCCACCCGTGGAGGACGAAGGTCTTGGCAATGGGGCTAGTGATGTGGAGGATGTGGAGCCGCAAGAGGACATCCGGACTCGGCTCATACGCGACTTCTTTGCTTAGTGGTGAGTACCAGTGTCCGAGTGTGCACGCATTGGTCCCCGTGTGGTATGTGTTGTGATGTGTGTCTCCACCTGCATGTATGGCACGTGAGTCAGAGGTGTGTGTGGGTGTGTCACTGGAGTGATGGTGCCAGTGATGGTTGTATTTCCCCAGTCATAATTGTGACCTAGCATGTTGTCATCCATACATGTGTCGAGTAAATGCACATGCAAGTGGCTGTGCTTTTTGTGGCTGACTTCTTGTGTGTCTCTCTTCCCCAGGTACTTGCGCATGCCGTCTGCTGCTTGCATTGTTGTGGCACTGCTATTCCTCATGGACACGTCATCGTGTGCTGACTCAGCGTTACAGGCACGGACACGTTTGGAAGTCTCCTTAGGGTAAGGGATGCATCAGGGGTGTATTGGGTGTGGCAGTTGTTCACGATGTATGCACACTGCCCTGTCGATGTTTGGTTCCTCTGCAGACATGTTGCGTCACCATGGTACACATGACATGCAGCTGGGTACACCTGAATAGATGGTCAGACTAGTTGACAGTCATCTGTGATGGGATAGTGGATTGTGATGATGGCATCAATGTGTGTAACACTGCCCTCGGACACATACAGTTTGCATTGGCTTGACATGGTGTGGGACTTCCACATCAGAGGATCAATGGTGTATGGCAGCCTCTCCGTGAGCAGCAGGGGGTGTTTAGCTGTTAGCCGACACTTGTGTGCCAGTTCCATGGCTATCACGCATTTGTGCTGCAGAAGGGGGGTGCCAGTGTTGGACCCACATGTTACTCCACATGACCTGTGTATGTGTACTCCGAGTTGCCTCTGCATTCCCGAAAACATGACTAATAAAGGTGTCCCTATGCCACTAAGGTGCCAATTCTCAGTCAATGCTGGTGTGTTGCCACGGTGCATCTGGCATATCTGGCATGGTTTTCCCTGATAGTGGCTATGTGTCTATGTGTCGAGTAGCAAGATGCAAGCTGTGTGTGTGGGATGAGATTGTGTATTGTGCATAATGTCCATGACTGTGTGGGTATTGTGACATGTGCCATCCCCATGCATCCAACGTTGGCCAGGCCCCCATTATCTGCATCCACCGGACTCAAGCTTGCAGGACATGGTTCTGCCACCTGTCTACACATACCTGGGTGCCCCCCAGGACACTGGACATGATCCCTGACCTCTGCGCATGACTGTTGCTGTACTCAATATGTCTGTCGGCACGGTTGTGCGGCCACCCCTCAGCTGGTTGGGCCCATCACGGGTGTGTATGGTGCTCCATGTCTGTCTTGCCTAATACACTGTGACCCGTGTGTCCTGTGCCAGACTCAGGCCCCAGGGTGTGGATGGTTGAAGTCAAAAGAGAACTCAGGCATGTTTAGACTTTACAAGACACATGTAAGGTAATAATGCAACCAGCAGGCATCTTCTCTTCATGGTGTGACTTTTTATTTTTTTTGGGGGGGGGGGGGGGTATGACGTGAGGGGCTTGCCGGGAGTTTGGAATCCAAAGTTCAGTAGGGGAGTTGGTGTCCTTGCCATTGGAAATCCTCAGAGTCCATGCCACAGTCTTTGTCAACATTGGTCAGACAGTGACCAGCAAGGCCATGTGGCAGAGAATGTCTTTTGATGCTGTGATGCTGTTGCTCCAGTGGGCCAGGTGCCAGGCCAGGTGTCCTGGGAGATGGTGATGTAGCGCCGACCCTCACGGTCTTTTCCGTGGACGACCCGCCCTCCTGCGGGGACCCTCAGAAGCAGGCCGTGACGATGTTTGGGATGCTCCATCGGATGATTCCTCCTCCTACTCCTGATCCCTCCCTGTGGTTGGTGATGTTCTACGCCTTCTGGCACAGGGAGGGTTGGCCATGTTGTCGGCCATCCGACGGAGTGTAGTGTGAATTCCCGTGAACACCGTCACAAGCTCAGCCTGTCTGTCCTCCATCCTCCGTTGGTGTTGCAGTAGACAGGCATGTAGCTCCGCATGTTGCTGGGCCTGCTGGGTCTTGATCCCCTCGAGGACGGACACAACCTGGGCCATGCCCGTGGTGTCCTGCCGGTATGTGTCCAGGATGTTACGGACATGGGAATATACCGGATCCCCAGACAACTGGTCAGGCTGGCGCCTCCGCCGTCCTCCACTCCCACCACTCCTGCCCACTTGCACCTGGCCTGCCCTTGTGGGCACATCGGGTCTCCAGGACCCCTGAGGGGTGGCATTGGCATTGTCGCCTGCCTCCTCCTGGGTGCCCGGGACACCGTGTCCCTCCTGGCCAGCCTGGCTGCTTTGTGGTGGTGGGGCAGGGATCCTGGGTTTCTCCTGGGATGTGGCAGGAGTGGGGGTGGTGGTTGGCCCCGTTGTACCTGACGCAGGTGCTGCAGGTCGTTGGACACCAGAGGGGCCAGGTTGGTCGGGGTCGTCCACAGAGTGGTGAGAGTCATCGCTGCCGGTGGGATCGGCCTCCCGCAGAGCCGGGTCCTGTGAGTCTCCCCCCCCCCAGTGTTGGGGGGTGAACCACGAGGTTGACCTGTGTGTGAGAGAGACAATGTTAAATTTTGTTCCATGCAACATCCATGTTTCATTAGTTTCAAAGTTGGAACATTTCCTCTGGGAATTTGGATCTGTCTTGCATTCCACTCACAGTGCACTTGTGCATGGGTGTGTCCCTTGGGCACAGCTTTGGCGACTTTAACTATGTGTGGCACAGTCTTACTTGCTGCGTCAAGTGTGACTGCAGTCAGCAGTGGAGTGGGCAGGTGTGGCGAGCCGTGCATTGGCGCCTTCCGTGTTGCACTGTACGTGGGCACATGAAGTTGTTCCACACACTTCAATGATGCAGGTAGCTGTCGTTGTGCTCGTGCACAGGTTGTGACATGGCCCTGTGTTTTGCCATGGAGGAGAGGGGGGTTCTGGCACTGGCCACCCTTGTCTACATGCACGCAGTCCACCTGCTGACGAGAAGACATTCCCACACACCACAAGGCTGATTTGCTCTCCCTGTGTCTCCCTCCCTCTCTGTCCCCCTCTCCCTCCCTCTCTGTCCCCCTCTCCCTCCCTCTGTGTGTCAGCCTCCTCCCTCTGTCCGCCTCCCTGTGTCTCCCTCCCTCTCTGTCCCCCTCCCCTCCCTCTCTGTCCCCCTCTCCCTCCCTCTGTGTGTCAGCCTCCTCCCTCTGTCCGTCTCCCTGTGTCTCCCTCCCTCTCTGTCCCCCTCTCCCTCCCTCTGTGTGTCAGCCTCCTCCCTCTGTCCATCTCCCTGTGTCTCCCTCCCTCTCTGTCCCCCTCTCCCTCCCTCTGTGTGTCAGCCTCCTCCCTCTGTCCGTCTCCCTGTGTCTCCCTCCCTCTCTGTCCCCCTCTCCCTCCCTCTCTGTCCCCCTCTCCCTCCCTCTGTGTGTCAGCCTCCTCCCTCTGTCCGTCTCCCTGTGTCTCCCTCCCTCTCTGTCCCCCTCTCCCTCCCTCTCTGTCCCCCTCTCCCTCCCTCTGTGTGTCAACCTCCTCCCTCTGTCCGTCTCCCTGTGTCTCCCTCCCTCTCTGTCCCCCTCTCCCTCCCTCTCTGTCCCCCTCTCCCTCCCTCTGTGTGTCAGCCTCCTCCCTCTGTCTGTCTCCCTGTGTCTCCCTCCCTCTCTGTCCCCCTCTCCCTCCCTCTCTGTCCCCCTCTCCCTCCCTCTGTGTGTCAGCCTCCTCCCTCTGTCCGTCTCCCTGTGTCTCCCTCCCTCTCTGTCCCCCTCTCCCTCCCTCTGTGTGTCAGCCTCCTCCCTCTGTCCGTCTTCCCGTGTCTCCCTCCCTCTTTGTCCCCCTCTCCCTCCCTCTGTGTGCCACCCTCTGTCACCTCAGCCCAGCTTCCTGGGCACACACTGTTAGCAGATCTTTGAATGGCCCTTGGCTTGTTGATGTGAGTTTGTTTCTGATCTCCAGGCACCCATTGGGTGTAGTGTCTGTGTCTGTGCTGCTGCTGTGGTGGTGTGTGCTGCCACTCTTTCACAGTGTTGGCTGTTAATTAGCTGCTGTCATGTGAAAAACAGTGCCTTCACCCCCATGTGTTAATGCAAGGCGTCCGCCATTTGCTGGCGAGTCTTTCCTGTGTGGGGACACACTGTTTGTCTGGCTGTGACCTAGGCCATATGGGCAGAGGGCATTGTTGTCTGCTTCTGAGTTGCACTATGTGATTTTTGGGGCCCACCCTCCCGCCATCCGGCTTACTGTGTCATGTGTTGGTGTCTTCTGTGGCCTGTGACTTGACATTGTCCAGCTGGGTGCATGGGGCATGGTGGCGCCAGTGGCATGTGCGTGTTCATGGAGTGTGGTTGAGTCATGCGATAGCTTGGGGTGGTTGCGTGCCTGTTTGTGAGTTTGGTTGTGGATGACGTTCCCCCCATGTGAGGTGCGTTGTTTGTGTACTCACCCGGGTCTCGGAGTCCTCCTAATCCTTCGACTGCCTCCACCGGCAGTATGGCCATCACCCTCTCCTCCCAGGGATGGTAGTGTACGGGTCTGTGGGACTGCCCTCCTCCAGTGACGTTGTCCTGGTTGTGTTCATCCGTCATCTTGGCTCGGACCCTCCTCCGCAGATCGTACCACCTGGCTTGGCATTCCTGCTTGTTCCTTCTGGTGTCCGCAACAGCATTCACAGCATCGACGATGGTCTGCCACATGGCTGTTTTTGCTGAAATGCTGGTCTGTCTGACCAATGTTCCAAAGAGGTGTGGCTCGACTCTGAGGATTTCATCAACAAGGACCTCCAACTCTTGGTTACTGAGCTTTGGATTCTTGTTAGTGGGCATGGTGAGGGGTGTGGGTGTGGATGGGGGGGTGTGTGTGGATGGTTGTGGATGTGTGGGTGTGGTTGTGCAGGTGTGTGTGTGAATGTGATGAGGGGGTGTTTGTGAAGGTGGTTGTGTGAAGGTGTGCAAGTGTAAGGTGTGGTAAAGCTTGTAGTATGGTGCTGTAGGTTGTCTGTGGGGTCTGGCAGCAGTGAGTCTGTTGCAAAGGCTCATGGTTTGTGTGTGTGGGCCCTTTTTATTGGTCCATTGGTGGGTGTGGCTGTGTTTGAAGTTTGGGTGGGTGTGTTATAAGGAGTGGTGGTGTTTTGGGCCTCTGTTTGTTTTTGGCAGTTGCAGGTCAGTGAATGTGTTGTTTTAGTGGTTGTTGGACATGTTTAGTGGCTTTGTGCCATTCGAATGGTGTATTCTTGTGTTGTTTTGGTTTGTCCTGGTTGTGTACGTGCGTTTTTAGCGTGTGTACGGGGTGTACATGGGCCATTTTGTTGTACAGTGCTGTCCTTGTGTGTGGCTTGGTACGACTCGTACATGCGGTTGTGATGTTGGGGCCTGGGGTGCGCTCCGTACTTAGGATGTTGTGGTGGGAATACGACTCTGACGTACACGGGTGTACATACACGGGTGGGGGTACGACTCTAACATACACGGGTGTACATACACGGGTGGGGGTACGACTCTAATGTACACGGGTGTACATACATGGGGGGTAGGACACGTACACGGGTGTACATACACGGGGGGGTTCGACACGTACACGGGTGTACATACACGGGTGGGGGTACGACTCTAATGTACACGGGTGTACATACACGGGTGGGGGTACGACTCTAATGTACACGGGTGTACATACACGGGGGGTACGACACGTACTCGGGTGTACATACACGGGGGTTCGACATGTACACGGGTGTACATACATGGAGGGGTACGACACGTACAGGGGTGTACATACACGGGGGGTACAACACGTACAGGGGTGTACATACAGGGGGGGTACGACACGTACACGGGTGTACATACATGGGTGGGGGTACGACTCTAATGTACACGGGTGTACATACACGGGCGGGTAGGACACGTACACGGGTGTACATACACGGGGGGTTCGACACGTACACGGGGGGTACGACACGTACACGGGTGTACATACACGGGGGTACAACACGTACAGGGGTGTACATACACGGGGGGTATGATACGTACAGGGGTGTACATACAGGGGGGGGTAGGACACGTACACGGGTGTACATACACTCGGGGTATGACACGTACAAGGGTGTACATACACGGGGGGTACGACACGTACACGGGTGTACATACACGGAGGGGTACGACACGTACAGGGGTGTACATACACGGGGGGTACGACACGTACAGGGGTGTACATACAGGGGGGATACGACACGTACACGGGTGTACATACACGGGGGTTCGACACGTACACGGGTGTACATACACGGAGGGGTACGACACGTACAGGGGTGTACATACACGGGGGTACGACACGTACAGGGGTGTACATCCAGGGGGGGTACGACGCGTACACGGGTGTACATACACGGGTGGGGGAACGACTCTAATGTACACGGGTGTACACACACGGGGGGTAGGACACGTACACGGGTGTACATACACGGGGGGTTCGACACGTACACGGGTGTACATACACGGAGGGGTATGACACGTACACGGGTGTACATACACGGGGGGGTACGACACGTACACGGGTGTACATACACGGGGGTACGACACGTACAGGGGTGTACATACACGGGGGGTACGACACGTACAGGGGTGTACATACAGGGGGGGTTAGGACACGTACACAGGTGTACATACACTCGGGGTACGACACGTACACGGGTGTACATACACGGGGGTACGACACGTACAGGGGTGTACATACACGGAGGGGTACGACACGTACAGGGGTGTACATTCACGGGGGGGTACGACACGTACACGGGTGTACATACACGGGGGTACGACACGTACAGGGGTGTACATACACGGAGGGGTAGGACACGTACACGGGTGTACATACCCGGGGGGTACGACACGTACAGGGGTGTACATACACGGGGGGTATGACACGTACACGGGTGTACATACACGGGTGGGGGTACGACTCTAATGTACGTGGGTGTACATACACGGGGGTAGGACACGTACAGGGGTGTACATACACGGGGGTTTGACACGTACGTACGGGGGCTGGGGGGGTCGGCGCGTACGTACGTGGGCTGGGGGGTCGGCACGTATGTACGGGGGCGGGGGGGGTCGGCGTGTACGTACGGGGGCTGGGGGGGTCGGCGCGTATGCGGGCGCATGTCTACATGGTTGCTATGGGTGTTCGGTGCGGACGGTGTTTTTTCCATACGGTTGTAACTTCTGACGCACGGGATGGATCGTGATTCCGCGGTCGGACTTCACTTTTCACATTTGTACGGTGATTCGTCCGAGGACGTGTCGGACACTTTTTCCGACCCGAGGACGTGTGGAGAATGATTCCCAATGCGATTCGTATGGTCTTTTTCCCATGCGAATCGTAATTGGCAGTTTGTACGGCACTTGTACGATTCGTACGGTAAAAAGACCGGATACGAGTCGTACGGGGACATTTTTTACCGGATCGTAATTGGCACCTAAATGTTGAAGAGCTGAGGGGAGAGCACTGACCATTGGGGGACTCCCCTATTGACTAGGTGAAGGTCGGACTCAAAGCTTTTGATTTTGATTCTCTGGGAGCGATTGTGTAGGAATGAGGAGAACCATTTGAGGACCACCTCGTCTAGTCCGGCCCTTTCTTCGAGAGCCTTGATGAGAAGTTTGTGATCTACTGTGTCGAATGCTGCCGATAGGTCTAGGAAAATGAGGAGGCAACATTGGTCTGAGTCAAGTGATTTGTTGGGATCACTGACATAATATCGACTACAAAAATATAGACTTACAAAAATATCGATGCCAAAATATAGAATACCAAAATATCGAATCCCTATCTCCAAACAGGAAAGTACAAAAATATAGAATCCAAAATATCGTTGTAAATAATATAGTTGGTCAAAATATCGAATTTTTTAAATGTTTTAAAAGTAATGTAAAATTAATGAAATAATACATATAATTAACTGACACATACTTAAAAATACTTAAATAACATTAAAATTAATAAATAATTAATGTAAGTAAAAACAAAAATACATATATACTAACGTAATATTAATTACAAATATTCAATATTTTCTGCGTAGGATAGCGGGCGGGTAAAATTTACTATTACCACTCCAGTAAGTGCAATAGTAGGGAAAGCGTTGGATAGCGGGAGGGTAAAAATTACTATTCCCACTCCAGAGAATGCAGCAGTAGGGAAAGCGTTGGATAGCGGGAGAGTAAAAATTATTATTCCCACTCCAGAGAGTGCAATAATAGGGAAATCATTGGATAGCGTAGGGGTAAAAACTTACTATTCCCACTCCAGAGAGTGCAACAGTAGGGAAAGCGTTGGATAGCGGGAGGGTAAAATTTACTATTCCCACTCCAGTGAGTGCAACAGTAGGGAAAGCGTTCGATAGTGTAGGGGTAAAATGTACTATTACCACTCCAGTAAGTGCAATAGTAGGGAAAGCGTTGGATAGCGGGAGGGTAAAAATTACTATTCCCACTCCAGAGAGTACAACAGTAGGGAAAGCGTTGGATAGCGGGAGGATAAAAATTACTATTCCCACTCCAGTGAGTGCAACAGTAGGGAAAGCATTGGATAGCGTAGGGGTAAAAATTACTATTCCCACTCCAGAGAGTGCAACAGTAGGGAAAGCGTTGGATAGCGGAAGGGTAAAAATTACTATTCCCACTCCAAAGAGTGCAACAGTAGGGAAAGCATTGGATAGAGTAGGGATAAACATTACTAATCCCACTCCAGAGAGTGCAACAGTAGGGAAAGCGTTGGATAGCGTAGGGATAAAAATTACTATTCCCACTCCAGAGAGTGCAACAGTAGGGAAAGCGTTGGATAGCGGGAGTTCAAAATTTACTATTCCCACTCCGGTGATTACAACAGTAGAGAAAACGTCAAATGGTGTAGGGGTAAAAATTACTATTCCCACTCCAAAGAGTGCAACAGTAGGGAAAGCGTTGGATAGCGTAGGGATAAAAATTACTATTCCCACTCCAGAGAGTGCAACATTAGGGAAAGCGTTGGATAGCGGGAGGGTAAAATGTACTATTCCCACTCCAGTGAGTGCAACAGTAGGGAAAGCGTTGGATAGCGTAGGGGTAAAAATTACTATTCCCACTCCAGAGAGTGCAACAGTAGGGAAAGCATTGGATAGCGTAGAGATAAAAATTACTATTCCCACTCCAGAGAGTGCAACAGTAGGGAAAGCGTTGGATAGCGTAGGGGTAAAAATTACTATTCCCACTCCAGAGAGTGCAACAGTAGGGAAAGCATTGGATAGCGTAGGGATAAAAATTACTATTCCCACTCCAAAGAGTGCAACAGTAGGGAAAGCGTTGGATAGGGGGAGGGTCAAATTTACTATTCCCACTCCAGTGAGTGCAACAGTAGGGAAAGCGTTGGATAGCGGTAGGGTAAAAATTACTATTCCCACTCCAGAGAATGCAACACTATGGAAAGGGTTGGATAGCGGGAGGGTAAAAATTACTATTCCCACTCCAGAGAGTGCACTATTAGGGAAAGCATTGGATAGCGTAGGGGTAAAAATTACTATTTCCACTCAAGTAAGTGCAATAGTAGGGAAAATAATAAATTAATATTTTTTTAAAAATTAATTAATTAAGAATATCAAAACAAGTATTACAATTAATTACCAATCACACAAGATTTAATAATTTATTATTTATAAATACCAATAAATTTTTGTTTAATGAATTACCTATTAATAATTAATTAACAACCAATTGTTTTTCAATAACAAACATTAATAAATGCAAATAATACCAATTAATAATTAATTAATAATATATTGATTAACGATATACACAAATTATTTAAATAATTAAGTTTTTTACAATTATATTACTTCCCACCATATTCCCCTATAAACACACTACCCGCTACAAATATTAAATGAATACAATTAACATAATTATCAATTAAACAATTAATACAAATTAATTACCAATTAATACAAATTACTTACCAATTAATAATTAATCAACAACCAATTAATTTTCAATTCCAATTAATAATTAAATAATAACAATTAAATTACTTCCCACCCTATTCCCCTATAAACCCACA
Organism: Triturus cristatus; assembly: GCF_964204655.1. Classification (NCBI taxonomy): domain Eukaryota; kingdom Metazoa; phylum Chordata; class Amphibia; order Caudata; family Salamandridae; genus Triturus; species Triturus cristatus. The sequence continues at coordinate 86,537,178 of NC_140593.1, read as the reverse complement.
GCCCGCTACAGAAGTAAAACGCAAAATTAAATTAAAGATATATTAATTAACAATATACAAAAATTAATTAAATAATTAATTATTTACAATTATATTACTTCCCACCATATCCCCCTATAAACACACTACCCTCTACAAATATTAAATGAATACAATTAACATAATTATCAATTAAACAATTAATACAAATTAATTACCAATTAATACAAATTATTTACCAATTAATATTTAATCAACAACCAATTAATTTTCAATACCAATTAATAATTAACTAATAACAATTAAATTACTTCCCACCCTATTCCCCTATAAACCCACAACCCGCTACAGAAGTAAAACGCAAAATTAAATTAAAAATAATTAATAATTCCTATAAATTATTATTTAATGTACTATAATTAAATTACTTCCCACCCTACTCCCCTATAAACCCACAACCCGCTACGGAATTAAATTACACAAAAATAAAATAACATAAAATTCATTACTTTAAAAATATTCTAACATACATTCCAATATTAATACATACTTTTAACACATATACTAACACTTAAAACACTATAAAAAATTCGATATTTTTAACAACTATATTATGACTGTCGATAGTACTTACTTCTATATTATTGAAATCGATATTTCTTACCTGATTTTCGATATTCTTCACCACTATATTTTGGCAATTCGATATTCTGTCCATCCTGTATTAAAAACTCGATATTCTGTCCACTCGATATTTTTTTTTCGATATTATGTCTATTTACCGATTTGTTGACATCATCGATTATGTTGAGGATTGCGGTTTCTGTGCTGCAGCCTTTCCTGAATCCCGACTGATGTGAGTCAAGGAGGTTGATACTGTCCAAATGTTGAGTTACTCGTTGGAGTACACATTTTTCTAGGATTTAAGATAGAAGAGGAAGGTTGGAGACTTGTCTAAAGTTATTCAAATCATTTATATCCAGGCCAGGTTTTTTCAGCAGTGGGGTGACTTGTCCCACTTTGAGGCAGTCTGGAACGATTCCGCTTAGGGAGCTGTTTATAATCTTGCACCAGAGTGGGGCTAAGGAGAGTTTCAGCTTTTTGGTCAGTTGCGCGGGTAGAGGGTCTAGGACGTGAGATGAAGGTTTGGAGGTGGAGATCAGTTTTACCATCTCCTCTTCTGGGATGGGATGGAAGAGTGACCAGGGTTTAGTGTGGGGTAAGGGAGCACTACCAAACACACCAGACAGGCTGCTATTGGAAAGGGGTGCGCTATTGATGTCCAGTGAGGGCTCGATCTTGGAAATCTTGTCATTGAAGAAGTTGCCGAAGTATTCGCAAAGTTCTTTGGATGCCTGCCCTAGGGACGTAGCGGGTTTGGAGGATTGTTGTCTGATGATATTAAAGAGCTCCCTGGGTCTATTTTTTGCGCTATCCAGTGCGGAGCGTAAAAACTTGTTCTGGATAAGACTGTTGTACTTCTTCCGGACTGTTCTGAGTTGATCGCGGTGGATGGTAGTAGGATTGTCCCTCAAGCATCTTTCTGTGGCTCTTAATTGTCTCCTTTCCTCATTGATGTCTGAGTCGAACCATGATCTGGACGGAATAGCTCAGTTTTTTTTTATTTCAGGGGTGCTAGTTGATCAAGCAAGATTACCATATTTGAGTTGTAGAGCGAGGTGAGATCGATTGTGGAGAGTTGGTCATTGCCGCTGGGGAGGAGCAAATTTAGCCTTTCTTCCATGATGCCAAGGGGAATCTGGGTGAGATTTCTGGACCATTTGGGTGGGTCTTGTACAGGTGGTATGGATAGTACTCTTTGGTTGATGTGGAATAAGATCATGTGGTGATCCGACCAGTGCACTGGTAGAATGTTGTCGATCGTAATTGCGTCTCGATGAGCGATGATGGCATCCAAGGTTGCTCCTTTATTGTGAGTTTCCTCTGAACAGTATTGGGATAGCTTATTGTCACAGAGGCGATTGTTGAGAGTTTGAATTAGTGTGTTGTTGGCTTCATTCCAGCGTAGGTTAAGGTCACCAAGGATTAGGTTGTTAGCGTCTCCGAGTGCGCGATGGGCAATCAGGTCGGATAAGTGTTCCCCGAATGTGGGGGTGTTGCCTGGTGGGTGATAGAGAAGGTGACAGAGTAATGGACTATTATCCTTAGTCTTGATGTTGATAGTAAGACATTCAAAGGAATTATACTTGCAGGTGTCCATGTCAACGATGTCGATGTCGTCCTTGTGGATGATAGCTACACCTCCACCTCATTGATCTTTTCTATCTTTGTTGATGATGGTAAAACCTAGGCGCACAAGCATATCTAAGCATCGAGGGTAGATCTCATTTAGCCACGTCTCCGTGATGAACGCAATGTCTAAGTCCTGAGAGAGGATGGCTTCTGCTAATTCCATTGCATGTTTGGGGGCTGATCATCAATTAATGAGCATGCAGTTAGTGGAGAGCTCTTTTTTGCTGAGATACTTTCCAGATGGGGCCCTAGGTATGATGGAGCGGGAGGGTGGGGGTCTTGTGATTTTAGTGGGGGGTAGTCTCTTCTGAAGCCCGTGATCACTTGAATTTTGGATTTAGGGGAGGCTGTGGGAGGAGAGTCATATGTGGAGGCTAGATCCGTTGCTTCTTCTGCGGACATAGCTGCTTTGGTTCTAGAAGTTCTTTGTGTCTGGATCTCAGCATCCTTACTTAGGAGACTCTGTACCCCGGACGCGGGTGCTTTGATTCTTGTGTGACTCTGTGATGTGATCTCTGCGTCGATTGTAGTGGGTCTTTGTAACCGGGTCACGTGGGCGGATGAGGGCCCGATATGGTGTTTTAGAAGGTTGGAGTTGGTTGGTGAGGAAGCCCTGGGCCGAGTTTGCCGGGGCTTTCGGGCCTTGTCAAGGTTGGTTAGGATTCCATTAAGGCCCAGGAATATTATTTCTAACTGACTTTCTAATAGGGCCAGACGGTGCACCATGCTTTCCGGGGCTGGGGGCATGCAGCCTTGGGTAGGGACATCTCGTGTGGTGAGGGGCAAGGCCGTGTTGTGAAGTCTATTGCAATTTGTGTCGGTCATGCTGCCTCTGTTTACGACCCTCGGTAGGGGGTGCAAAGGGTCGAGTCGTGAGATCTTCCTCATGGTTTCTGTGGGAGTGGAATGGAGGTCAGTGGACAGTGCCCGCGGGGCGGTGATGTGATGTTGAAGATGGTAAATATGGGGGGGGGGCAGTGGGGTCTGATGTTCCTCAGATAGTTGGAGGTCGCGATTCGTGGGGACGGAGGAGTGGGTGGAGACTCGAGAGAGGAGGCTGAAGGTTCTCGGCAGGGGTGTGGGAATTGATGTTTGCTTTGCCTGATGGGGCAGGTTGACCGGGGAAGGGAGTTGAGGCGGGGAAGGATGAAGTGTGTGTAAGTGGGTGGAACGAAGTGTAAGGAAGAGGGAGTCAAAGGCCTCTAGGTCCTCATTGTTAGCCTGTATCAAAACTGTGCCATTTAAATAAATGGTTACAGATGTGTTCCCGTTCCTAGTCGACTGGTTAGGGAGAGAGGTCGTCAGTTTACAGCTATGTGTGGTAGTCATCGTTTTGGAGATGTGAAGTTGCATTCTTAATGTAGTGTTCCAGTTCTCAGGTCTATCCGTGTGGAAGATGAGATCCATCTTTATCTGCCCTTTGGAGGTGCAGTGGTATGTGTCCGCAAATAGTGTTTCTGGATGCTGTCTGTGATCAATCTATGTTTGAAGTTTCTTCTCGCTTTTGGGGAGAGGTTAGGGGGGAAGCTAATTGCGAAGGAGTTCACGCCATGCGGTTTCAGGTGGATCAGCATGGTTGGGTTGAAGGAAATTGGAGTGGCCAATGACATTGTTGTGTTTCTTTGAAGAGGGGGCCATGCTTCTGATAAGGAGGGGATCTCCTTGATCAGGGAATGTCATCTGGGGGAAGCTGGACAGGACGTGCGGTTGACAGGCGTGTGGGGGCCCTCACTAGTATGGGAGCCGTGAGACTAGATTTGGAGAAATGCTGCTACGTAATGATGGAGGAAATAGGTGTCTGTGGGTTCTAGTTGCCCTGATCTGAGGTGGAGGATGGCATCCCTCATTGATGTGGTAGCCGTGCAACTAGATTGGGAGAGTAGCCGCTGCGTAATGATGGAGCAAATAAGTGTCTGTGGGTTCTAGTTGCCCAGATCCGAGGTGGAAGGAGGGCAGTGTGCTGGGGTCAGATGTGGAGGCACTCCTCCACTGCAGGTTGAGTGCAGAGTGTGGGGGCCCTTTCTCTGGCTGTCAGGTTCTGCTATAGAACGACGTAACAGGAATGGGGGAGATGCGGTGTTGGGCGCTTCAGCAGGGTGTGTAGGAGATTAGGCGTAGGAGTGTAGGAGTTAGGGTGAGGAGATTAGGCGCCTTTAAATTAGGATAGGGGGAAGGGCTTACCTGACTTGTTGCACCGCCCTTTAGCTTCCACTCAATTCCAGTATTTCCGGTCTCCGTAGAGGTTAGGGCAATTGCACAGGTCGTTCAAGGATGGCGCGGGACAGCTTCAATATTCACGCCAACAGTAAATTGGTAATCAGTGAGAGCTGATCTCCATTTTGTGGTCAGGCATGGTTAGGTGAGAGTAACAACATCATATCTCACTCTGACTCGGACTAAAGATCTGTTATTTCTGTCTACATGGAGCCAACATTATGGGGTCAGGCTTCCGAGTCGTTTGACGGCTAGTCTGTGCCTTCTAAGATGCGCATTGCTGCAGGCGGCACTCGCTTTGGCACTCATTGTTGAGCACTGCAGGGGGTTTATCAGGGCTCCCGGTCTCATTTGGACCCTTATCAGTGTACGATGCGATCGTCGGGAAGGCCAAGGGCGGCCATCTTAAGATCAGGCGAAATGAATAAGAGAGAAAGGCTGGGGGGCCGATCTATGCCCTGGTAGCACAAATTGCTCAGCGTGTTTGAAGCAGGGGGGTGAGAACGGCCAGAAAAAGGCCAGAAACAGGTCTGCTTCTTTAGTGTGGGTTGGGGGTCAGAGAGTTGTCCTTTTTGGCCGCCATCAGTGGGTCAGGCAGTCTGTGAATTTCTAGGAGGATGGACTTATTCCTCACCAAAGACCTAAGGACGTCAAGTTTCGTGATATTTGGTTAGCGCTTCACTAAGCGCCCAAGGTGTATCGATTATCTGCGTGGAAACCCCGTTGTTGTCTTAGATGCCACTCTCATTTTGCCGAGTGAGTTCCAGCATCGGCCATCTTGGGGACGGGCAGTTTGGATTCCGACCCAAGCTCCGTGCCGGTCCGGAGCCGGATCGCTCTCCCTTCTGGGCTTCCTCCGAGCAGATTGTAGGGGGAGAGAGCCCCGCCTCACTTTGCTAAGTGCTCTGGTGTACGGGGACAACAAATCCATGCGTGGAGAGCTAGGCGATCAAGGGCGGCCATCATGGGGTCCGTCTTTCTCGACCGCTGGGCGACGCAATTTGCGGGATGCCGATCTGTGCTGAGCCGGCTGAAAACAAGTTACTGGTTACCCCCGATGGAACTCAAGACTCCTGCGGGATTGAACGCGGGGCTGATTTGGAGTCACTTGGAGGGATCTGTCACCTTGGACTCCCCAGCAGGACCGCTTGCCATCCAGGGGGCGAGGGACGATCTACGAGTGATTCCGCTTCCCGTCGCCTGGATTGCCTCTTGATCAGTTCCGGTAAGTCCTGAGTTTTTTTGGGTAGTGGCTGTGGCAGGGTGAACGGGGGGTCGGGTGGGATTTACACTAAATTAGTGATCCCAAGCCCGAGAGCCCGGTTTTTCTGTGTCTGTGGAGGCAGCTGTAATTGTAGTCCTTATTCTATGTCTATGACACCTGTCAAATAGTCCTACTTTATGTTGACAGTTACTGCACACTGTAGTCCTACTTCTGCGTTTATGACCTGTCCCGGTTTTTTGGTTTGATAATCTGGTCACCCTAGAATAGTCTACACACTAAACACATACACATTGCCCCAGGACAAGTTGTTGTGTTCAAACATATGACTTGACTTCTCTTTAATATAAGTTTCGGACATGCCCCTTTTTTAACCTTTTTATTCTAAAACGTTTGAAGAAAATATCAAATGCCCATACTCCTCTAAAATGGCCCATTCGACAGACATCCCATCGCACTGTTTAGAAAATGCGCTTCCCGTCATCGCCTCTGAACGCTGCCAACATCCTGCTGCTGAGTCGTACACCATCTCTTCTTGAGCCGTCTACAGGTGCGTCTGGAGTCATGGGGGGTGACAGTGAACCAGCTGACTTTTTTGGAGTGTCGCTTGCTGGGGGCCTTCTTGGGGTGTGCAAGAGTGTCAGCACAGTTGGAGATCCATCGGTGGAGGATGCGTGCAGAGGTGTTAGCATCTGCTGATGTCAGCGGTGTCGTGGTGCTGAGAGAGGCGGTGAGATGTTCTTCGGTGACCTTGTTCCACCCACAATGGGAGGGCAGTGTGGGCGGTGGTGTACGGTGTGTGTGGTAAAGGCGAAGTGCACGCAGTGGTGGTCAGTCCAGAGGAGTTTGGTGACATGGTTGCAGGTGATGTTTCAGCTGGCGGAGAAGACGGGGTCGAGCGTCTGTCCCGCTGCATGGGTCGGACCGGTGACTAGCTGCTTGAGTCCGATGTTGGCGAGGTTCTCCAGAAGGGATGCAGTGTCCTGGTCACTGGGGTTGTCCAGGTGAAAGTCGAGGTCGCTGAGTAGGATGTAATCGGTGGATGCAAGAGCCTGGGGTGAGATGAAGTCGAAGATGGAGTCGGTGAAGGACGGGCGTGGGCCAGGAGGCCTCTAGACAAGGGTGCCACAGAGAGCGGTGTTGGGGTTGGTCTGGATCTGGAAAGGGAGGTGTTCCATGCTTGTTGTTGGGTCATCCGAGGGGGTAGTCAGGCAGCGGGTGTTCTTGTGACGATGATGATTCCTCCTCCTGGTCGGTGGGTACGGTCCTTGTGGGTGATTTTGAAGCCATGGGGGATGGCGGTGGTGATGTCCAGGCCAGTTCTGGGGTTAGTCAAGGGAAGGGGATGTCGGGAAAGATGGAGTCGAGCACTTCCCATATTTCTGTGGCGTGTTTGTGGAGGGAGCACGTGTTGAGAAGGATGCTGCTGAGCCGGTTGGGTGCACTGTTGGTCAGCTGGGCGGTGAGAGGAGCTGGAGTGTGGAGGTGGGCGAGAGTGTCGCTGCAGTGTCAGCAGGAGAAGGGTCCTTGAGTGTCCTTCGGTGACGCGAGGTTGTAGGTGGCGTGGTATCCTGTGTTGAGGGCGAAGAGGGTGCTAGCTATGTATTGGTTCAAGGTCCAAGAACCAGAGTTGTGTCACTGGGCGCGGTCCAGGTGCAGACGGGCACAGACAGGCTTGCCTTTGGCGTGCCTTTGAGGTGCCAGCAGCGCGACCAGGCAGCGGCTGCCATTAGGTAGTGTGCAGGGTGGGCTGGACAACTGGGAGATGGGAAACGCGGGGAGCGTGTAAGTGTCAATTGAGGGGGGCAGGGCCTGGGGGGATCAGAGCGGCACAGGCAAGAGCAGCAAAAGAAAACGGAGAAATGAAAAGTGAAAAATGGAACAGAAAAATATTCAGAAAAGGCAGAAAAAGGCAGAATCGAAAAGGCAGGAAAAGGCAGAAAAAGAGAGATGGGGCAGCCCAGCAGCAGAGCAGTGACTCTCTACCACTAGACCACCAGGAGGGAGGCACAGGCGGGAGCCTGCGAGTGGAGGAGGGCCTCGAACTCCTGACCAGAGGGTCAGAAGCAACAATGAGGGCAGCACCTACCAGGCAGGGCTGTGCAGGGAAGAGAAGGGAGCAGTCGACCAATAGGGTCAGTGGAATGAATAGATATATATTTATTTATTCAAAAATTCACCACCAGTGAACAACACTGTCATAACAGTAGCGATCACACAGTATTTTGGCAACAGCCAGAGAATCTCGCAGAGCTTTCGTGGAAGTAAAATACATACTTGGTAATGTCACTTTACCAAAAAACAAAAGGTATTTATATTTTGGGGAATCATTCTGGCCTTCTCTTGTATGTGGAATAAATTATGTTACTAGTACCCAATGTATTGGTACTTAATTTGCTGAAAGCGCTCTGATACCTGATTGGATTCGGGTCAAGTTTGCGCTATATAAAACTCTTTGTAAAAAAAAAAAACCTGGAGTGAAGGCTGAGTCTCTAGTGGATTCGAAACCGTGGCCTTCAGGTGACTACAGATATCAGAGATGAGTGTTAACTCAGTGAGACATCTTGTTGTTGCTAATGCACCGTATGTGGGCCCCTTTTTCCTTTCTCCCTGCAAAGAAACTTTCCTAGGTGCCTAAGGAATAAAAAGAGTTAGGATCAGCTACTATTCAACAATTATAGTGTAACCCACTTGGTCACAGAGTAAAACTCTGAGACGATAAATGGGATTAAGCATACATTTATTACAAATTCAAAGCCACACTGATATACACAAGTCTCAGGAGTACATTGTAGCAATACAGGATTATTACAGCAGGCCAAAACAACAAATAAAGCTTAGGTATAGCAACACAAATTATACAAGAAATTTGGTGATCACAATGCACAATATTAAAAAGAGGATCTGATGATACGTATAGGATTCATGGTCCTCTTGCCTGTTATGCATGAGGATAACCTAAATCTCCTGATCTAAACCTGCTCCAAATGGTGCTGGATGGGGAAACCCTGATTAAATCCATTAAATGAGAAAGGTGTCAGCATAGCAGAACCTCTGTAGAAGTTCTATAAAAGAGGAATATTGTATAGCATGAGATGTCCTTCTCCTATTTGGCCCCTCAATACTGGAACTCGCTTCCCGTACACTTATGCAAGTGCCTGAATTGTCTCAAGTTCATGAAACGTCTGAAAACTGAACTTTTTAACAACTGATCGCCTGCTTCCACCTCTGTCCCTCCGTCTATAGCACAGGGATACCCCTCCGGGGGTGATTCCTGCACTCTATAAATCCTTCATTCATTCATTCATTCAAGTCAACAGCGATGTCTCAAAGAGTTCTGTACCTCTTCAAATCTGAAAGGGAATCCGAATCAACTGAAGTGTGATTATCAATTGTACCCACAAAGAACTTTCAAGGATCCCATGTCACACATCTCATTATTTTGTGCCTTCAAACGGTAAAACTTGGCAACTACACTTGAAACTTCTTTCCTTTGGCCCATACATCAGAACGTCCTTGAATTCTTCTCATCTCCCAAATTCTGTACAAAAAGTTAGTTGTTAAGGCTTTTCTTCTTCACCAAAAGATACTCAAGCCTCTATCTCACACACTGTGTTTTTTTCTATTTGGAAGATCACACAACTGCACCTGCAGAGGAGAGAAAAACATTGCATGTTTAGCAAACATTGACGCTGAAGGTTAAACTTTAAGAAATCTAAATGCTTTTGACATTTGGTCAAGTTAATGTGGCAAGCATCTCAATACATGTTTAAATGCATAATTACAGATACATATACCGTTATATCATAAATGTAGAGTACTATTCAAATGGATACATTTTCAGTTACAAAATAAATTCAAAGTATTATTTAAATGAGTATGCAAATGTATAAGAATTAACAATATTATTCAAACCACACAAATGCAGATTATATGTGAGAACTGCAATTTGTAGTTACTGTAAAAAAAACGTTAACATGAACACACATATGTATGTTAAGATTACACAGTAAATGCACTTTCTGTATCTGCTCAAGTGCACTACATTACTTTAATAATTTTAAGTCACATGAATACATGAGGCAATACATAAACATATATGTGGCCTGATCAAACAAAAGGATGGAGCTAAAATTACGCTCCTGCACTGTCTTGAAAGTGTGCTTAGAATTTGTATATAAGTAATGCATCTAAATAACTTTGTTGCATTAATGTTCGTTTCAAAATGGCAGATGGTGCATAATTCAAGAGAACTGCCTTAAGTGCTCATTTCCTAAACTATTAGGTTGCTTCGCTTCATTAAGCACGACTAACTAAATATCCAGATACCTGTAGTGTCGCCTGGTATCCAGTAGGTGGCAGCATAGGACCAGGCTCGGTATATTGGGCCGTTAGAACTAACAGAAGTGAACATAGGGCTGTTTATGTAGCATAGAGTTACAAACATTTATTAGCAGAGTTCAGAAAAGATTTTGATTTCGGGATATTTTATTCTGTGTCTTTAAAATGGGGAACATAAAATTTTGTAGACACTAAAATGCAGGTTTATTCCCCGTCGAAGCGTTTATGCGCTCTCACTCCGAGCTGTCGCAGATAGCACTGTACATAGTGCTACGAAGACGGTGCTCTGGGCCCCCCCCCTTTCACATAATTAGATGCATTTCTTGTCTACATAATTTCCCTGCTCTTTACTGAATGACTTAGCTTCCTATTCTGTGTTTCGTCATCATACCGAAGCACGTTTTTACCCATGCTTATCATTGGATAAAGTGCATTCTTCCGCAGTTGACGTCATGGAATTACTTTTCTTTTTTTCACCCTCATTTATTTCTTATTTAGGGCTTGATGTCACTGCATGTACTGTTTCTGCGGCGCAACTAGAGCCAAATTTCGGAGGGGGGGGGGGGGCTAAGAATTTTCTTTTCGGGGGGGGGGGGGCTGAATCTTTAAGCAATAGGCAGAGTGGAGCTGATTTCGGGGGGGGGGGGCTGAATCTTTAAGCAATAGGCAGAGTGGAGCTGCAGGGGCTCTTAGAAGGGGTGAAAAAACTGCAAGGCCTCATTAACATGCAAATGGTCTTTTAAAGACCTGTGAAGTGCTCAGGTGCGGCTGTGTGTGCGCCGGGAAGCTGTCTCATCTCAGGCTGCCACACACGACGGGGGGAGCTGAAGCCCTTTCAGTCCAATGGGTGTTGCGCGCCTGTGTCCGAGAATGATCTTTAGTCTGCCGCGCTCCATAACACCACCCCCCTTCCCTGTCTTGCGTTACCCAGCATGGTGGCCAACTTGAAAATATTAAAAACGTTTTCTGTAATACGAGGTATAGAAAACAGTGTTATCTGTATTTCTTTATTTCTTTATTTAATGCAATTTTATATAGCGCAAACCTGACCCAAATGTGTCAGAGCTCTTTACAAAAGAACCAGGTAAGTTACAGAAGGTACAAATGATAGAATTAACACACTAACAAGTTACATATGCAATCAGGATTGTCCAGCATCAGGGTAATACAGGTATAGAATACATATTTACAAAGCTGAGCTCATGTGAGTGCCAGGCGACCGTGAGGGTCATGAAATGGGTTGAGTTATTCCTGGAAGTGCCTTTAGAGGAGGAGAGTTTTCAGATCAGTTTTAAAAGTCCAGAAAGAGGCGGTGGTTCGGAGGGATGGAGGAAGTGAGTTCCAAATTCTAGCCGCTTTACCCGAGAAGGATTGAGCTATAAATGTTTCACTTTTGAAGGTAGAAGGTTCGAGCAGTATGTTTTCCGCATTGCGTGACGGTCTAGAGCAGCCTGAGATTTGGAGTTTATTTGCCAGATAGCAAGGGGTGGAAATGCGCAGGGCTTTGTGGGTGATACAAGCAATCTTGTAAATTGACCTAACTTCTATGGGTAGCCATCGAAGGGAAAACAGTAAGGGTGTGATGTGATCATTTCTTTTAGGCCCATAAACAAAGCAAGCCGCTGAGTGGAGGATGGATTTTAAAGGGGAAAGGTGGGTTTTTGGGGAGGCCAGCACAGAGAAAGTTGCAGTAGTCCAATCTGGAAAGAACCAATAATTGGACCAAAGTTTTTAGGTCTTGCTCAGGAAATAAGCGCTGAAACCCCCAGAGAATGCGTAGTTGGTAATGTGCAGTCTTGGCGATGGTATTAATATGTGAGTGTAAGTTGAGCCTATTGTCTAGGATGATGCCTGGGGACTTGGCGCTGTCAACAGTGGTAGGTTTGTTGTTGGAAATGTTCAGATTGTTCATCCATCATTGGATAGCAGGAGGAGTGAGTGAGGTCAAGAGGAGAAGGAATTTAGTTTTAGAAGGATTCAGAATTAGTTGAGGTGTTGACAGCCAATCTTGGATGGAGTTGAGAGTGGTGTTGAGGATTGAAATGTCATGTGCCTAGGACACCTTTAGGTAGATTTGGGTGTCATCAGCATAGAGGTGATAATGGATCCCAGATGTTTTTAGGAGATTTCCCAGCGGTTCCATGTAAAGATTGAACAGGGTGGGCACGAGGATCGAGCCTTGAGGGACGACTTGTCCAACAGCCATTGAAGTTGAGAGGCAATTTGCTATTTTGATCATCTGGGATCTGCCCAACAGGAATGATTTAAGCCATTTGTGCAATGTGCCTTCGAAATCCATTCTTAGCTTTAAAGTGTTCAGAAGAGTGTTGTGTTTCAGTGTCAAAGGCTGTGGATAGGTCAAGAAGGATCAGGAGACAGGATTCACCAGAGTCAAGTACTCGCAGGGCATCATCGATCACTTGTAGCAGAGCTGTTACAGTGCTGAAGCCTTGCATGAAACCAGATTGGAATTCATCGAATAGGTTGTTATCCTTGATATGTTGGGAAAGTTGCCTCGCTACACAGCTTTCTGTAATTTTACCAAGAAAAGGGAGGTTGGTGATAGGGTAGAAATTGTTGAGGTCATTCACATCTGCAGATGGTTTCTTAAGATGTAGGGTAACCTGTCCTGTTTTAAGGGCAGCAGGAAGGGAGCCTTGGTTGAGGAAGAGGTTTATCAGACTGCTCCAGTAGGAGTGCGTGTGGGTGTAAAAGTCAATGACAATGTCACTAGGGATTGGGTCGATGAAGTAGTTGGGGGATTTTGTTTTTAGGATGCTTTTGAGGTGGGCGGCTTTGGTGATGATGTCAAAGTTCTGCCACGGGACTAAGGATTTATGGTCCTCAATGGGGGTAGGATTAGTGACCTAATCCACAAGCGATTTCACTTTTTCATCAAAGAATAGTGCAAATTCTGCTGCTTTCTTGGTGGCAGGTGGTCGTCAAATTTGATGGAAGCGGGAGAGATGCTGGTACTTTTGATAAGGTCAAATAACTTATTAGGTCTATTCATGGCGAAGTCGAGGAGGGTTCTGAAGTGCAACGCTTTTTCATGGCAGATGTGTTTGTGGTACCATGATGTTGCGTAGCAGAGATTGGAGAGATTAGTGGTGGAAGAAGAATGTCTCCATTGTTTCTCCAGGTACCTCAAGTTCTTTCTTTCTTTGTAGAGGGATTTATTGAATCAAGGGTTCTGAGGGAACCAAGGGAGTGGGCCTTTTCTTTTTACTTTGTTATAGAGCAACATTATCAATTACGGCTGACAGACTGGAGAGACATTGGGTGGTAAGGACGTTGACATCGAAGTTGGGGTCTAAGATTGGAAGTGAGCTCATAGCTGTGTTGCACAGAATGTCAAGGTCAATGTTTTTGGTTGGCCAAGGGTAACAGAATGAGATAGGTGCAGAGAGAAGGGGATGAGGAAGTGGTCAGACCACTCTACTGGTATAGGATCAACAGCAGTTAGCATATCTACTTTGGAGATAATAAGGTCAAGAATGGAGCCCTTAGAATGAGTCAGTCTTGTGTTATTTTGAACAGGATCATTTCCTAAGAGAAATGTGTCAAGCCTGTTGGCCGCTGAATCTTCCAGAGCGCCCCAGTGGAAATTAAAGTCTCCAAGAAAAATCTCTTTGTCGCTTTGTGAGTATTGGTCGCTAGCATAGTCATTGAATTCCTCCATGATGGCGGAGCTGTCACCAGGCGGGTGATAAATGGTATGAAACCGGAAAGGGGAGTTGTGCTGAACTTGAAGCATTCAAAGGTGTGGCAAGAGTTTGTGGGAAAAGCTTTGAGATGACGGGAGTTTCTGAAGATATCTGCCACGGCTCCCCCAACTTTATTTTCTCTATCATTTCTGAAAATGGAATAGTCAGTGGGGAGCAAAAGATCGAAAGAAGCATGAGAGGTGTTGTTGAATCAAGTCTCAGTGAGGAAAAGTATATCCAGGTTGTAAAGATTAATGATGTCTGAAATTTCCAGCTTGTGTTTATTTGCAGATCTACAGTTGTGAAGCAAACAACGCACCTCTTTAATGACTGTCTTGGTGAAGGGGTCCCAGGGCTTTTGGGGATGATAGGGATAATGTTCCTGAGAGTTGGTGTCTGGATTGATAATGCTTGAAGTTTGGTGCGGGCGAGTGAGATGGTCCGTATATTGTAGCGATTAATGTGAGCTGGAGAGGAGAAGGTGTAGGGTTGGAAGTAGCCAATAAGTTAGAAATGTCAGTTGGTAACGGATTGTGTGCAGCTTTATGGGGTGTAAGAGCAAGCCAATCCTCTGGAGTTTGAGGAAGTGAGTGCTCGCTTTGGGGAGTAGGTTGTTGGCGGGTAAAGTGGACATTTTAGCACTAAAGTGGGAGTTGGCAGCTTCAAGCTGGGAGATAGAAGAGATGAGATGGCCTAGCTTATTTTCTAAGGAGAGTAGAGCTGGACACGGAATGTTAGGTTTTACGATGGACTTAGGAGGGAGTTCAACTTGAGAGAGAGTGCAAGGAGGGAGGAAGGAAGGTGTGTTAGGCTGTGGGAATATAAAGTGGAGGGAGTCTTGTCAAGAGATGTTGGTTGGTAGTGATTGTCAGTGCTGCTGTGGTGGAGAGAAGATTATCTGGGCAAACATTGAATAAAATAGAGGCATTTACTTCTAGCTGAGGAAGAGAAAGGTGGGGGCTGTAGTGGGAGTACATGGGGGAGGGGATAAAAGTGTGTCACGAAAAGGCAGGAGGTTGGGAGAGGAGAAAAGAGGATGAGGTGAAGAAGGTACACGGGCTGAGTGCAATGAGTGAATGGGGACCGGAAGCAAGCAAGATGAGGATGGTTGCCCTTGCTAGTAGTTATAGAAAGTGTAGGGTTCTACTAGGCTAGAAGAAGGGGGGGGGAGGTAGAGGTTGCCAAAAGGGGATATTGGGTCGAGCAGCAGCTCTGGAGTGTTGGGGGTAAAGAGAAATGTAAGGGGTTTGCTAAGGATTCAGGTTAAAGGGAGAGGGGGAAGAAGGGAGGGGTGAATAATAAGGGAGAGCATAGGGTGGAAAAGTCGTTTGTGAGCTGGGAAGTCAGGATTTTGGAAAGATGGATTGGATAGGGGGTGATTAACCTGGTGAGGGGGAGATTTCTACGGAATTGCAGGATGGTACAGAGGGGTAAATGAGAGTGCTGGCCATTGGCTGGGATGGAGTGTTGAGGGTAACATCCCAGTTGGGGAAGAAGAGATTCGGAGGAGGGGAAGCAGGGGTGAAGGGGGGAATGGGACTAACAGGGGGGACGTCTGTGCCTTTTGGGAGTGCTGCATTCTGGCGTCCTGATTGGTAAGGGGAGGCAAGAGAAAATTGAGGGGGAGTTAGTTGAAGAGTCTGGGGGGATCGAAGAGGCAGGTATGAAACAGGGATGGAAATAAGTGGTCTGAAAGTGAAAGAGAGAGACAAGTGTCTTAGGCTTGAATCAAGACCTTGCCATTGCTATAAAGTTAGATAGTGGGTGAGCCATCAAAACAAGCTGAAGGGGAGATTTTTAGTTGGTGCCCATGTGGCTTGAGGAGGAAGAAGTGACGTTGAAGGAGTTATTAAAGATGATGGTCCAGGATGAGTTGTTAAGGGTGAAGAGCCTCCCAAATCGGCCACTGTGGTATTGGTCAACGAGGAGGGAATTGGGAAATTGTTCAAGGGTGCTATGTTTGAGCCTTTTTGCTGATGCTTTGGACAAATTGGGGGGGGGGGTGATCTTGAAGCAGTTGGCTTTAACCTTCACTCATTTGGTCGACATAGTTATAATATGGAAAGGGTGAAGTGAGGAAGGTGAAGAAGAGAGCGCCACGAGTGAAGTGACGGCGAGCAGAAGGAGGCACATAGCTCTGGGGAGCATTAAATAAGAAAGGTGAAAGGGGGGGAACGGGTGAGAAGTAGATAACCAGTTGAAAGAAAAGGCACGATGATTTAGCTGAGCCTCTGGGGCAAGAAGCTCATCAGTTGCGGGAAGAGGCACGTTGGTACAGATGACTTTCTGCAGTACAGGAAGAGGGGTCACAGGGATAGTCTTTGGGGAAAACCATTAACGCTCATGTCGGTAATGCAGAGTCAATGTGCCCTGGTAGGAGGCCACAACATCAGGGGTGCATCACAGGCCAGGGATGCATAAAGATGAGAGCAAAGATAAATAAACAAGATGCAGCTGTACCTCCAAAGCAAGCTGTGTATCAGATGAGGGGAGAGGCTCGTTGCTGCAGCTGACCTTCGGCAGTGAAGGAAGGCGACCCCAACTGGAACCGGGGCTGCAGGTGAGAACAAGTGATGTTTGAGAGTACTGCCTGTCCAGGGAGAAGCAGGCGGGAGCACCGGGAGAATCACCTGGGTGCAGAGGAGGCCCGCAACGAGGCCCAGGAACCACGCTTCATCTGTCCCAGGGTTGCCAATCACAAGCTGGGAAAAATAGACAGATAAGCTGGTGGCCCCTTTCACATCAGGGGTCGCAGGAGAGACCCAGGCCAGAGGGAGCTGCCAGACTGGGCAGGAGGGAGCAGGGGAGACTTGCAGAGGGAAACCAGGACCTCTGCCATGCCCGTCCCAGGGTCGCTGACCACAAGCTCAAGCATATATACAAACAAATTTGCTGCCCCAATCAGATCTAGGGCTGCAGGAAAGACCAAGGTCTGAGGGGGCTGCAAGACCAGGCAGGAGGGAACAGGGAAAACTGGTAACGGAAGCCTAGGATCTATGCCATGCCCATCCCAGGGTCACCGGCCACAAGCTAAGGCATATAAACCACCAAGATGGCGACCCTGATCAGATCTAGGGCCGCAGGAGAGAACCAAGGCCCAAGAGCACTGCTAGAGTGGGTGACTGGGAGCAGGGGGAGACTCGCAACAGGCCTCTGCTACACCTGTCCAGGGATGCCGACCACAGGCTGAGGCACATAAAAACCCAAGATGGCGGCCCCAATTAGATCCGGGGCTGCAGGAGAAAACCAAGGCCAGAGGGAGCTGCCAGGGTGGGTGAGAGGGAGCAGGGGTAGAGGATGCAGGGTGAAAGGTGAAAGGGAGCAGGGAGAGACTCGCAATGGGTCTCCGCTATGCCCGTCCAGGGTCGCTGACCACAGGCTGAGGCCCATAACCAACCAACCATGATGGCGGCCATAATTAGATCCGGGGCAGGGAGTGGAGCGGAGCAGAGGTAAACTCACCAAGGTTGCACAGAACCTCCTCACGCGATCCTCACGTGCAAAGACAGCCTCTGGCCGTATGACCGTATCCCCAATTAAGCTGCGAGGAATTGACTCTGGGTCGGAGAAGGGAAACAGGTCACGGCACTCGCTCCCAGACAAAGGCTGACTCAGCAGGGAGCGACAGCCGTAAATAGTATGCTGCACCGCAATGCCTCTCCCAGGCACGGACCTCCTAGACCTCCCAAGCAGCAGCGAGCCTCCAATCTCCAGGCTCACTGCATCGATCGCCAACTCCCAGGACCCTATGATCTAAAGCAGGGGGTGACAGAGGGCAGTAGGGAGAGACAGAAACAGACAGAGACAGATAGAGACTAACAGAGACAGGGACAGACAGAGACAGCTAGGCAGAGACAGGGACAGACAGATGGAGGCAGAGACAGACAGAGAGGCAAAGAGACAGACGGAGAGGGAGACGGAGAGGGAGGACGACAGAGAGAGAGGGCGATGGAGAGAGAGGGAGACGGAGAGGGAGGGAGACAGAGGGAGGGAGACTGAGAGGGAGGGAGACTGAGAGGGAAGGAGACGGGAGAGGGAGGGAGACGGAGAGGGAGGGAGAGAGGGGAAGAGGGGGAGAGGGGGAGGGAGGGAGGGAGACGGAGAGGGAGGGAGGCGGAGGGGGAGAGAGAGAGAGGGGGAGAGAGAGAGGGAGGGAGAGAGAGAGGGAGGGAGACAGGGAGGGAGGAAGACAGAGGGGGGAGACAGAGAGGGGGAGACAGAGAGGGGGAGACAGAGGGAGACGGAGAGGGAGGGAGAGAGACAGAGAGGGAGGGAGATAGACAGAGAGGGAGGGAGAGAGACAGAGAGAGGGAGGGAGAGGGAGGGAGACGGAGGACGGAGGGAGATGGAGGACGGAGGGAGACGGAGAGAGACGGAGAGGGAAGGAGAGGGAGAGAGGGAGGGAGAGGGAGAGAGGAGGAGGGAGACAGAGAGGGAGGGAAACAGAGAGAGAGGGAGACAGAGAGGGGGAGACGGAGAGAGACGGAGAGGGAGAGAGACGGATAGAAGGATAGAGGGAGGGAGACGGAGGAGGGAGGGAGATGGAGGAGGGAGGGAGATGGAGGAGGGAGGGAGACGGAGGGAGAGGGAGGGAGACGGAGGGAGAGGGAGGGAGACAGAGGGAGAGGGAGGGAGATGAAGGAGGGAGGGAGACGGAGGACGGAGGGAGACGGAGGAGGGAGGGAGACGGAGGAGGGAGGGAGATAGAGAGAGGGAGAGAGAGAGAAATGTGTATGCCGGGTCCGGTGGCTCAGTGGACGAAGCAATCCGCTGCAGGGACCTGTGTTCCACCTCATGGTCACAGTTTTTTTTTGTTGCTCTAGCCCCGCCCCCTCCCCCAATGACCCCGCCCCCAAGGTGCAGCCCTCGGCCACAAACCACACTGTAAATTTGGCCCCCAAGAGAAAGTTTGTGAGTACCCTTGATCTAAAGGGTCCAGCGACGCTGTGGACACCCAGATCGGACCAAGGGGATACCGATGGCTGTCCAATGTTGCAGCGTCAAGCAACAGAGACTGCAGGTGTGCAAGAGGGCAGATGCCAAAGAAGAACAGCCAAGCAGTGCTGGGAGCTCTCCTCTAGAGCTTTCGGTCAGCCATCTTGCTTGAGTAGTTCAACCTGTTTAGTAGTTCAACTAGTTTTGAGATAGCCCACTGCCACTATTGGCTGTGCGAATCCCAGAGCATTTCAAAAGATTTCGCATTGACAAAGCTATAGTGGCGGCCACGCGTTTTGGAATAGTGGAATTGTTTGGAATTTTCAGTGCTTTTTCTCAAAGTTGTACTTATAGTATGCTGTATACCAAAAAAAGGGTTGCTAGTGAGAAAAATGGGTTGCTTGTGAGAAAGAATCCTACCCATTTTAATAAACCTACAAACTCCTCTCTGGATAGGGTGACCAGATTTTAAGAAACTGGAACAGGTCAGACATAAAAGTAGGACTAAAGTATTTTGTGTTACTGATATGTCTGGCCTGTCTTGGTTTTTGTGTAGCCTTGTAAACTTGTATATATATATATATATATATATATATATATATATATGTATATATATATATATATATTCACTTAAAAAACCATAGGTTTCACACATGTTATAGTTAGGTGGATATTGCACTCGTAAAAAACCAATTAAATTCCCCCGTTATAGTTAGTTCAGATAACTATAACTCGCGCGCCCGCAATCCACTGCTCATGACGTCACATATTAAATCACACATGACATGGTCAGTGGCATCACTCATGACATCACTGATGACATCATCCTTGTGATAGAGTGGCGGTCGCGCGAGTTATAGTTATCTGAGATAACTATAACGGGGGAATTTCATTGGTTTTTTACGAGTGAAATATCCACCTAACTATAACATGTGTGAAACCTATGCTTTTTTAAGTGAATTTGCAAGGTTTTTTAAATGCTAATTCCTAACTATAACGTGTGTGTAACCTATGGTTTTTTCAGTGAATTTGTACGGTTTTTTAAATGCTAATTTATTTATGTATTATTATTTTTTTTATATATTTATTTTACAATAAACTACGTATTAAAAAAAAATGTAAAAAAAAAAATGTAAAAAAAAAAATCTTTTTTTTGGGGGGGGTTTGCACCGTGCGCCCCCGCGATTTAAAAAAAAAAAATGTTTTGCCTTCGGGGTCCTTCAGGGACCCCCTGACAAAGGCTAGGGGGTCAGGAACTCTCTACCCTGCCCCCTTTTCACGTTCGCCACCTTCCTTTTTCACTCTCGCACTGAAAACAAACAAAATGGCGGCCGACACTTCCTGATTTCGACCGATTCGAATGTTGACTAACATGTAACCACCAATCAGAATTACGCTCGTGCACGTTAGGGTGCTCGCACGGTGCGCGCACCCTGCGCGCGTATAGATATATATATGCTTTTAAATGCTATTTTCTCAGGGAATACTGAACAGATTTACACCAGACCTGCAAAAGGCACTTCCTTGACCTTATGGCTACCTCTCTGCCAAATTTCAAGTAATTCTGTTCAGCCGTTCGGGCTGTACCTTCGACTAAAGGTCCTATGGGAAAATGCATGGGGAAAACGCGTTTTGGGACTCCCCTTTTTTCTCTGCCCCCTCTTGACGAATCACACCGAGACTTTCAGGGTAGGAGCCGAACGGAGCGCTCCATTTGTTTTGAAAATTTCGCGAGGATCCGTCAACCGGCGCCAAAGTTATTCAAAATAGAATTTTCAGATTTCCTATGGAAACACGGTCCTAACTATAACTATCTACTGGCGACTGCCAGTAGATAATATATATATATATATATATATATATATATATATATATATATATATATATATATATATATATATATATATATTATATATACATTTTTTTTTTCCTTTCAAATCTTCCCCAGTATTTTGGAAGAAAAACGAAGCCTTGCACAGTTTGAGCAAATTTATTTCTCAATCAGCCACTTGCCAAACGCGTTTCGAGTGCGCTGCACCCTTGTTCACTGACACAGAGATACATTTTTGCGGCCATTTTACATTGCTACACACGTGACTTCTAAACTACAAATTAAGTGTATGTGAAAACAGACTCGTAGTTTTTCATATCGACATGATCATATGCCATTGACAATATATCACATAACGCTCATGATACATAATATAGCACCAATATGTATATCATTTCATTATGAATTATATAAAATATAACCCGTCATAATTTCACGTTCAGAATTAATTAATTGCAAATTTGCATTCATCCATTATTGTAATTATGCCCTAGTGGGCCATCTTATATGGATCTCTTCTTTCTAGCCCAAGTGGGCAATTGCCAATTTCAATACATCAATTCTTGGAAAAATACAAGTCATAAAACTAAATTAAAACTTACTTCTTTTATAAAAAACAATTCTAAGAACTAATTACTAAAGATGCGTGTACAAATCTTCCTCAATGTTTAATTCATCTGGCTGTTTCAAATTCAATTCTATTATATATCGTGATTCGAGTCTCCTCAATTTCTTTTCTCTGTTGCCTCCCCTTAGATTTTTTTTCTATTGCATCTATCACATAGTACGTTAATCCTTCAGCTCTTTTTTTATGGAATCTCTCGAAGTGCCGAGCGGCAGGATATGACCTATCGCCATTTTTTATGGCTCTCAAATGTTGAAGGACTCTTTTATGTACCTCTAAGATTGTGCTGCCCACGTACCTCAAGCCACAAGGGCACTGAAGCACGTAGACAGCAAAATCTGTTTTACAAGAAAATTTTCCACTTATTTTCTTCATCCTGTTACTTAAACCTGGTTTATACTTTTCTGTGTAAGCACCATGTGTAGAAGCTTTGCATTTGGTGCATTTCACAAAACCTTGTCGTTTTGTTAACCATGGTGTTTTTGGTTGAGGTTTCTTCAAAGTATTTTTAACCAGAGCTTGTTTGAAAGATCTTGATTTGCGAAATGTGATTTGCGGTCTACGGGAAACAACTTTGCCAAGGATCGGATCATTCTTAATCACATGCCAGTGTTTGTTTAAAATAAATACCTCTTAATTTAGCATGCTGTGCACTGTAAGTTGTTATGAATCTACCTGGTTGATTCAAATCCATTTTTTTATTTTGTTCTTTTGTCACTTCTTTTGTTCTCAAATAAAATATCCTCTCTCTTTTTTTCTTTCACTTTAAATATTGCACTATCAATCCATTCATCTGGGTATCCTCTTGTTTTAAACCTATTTTGTTTCGTGCGTAAGCATTCACCATAGGGAATACTCCTCTTTAGATTCACCGGGTGAAAGCTCTTTGCATGCAAGAGAGTGTTACTGGAAGTAGGTTTTCTGTACAACTTTGTTTCTACCTTTCCATTCTCAATGTACACTGTTAGATCAAAAAAGTTTACCTTAGTTTGACTTATTTCACTGGTAAACTTCAAATTAAGGTCGTTGCATTGTAAATCATTGATGAATGACCTAGCCTCCTCTTCTGTGCCTTTCCACACCAAGAACAAATCATCAATGAAACAACTCCAATGTAAAATGTTATTCTCCCATTGCTGTTGGTATTGCGACCGGACCACCTGCTCCTCCCACCAGCCCATATGCAAATTAGCATAGCTGGGGGCGAAGCAGGTGCCCATCGCAGTACCACAAACTTGATGTAACAGTTCATTGTTGAATATAAAGTAATTGTTTGTCAAACACTTCTCAATCATTGTCAAAAGCATTTGGGTGTGAGACCACATTGTAATTGGTCTCGTTCCCAAAAAGTATCTAACTGCTTTTAATCCATCCGTATGACGTATACTCGTATAGAGTGTTGACACATCAATAGTTATTAAAAGATAATCATCTTCCCATGGTAGATCATAAATACCTCTCAAGAAATCCCCTGAGTCTTGGATATAAGAGGGTAAAGTTTGAACGAGGAGATTAATGAAGGAGTCTACATATTTAGATTTATTTTTTAGAGCACTTCCCATTGCTGAAATAATAGGGCGCCCCGGTGGATCTAAAATATCTTTATGGACCTTGGGAATTAGATAGAATACCGCTGTAACTGGATGATCAATTTTTAAAAAACTGTATTTGTCACGATTAAGCATACCTTGATCAAACCAACTTTTCAATTGTATATTATAGTTTTCATTGCTAGAAAGCATGTTTTTTCCTCCACTCGCCCATAACATTTTTTGTTGTTCAACTGTTTATATGCCTCTATAAGATATTTCTGTTTGTCCCAAAGGACTACATTTCTTCCTTTGTCTGCATTGCGCAAAATGCAGTTCTCGTTGTCTGATAGTTTTTTCATTAAGGCTTGATATTCATTTTGCTTTACACATTTATTATTTGAATTGTTTTCATTCATTTGACAACTTAACTTCTTCAGTTCATTTATAACCAAATCACAAAAAACATCAATTCCATCCTTTGCTGACATAGAAATAAAACGTGAGGTGGGCCTAAAATCAGTTGGTACTCCTTGTGCAATAGATAGACCTTCTTCTTGTGCCATTGCTTCTGCGCCTGTCTCATTTGTTCCAAGTATATATGTTGAATCCATTGATCTAAGTTCCATCATTAAGTTGAAATCTTCAACTTGTAATCCACTTTCTCCAACTGTAGACCTTTCTATGGTGGACAGTTTGCTGCATTGCGTTTACGAGAAAATGTTTTTTCAATTTCAATATTCTAATGAATTTGAAGTGGTCGATTCTGGTTTGAACGTAGTCCAGGTTTGATTCGGGGCAGAATGTTAAACCTACCTGTAAAATTTATTTTCCTTTATTGGTGAGAGTTACTTTTGTCAGATTTATTATTGCTTCCTTAGATTCCGCTATTTCTGGTTGTTCCTTCTTCTCTTGCTGCCCTCTTCCGGTATTGAAATTGGCAATTGCCCACTTGGGCTAGAAAGAAGAGATCCATATAAGATGGCCCACTAGGGCATAATTACAATAATGGATGAATGCAAATTTGCAATTAATTAATTCTGAATGTGAAATTATGAAGGTTTATATTTTATATAATTCATAATGAAATGATATACATATTGGTGCTATATTATGTATCATGAGCGTTATGTGATATATTGTCAATGGCATATGATCATGTCGATATGAAAAACTACGAGTCTGCTTTCACATACACTTAATTTGTAGTTTAGAAGTCACGTGTGTAGCAATGTAAAATGGCCGCAAAAATGTATCTCTGTGTCAGTGAACAAGGGTGCAGCGCACTCGAAACGCGTTTGGCAAGTGGCTGATTGAGAAATAAATTTGCTCAAACCGCACAAGGCTTCGTTTTTCTTCCTAAAATACTGGTGAAGATTTGAAAGGCAATTTTAAAGAGACCGGCTTCCGTGGGGTCCGAAAACATCGAAGCAACTCTCGTTAAGGAGGAGGCAACTCATGCACGGAAGGTTCAGAGGATATATCTCTCTATATATATATATATATATATATATTACCTACTGGCGGTCGCCAGTAGGTAGTTATAGTTAGGACCACGTTTCCATAGGAAAACCTCAACATTCTATTTTGAATAACTTTGGCGCCGGTCGACGAATCCTCGCGAATTTCTCAAAATAGGTGGGGCGCTCCTACCCTGAAAGTCTCGGGGGGATCCGTCAAGCGGGGGCTGAGATAAAAGGGGGGTCCCAAAACGCGTTTTTCCCATGCATTTTTCCATAGGACCTTTAGAACGAGCTACAGCCCGAACGGCTGAACAGAATTACTCAAAATTTGGCAGAGAGGTAGTCCCTAGGTCAAGGAAGTGCCTTTTGTAGGTTTGGTGTAAATCTGTTCAGTAGATTCTGAGAAAATAGCCTTTAAATCAATATATATATCTGAGCCCGCTTACGGTACGCTTACCGTACGCTTACGGTAAGCGTACGGTGGCGTGCGCGAGCGCGATTCTGATTGGCTCTTAGATCTTAGTAAACATTCGAATCGGCCGAAACCAGGAAGCGGCGGCCGCCATTTTGTGTATTTCACTCTGAAAAAAAAGAGTGAAAACAAGGAAAGGGGGCAATGAGGAGAGTTACAGACCCCCTAACATTTGTAAGGGGGTCAAAGAAGGACAGAAAAGTACAAAAAAAACATTTATTGATTTTAAAAAAAATCACGGGGTACGCGTACGGTAAGCTTACGGTAAGCGTACGGTAAAAAAAATAAAAAAAAATAAATGAAAAGCAGATTTAAGAGTTTAGAAATTAGGGAGCTCTAAAAAGAGCTGTTGTGTTTATGAAGTCATTTTTTTAGTGGTACCTACAAGTAAGTACCAATGCAGAGTCTAAGGTTCAAGAGGAAGACTCTGTTCCCTTCATCATTGAAGTGCACACCATCTCCTCTATAAATGTCTTGCATGTCATAACGCAAGTTGTTGTGGTAAATGGCACCCATACCATAGTCACGGAGGAAAGCAGAAACAGATTTGTTGACGTGCTTTCTTGCTTTGTCAATCTGTGGACAGAAATGATTGGACCAGTTCCATTTTTGCCTTTGGCATATGTTGGAAAACACAAAGGCAGTTTTAGGGAAAAGTGTAAACAGTTGTGCAAAGGTGTCCTTCATAAGCATTTCCAGACCTACCCCAGTCAAAGTGCCTAGGTCATTGCCACCACAGTGCACTATTATGAGGTCAGGGTGTTGGATTTGAATGAAGGATTTCACCAATGGCATCAATTGGTGCCACTTTAACCCTCTCTGACCAATCCATTTAATGTCTACATTTGGCAAAGCAAGGTCTCTCACCATACCTGTTTTCTCTGCAAACTTTTCACTCCAGAAGACATAGCTGTGCCCTACAATCCACACTGTGAACATCTTCAAAGGAGAACTGGATGCACTCAGGAGGTGTCTTTCAGTAGAATGGCAAAATGAAAAGAAAGACAGTTTGGAAATGGAGGCATACATATTTTTTTCAAAACAAAAAGAACTGATTGGCTGTTTCATACCATTCTAGAATAAAAACTAGGCTGTATGTGTAAATTAATAGAAGCATGTTTTGTATTGGTAAAAAAAAATGTGTAACCAAAGAACAGTACTATGGATTTGCTGTTAGGTTTGAAAAGTCAAGCACTCTTGCTCTGTGGAATTGAAACATTGTTTGGCGAACTTCTGACCTAACTCAACACAGCAGTGTTCCATGAGCTGTTGCTATGGTAGCAGGCAGAAGTCAAGTTGGGGGAAGGGTACTAGGCAGAAGTCAAGTTGGGGGAAGGGTACTTTTGGAAAAGGGTTGGTTTTCAACCAATAGAAATGTGTGATTACATTTGAAAAAAAGGGGGAAGCACTGAGATTTGAAACTTACAAGTATATGTGTGGAAAAATAGAGGGAAAGTTTGCCATTATCTGGTTCTGCTGAGAGGAGAGAGGTGAACACAACAGAGATCCTGGCTCTGATAATCTGCTGTTTGAGTGTCACATTTCTTTCACAACTAACTAATTTTAAAGGTGAGTTTACAGTTTGAGAGGGGATGTATGTGGTAACTTAAGAAATGAATAATAGAAATGGAAATTGTTTTTGTTGTAGTTACACATGGTGGTTTCATAATGTGTCAGTCTGTAAAAGTGATTTTCACTTGCCCCGAAAAAAAAAAGAGCAGTAAGTGTGCTTTCAAATTGGCAAAGAAATTTCGTTTTGGGACTAATGTGAAAACATGACTCTGTGTGCAGAGAGGAATTATAGGCAGAGATTTATTGCGTCTTGCTCTGGTGATTTCACAGTTGCATTAGATGGAAAGGGGGAGCGAATTTTTGGGGGAAGAAGCAGAGTCTTAGCACACACCCATCTGCTTGCCATGTATAGTCATGCACAGTATTTACAAGCGAGTGGGGTTTTCAGGTTTCAGTCTGTAATGCAAATACATTCAGCATCACTAAGGCTGGTTGCCCTTGCTGTAGTGTAGCAGTCTGGACATGGGCTTTTTAAAAAATCTGAAAAGTGGATTCATAATGTGACAGTTTGTAAAAGTGATTTTCACTTGCCCAAAAAAAAGAGCAGTTAGTGTGCATTCAAATTGGCATAGAAATTTTGTTTTGTGACTATTGTGAAAAGAAATGTAGTAATATATTTAAATACAATAAAGGAATTGTTACAGAGAATCGGTGAGATCTGTACAAATAAAACTTTAGAATTTTATTGGATTACCATTGGAAATTTAATCAAAAAAGAATTTTAAAATTACTATTTGGTCTAAAGGAAATGAAATCAGATGTATTTTGGAGTTATTTGAGATATAATATTGTGATTATACTTCTGAAACAAACATATCAGACGGTATTTTAAAGAAATAAGTATTGGTATTAGATGATATTTTTTTAGAATATTATGCATTTCTATAATGTTAAGTTTAAGTAAAAAAAGAATCAGGGCTTTTTTAATACAATCTTTGTGATTGTTATTTTTTTTTGCCCGCTGTAAAATGATGAATGCAATTGCTTTCACAATTTATAGTGAAATGCAATATATTCTGAAAACAGCAAAAATAAGGCAAAAATATTTTATGGAAAAAAATGTAAATATGTGTACTGTATTATAAAATGTTTTAAAAATATTAATACTTTTTTCTTTTTTTCCAGATAGATATAGAAAATTTTCGAAAACTACAAACTTTTTTAAAACTATTTTTAAAAAAAACAAATGAATAAATATTTTTTCAGTGAATATGGTAAGTCAATAATAATAATTGTAGTCTCTCAAGGACCTTGTAATGTGTTTATTGATTTTTAGAGTTTTTAAAACAAAAAAAAAAAAAAAGTACGCGCACCGTACGCGTACGGTAAAAAAAAAAAAAAAAAGTTTTTAAAAACATATGTAAAAAAAAGATGAAAGATAAGGTTGGCTCTTAAAAGAACCGTTGTGTTCATGCAGGGACAGAGGAAAGGAAGCATGGGAAAATTATTCAAAGCGACAAATGTGTTGATCTATTTTGTTGTTCACTAGGGAAACACTTGTCTCCCTATAGCAAATTAGATCTTGACAAAATGTGCATCGAATATCAACCTTCCGAAATCGAGGGTTGATTTCCAGAGGGCCAGCAAAAGGAGATTCTCCCCCCACAGATGAAGGGCTCACCTGACCTGCAGAAGAAGGAGTCAGCCCTGCAGATGATGGTTCAGGCTGAGCTGCTGTGGATGTACTGGCTTGTCTTTCTGAAGAGTTACCTCCAAAAAGATGACCATGTGTCCTTCTGTGTACATCCTGGAGGTGTCTCTTCATGGTGTGATTCCCAAAGGAATACTTCCTGTTAGGATTACCTCTAGAAAGTACACGCTTACACAGCTTACAAGTCACTAAGGGTGCATTTACCTTTTGCTGGCCTTCAGGAAAAGTAAAATAATCCCATACATAAGAGGGCTTTTGTTTCCTCGATCTCTGCCTCAAGACAGTGCTGCTAGTGCTAGCCTCACTCTCAGAAGAGCTCTGCTGTTCTGCCATCGTATCCCAAAGACAAACCAGCTCCTTCTCCCAAGGGATCACAAGCAGAAATGAGGGGAATGGGTGTGGTGTAGGAGAGTTCTAGAACTGAAAGTAGTTTCAACCAATCAAAAGTTGTGTTTCATGATCACATGACCTACCGTACGCTTACGGTACGCTTACGGTACGCTTACGGCAAAAGTGCGCATGCGCGTAAAAAAGACACGCGCTTGCGCGCATGCGCATAACAGTCACTCCCGGCACTTCCGCGTAACGTGCGCGTGTAGCGTACACGCGTACGCGTCCCACGCGGAGTACGCGCGGCTACGCAAATTGCGTAACTATACGCAAGCAGCGTAGGAAAATTACGGACGTTGCGTAAACCGTACGCTTACCGTGAGCTTACGGTACGCGTACTAAAAAAATAAAAAAAAAAATAGAAAAAAAGTACTGCAAATAAATTTTACATGTTTATTTTAAAAAATATATATAAAAAAACATATTAAAGAATTTTAAAAATTTAATCATAGTCTTTATAAAAGGTAAGAAAATTAAAATAAAAATATGTTAGAAAAAATAGAAGAAAAAAAAAAATTAGCATTTAAAAAACCTTGCAAATTCACTGAAAAAACCATGGGTTTCACACACGTTATAGTTAGGAATTAGCATTTAAAAAACCTTGCAAATTCACTGAAAAAACCATGGGTTTCACACACGTTATAGTTAGGAATTAGCATTTAAAAAACCTTAGAAATTCAGTGAAAAAACCATAGGTTTCACACACGTTATAGTTAGGAATTAGCATTTAAAAAACCTTAGAAATTCAGTGAAAAAACCATAGGTTTCACACATGTTATAGTTAGCTGGACATTTTACTCGTAAAAAACCAATGAAATTCCCCCGTTATAGTTAGTTCAGCTAACTATAACTCGCGCGCCCGCAATGAACTGCTGATGACGTCACATATTACATCACTCATGACATGGTCAGTGACATCACTCATGACATCACTGATGACATCTCAAATGACATCACTGATGACATCACTGATGACATCATCCTTGTGATAGAGTGGCAGACCTCCTCTTCCCCTAATAAAACCTTTGATACACACATTCAAAAATAGAGACTAAAATTTACAAAACAATGGACATACCAATAACAGTTACAACAACCTCTTCAGTAATTCTAAGATCCACATACACATCCACTCATTCACCAACAGTCCAATACAGTCACTCATACATGTACTCACTTATCATATGTACTCATACACCTATACATCCTGTTACACAATGCCACTCATCCATAGAGCTACTCACACACATAGTCACTCATGCTAATAAAGAATCAAACATACATTTACTTGCATATACAGTTATACACACACCACCACACTTACTTCTACGGAAACTTACACATACTTAGTCTTTTAAACAATCACTTATAGAAATACATACTTATTCATACAGGAACTCTTTCAATCTCTCACTCTCACATATACTCACATATATAAACCAATAGTCACATATACTAGTTTTAAACATATGTAGTTACTCATAAAGACACTATTGAGACAGTCATTCACTCACTAACACACCCATACACACACTCATCCACCCATGCAGTCCTGCACACATGCTCTGTTCAACACATACAAACAGTGAGTCACTCATTCATGCACCTATGCACTACGTCATACCCCCCACCGAACCATGCAAACACTCAGACTGATACTCAAAAAACCAACTAATAACCTATATAGACACCCATGTAGCTACTCACCAACCCATGCAGCCACTTATACACAAAGTGAAAAAATGATACAGATATTTATATATTTAAACATTACTCACTAAGCCATGTATTCACTATGATACACTTAATCAGTCAGTTACATAATCAATTTTTCAAAAAGAAATCATCCATTTAGACAGTAATATACCCATTTATTCTTCCATCAACCTTGAGATATACATATATAAAACATATTTAATTTTCAGAAAAACACACATTCACTGGATGATGTCATCAGTGAGGTCATCAGTGATGTCATTTGAGATGTCATCAGTGATGTCATGAGTGATGTCACTGACCATGTCATGAGTGATGTAATATGTGACGTCATCAGCAGTTCATTGTGGGCGCGCGAGTTATAGTTAGCTGAACTAACTATAACGGGGGAATTTCATTGGTTTTTTACGAGTAAAATGTCCAGCTAACTATAACATGTGTGAAACCTATGGTTTTTTCACTGAATATATATATATATATATAAATATATATATATATATATATACCTTGCCACTGCCTCGTTTGAAACAGCCGGGACAACAATGCAGCGGTGCACGCCGAGGTTCAGGAAACCTCGTAAAACTCCAAACCACTACACTGTAAGCGCATACACACTCTTTCTGGGGTAAATTACTTCCACAAAGCCATAAGTCCAGATGCTTGGAAATGTTCTTTTATTTTCTCATCACAAGCCGGAAAACCCAACGCGTTTCGGTGTACAACGCCTTGATCACGGGTACGTTTTTTGTTTTTACTTTCAGCATATATATACAAACAGTGACAAATCACGTGCAACGTGCCTTCAGTGAAACTGACAATGGACTACATATTGAGCACAAAGACCTTCTACTTGTCGGCCATGATGTAATGTGTATTCTTTACATCTACTAATGTTAAATAACAGTTTGTTTATGTAACATTTCTTAAATTTATTCTATTTCATTGGATACTAATATGAAGAGAATCAACATTTGTTCACTTATATATTTTCAATATCCAGTCATAATGAAATATAGCGCAAAAGCAATTTTATTCGGCTATAAGATGAAATAAAAAAATTAAAAAAGAGGAAATAATGAATGAAAAACTTGGGATATCTTTTTCAAGGGACAGTAAATTATAACATTTACTCTTTCGTTGGCTTACTATGACATTGTTCCCTAGTTCTTACAAGTTGTGTCCTTACTGCAATTCATAAACCTAGATAAAATGCCTCAATAACAGTCTCCATTTATATAATTAGATGGCATTTCTTCTTCGCACCAATATGCATTAGGAAGCATAAACGTTACTCCCACAGTCAACATTATATCATGTCTATTCATATTTCCAACAAAATAATGAATGGAATAAATATGCAATTTGTTATATAGTCCTAGTGGAAAATTCATCCTCTATGCGTTTACGCACTAGAAGCTTAATGCATGATATATAATTGAGGCAAATGATTATGCCCCAATGGGCTAATTCATAAACATAAAGAACATATCTTCATAGGTACCAGTGTAACTGGAGATGAATTCATCGCAGCAATCTCACGTCATGTTTCACCATCTAGAGATAAAGGAACATAGAAAAGTGGAAAAAAGACAAAACTAAATCCAATCCCATGTATTCTCATTTTGTAGCTCAAAGTGACATTCTAACCTAAAAAAATGTGTGAAAAGTGCAATTAAAATTCTTATAAACTTAAAAATCGGATACAGAAAGCCATAAACTAAACTTTAAAACAAACAATTTCATTGTTTTTCAGATTCCGAAATTCACATTTTTTACATAAGGATTTCATCAAAAGTTTTCAAAACCTTCGGACATCAAGAGACAATATTTTTAACTGGATTCTAAATCCTGTTTTTGACAACCCGATCTTCCTCAGATATAATTCATCAGGGTAATATGTTGATTAATCACCCAGATACCAGGACAGTTCTTCTTCAGAATTGAGGCCCCCAGGAATTTTAGTATCCAATTCTAAAATATAGTTGGATTCTAACTGCCGTAATTTACGGGCCCGATTCACAGAACTAACTTAAGACAAAATCCTAAACTTACTACCATCTTGGTATTCACAGAAGGCACTTACTCATTTTAGTATTCACAGAAGGCACTTACTCATTTCGGTAATCACAGAAGTTAGGAGTCCTAACTTTAGGACTCCTAAATGCCTTCTGTGAATACCGAAAGTCTTAAAGTTAGGATTTTTCTCAGTTTAGGAGTTCTAAAGTTAGGAGTCCTAACTTTACTACTCCTAAACTGAGAAAAATCCTAACTTTAAGACTTTCGGTATTCGCAGAAGGCATTTAGGAGTCCTAAAGTTAGGAGTCCTAACTTTACTACTACTACTAAACTGAGAAAAATCCTAATTTTAAGAATTTCGGTATTCACAGAAGGCATTTAGGAGTCCTAACGTTAGGAGTCCTAACTTTACTACTCCTAAACTGAGAAAAATTCTAACTTTAAGACTTTCGGTATCCACAGAAGGCATTTAGGAGTCCTAAAGTTAGGACTCCTAACTTCTGTGAATACTGAAATGAGTAAGTGCCTTCTCTGAATACCAAAATGAGTAAGTGCCTTCTGTGAATACCAAAATGGTAGTAAGTTTAGGATTTTGTCTTAAGTTAGTTCTGTGAATCGGGCCCAGTGTATACTATCACCACCTCTGCAAGTAGGAAGGACTCGATCTATCGCAAAAAAACGTAATAGATTACGATTACTCTTATGGAGCTCCTCAAAATGACGTGCCACAGCCGATTACTTGTCTTTGTTTTGGATCGCCCTCATGTGCTCCAAAATTAGTTTTTTCACAGGGAACATAGTACTGCCCACATATTTCTTGGCACATGGGCAGATTAGGACGTATACCCAAAAATCCGAAAGACAAGATAAATGTTTTTCTATATTCCTTTCTGAATTAATCACTGGATAAAAAACCTTCTTTACATTAGAGCTAAATTTACATGCTTTGCATGTCATACAAGTAAAGAAGCCTTGAAACTCTGAATTACAAAGTTTACTGAGGGATACTTCATTTTTGCATAATCTATCTTTCAGGGAGTTAGCCTTTCTAAAAGTTACGGTGGGTGCATCATTTAACACATCCTCCAGTTTTTAAAACTGCCCAATGTTTTTTCAAACACTTCCTTAGTGCTTGGGAGCTTGAGTTATATGTAGTCACATATCTGATGGTACTATCTTCCTCAACATTAGATTTGGGAGCTAACAATATTTCTCTTTCTAGATTCTTAGCTTTGGTACATGCCTGGCCTCTGATTCAAATACTACCAAGGTTTTGCGCTCCTTTCCTGAGCTTTCGATGCACGAATTTGACAAAATCGCAGGGAAAGTCCAATCGGGGTCTCCTATAGATCCTCTTCGGCCTGCTCAATTCAGGGAATCTGCAACACTTTGTTTTCCTTTGCTTTGCGACCTTGTCAACCTATCCTTGAAGTCGGGCTCCGTTCCGGATAGGTGGAAGCAAGCTCAGGTGATACCTATTTTATAAAAACCTGCTCTTGATCCCTCTAAGTTTGAGAACTATCGCCCCATCTCCCTCCTCCCTTGGGTGGCAAAATTGACTGAGGCCTATGTTAATACCATCCTTTGTAATCATATCCATTCTGCCAACATTTTAGATCCTTCACAGAATGGTTTTCGGCCCGGCCATAGCACTGAGACCGCGCTTCTCTCTATGGTTGAATATCTGCGAACTCTGGTGGACTCTGGTCAAACGGCGGCTCTAGTACTTTTAGATCTTAGTGCCGCGTTCGACACCGTCTCCCACGCAATTTTATTACAGCGTTTGGTTGAGGCTGGTGTCGATCACGTGGCACTTGACTGGTTCTGATGGTTTTTATCTGGTCGGACGTTTAGGGTTGTAACCCCTCCTTACCAGTCTGAGCCTCATTCCATCACACGAGGTGTCCCACAGGGGTCAGCTCTTAGCCCCACACTTTTTAATATCTATGTCCAGCCGCTGGCTGCGGTCATCAAGCGTTGTAATCTGACTATGGTGTCCTATGCCGATGACACGCAGCTAGCGGTTGCGATTAGTGGGGCATCTGACCTAGAGACCACCAAGTTCTGTGAGGGAATTAGATCAGTGGCATGCTGGCTGACAGACAACTGCTTGCAATTAAACGCAAAAAAAACTGAAGTGCTGATTGTTGGCAATCAGAGCCAAGCCTGGGGAGACCGTTGGTGGCCATCCGAGATAGGTCCCACCCCTCTTCCTGTTACCGAGGTGAAGAATCTTGGATTTTGGCTAGACTCTAAACTTAGTTTTGTTTCCCATACTAAGAAAACTGCCGCCACCTGCTTTGGGATTCTTCGTAGGCTTAGACCTATCCTCAAATTCTTTGATGCTCCAACCAGACAGCTTATTGTACAAGCTACTGTTCTGTCTCGGTTGGATTATGCAAGCTCTCTTTTGCTCGGAGCCAATCAGACCGAACTTTGCAGACTCCAGCGAGTTCAAAATGCTGCTGCCAGGGCCCTGGTTGGCCTGCCTAGATTTTGTTCGGCAAAGAGAGCCATTTCTGGTCTTCATTGGCTCCCTGTCTCCCAGAGGATTAAGTTTAAGTCTCTTTGCCTCTCGTTTAAAATTTTGAAACATTCTTCTCCTCAGATTTTGGAACACCTCATCTCATCCTATGTACCATCGCGGTCTCTAAGGTCTTCAGGCTCACATCTGGTCATAGTTCCACGCCTTAAAAGGGCTAGAGCTGGTGGCCGCTCTTTCAGTGTGCTTGCTGCCAAGCTGTGGAACTCACTTCCTGTCCACATTCGCGCCATTGATGATCTTCTGACTTTCAGGAAAGCCGTTAAGACCTATTTGTTCTCTTTGGGTGCTTAGGTTTTGTTATGGTTTTTTCTTTGAATTGTTATGTATCGGTTATCTGTCAAGAAGCGCCGGGACGCCCCTTTGCTGGGGCAGCTGTGCGCTATACAAATCTGGTTAACATAACATAACATAACAACATAACATACTGACAGATTTAGCATTGTAACCCCTATCCAAAAATCTGGCCGTCATGCATTCACACTCCATTGTAAAATCAGTATCAGAGCTGCAGTTCCTTCAAGCCCAAAGGAACTCACCATACGGGATGCTTTGAATCAATGCTTTGGGATGTCCACTTTCTACATGTAACAGTGTGTTCCAGGCAGTTTTCTTACGATATAGTTTAGATGTCATTTTGCCATTCACTATATCTATTTGTAGATCTAAAAATTCAATGCTGGTGTCACTCATACTGCCTTCAAATTTAAGATTTACCCCATTCCCATTGAGGATTGAGAAAAAATCTAAGGCTTGTTCACGACTGCCAGGCCAAATGATGAATAGGTCATCAATATAGCGCAACCAGATTTTAACATGGTTGGCATATTGAGTAAAGGCTTTGGGCACCTGTCGCTCCCACCACCCCATAAGGAGATTAGCATAACTGGGAGCAAAGCTGGTGCCCATCGCAGTCCCTTGTTTTTGTCTAAAAAACATCTGACTGAAAATAAAGAAATTGTTTTCCAGACAAAACTGAATCATCAGCAGTAACATTCCATTATGTTGCAGAAAGGAAATAGATTGTGTACTTAAAAAGTGTCTATGAGCCTGAATACCATCCACGTGTTTAATT
This sequence comes from Triturus cristatus, assembly GCF_964204655.1. Taxonomy (NCBI): domain Eukaryota; kingdom Metazoa; phylum Chordata; class Amphibia; order Caudata; family Salamandridae; genus Triturus; species Triturus cristatus. The sequence goes on along the minus strand of NC_140593.1, from coordinate 86,501,645 downwards.
GATGTGTAAGGGCTGCACACATCCAATGTTAACAATCGAAAGCCATCTTGCCATACTACATCCTTGATTTTATTTAAAAAATCCTTGCTATCCCTCACATAAGATGGTAACATCTCAACGTAAGGGCGCAGAAAAAAATCAATATATTTCGATGTTTTTTCCAATAGTGATCCCATCGAGGATGCTATTAGTCTCCCTGGTGGTTTTAGTGGGTTCTTATGTAGTTTGGGCAAAAGATACAAGATGGCTATTCTTGGAGAACGATTCAAAAGATATGAATATTCATCCCACTCAAGTATACCTTGCGTGTGCCATGATTTAAGCATACCATGATAGACAGAGTTAGCATTTTCAACCAAATCCTTAGATACTTCCCCATAACAATTATGATCTTGTAGCTGACCCATACCTTCTTGCAAATAATCTACTGTATTTAAAATAACCACATTTCCCCCTTTGTCCGATTGGCGGATGACTATACTGGAATCTGACTGCAAAGTTTTAACTGCCAGTCTTTCATTTTTATTTAGATTGTCATACCGCCAATGATTTTTTCTCTTTGCCATTGCTTTCAAATCATTAACCCCTTCAGTGCCCATGACGAGCTGGACTCGTCATGGGCTGCGGTGGCGCTGTGCCCATGACGAGTCCAGCTCGTCATGAACTCCGCCCGCTAATGTTAAGCGCGGCACTGGGCGGGGAAAGGGGCGGGCATGCAAGGGGTTAATGACCAGAGTTTCAAAGATATCAATACCACAAGGTGGAAGGGCAGGGTTAAAAGTAGATTTGGATTTAAAGTCATTAGGACAGCTTAAGTTCACCTCAAAGCCTAAAGTTTGGGCATTAATCGGAGGTGTCTCAGATTAATCAAATTCCAGTTCTTTTAATGCAATTAGGGTCTTAATTTTATTGATAGTTTCAATAGCAGGAATAGAACACTGTGACATATTGCTATTGGCAGAGTTTTTTACCTTCAGTTTGTACCATTTCCGTAACCTCAATTTTCTTATGAATTGATAAAGATCAATTCTCTCTTGCGGATACGAGAAAGCAGTAGTAGGACAAAAAGATAAACCATACTGTAAAACATCATATTCAGTAATGTTCAAAGGACGGTTTGAAAGATTTACCACATTCCTGCAGTCCTTCATTTTCCCCGTCTCTTCTGACCCCTTGTTTCTACTTCCACAGGGGTTACTGTTGTTTTTCCTCCATCTGCCCCGCCTTGTTTGTTTGCAGATGGTACGTTTTCTCCACTGGCTTTGCCTCTGCCTCGGCCGTTGTAAGTTCTTCCTTTACCCCGGCCCCTGTCTTTCTGCCAATTTTGTTGACTCTTCGTTTGATTCATAATACGAAATTACTCCCAAAAATGTGTCGGTCTGGATAATACTTTTTCGTTTACAGATGTTCCATCATCCGAGATATCACTTTCACTTACATCGCTGCCCAAATCAATATTCGCTTTTAATCCTTCTGTGATTTCACGTGTCACTTTGTTTCTCACGTTATGGCGTCATACAAGTAATTTACCCCGGAAAGAGTGTGCGCATGCTTACAGTGCAGTGGTTTGAAATATATATATATATATATATATATATATATATATATATATATATATATATATATATATATATATATATATATATATATATATATATTACCTACTGGCGGTCGCCAGTAGGTAGTTATAGTTAGGACCCCTTTTCCATAGGAAAACCTCAACATTCTATTTTGAATAACTTTGGCGCCGGTCGATGAATCCTCGCGAATTTCTCAAAATAGGTGGGGCGCTACGCTCCGCTCCTACCCTGAAAGTCTCGGGGGGATTCGTCAAGCGGGGGCTGAGATAAAAGGGGGGTCCCAAAACGCGTTTTTCCCATGCATTTTTCCATAGGACCTTTAGAACGAGCTACAGCCCGAACGGCTGAACAGAATTACTAGAAATTTGGCAGAGAGGTAGTCCCTAGGTCAAGGAAGTGCCTTTTGTAGGTTTGGTGTAAATCTGTTCAGTAGATTCTGAGAAAATAGCCTTTAAATCAATATATATATCTGAGCCCGCTTACGGTACGCTTACCGTACGCTTACCGTAAGCGTACGGTGGCGTGCGCGAGCGCGATTCTGATTGGCTCTTAGATCTTAGTAAACATTCGAATCGGCCGAAACCAGGAAGCGGCGGCCGCCATTTTGTCTCTCGCACTGAGTGTTGTTTATCAAACAAGATGGCCAAAAACATGTTACGGGGCTGTTTTGACAACTCCCTCCCACATAGTCATGTTGAGGGAGTCCCCAAACATCCCCCAAGAGCAAAAACGGTTTTATTTTTTTTTCGGCAATTTCGCTGAGTACGCTTACCGTACGCTTACCGTAAGCGTACGGTAAAAAACAAAAAATAAAAAAACACTATCCACACTTACCCCCCCCCTGTGCTTTTGGTGGCCGTAGGCCACCAAATGTACAGGGCTTATTAATAGGTAAAAAAAACAAAATTTTGGCAACATGAAATTATAAAATCGAAATAAAAAAAACACTATCCACATTGACCCCACCCCCTGTGCTTTTGGTGGCCGAAGGCCACCAAATGTACAGGGCTTATTAAAGTTGATAAAAACCGTGCACGGAACGAACTGCGTTAAGTGGGCGCGCACGCCTCGAATGGCGTAAAGTAACTTAGCATTTAAAAAACCGTACAAATTCACTGAAAAAACCATAGGTTTCACACACGTTATAGTTAGGAATTAGCATTTAAAAAACCTTGCAAATTCACTGAAAAAACCATAGGTTTCACACATGTTATAGTTAGCGGAAATTTTACTGATAAAAAACCAGTGAAATTGCCCCGTTATAGTTAGTGCTGGCAACTATAACTCACGCGACCGCAATCTTCTGCTGATGACATATGTGTCTTTATGAAAAAAAAATATTTGTAATATATGTATAGCTAAAAATGTATGGAAGAAGACATGGGCAAATAAGTGTCTAAATACAGTATTAGCATCAGCAGAGGATTGCGGTCGCGTGAGTTATAGTTGCCAGCACTAACTATAACGGGGCAATTTCACTGGTTTTTTATCAGTAAAATTTCCGCTAACTATAACATGTGTGAAACCTATGGTTTTTTCAGTGAATATATATATATATATATATATTACCTACTGGCGGTCGCCAGTAGGTAGTTATAGTTAGGACCCTGTTTCCATAGGAAAACCGCAACATTCTATTTGGAATAACTTTGGCGCCGGTCGACGAATCCTCGCAAAATTTTCAAAATAGGTGGGGCGCTACGCTCCGCTCCTACCCTGAAAGTCTCGGGGGGATTCGTCAAGCGGGGGCTGAGAAAAAAGGGGGGTCCCAAAACGCGTTTTTCCCATGCATTTTTCCATAGGACCTTTAGACACAGCTACAGTCCGAACGGCTGAACAGAGTTACTTGAAATTTAGCAGAGAGGTAGTCTACAGGTCAAGGAAGTGCCTTTTGTAGGTCTGGTGTAAATCTGTTCAGTAGTTCCTGAGAAAATAGCATTTAAATCAATATATATATCTGTCGCAGCTTACGGTGCGCTTACTGTGCGCTTACGGTAAGCTTACCGTACGCGTACGGTGACGTGCGCGAGCGCGATTCTGATTGGCTGTTAGATCTTAGTAAACATTCGAATCGGTCGAAACCAGGAAGCGGCGGCCGCCATTTTCTCTCTCGCACTCTAAGGGGGGAAGAAAAACAAAGGCTAAAAACATATAAAGAGGCAGGTTTGACAACTCCCAACCACCTAGCCTTGATTATGGTGTTCCTAAAGAACCCCCAAGGCCAAAAATTTAAATTTTTTTTTTTTCCAAAAAACGCCGATTACGCTTACCGTACGCGTACGGTAAAAATTAATTATAAAAAAAACATTATCCACACTTTCCCACCCCCGTGTACAAAACGTGCCCGTAGGGTACCTATTGAGCATGGCAAATTAATTAAAAGAACTTATAATTGATTACCATCCATAACGAAGCGCATAATATGTCCTCCGTGAGCGGACGGTGTGCGAAGCGCATCGTGCGTACATTGCCCATCCAGCGTAACGTGGGCACGCGGTGCGCGTAGCGCACCGTGTGCCCACCGTGCGTGCACGGCACTAACTGCGTAAAGTGGGCGCGCGGTGCGCAAAGCGCACCGTGCGCGCACGGAACGAACTGCGTTAAGTGGGCGAGCACGCCACGAATGGCGTAAAGTAACTTAGCATTTAAAAAACCGTACAAATTCACTGAAAAAACCATAGGTTTCACACACGTTATAGTTAGGAATTAGCATTTAAAAAACCTTGCAAATTCAGTGAAAAAACCATAGGTTTCACACATGCTATAGTTAGCTGGAGATTTTACTCATAAAAAACCAATGAAATTCCCCCGTTATAGTTAGTGCAGGCAACTATAACTCACGCGACCGCAATCCTCTGCTGATGACATATGTGTCTTTATGAAAAAAAAATATTTGTAATATATGTAGAGCTAAAATTTAATGGAAGAAGACATGGGCAAATAAGTGTCTAAATACAGTATTAGCATCAGCAGAGGATTGCGGTCGCGTGAGTTATAGTTGCCTGCACTAACTATAACGGGGGAATTTCATTGGTTTTTTATGAGTAAAATCTCCAGCTAACTATAGCATGTGTGAAACCTATGGTTTTTTCACTGAATATATATATAGATATATAGATATATAGATATATAGATATATAGATATATATATCTATCTATCTATATATATATAAAACATACATATTTATATAAGCGTGCAACGAGGTTATGTTACATAACATGGATTTCCACCCCCAGCCCTCCTCCCCACTCTGTCAGGCAGCCGACCTCCTCCTGTTCTGCCTGAAAGAAACAGCTAATACATGAAATCACTTTAGAGGCCTCTCTTGAAAAGAGAGGATAGTTTTATTTGTGCTTTGCAGAATGATTTGACCTTTGTCTTAGTCACCCGGACATGTATTGAAAATTGGGAAAAGCGCCGGGACAATCCTCTGAAAAACAGACTGTCCGGGGAAATCCAGGATGTCTGGTCACCCTATCTATGGACCATCCTCTGGTCTCTAAATGACCTGTGCCCGGGGAAAGATAACTGCTTGACCTCGCTCTATGGGCCTGCAGCACCATGTTTAGGAGAAGAAATCAACTCAACTCCTTGGTGTAATTGTGGTTAAGGACCTCTATGCTCAAATGAGGAGCTGCACTCAATGACTTAATTGACCGTGGGAGCAGGTGAGGTTCAAGTGGGGCCATTTCCCTCTACCTTCTGCCTCTCCTCAGTTCTGCTGAGAGATCTTTTGATTCTGATTCCTGAGCCCCTATGTACAGCTCCAGTTCCCTTGTGATACATATCGCACATATTGATGATCAAATGGCCCATTATGTTTTGTCAGAACTGCGGAGAAACCCTGGGGCATATTTACTATGAAGTGGCAGAGAGTGGCATTAGCCTCCATGGCTTAACGCCGTGCTCCGCCACTTCTGAAATGCAGGGCAGCACCATATTTACTGCAATATGGTGCAGCCCTGCGTTTCCCCCCTGCGTTGGTGCTCAATTTAGCTGCCTAGCGCCAACACAGGCACCCTTGCACCATAGTGCAAGTGTGTCTGCATTAAGGGAAAGATTGTTTATTTGCAGTAAGGTGTCCTTTACTGCACATAAACAATCTTTAAATGGTGTTTTGTAACTTCTATGTGTGCTGCTTAATGTAGCACACATAGAAGTTGCAAAACATCATTTTTTTATTGATTGGTTATGTTCAGAAAGGGCCACCTTCCTGCACATAAACAATCAATGGCCTTTTGCTGTTTGTATGTGTGCTGCACAACGCAGCATACATAGAATCAGCAAAAACAAGGAGAAATTAAACATTTCTTGTTGTTGTGCCTGTTTAAGGCCAGGTTTCCCCTGGATTTAATTTTGCCACTGCCCCATATTTATGCGGCCCTTGTAAATATGGGCAGCGTCAGAATCAATGGGTGTTGTGGTGGAACGCCCAACACAACACCCACTGCCCTCCCCTTTCACGCTAAGTATAGCGTGAAAGGGGGGCTTATTCACATGGCGGTGTTAAGCCATGTTCAGTGACTTAACACTGCCTTGTGAATAAGGCGAAACCTCCACGCCCCTACAATGTCCTGAAAAGTGCCGGTGTGGTGGCGATAGGGACTTGTAAATATGCCCGCCAGTTTGTCTACCTTATGCTCACTAAAGCGCCCATCGTTAATTGGCCCCAAAGATGTGGCCTGCGCAGATCCCTAATTTACCTATCCCAAACATTTCCAAAAAGAAAGCCTTCCGAGGAATCCCTTGACTTGAGCCGTATTCACCTAATTCTCCCCCAGCGGGTCGCATCTTCTCCCAGGGCCACAGAATGGAGTAACCCACCTCTTTCCTGGGGTGCTGCATCCTCCAGGGTTCATTAACAGTATATTTGCTTACACTTTCAGAATGCCTTGCGTTTCCCCTCATAGCTTCCTTATCACCATACTGCCAAAGTCTGCTCTCCCTCATGACGCCCCTACTAGTGCTGGCTACAACAATCTCTACATCCCAAAAGGGTCTTCCCACTGTGCTCCCACATCACCTTCCCCTGCATAGGCAACAGTGGGCCACACCCTCTTCTGCTGCAGAATTTTCCCCCACTATGCTCCTTTCTGCCTGACCCTTGCTCTGCCATTGATCAACGCTTCATGCCCTCCACAAATATTTTGCCAGCTCAAAGACTTATGTTCTTCCACAAGCTGCCCTTTTTTCCAGGTAGGTTTACCTGGAGATCTGGAGTGGGCTTCCCACACCATTCAGCCACCATAGCCCTTTGTTGACTGTCCTGGAGGTAATTTTATTTGCCAACCAAATTTTGACACAAAAGATCCCAGTGTTGCAAATTCACTGCATGCAGCTCTGAAAGTCAGTCCAATGAGAAGAAACAGCCTGTGCCACTCCCTTAGCAACACTCCCTTCAGCTCTGGGGGGCCTGCACACTCCACAATATTCATTCTGTACCCCGGCACTCATCATAGATCCTACTCTCTCTGACGAGTCAAAGTTGCAGAAAGCTCACATTCTGGATCCAATAGCAGTGATGCTAATACACGGACTTCCCTGAATCCACTGACGAGCATGCAAAGAACATCTATGCTGGCCAACAGCAGACTGGGGGAAATGGGACTGGGGCAAGGGAGCCAGAAACAGAGACACAATATCTTCACCTCTCTTTCTTTGCTGCTGTGCTCTACCTACGCCTCAGAGACATGGATATCTAGTACAAGAAATACTTTTGTTTTTAGTCAATTTTATTATAGCTATAATCAAGAAGAACTGGCTCACACCTGAAGCCTTACGTTTATGGAAAACCAGTAGGTTTTTTTTGAAGACCCTCACCCACCAACCTAGTTGGTGTTATGCTTCATCATCGGGTACCACCCAAGGTGCCAAGTGTACCTCGGGTGTGCTAGGACGCCTGGACAACAGTGGAGTAGGTTTTGTTTGTGTGGTATGGTGCAGTGAAAGTGATATTAAAACTGCCTATAGGGTCCCTTTTGTGAGTAAAATTTTAATGATGGGCCCTATGACCGGGTTAAAATAGAAAAGTGCGGATATATGGAGAGTTTATAATTATGACTGAAAATGGGTCTACATGTTTCAGCCAGTCTCTAAAATATGCTGGCTTTCTTCAAGACCTGTGGAGTAGGGTGTGTTAAACACCGTGTATTGGTCAGGTTGAGTGTTCCTGGCCAAGTGTGTGGGAAAAAGTGTCGCAAGCACTAAGGTGTGATTTAAAAAGAGAGAGGAGGGAGACTAGTTGTGTCCTCCTAGTTCTTCCTTAGAAACTATGGTAAATTTGCCATGTACAGCATGAATCCCGCAAGGGGACAGGGCCTGTAGTCACACGTCCGTCAAGGTCCACTGCCCTCTGATAATAACTGTTCGGGTTTCCATCGATTATCCACTAGTCTCCCTCCTCTCTCTTAATTTAGAGACTGGTTGAAACATGTAGACCTATTTTCAGGATATTAGAGTCATAATTATAAACTCTCCACATATCCGCACTTTTCTATTTTAACCCGGTCATAGGGCCCATCATTAAAATGTAACTCACAAAAGGGACCCTATAGGCAGTTTTAATATCACTTTCACTGCACCATACCACACAGAAAAACCTGCTCCACTGTACTCCAGGCGTCGTAGCACACCCGAGGTACACTCGGCACCTTGGGTGGGACCCGATGATGAAGCATTCCAACAACTAGGTTGGTGGGTGAGGGTCTTCTAGAAAAACGTACTGGTTTTCCATAAACATAACCGTAAGGCTTCAGGTGTGAGCCAGTTCTTCTTGATTGAAGTAATACATACAGGGCAAATGAACTAGCTCCCCCTTTTTGATTTTTCCCCGTCTCTCTCTCTCATTGATCTGCAACAATTTTATTATAGCACACTATTTTTACTAAGACATCTGATATACCTTCTGACAATCTCCATATAATCCACTGTCAGTGGTTGCTGACAACTCCATGCAGCGGATACTAACATTTAGCGCCCAGTTTGCATCACAAAAGTGACAAAAAAAGAAGCAAAGCATTTATGTGGAATTTACTCTCCATCTGGAACTTTGCCTGTAAATAATGCAAAGCAGTTCTTTGTGCTGCTGTACATTTCTTTGGGTCATCAAGGATGTCCATGAGTGATACAATGGCATTCCTACTCAACCGTGCATGATTTTGATGCAGAGCCCTAGCTACTAACAACAGGATTTGCACCAACAAATATTGCCACTTTGAGACAGTTGTGCAAAGGAGAATGTTTTCCATTTCTTCTAACTTTGTAGACTTCACATGTGTGCTCCACTCTACAGCACACATCCAAATCTGGAAGAGTTTTAGTGTTTGTCTAGGCATAGTGTTTTCTACTGGAAAGGTACCCTTCCATTACAAAGCCTATGCTAGCCGTGATGCAGAAACCTTTGCACAATGGTGCCAAAGTGTGTTTTTGTGGCACTAGGCAGTCTGACTGTGCACTAAGGCCAGGGATGTAGAAGACCAGTGCCATATCCTACAATATGTAGCACCGTCCTGCTTCTCCACTTATGTAACTAATGTTGCTGCGCTGTTTAGTGTGACAAATTTGTAAACTTGGGCCTGAAATTTCCAAGTGCTGAAAGAGATCATAATCCTTTGTAATAAAATGCATGGAATAACCTCAGCTGTAATGCATGTGCTTACACCATTACCTACCTTCAATGAGTTAGAAATCAACCCTATATGATCTTAATGATCCTCAATACACATAGTTCATCAGCTGTAACATGATGAATACTCGTTAGTATTGTGCAGTTATTCCTGAGCATGCGCACTCCATTCCTGTCACTATACCAGGCAATTCCACCACACGGGTGTCATGGAATACTACTGAGATTTCACACCTTCTTCTCAACTGACTCCAACCTCCTGTGCTACTAGAGTGAATGAAGCTCCATTGGAGAAGAGGAATGGAAGAGCTGCAGCAATCAGCCAATGAGTAGTCATTGGCTGCAGGTCATTACCTCACGGAATAGCAGAAAAAGAAAATTCAATTACTACTTCTCAATTGTTTGTCACACATTTCACAATTCCATAATGTCTACTGACCCTTGTTACTACCATGTATCCCTTGACTGTCTGATTTCTGAGGAGATTGTTTTCAATTCAATTCAAATAGCTTTATTGCGGTTGAATTTACCATAAAAGCACATAACAGAAAATGAACAAAACGACAACACAGACAGTCCGTTTCATGGATGCAGTTACACAACATTACATGATTGTTAAAACATTTGTTCCTTTAAAAATATAAATAGTTCCAAATATTTAAAAGGTGTCATAGCAATACTATTCCTAAAAAGAATAAAATATTTCTTGCTCTCTTAAATTCATTTTGGCTAGTCTTAAGTTAAAATAGCATTATTGATCAAATTCCTTCGAGCAATCCACATTGAATGTAAGAATTTGGCTACTGTGCAGACAATTAATAGATTGGTGTCTGTTTTTAATATCCTAAAAAAGGCCACATAATGTTTTATACCCAGGTTCTTGCACAACTGTATTATCCATGACTTCCTAATATAGGCATAAGCTGGGCAAAATAGGATGACGTGAACCGGGGTTTCATCCTCAGTAGTGCAGCCGGGGCAGGGGCGTACAGCTCCCCCCTTCCACCTATCAGAAATGTAAAAGAATGGCAATGTGCCGTATCTAAACTGTAGATAAAGTTTCTTAGCTAGTGTTGGTTGAATTAGATCAATCGCAGACTCAAAGCTATAAAAGGATTTTACATCCAGAAAAATATCAGTTAAGCTTGAGGATTTTACTGAGCGAAAAAGATTACTTAGGTTATTTTCCCTGACCGCACTAGTCACAATCTTCTTTGAAATAGCTGTACAGGAAACTTCAGGATTAGACCAGAGTTCCTCCAAGCCATTCGATATAAGTGACTGTTTTACAAAGGCTAGCCAAGGAATCCTTCCGGAGTTAATAGAAGCCATGACAATTTTGAGTTCCTCCTTATAGCTCACCAACTCCGGTGTACTCCAGAGACGTTTCCATTAAAGTAATGGTCGGATGGCAATAGCGTCTGCAATTGGACAGATATTAAGATCAAGTCTTAATGGGAGTAGAGGAGTGCTTTTTGGGAGGTCCAATAGTTGTCTAAGAAAGTTATTTTCAGTTATAGATAGGTTACTTGTTGATGTATGACCCCAAAGTTCTGCCCCATAGAGAGAAGAGGCCCTGGCTTTCACTTTGAAAATTTCAAGCGGGGCACTGACAATTTTAAGGGTACAACTCTTCTGTACTTTAACAATACCCCCTGCTGCTTGCGTTAGTCTTAGATTGGACTTAGCCACTTGAGGACCCCAACCCATTTTGTCATTTAAAGTCACACCCAGATATTCAAATGTTGAAACCCTTTCAAGGGGTCTGCCACCCATCATTGGATGGGGGCAGTTAACAGTTTTTGCATTAAAAGCCATATACTTAGTCTTATTTATGTTGATCACCAGGTTTCTTTTTGAACAAAAATTGGAGAATTGGTCTAACACGCGCTGCATCCCAATTGGAGATTTTGAAAGCAGAAGCGTGTCATCCGCAAACATTAAGGCGGGGAATTTACGGGCGCCTATTTTGGGGGAGTCTATATCTTTTTTGGCCATGAGATCTTCGATAAGCCCGTTGAGAAAGAGGGAAAATAGAGTTGGAGCAAGGACACAGCCCTGCCTAACACCTTTCTCAATCGGGAAGGCTCCAGTTAACTGGCCTTGTTTACCGAAGCGTACTCTTGCAAAGGTTCCAGCATGTAAGATTTTGAACTGGTGGCATAAATAGGGTGGAACCCCCATTGATAATAAAATGGACCATAATTGTTTTCTATCCACCATGTCGAAAGCAGATTTTAAGTCGACAAAAGTAAGATAAAGACTACCCCCTTCCAGGGTCACATGCTTCCAATATATCACTTGTAACCGGAATAATTGGTCAATTGTTGAAATTTTCGCCCTGAATCCCGCCTGAAGTGGCGTCAAGATATTGTTATCACTACACCAGCTCTCCAAGCGTTGTAACAATACCCTGGCATAGATTTTTTGTGTAACATCAATAAGGCTAATCGGCCTATAATTAGAGGGATGGAGCGGGGAACCCTTCTTATATATTGGGATAATCTCCGCCCCAAGCCAAGTACTAGGCAAAGGTAGCCCCTCCAAAATTGCATTGAATAGAACCAGGAGATAAGGGGCCCAGACTGATAGTTCTTCTCTGAATAAATCACCTGGGATACGATCAAGCCCCGGAGCTTTATTGGGCTGGATCCTGAGTATTGCCATCTTTACTTCCGCCAATGAAATTGTTTGCGCAGGCCAAATGGGGTTCACAGCCAAAGGACTCTGTGGAGCCTCCCGAATACAGGAGGGAGAGAGAGAGTAGAGATCTTTAAAATAAGAGGACCAAGCTTCCTCTGAAATATTAGGGATAATTGCAGAACCTCCTTCTGGATTCCCAGTATGGACAAGGTTCCAAAAGGACCTCGCATCCTTAGCTGCGAGGGCGGATGAAATAGCGGCCCAGCGATCAGCCTCCCATTCTGATTTAGCATTTTTTAACAATTTCTTGTAAACTTGTCTAGCCTGAATAATGTGCTGACTATTTCCTTGGTTTATAGCCCGTAGTAATGCTAATTTGGCGTCCCTACATCCTCTATTAAACCAGGGGTTGTCACCAAGACATGGTTTAGTTTTGATAGGACCTACTTTGTAAAAGGTATCCTTTAATAAAGAAACCATCTCACTATGGATAACAGTGATTGCAGTCATATCCATAGTATTAGGATCACTAAAGGCGTGGTTGGTCTTTTCGAGAAGGGGGACTACGTTTCTATATAAGTTTGGCATTAATTCCACAGAAGATTTCGCGGCTGCCCATCGAATTCTTCTCCCACCTTGTTCTAGCCTTAGATCACATCTGGGGGAACTGGTTTTGGCACTCTCCCCACAGGAAAGTTGGAAATCCAACTCAGTTATCAAAGGATTGTGATCACTTTCGGAGCGCCGACAGACGGTAAAATCCAGGATGTTTGACCAGGATGTCAGGCTCACCAGAAAGTAGTCTATAACTGATGTATGCCCCAGGCCATTGTAAGTAAAGTAGGCAGGGATGTCGCTATTAAAGCGACCATTACAAGCTCTGAGGGAAAATGTGAGGGAGAGGGAGGTCAGTTGTAGAACTAAGGCTGACCAGTTTTTAGCAGGGTAGGCAATAGGGGGAGGAACTGACCAAATCTCGTCCTCAGCCTTGGTCATTGTAGGAACCCCATATAATGGTTCAAAGTGACAATTGAAGTCGCCTCCAATCAACAACACTACATCGCCCCCCAATTTATGCAATAACGCAGTTAACATATCCAAGGTGTCAGAGGTACCACCAAGTTTTACTGGCCGCGAATAAATATTAATCAAGGCCAGCGTGGGTGTTCTCTTATGAGACATCAGGATGCACGTGAGATCAGGGCTGTTTGTCACTATTCTTTTCAACGTGAATCCAAGGTGGATGCCTATCCAGGTACACAACCCCCCTGACGGTCTACCTCTTGCACCTTTTACTGCAGGTTCTGCAAAAGTTACATAGCCTGCTCTGTGGGTGGGACCTGTCGCCCATGTTTCCTGAAATAAACAGATCCCATGGGAATCCACAAAAGTGTACCAATCTGGGATATCTAGATTAGACACAAGGCCTGCTATGTTCCATGATAAAATTTTTAGGGAGCCTTTTGGATTTGGCAGCTTGGTTCCCACATTGCCCTCATGACGGGGGCCAGCAAAGCCATGTGTCCCAAAACCAAGTAAATTAAAATCTGCCTGTGCACTAGTTAACTGAGATTGATGCACCAACGAGCAATTAGGAATCATAGAGGATGGTCAATCGCCCCTAAACTCCCCGACTGTTGTAAGCAAATTCTCATTAGGCACCACACCAACCTCTATAGATGACCTGGGGTTGGATAAAACTTTTACCACCTCTGGATGCTTATTTCTAATAGTTACAGAAACTTCATCATTTTTGTAAGCATCAATTTGGTAGGGCAGGGGACGACAGGACGACACAGGAAGTCAATCAACTTGGTCGAGCAAGCTGTATCGATTGTATAACGAAATACCCATCAATTCCCCCCTAGGCTGTCTACCCCTACTTCTAGGCGCAAGCTGCCAGGAGTCCTCTTGCTGTGGCCTCAAATCAAACCTCCCGTAATCGGGAGGAGAATAAATATGAGCTGTTGGATAAAAATAGTCTAACCTCCATGATTTGATCATTGTATTAGAGCTTGACTGTTGCCAACTGCATATATGATCAACTGCCCAAGAGTCCTCAAAATTAATAATTATACAATCTCCTCGCACATTTTTAAATCTGGAACCTACCCACCTCACTCTTCTAACATACAAAATTTTACTATAAATAGAACTAGGCAAAGATCTATGAGAATTCAGCCAGTGCATAGTCTTATTTCTAAATTCCTCATAAGATTCCGATTTGTTACTCGGTAATTCCGGGACCTCCGTTAGAACAACAACATATGGAGCACAATCAGGAGGTAAGTTGATGCATGGTAGAGCTTGAGAGTTAATGTTTCCAGCAACATGCACCTTCCCTGGAATAGCAGAGTTTGGTAGGGATGCCGGTAGCAGCGGTTGAATGGGATGTACCTTGTCCACAGAATTAAGGCTATTGTTAGAGTCAATAATAAGAGAGCCCAAGGTTGACCCCTGTGAGTTGGACATTGGAGGTTGATCTTTTGCAGTAATATCAGTTTGTGGGTATATAGCATTAAATGGAGGGGCTAAGGCTTTAACTTGGGTTTGTATGGCAAGTAGGTCTTTTGTAATGGCCATATTTTCCGCAAGTAAAGCCTCCATTTTCCCAAGTCTGGCATCTAAATATTGCAGCTTTTGCTCCACAGGCTGGATAAGAGAGGATAAGACGAGACTCAGTTTTCCCACTAATGAGTCTAAATCCAGGGAGCATGAATTTACAAATAGTGAACCATTCTCAGCAGGGGTATCTATTAGGGTCCCAGGGGAGCAGGACTCCAAAGGTACCGTAGTCCGGGGAGGCGATTTGGTCGTGATTTTAGGATATTTCAATTTTCTTCCCCGTGACGAGGTGACAGCCTTCCTCTTCTTTGGGATAGCACCCTTCTTAGGTCTTGACTCCTTATCATTATTTGGGTTCAACTCAATTGGGGCCGTAGTTATATTGATGAACTGCCCACGTTGAAATTGCGTGGGGTCATCGACCCGGGCGTCTATACCGGTCCCAGTGTTCAATGTGGTTGTTGGATAGTCCTCAATAGCTAAATTTAATTGAGTGGAAACAGGTGAACTAACGTGAGCAGTAATACCCAAAGAGGATCTTCTTAGGAAGACCGGGTCTTGTGATAAACGACGCTGTGTCATTTCAATTTCGTGCTCCAATACCGATGCTGCCCTCGTTATGAATTGGTTGAGTGTCCCCACTACCATCCCAACAGGTGTGGCTTTCGCAGCCCTTCTAGCAGCCATTTGTAGGGGGTGCTTTACAGTTATTAAAGAAATTACTGCTACTTACTTAAAAGTGTAGTTGATGGAGGGGTGGCCCAGCCCAGCCTCTTCCGGCCTCGGATGGCCGTAGACGGCCCGCCCTCTGCCCGGGCTCCGCCCGGCGCTGCCCGCACGCGTCCCGCGACGCGGGAGCGGTGGCGGTGATTTAAGCGCCTCCTGGCGCGCAACGATGGGTCAGGTGATGTGTGTCCGCTAGGGCTGCTGGGGCGTGTAGTCCCGTCTCCCCACCGCGGCCGCGATAGATGATGACGCGGCGGCGGGAGACCGGGACAGCTTCAGGCAGCAGAGCGACGGAAGCAGGCAGCGGAGTCCACAGGTTCACTCAGCGAGGAAGGGACGAATTGCCAGGTAGGTGTTTGAAAGGAGAACCCGCTCTGTCGGAGCGGTGGCGGTGATTTAAGCGCCTCCTGGCGCGCAACGATGGGTCAGGTGATGTGTGTCCGCTAGGGCTGCTGGGGCGTGTAGTCCCGTCTCCCCACCGCGGCCGCGATAGATGATAACGCGGCGGCGGGAGACCGGGACAGCTTCAGGCAGCAGAGCGACGGAAGCAGGCAGTGGAGTCCACAGGTTCACTCAGCGAGGAAGGGACGAATTGCCAGGTAGGTGTTTGAAAGGAGAACCCTCATATTTAAGAGAGGTAAAAATTGGTATGACCATAAAATATCCAAGTTTCAAATTTTTGCAACAATTCTTTATTTATTCATGCAATAAATAACATACAGTGCAGAAAAAGACTCGTTTTCAAATTTCATATAAGAGAAGGTTACAAATAATACACTTCTGCAAATTTTTCTTTCATTACTCATTTTTTTTTCAGACTGAATTATTATTGAGACATTTGTCTATAAAACAATAAATAAGCGTTGTATACAATGTCAATATCCCCGACCTTCCACGTCCTGTACAACACATTCTTCAAAACAAACCCTATACACAGATCAACTCTGGAACATCCTGATTAAAAAGCAGAAACCCACATTACAATGTCATCCTACCTATCTAAAAATTAAAAAACACTTCAAATCTTCAAATGCTTCACAAGACCAAGCATACTACTGACATTGGAGATTGATAGACATTGACATAATCACAAAAATCATGAACATTTGTTCCCCAAACTTATCTTTAAAATGTGGACAAAGCACATGCCACGTAAAAAATCCATGTTCGAAAGTAAAGAGAGCCCCTCATTAGTTACAATGGTAAATGTTGTATTTAAAAAAGTGGGTTTAAAAATCTGCCATCTAATTCTGCAAAAATGCAGACAATCCTAGTAAAAGATGAACATTAACATTAATAGATCACAACCCACAATTACAATTATCTTCGGTGTCAAAAAGCCTGCAAACATTTGCATACCGTCAAAACCGCCATAGCAGAGAAGCAGCCACTGGCTCTATGACCTTAAAATTCCCAATATTCAGTTTGTCAGCAATAGTGCCTAATTTGTTTCTAACCCTCGGCGCCCATATTCATCTACTGGAAGCTACTTCTTTAGAACAAAGGTCTGAGATTTTTTTATCCTCTGTGACCCAAAGTTTATCCCAGAAGCGCATAGCAGATTTATAAGCAATACATTTCCAGCCTGCATCGAGAACAGGGAAGTGTAAATTACTGTTTTGGGCAGCCTGAGCGCGCCGACCAAACTGTCATTGTGCACTTAGGAGTGGGCAAACCTCTATTGAAACATATCTAGAAATACATAATACAGATTCATAAGGTTTCAAAAAAAAAAAAAACATGAGCAAAAGCTCAGAGAGCAATAAAACAACCAAGTTGAAAATAAAAGACAACAAAGAGTTACATTATTATATTAATAGAATCCCAAAGCGATTAATATTACTTCACATTATCACAGTTTCAACGCAGATTTCCCTAAGTTAATATCCTAACCTTATCCCCTCCTCTACTCAATCCTAGCTTCCCTACTCCATTCAGCCATAAATGCCCAGATCTTTCTCCCCCGAGCTCTGGCCTGCCTGCCTCGGCATGCATAAAGAAATGACTCTTGCTTATATATTCCCAACATTCTAGCAAGCCATATATGGAAACTTGGTGGCTCAGCATCTTTCCATCTTGCAGCTAATAATATCCTAAATACCGCAGCCCCTAAAAACAAACCATATTCTTGTTCAATTCTAAGAGCCAATGAGTTATCATAACCAAGAACCATCAAAGTTGGTGTTATTTCGAACCTACAACCAAACCGAGATTCCCAAAAGCGCGACAAGCCTTCTTTCAAGGGGGCGAGCTTCTCGCAATCAAAAAACATATGAAGCAGGGTAGCAGGTCCTAGCCCACATCTCGGACACTTGTCATCTGCCCTTTTTCCCCATAAGAATAATTTAGCAGGAGTAAAATAAAGATTAAACAGTGTTTTATAAACTTGTGCTTTTAAACTTGAAGATACCAAAATATTTGAGGATAGGCAGAGGCATTTATAGATATCCACATCTGGGTTCCCCAGTTTAATTACCCAGGATGCTTCTGTCTTTTCCAAATCATCGGGGCTTTTTTCCAAAAGTAATGTATAGAAGTCTCTAATTCTGCAGGAGTCCTTTGCTGTTATTTCCAAAAGTGGTAGTTTAGCTAAACTAATTTTGGGGCGCTGTAGCTCAAGGATGTTTTTAATCTGTATAAATTTGAAATATTGATAGTCTGAGAATCCAAACATCAATTGTAATCTAGGGAATTGAAAATCTTGTCCTTCCCTGCAAAAATCCGCTATTGTTCTTACCCCATAATTTTCCCACCTTTTCCCCATGTCATCATTAACCAAACGGGGCAGCAATTGCGAGCGCCAGAGAGGGGTATATCTAAAGAATCTCGGAATCTCCATGTATTTAACAATCTGTTTCCAAACTTTCCATGAGCTAAGAATAACTTTAAACCGAATCTTCTTGTAGTAGCTGGGTTCCAATTGCCGTAATAAAAGCCCCCGCACATCCTTCCCCATGGAAAGCTCGTAAATTGTCGGAATTCTCTGTCCCTGAGCTACCTCCTGAATATTATTAACAGATAATAGTGGGGTCATTTGCTGTAGAAAAGCTGCCCAAAAATATAAAGTGATATTAGGAACTGCAAGTCCACCCCTATCAAGAGGTAATGCTATATATTTCCCAGCTCTTCTGATCTTCCCATATTGCCATAGGAAGCTGGAGCAGATAGATTCCAATGCCCTTAATAGATTATCCTCTACGAGCAGAGGAATTGCCCGGAACAAGTATAGTATTTTTGGTAAAACAGTCATTTTTAAGTAGTTCCCTCTTCCAATAATAGATAGATGTATCCCATTAACCCTCCTTAATTCCTTTCCTAAATAATTGCTCAAAGGTTCAAAATTGATTCTAGTAATTTGTTCCACATTTGCGCTAATTCGAACCCCCAAGTAGACTGCGGATATTGCTCGTTTAGGATCATTAAAGACAGTGTTATCAGTACATAAAACTATAGTTTTCCCCGCATTCAGTGTATACCCGGAGAAGAGGCCAAAACCTGTTGTAATCTTATTAATTTCCTCAATTGCCTCAGCAGGGTTCGTAGTTAGGACCGCAATATCGTCCGCATAGGCCAATACTATAGTCTCAAACCCCCTAGTTATTACCGGTTCAATTTTCGAGCTCTGTAGCAGAGTAGCCACTAGGGGATTAATATACAACGCAAATAGAATAGGGGAGCAGGGACAGCCCTGCCTAGTCCCCCTTGAAATGTGAATACTTTCAGACTCACCCCCCATTAATTGCAGTCGTGCATATGGCTGGCAATACATAGCCTTCACAGCTTTTATGAGCTTAGGGCCAAAGCCATAAAATTCCAGTATCTGCCACATGTACTCCCAGGCCACCCGGTCGAAAGCTTTTTCGGCATCGAGGAGGATCATAGCCATCCTGTCCCCTTCCCTGGCCGCTATATCAAACAAAGAGACAACTCTTCGGGTATGATCTGTTGTTCCCTTGCCAGGGATAAACCCGTGTTGCCAAGGGGAAACAAGACGTTCTATGACCCTCCCCAGCCGATTAGCCAAGATCTTAGAATAAATTTTTGTATCTGAATTGATCAGAGAAATTGGCCGATATGAAGATGGATCATCGACCGGCTTCCCTTTTTTAGGAAAAATTATGATGTTAGTCCCTTTCCAGGATTCGGGAGGGATTCCACTGTGTTGTACACCCTTGAATAAATCTAGGAGCAGAGGTGTAATAACTATGCCTAGGGTTTTATATAATTCAAGGGGGATCCGATCAGGACCAGCTGCTTTACCTAGAGCCATTCCTGACAATGCAAGCTCTACCTCATCGAGCGAAATTTCTGCCTCCAGCTCCTGTCTGGTTAGCCCATCCAACCCTTCCCCAGCATTAATATCGGTAACCAGTCCTGCCAGGCCTTGAGAAACCTCTTCCCTACTTTTATTAATATCATCATGATATAGCTTCTGATAGTAATTCTGAAACCCCCTAGTTACCTCTTGTGGGGTAGTGTAGACACGCCCATTTATTTTAATCGTGGATATAGCGTTAGACGAGGTCTTCTGCCGAGTACGGAGGGCTAGCCTTCTGCCAACTTGTTCCCCGGTTTCATAGGCGCTATTCCGGTGAGCCTGATATTCCTCAGCCGATTTCTTTATAAGCCAATTTGTTAGCTCCGCTCGGATTGCAATTATTCGCAGCTGTATTTGTTCTCCCACCTGCCCCTGTGCTATTTGTATAATATGATACTCTTCTGCCCTGGCTAAATCCTCCATTAATTGGCGGTTCTCCTGTTCCTGAAGCTTCCGGGTTCTGTTGACAAATGAAATAGTCTCCCCTCGGAGAGCGGCTTTAAAAGAATCCCATACCACCCCCCTACTGGCACTAAACCTGTTTAAATCAAAAAATTCTTGTGCCCAGTTTTTCATATATTCAATAAATTCAGAATTAACGAGAAGTTTCCTATCAAAAGTCCATTTGCTTATCACCCTTTTGAAATTGGTTAAGTCTAGTTCTAAAATCAGGGGGTTGTGGTCAGAGATTATTTTAGGGAGTTTCTTAATCCGAGCCGTCCCTACTAAGGCTCTAGAACAGAAGAAGTAGTCAATCCTGACATATTTTTTATGGGGGCACGAAAAAAATGTAAAGCCGGGATTAGCCGGATTCTTCGTGGCCCAAATTTCCACTAAACCATGGCTGACTTTTAAAGAGTTAAATGCCCTATAAACTCACGGCTTTCTACCAGAATATCCCCCTGTCCCCCGATTGCCAGTAGTCTGATCCAGGGAAATGTTGAGGTCCCCGCAAAGAATCAAAGGGGTGGGCCATAAGGCCAACTCAACCTCCAGGGCCTCCATTATCTGGGGATCGTCTTGATTAGATCCATAGATTGCACAGATGGTAGCACCCATGGGAAGTTCTACAATCACCCACCTACCCAGGGTGTCTGCTATCTTTCGCTTAATGGTGCCCAACGAGATCTTTGCTAGAATTGCCACACCTCGAGTATTGGATGTCTGAGTTGTGCAGGCAAGTAGGTTATAGCCTGTTACTTGTAATAAATCCCTCCTGCCCCAGGGGATGTGCGTCTCCTGCAAGCATATTACATCTGAACGGCTAAGCCTTACCAATTCTGCATATCTAATTCTCTTTCCCCTGTCATTCAACCAGGCAATGTTCCACGAGCATATTGTCAATCTCCCCATCGTACTTTACACTCAAATTCCCAGAACTCTCCTTGAACCTGTTCGGATTCCTTCCCACATTGAATTCTTATTTTCTCCTGTTGCTCTCTTTTTAGCTTTCTTAACATTTCCAATCCTGTCTTAGCATTTCTAGATATGTTATTTTTCCTCCAGTTTTCCCCTCCAAAAAAAAAAAAAAGGAGTGGGCAAACCTCTCGTCCCTTGCTCCCAGAGCAGAGCAACCCCGCTCACCAGTCTGCCCACCCGCAACACAGACAGTCACGCACCATAAAATGATAATAATTGAGTTATTATAAATGTATGTTTCTAAAGTTGGCACTGCTGAGATGTTTCTAAAGTTGGCACTGCTGTGAAGCAGTGGGGCGATACTCGTATGCCATAGCAGAGGAGCCGCCACTGGCTCTATGACCTTAAAATTCCCAATATTCAGTTTGCCAGCAATAGTGCCTAATTTGTTTCTAACCCTTGCAGCCTATATACATTCACTGGATACTACTTCTTTAGAACAGAGGACTGAGATTTATTTATCCTCTGTGACCCAAAGTTTATCCCAGAAGCGCATAGCAGATTTATAAGCAATACAATTCTAAGACTGTAGATCCCCTTCAAGTCTTATCATGGACAGATTGCGCTGTTAGGTAACCCCAACATTTTTTCAAGCATTTACCTTCACACTTCTTCCACTTTACATCGGAGCTAAAGCACAGTCGTTCTGCCCAGTATAAGTATTGTGTAACCACCATAGCTTCATAGGCCAAAAATACCGGGAACATAGACCGCCCTCCAAACGCATAATTTTTTTTACCAGCCCTCTGATTGTAGACACTGCCTGAGCATCCACAATTTCTCTATGCAGTGCCCAATTTAGTTTGTTCTTAAACATCATTCCCAAATTTGTATAGGAGGTTACTACCTCCCGAACGTAGTCCCTTAATAACAAATTATATGGTTTCTACTTCTTCCCAAAATTTACTACTTTTGTATTTTCCAAATTGATCTTAAGCTTATTAGCCACATTGTACTTACTGGATTTTTTCAGTTTCCTTTGGAGGCCCACCTGGGTCAGATGAAAAATAGCCAGGTCATCCACATCGAGAAATCAAGGAATAGGACTTCTCCCCCATTTTCAGAGGCAAGAATTTAGGATCAGAAAGAAATAGAGAAAAGAGTGTAGGAGCTAAGACACAATGGGGCATATCAACAAGGGCTTTATCTCTGCTTTTTTGGCTTTAAAAGCCAAAAAAGGAGAGATAAAACTAGCGCCCTATCAACAACAGGGTGCTAACATGCAAATTTGCATGTTAACACCCTTTTACTCTATGCTTCCCCTTGCATCTCTAATGAGATGCAAAGGGGGCGTTCCAGAGTAAAATAATAGGAGAAATGTCATTAAGCGACATTTCTCCTGTTATCAAGAATGTCGCTAACCCTGTTAGAGACAAAAAAAGCAGCGCTAAGTGCGGTTAACGCTGCTTTTTTACGTCTGGTATTTTTCTTACTTAGCCATGATATCCTATGGAATGAGGATATCATGGCTAAGTTTGTCTGTCCCTATCAACAAGGTAACGTGAGATTATCGCTTGGTTTCCAGAGATAATCTCACGTTTGCCTGTTAGCGTGAGAATTTTTATCGCTATTGAGATAAGCGTTGCTATTAGCACGCTATCTCAGCGATAAAAATTCACGCTAGCCGGTGATAATTATCCTAGTGCTAAGTGCGCTTAGAGGTAATTATCGCCGGTTGTTGTTGATATGCCCCAATCTTCTCTCTGACCATTGTCTAGCAGGATTTTATTTTATCAGGCCCCACTTAAATCAAGCTCCACTTGAGACCAATTCTCTCGATGTCATTCTTGTAGAATAACAAGGAGGCTTTGGGAAATATCCATATTACGCAGCTTATCCCATTAGAAAATGTGATTCACAAGGTTGAAGGCAGAGGTCAATTCTACAAAGCAAGCAAAAAGATTTCCCGAAGTTTCCATTGCCTTCTGACCGATGGCCCACAAACTAAAGCAGTAGTCTATTATAGAATGACTCTGCTTGATGCCTCCTTGTTCCATGGGCACACGATTGTTGGCCTCTTTCCAATTCTTTATGGACAATAAAATTACCTTGGTGTATAGGTTTGCACCAACATCAAGTAGGCTTATCAGTTGAAAGTTGCTAAGATCATCTGCCTCCTTTTTCTCATGTATGGGCTTGGTTATTGCGCCCTTTCAGTATTGCGCACTTCTGTTAATTACCTAACTCTACGTCTCATTCCAACACCACAATTCAGCAATATTTTCTGACAGAGGTTCAGTTCATAATATACATTGGCAGCAGTCAGTTCATAAACCATGCAAATAAATCAATAGTCTCTAATCAGAAACGTGGACTGCAATAGAAGTCAAAATTGAGAAACAATAGTCAGTCAATTTAGATGCTGGTTCATTCACCAAATCCTCAGTTTCTGAAAACATCCTATTTTTAAACTAGTAAATCCATAGCAAACGCTCCAGAGTAAAACATAATTAAAAATCTAAGGAAACGTTAATGAATTCCAGTGAACGGTGCATCTCTGTGACACGTTGAAACAGAATAATATTTCAAAACTTGCATCAAAGTCATCAAGCACACAAGCCAACAATGAGGTCCGTGCAGTAGCCAGTGAAGATCCTGGCATTCAGTCATAGAAGACTATGAAGCGTAGCGTCCTACCCCAGCGCGGGTACATGCAAATGATCACACCACACATGGAGCTTTATTCCTCAGCGTCTAACCATTAACTGAACATTCTACATCATGAATGTCATCACCCACGCACTTACATCAGTGTTCTATAGAGTCCATCAGGAACAAAAAGGGTCCTGTCATCTCTAACTCACAACTCTCAAGAAGCACCATAGATTATCTGCAGGAAGTTCAAACACAGTCCATGAAAACACAGCCAGACCATGAATCCAGATGTTGTGTACTTGTTATCTACTGCCAGCTGTCCAAACCTACTCAACTGGACATCTTGGTGGGTCCATTTCTATTTCCTAATTCACATTCAGGGACCTTGTCTTCCTGCTGTGTGAAACCTACATTCTCTGCTGTCTCAACTACCATGCCACTCCGCCTGCCCCATATTTACCCTAACCCAGGACAATCTCCCTATTCTTATCACCCATAGGCTAGGTCTGTTGTTCAGCCAAGTTGCATTAATCTCAGGACTGAAGCCTGCCAATTCTCTTGACCTCCATGGCATAACCCCATGCTCTACCAGAATTGCCCAGCATCACATATGATCCACTTGACCTAAACTGTCCTCTCAACTTACAATCAATCTGGAATGAGAAACCACTCTGCAGTAAATCCTGCTGAAAAGAGCAAGGACAAAGCATGCCAGTCCCTGGGTACTTGCCTAAAGGAACACTAGCAAGCGGAGTTTGCAGAGTTTTGCCACTCCGCGTTCCACTTGGAATGCGGCGTCTGGCAAAAAACTCTGCCTCCGCCACCACGTAGCAGAGTTTACCGACCACAGCCACCTTAACTTGCAAAGTTATGTACTTTGTTCATGGTACAGCATCATAACAGGAAATGGAGGAGCTGGGTGGCAGGGCGCTTACACAGAGTTGCTGCGGGGGCTCATTGTTGCAGACCCTACCTGCAGGTTTCAGTTTCTGTTCTGAACTGCCAGCCTTGGGTGTGTGCTCCGGTGCAGCCAGCTCCAAATCCCAAGAGCAGGCAGGCCAAGGTAATCCATTCCAGAGGCTGGCTGCAGGAGGCTGCGGGAGAACGTCGTCGACCTCAAGGAGCTGCAGCTGCAGCCAAGGAGAAGGTCTCCGAGATGCTCCACTGTCCCGAAACTGACAGATAGGTGACAAGAGCTGGGGTGGCAGGGGGCCACTTGCGACAACTTCTCCTGGACCCATGCGGCGTTTTTTTGGTCTGAGACTCCAGTAGGAGGCGGGACTCACAGGAGGCCTAGGCTGAGCTTCCTGGCATGATCCACAAGCACCTCTGCTCAGCCTCGGGCAGCGATAGCCCATCTCCCTCCATATCGGTGCCCCACAATGGCCCCCTATGCTTGGCCTCCCTTACCCCAGATTGGCGGATTAAGTTAAACTACATGCTGGGGTTGTCTTTTTCACAGAGTGTGGCCCCGCACACTCCTATTTGAGGTAAGTCTAATTAATCCTGTGATGGCACCTCTTGCTGTGCTTTGCCTTAGAGTTACTATGAAAAGTAATGGGTGAGGCACTGCCCCACCCATGCTCTACCTCTTTTCCCCACCCTTTACACTAAGAAGTAAAGACATGATGTGCTTTTGAAAGCCTAATTAGAAGTAATTCGACTAAATGTAGGAGCTTTTCTGAAGACTGCTTAGAAGGAAATTTGACATAGATTCCTGCTTTTTTTGCCTTTTCTCTATCAATTTTGCAAACAGACAAATAAAGCTCTCTTTTCTTCAGGAGGCTGTGATTCGGGGACTAAAGGGACCTTTTACGGTTTGGGGAGACAGCTTAGGATCCACCATAGGGCGTCAAGTTGAACTGTGTAAGGTGTAAGTAGTTTTGGCAGTTGTGTTTTCTACTAGTAGTTTGATGATTGTACATTCGAGCCATAACAAATTGAGGGCTACAACTATTATTATTATATTATTTTATGCACTTGTACTGCGCATCGGCTACCCAAAAAGGGTTTCCCGGCGCATCTTGGCTGTTGTAGATGGAAAGACAGATCTTATTGATTGAATAGCCAGGTTTTTAGCAACTTTCGGAAACTGGAGTAATTAGGCTAATTTCTCAGTGGAATAGGGAGAGAGTTCCAGTGTGATGGGCCTAAGTAGGCAAAGGATTTACCTCCTATGCGAGTGTGTTTAAATTTAGGGATCCTAAAACGACTCTGAGTAGCTGATCTGAGGTTCCTCGATGGGATATATGTATTTACCAGTGAGCAAAGGTATTTTGGGGCTGTGTTGGCTTTTATTTTATACATGTAGGTGAGAGCTTTAAATTTCACGCGATTTTCAATATTGAGCCAGTGGAGTTTGCGTCGGAAGACAGAGACTGATTCTCTTTTTGGTACCTTGCATAGTAACCTAACTGCCGCATTTTGGGCCATTTGAAGACGATGGAGGTTAGCTTTATTTGATCCTAAATAAAGGATGTTACCGTAATCTAAACGGGATGTTATTAAGGCATTCACCACCATTTTTTTGGTAGACTCAGGGAGCATCCAGCAGATTTTCCTCAGCCATCGTAAGATAGAGAAGCAGGTGGCCGTCACTCTAACTGATTGGGCTTGCATGCTCAAAGTATCATCCAGGAGTATACCTAGGTTACGTACTTGCGAAACTGGATTTGGAAGGTTACCCATCTTCTCTGGCCAATGTTGATGGCCCCATAGATGTTTCTGTTTTCCTAGAATGACAACCTCTGTTTTTTCCCCGTTTAGTTTTAGGGAATTTTCCTTCATCCAGGTTGCGATGTTATTCAATCCAGTTTTAGCGTAGAGATGTCATTAGTGTTTTGAGCCGTCAATGAGAAGATGATTTGTGAATCGTCAGCATAGGAATAGATCGTGAGTAGGGGTGGGCGGAATTTGCGGAATTAACCTCCGCAAATTATCGCGAGAATGCAGAAAATCTCCGCAAACACGCCGGAAATATCGCGAAGATGCGGAAGTTTTTTGCCGCCTGTTCGCGGTATTTTTTGCGTGTTCGCGGGTCGCCAACTTACCCATGCGGTCGCTCACGGGCGCGGCCATCTTGTTTTCACTTGTCCCGCCCTCTGGCGTTGTTTACTTCCTGTTCCGGGTCGCGCAATGCATGTTCGCGGTCGATATTTCCTGTTCGCGATCGCTTTTACTTGATCGCGTTGCTTTTTGCTTGCTCAGGGAGAAAATATCGCGCGAACTTGCGCACGTGGTCGCAACGGGCGCGGCCATCTTGTTTTCCACTCTATTGCATGGTTCTGGGGCCTGATTTTCAATCCTCCCTAAATCTTTTCAATCCTTTGTTTATAGCCACTTTTTTCGGATCTTTATTACTTATTATTTCTCTAACTATTTTCCTGCCTCTATATTTTTGGTTTTTGTGTACCTTTTTTTTTGTTTTTTAGCTACTTTTTCTCTTTGTATTGCCTGCTATTTATTTCCTTTACTCCTTTATTTATTTTACCTTTTCTTTCCCGCCCCGTCCCCAGAACCATGTCCAAGGGCAGGGCTGTTCGCCGGCGCAGCCAGAGCCGCGACCGCCTTCCTTGCGGAAGGCGGCGCCCACAAGGGGTGCATGCACGGGCCTTATTTGGGGAGGCGGAGTTGGCTGCACTAATTTTCTTTGTGCAGCGCCACCTCCCCTCAACCCTGGCAGCAGGTGGCAGGCCTGGGTCCGGGTACGGCCTCCGGGAGCGTCGGCAGCGGTGGGGGAAGGTGCGCCGGGCAGTGTCGCGCATCTCTGGGGTCCGGCGCACCCAGGCACAGCTGACGCACCGGTGGTCCGACATCCTGGACCGTGAGCAGGACCTGCTGGACCTGCTAGGAGTGGAGGTCCCGGGGCTTGGTGAGTACCTATTTAATTATTACAACTTTGTGTCTGTTCTTCTGCTCTATGTTATATATTGCGAATATCTTTTTTTCCTTCCAACCAGATAGAATGTTGCTGCTTGCAATACATTCCAGGTTAATAACGTTTAAAAGTCTTCTGTGATTATGACACAGGTGCTCTTCTGCGCTACTACTAATCTTACTTGTTTGCAGCTTTGCGTTTGCGCTTGCTTAGCGTGATTCTTTACGAGTTTATTTTAGAGAAATTAAGTTACGTAATGCTACAGTGACTCATGTCCACTCCTTACTTTGTCCTGTCACTAATAGATAGGGGCGGATTGATACATAGGTTTAGGTACTTTGTATGAGCTTCTAATTGGTTAGTGGTATGCGTGATGCCCCCTCACTCAGTTACGTGACGTGCTGCTAGTACGCCAGTCTTTAGAACCTTTCTAGTTTGTTCAATGAGTGGAGGTAGGCTTTGCAGTTACTTAGCAGTAGCAGATGAGCATCAATCAAACCAAAATTGTGTATATACAAAAAATGTAGTCATGTTAATGTGTCCTCCATGATTGGATCATACACATTGTTGAGGAATACAGTCGAAATGCATACTTAATGTACAATTGGCATGCCTGGAATAGGTGCGCTAGGTTGGGTGGTACGTTGTACTAATACTTAGGCTTACTTGTAACTTAGTTTTCTGGAATCAGAATGGAAGAATGGATTACTGTTGATAAATAGTAACTTAAGTAGTCGAACTGCGAATCCCCCGATATTACATGTTGACCAGATGAGATCGGTCAATGTAGTTATTGCAATTGTTTACATAAGTGTTTTTTGACCGTTGTTGAAAAAAATTGTATTTGCTTAAGTTGACACCATCCATCAATGTTTGTCTTTCTTATATCTTTCCTGTTCATCAGCACCCAGGGGCAGACGGGCAGGGACTGGGCAGTCGGCGGGACAGGAACACCACGAGGAGGACACCGCTGAGGGCTCCTCTGCTGGCCCCAGTAAGTCTTCTTGTTTTTAATAATATTTCTTATTCCATAACTTTTACTGCCCCATTTCTCCCGAACTATAGTGTGTTTCCAAATGCTATTTTTTTACCACCAATTATCCTTCGATCTGTACGGTTTCAAAAAGCTTATCCCTGCCTCCGCTATGATGACTGAGTACTACTACATACTATCAGTCTGTCTGTCTGTACTGTAGTAGCTAGTCTTGCCCAGTGCCACTCTTTGTGAAAGGTTGTAATATAAAACTCATATTCACCAGTAGCTCGTACAATCCGTTGGGTCGTTGTCTTGTACTACTTTTTACTCTTGTTGATGTTTAGGCTTTGAAAATTCACAGCAACAGCCCTACCAGATTTCTTAATATTTTGATATGATACCCTATAGGACATACAACTGTTGTAGGGATCTTGCACATACATTTGCACCAGAAAATAGGATGTTGGTGATGGTAGGTTGGACCTTCCTTGCACACCTCAATCAGAAATTCCGCACCCACCACAATTCCACTGCTTGACTATAGTACTGTCTTGTCATACCTATTAGGTCTCGGAACCCTCCCCCCAAGACAACCAACAAGTAGACAACCCAGAACATTAACACACCCAACCTCTGTCGTGGAAGCAATTCACATGCACACCCTTACTTTAATTTGCTCAATCGTGTAAGTTAGTCCACTCCACACCAAATACCACAAAGTCTATGTAAGTTTAAAATTTTTATTTCAATTTGAGAAGGTCTGTACACTGTTTTCTTAGCAGCACCAACCGGCAAATCAATAACATTAAAACAATATACATTGTTACACTTATACAGTTGGGAGTTAAATCATGATAACTGAAGTGGTGGAAGGCAGCACCACCATCCCATAGCAATTTAGTTTATATACATTTATAAATGAAGATGTGAGTGAAGGGACCCCTCACCTCAGAAGAACCTAGTACTGGTAGTTGGTGCATCGTTCAGAAGCTCTGGTTCGTAGAAGCGAATCTTGCGTCTGTAATGCGAAAAAAGGAAATGGTGTGCGTTAGTATATTGCAACTTGCAAGCATTTCTCAGCCGTGCCAAAAAGTGTAGCATCTATGGATAAGCAATATGGACTAACAGTAACAGTAGTACACCAGTTCTTCCTAAAAAAGTGGCTTGTTAATGTTTGTTGACCGCCTGTACGCAGCGCGTAGACTAGACAGTAGCAGTGTGAGGCAGGTCATGTGGGCTCAAAGGTGTCTTAAGAAGCTGCAAGGTAAAGGTAACGTCACATGTGCATGGCTAGGGCTAATCAAGCAAATGCTACAATGATCATATAACTTAGTGTCTACTCTACTACTACCTGATTTGTACTAGTGATTTATGTTAGTATTAACTCATTTTTCAACCTTGCTACTGATCAACAGGGGGGAGGTGTATATGTTGCCTAATAAATGTGTAATGTTTTCTAGGCGCACTACCGACCACCATTGCTGGGGCCAGCGAAGGCGACGCAGAGGGCGAGGATGCGGCAGTTGCAGATAGCAACGGAGGGGGAGTGGCAGCACCAGTGGCAGGCGGTGGTAAGTTAGATTCATAATCTTTAACTATTGTTGAACTTGACAGCACACTCACTGCAAAGGTGTACTGTATGTATATGTATACTGTAAAGTTGTGAATTAGGGCCCCATTAGGATGGTGGGCGTATTGCCCCCGCCGGGCTGGCTGGAATTCACTGCCGTCACAGCAGGGGCAAACCTCCCGCCATCCCTGTAGAAAATATTCAGACATGTCTAGGCGGAAAAGGGTTCAATATGGCGGTGGTGTCTCTCTCACCACACCGGCAGCCTTATAATCTGCATTTTGGAATGCCTTTGCGTGGCGGCATTACCGTCCGCCACGGAAAGGCATGCACACATTGCAGAGTATGCTTGGGGGCCCCCATGGAGGGTACCTACCGATGCTATGGTACCCCCCCGACTTTCAAAGCAAAACGTGACAGGCTCCGTGCGAGGCCCGTCATGTTGTGCTTGGAAAAGCAGCACAACATTTTAGCATTGCTTTCAGCAAAGCCAACCAGAATTTAAATTTAAAATAACAGGGTGCGCCCGCCACTGTGCCGGGCGCATCATCCTAATTAATTGTCCCCACGGGACCCCCACCCTTTTTAGCAGTCGGATGGCGGGCGGACAAAGTCCGCCCGCTATCCGATGTCGTAAGTAAGTATGAGTTCTTGGGGACGTTTGAAGAGTGAACTAGAAGACTAGAATTCCCTTTAATTGGTATAGGACTAGGAGCCAGAGTATTGAGTAACCAATGGCCTCATCTATCTGATTTCAACTCCGCTTTGAAAGTTTTATGGAGAAGAGCACCTGGTGCACTGTTCAACTAAAAAGTGTAAGACAGGTGGAAGGAAGAAGGACGGGCGACATTTAAAATGTTATGTACTACTGTGCTTTATTTTATAGTGCTACTCTACCATGCCACTATGTGTATAAATAATTACCTTGTCCTACTGTTTTATTAAGACTATATTTTACAATTGTCTGGTTTTTTTCTTTTTGATACACAGCTACTCCGAAAATCAACCGGAAGGAGTTGGCCGCCAAGGCACGGCGCCGGAAGCTGGAGGCAATCCAGCAGGAATACCGGCGGCTGGTGGTCCTAGCCGAGGAGGAGGAGGAGAGTGCAGCAGCAATTCAAGCCTCCTCCAGTGCCCCGGGCCCCAGCCACCGCCCTCCAGCGGTACGGCGCCACCGTCTGGCGGCTGCCCGCCGCCACCGTACCATCTCCGGTGCCCCCCCCCCACTGTGGCTGCAACTGCCGCGGCCTTAGACGCCGCGTCGCCCATTTAGAGGACCAGATTCGTGTCCTCCTCCAGTCCCGCCCCACCAGTTAGTCCCTGTCACTGCCCCTTTTTTAATTCCTGTTCGTTCTTCACTCGTTTGGGCGTTCTCTATTTCTATGGACAGTCGTTGGGGTTAGGGAGGGGGGTGGGTCAGCTTTTGTGGGTTTAGTTTATTTGTTAGGGTCAATTAAATATATTTTTCTATGTTACATGCAATGTTGTTAATGTTTTGTAGGTGGGGTAACTGTTTTACATCACACTGTTTCTTTGCTGGTGCATGGCCGCCCATAGCGTGTGTTTGATTTCAATAATTTGCTGACTGTATAAGACACAAACAGATAGATGCGACACACCTCACTCATTGACTGGTCCTACTATGCATTCTTTGGAGTGGTGTTTGAAACTGACATCATTGACAACATTTCCATTATTGATTCTGCCTCCCCCAAACTTCTCTCTTACCGGTGCTTGATGTTTATGTCCAACTGTGGCACAGCACTGGCTGCATGGTGAAGATGGTTTCCTTTTTCATACATGCCATGATTGGGGTGGTGGTGGTAGTATAGTAGTAGTATACACTGGCAGGGTGGCAGCATTTCCAAAAAAAGAAAAGGAGATAGTCAATCGCCTTTGAGAGACTGTTAGAGGAGTAGTTGAATGAAGTACATCACAGAATTTACCGAGCAACAATTATATGCTCAAATATTTGACAAAAAAACTGAATGCTGGATATTATGAGGATAGCCTACTAGACAGAGTTACAAACTATAGTTTTGTCGACTTGGCTATGCCTACAGTCTAACAGTTAGTGCTGTATATGAGGAATGACAACAAACAAATCAAATCAATGCCGGCAATTCATGCTGAGGTATATGTTCCTTTGTTAAATAAAATAACCTGTGAAATATCCTACTCATGGGTGGGCAAGCAGAAGAAGATCATCGCTCTGCATTGAAATTGAAGTAGTGTTGCTTTCACCACATCCGCCCCAGCAAGTGTGTGATTAAGTATTGGTGTACATTTAATTTAGTTACACCTCGACAATAAGTCACACAGCCCGGGGGAAGAGGGTTAGGGTCCGTTGATTGGATGGGAAGGGGGATTTTGGGAAAGGTTTGACATAGAAAAACAGTATGCATACATAGACAAACAAACGACAATCATTGAAGACTACCATACCATATCCATTCCATATGTTAAGGTATAAAAAAGGATATGCATGCATGATGAGACCCGGATTACATACACTTCTATTTCTTGTTCTGTTCCGGCCTTAATACTTTAACAGATAGCAAATAGAAATTTTAAATATTGGTAGTGAAGAATCGTAAACACAGAGCAAACGTAATGATGATTGATAATAACAACTCCAAGAACACACTGTTGTAAAGAATGTATACAAGATATTAATCAAATTATTTAAAAGAAGTGAAAAGTGGATACTGTTACTGTCTTATCCTGGTCAAAAATGTGGACTGGTTTTTTGCATCTCGGCATTCCTCTTGCTCCTCTCGTCCATCAATCTTGGGTGTGTCGCCTCACCACTCGCCACTGCCCGGCTGGAATAAAAAGGTGATTGATTGGTAAGGTAATTAATATGCATTGTAATGTTTTACAAAGTTTTGGACAAGGCCCGGCCTGTAATTTTAGATTGAAAACCAAAGGGGATATTCAGAAAGAAAGTGAAAACAAATGCACAAGTGATGGTGTAGTGCAACAAGAACACTTTCCGAGGTGGCATGTATGCATATGCATCATCTCTACTGTAGTCTGTTTCTAGCATAGACCTTCAACAGTAACAGGAGAGATCAGGCCCACAGTGCTTACCATTAGCACATCCTACGTTAACACTTTAGAGTCCTTTTTTTTTTTCTCTCAAAGAGTTGGACAAACGCAAAGCACATTATCCATTCCAGACATAGCATTTTACAGTTAAAGTTAGTAAAATCAATGCACTGCAGTCATCCCACCGCTACACTCTATTCAACTTCTACACAGACATTTGGGTGTGCTGTGGTTGTGGTTCACGTGTTTACCTTTAGGCTTTTCCGTTTTATGCCACTCATGAAACATCCTCCTGACTTCATCATCAGCTCTGATACTTCTACTGACTGAAGATCGGCCTGCAGTACAAGTGTAATTTTTAGAACACAACAAGAGTAGAAATATAAATATTACTGACTTGAGTCATTCTTTATTGTGTACAGAAAGATAGATTAACACTAGTACACTTTGACATCACTTTGTGCACAACAAACAACGCAAACACAAAGACCAATAGCTCAGAGTCAGGTGTCCAATGCATGCCATTAATTATCATCATTTATTACCTGTTACTTCTCATCTTAAGTTAACGGGCCGTCTCTTTCGCCATCATCATGACGGACGGTGCTGTTAAGTCACAGTCATTTGCATTGCGCAGATTGAGTGAGTCCCCTTCCTGTATTGAATTAAAAGCAATGTATCACCAAGATGCAGGAGAAGTACACATTTCTTGTTTGCCAGAAGAGGAAAATTAGTAATTACTAGTGTGTTCTGTAGAAAGTTGATTAGTGGCAGTGCACAATTACATCAATTCATGCGCAACACACCACAAAATCTACATCATTCAGTCTGCTATTCTGCGGCCAATGCATGGCATCAATCATTACCTGTTGCATCTCATCTCGTTAACGCTGCAGGCCGTCTCTTTCGCCATCATCATGATGGACGGTGCTGTTAAGTCACAGTCATTTGCATTGCGCAGATTGAGTGAGTCCCCTTCCTGTATTGAATTAAAAGCAATGTATCACCAAGATGCAGGAGAGAAGTACACATTTCTTGTTTGCCAGAAGGGGAAAATTAGTAATTACTAGTGTGTTCTGTAGAAAGTTGATTAGTGGCAGTGCACAATTACATCAATTCATGCGCAACACACCACAAAATCTACATCATTCAGTCTGCTATTCTGCGGCCAATGCATGGCATCAATCATTACCTGTTGCATCTCATCTCGTTAACGCTGCAGGCCGTCTCTTTCGCCATCATCATGATGGACGGTGCTGTTAAGTCACAGTCATTTGCATTGCGCAGATTGAGTGAGTCCCCTTCCTGTATTGAATTAAAAGCAATGTATCACCAAGATGCAGGAGAGAAGTACACATTTCTTGTTTGCCAGAAGAGGAAAATTAGTGTGTTCTGTAGAATGTTGATTAGTGGCAGTGCACAATTACATCAATTCATTCATGCGCAACACACACAACAAAATCTACATCACTCAGTCTGCTTTTCTGCGGACAATGCATGGCATCAATCATTACCTGTTGCATCTTATTTTCAGTTAATGGCCAGTCTCTCTCGGCTCTGAAGGAGGATAGCTATAGAAGTCATCAGATTCATGGTCCACTTGTTTTGGAAGGACGAGGAAAGTTTGAATTTGTTGTTACCATCATCCAATCATCATTCATGAGGGAAATGGAATTGACCAGGAGATGCAGTATGATCGAGCGGAGGAGCTGGATTCTGAGGACTGTAGTGTCAAATGGCAGACACCTGAAACTTGTATCTTAAATTAGAAGATTAGAAGACGGTGATAATGCATTGGTTGCGATTCACAAGTTTATAACCGGAACAACAGACACAAACAAAGGGGGAAAAAAGGGAGGAAGACAGTAAGTGCGAGCCTAATTGTCAGGGAAGTATAGCTCGTCCTCAAACTCTGGGGGATCTTCCAGTAGTAGGTAATCATCTGACACAATACTTCCGTCACCTGAGCCGCTGTCCTCATCTTCCTCTGTTGATTCATGCATTGTGTAATTCGGTGGTATGAAGTGCTGATTCATTTTGATCATTGTTAACCTCTCCACGTTTTTGGGAGATAGACTGGTCCTTCTCAAGGTTACAATGGAACCTGCAGCACTGAAAACACGTTCGGAAGAGACACTTGCGACAGGGCAAGCCAGATAGCTTATCGCCAGCCTGCTGAGCTGTGGCCATTCAGACCTTTTCCTATGCCAATACTGCACTGGGTTTTGATCAACGTACACCTCTGTTGGATCGTCCAGATAGGCCTGGACCATCCGCTCAATGTTCAGGGTTGCTGCTGGTAAGCTTTTGTGCTGTTTTTTCTGTGCATCAGCACTGTGCTTAAGGCCCATCTTTACATACCAATCTGATAATGATTGTACTCGGCAGAATGATCCAGTTATTGTTTTTGTAGTCGATGGTGATGGTGAGTGTTGCGATTGTGAGCCAACCGCACTGCCCTCAGCCGACGAAGTTGCACTTGATTCTGCATGGCCTGCTTCAGTATCAGTACTTGTTGTGGGTTGATGTGGCGGGCTTTTAATTAGCAGCCCTTCGTTTTCAAACTTGATGGCTGCTTCAGCTATACAACTTTTGTAGCGGGCAACATCAGTGTCGGAAAAAGAACGGAATAGTCCTAATTTTGCACGTGGATCCAGAATTGTGGCACAAATGTAATGGTCTTGTGACAAAATTTTATTTTGTATCCTTACATTTTCTGATAAGCGCCTGGATAAGCTCTCCACCAAGTCATGGGCTTGCCTTCTGTCCTCTACACCTTTGTAGGATTCAGACACATTATTCAGCTCATGCTCTAGCATTTGCAACAATGGGATAGCTTGGCCCATTGTACAGTCCTCCTTGCTGACTTCACGTGTGAAGACCTCAAAAGGAGACAGCATCTCAGTCAGGCATTGAATTAGGGTCCATTGCTCCCTCTGAAGGGTCATGCCTTTAACACTAGCATCACTGCTTCTGTACCAGACATAATCATTGAGTGACCTGTGCTGTTCGTACAGACGATCAAGCATGTAATACGTTGAGTTCCAACGTGTTGCCACCTCCTGGATGAGTGCCTTGACTGGCACCCTACGCTCACGTTGGAGGATCCTCAGCTGCTTCCGAGCTTTAAAAGAATGGCTGAAATGAGTGCATATTCTTCGGCAGATGGACAGTAAATTGCTTACTATGGGTTCTTTTTTCAGAAAGTCTTGCACTATAATGTTTATGCAGTGTGCCAAACACGGAACCCTGAAATAGGAACCAAGTTCCATGGCCTTAAGTACATTACTGCCATTGTCTGTGGCAACAAAACCAATACCAAGCCCTCTGGGCTGCAGCCATTCCAAAACCTTGGTGCGAAACTCTTCTAAAATGTTTTCAGCCGTATGAGATTTCTCCATGGCGAACATGGCTACAGTTGCATGTTTCCGAGTACCTTCAAAAATCGCAGCTGTGTCAACAACACCTCGTGCAGATAGTTGATCTTTAACCCCCACAAAAGAGATCCAGTGTGCAGTGATACACATGTAATCTGTGGCTTGGCAACTGGTCCACATGTCTGTTGTCAGGTGGATATTGTGCACAGCACTCTTCTGCAAAGCTTGTCCAACCAATTCCAGCACATCATGATGTAGTGCCGGGACAGCAATTCTTGCGAAATAGGACCGGCTTGGAACTTTCCATTTCGGGCAGATGGCAGACACAAATTCAAGGAAACCCACCCCTTCCACAAATGAAAAAGGAAGAAGGTCCAGCGCTAACATTTTAGCCAGCTTCGCATTGTACAATCGTGCCGTTGGGTGGTTGCGTTGGAACTGCCCCTCCAACCTAAACATGCTGTCAATGGTAGGCTGGCTTACTTTCCTTAGTGGTGCCATTAACCCACTAAGGCTCAACGACACAGATTGTCTCATTGAGGTACTCGCCGCCGGTCGCCTTGGTGTCTCACCCACACTCTGAGTATGGCTCTTACTGCGGTGCCACTCTGATGTTACTGAGGAGGATGTGGGCGTTACCACTGCAGTGACTGCACTACTGGAGACAGGGCTAGAAATGCCTCCCTGTTCTTCACCTGCCACCACAATAATATCGCTCCCTGATTCCTGACCAACTTCAAAGGGTTTAGTTTTCCTACTTTCTTTTAACTTAAGTAGGTGATCCTCCCACACAATAGTGTGGTGTATTCTGAGATGACTTGCTTGTCCTCCGGTACCATAGTTTGTACCAAGCTTACCACGCCGAACACCTTGCCGACAAATTGCGCATATAGCAATGTTCTCCTCCTTGGCGCTAACAGAAAAGAAGTCCCAAACTGGGGAGGAGAACTTTCTGGCACTGCTGGATGTGCCACTTTCAACACCAGATGAACTTGAGGGGGTCCTTGAAAATATGTGACCCTGTCCACCTACACTGTGACTTTTACTACCACTTCCTACTGAGGTGGTTGAGCTGGATGTAGGTCCCTGCCGGGCCTTGGAAAATATGGCAGCTGGAGGTAGTGGTGGTGTAACCTGTGTTGGTGAGATCCGTGCTGCATCCCGCTCAGTAGCAGCCTTTCTGGATAGGGTTAGAATGTCGGTCTCCAATCCCTTTGGGGCGGGAGTAATGTGCGTGATGACTGGCTCGTCTTCATCAACATCATCACCCCCCTCTTCTACATCTACCTCCATAACTCTAAGTTTTTCTGGGACCTTCCTTTTCAGAAGCAATGTCTTGTGGCGTACTTCACTCTCAGACCGAGCTGGTGGGACCCAAGTGTCATCACGATCATCAGAAGCGGGGCTTGAAGAAGAAGATGATGGACTAAGCCTCCTTTTCCTTGCTGGTGGTCTGGAAGACAATAGATGTTCTGAAACAGTGGTTTGACTT
This sequence comes from Triturus cristatus, assembly GCF_964204655.1. Classification (NCBI taxonomy): domain Eukaryota; kingdom Metazoa; phylum Chordata; class Amphibia; order Caudata; family Salamandridae; genus Triturus; species Triturus cristatus. Next base: position 86,463,831 of record NC_140593.1, on the reverse strand, counting down.
CGCTCCGCTTTGTCTGCAGGAAGCTCGATTTCCTGAAATGCCCCTACGTCAGGAGCAACAACTACTATGGTGGGCTGTTGTGGCGGCTGCTGCTGTTCTGGTTGCGGCGGCTGCTGCTGCTGTTCTGGTTGCGGCGGCTGCTGCTGCTGTTCTGGTTGCGGTGGCTGCTGCTGCTGGTCTGGTTGCGGCGGCTGCTGCTGTTCTGGTTGCGGCGGCTGCTGCTGCTGTTCTGGTTGCGGCGGCTGCTGCTGCTGTTCTGGTTGCGCCGGCTGCTGCTGCTGTTCTGGTTGCGCCGGCTGCTGCTGCTGTTCTGGTTGCGGCGGCTGCTGCTGCTGTTCTGGTTGCGGCGGCTGCTGCTGCTGTTCTGGTTGCGGCGGCTGCTGCTGCTGTTCTGGTTGCGGCGGCTGCTGCTGCTGTTCTTGTTGCGGCGGCTGCACACTGATCTGCTGAGTTTGCGCCTGCGTTGAACTTGATTGTGTACTACTTTGCGGTAATGACATTTCTTCAACATCGCTGCCCGTTAGTAGACTGGCTACCTCTGCGACAGTAAAGCCCTTGGGCCTAGGTTGGTGGGGTTGCTGGACCGCTGTGCTGCTCCCAGCTTGGTTCCCGGACAACGCTTTGGTGCCAAAAAAAACCTTGGCCGGCACACCACCAGTCGTGGTTAATGGCACTTCCTTTTTCTGTTCCTTCTTCTCACCAGCAACTTTCTTGGTACTGGACCTGGTACCTTTCTTTGGGGCCATCTTATTCCGACGTCAGGCAGGAGGCAGATGCACAACAAGTTCTGGTCACACGTGGGCGTGATGCGCAGCAGGACTTCTGTCTGGCTGGCAGTACAACGGGTAGCCAGGTGATGCCGATGACACCTCCTACTCTGTCTTTTGTGCACCTAAAAGCAAAGAAGACAGGAGAAGAACATCAGTGAAATGTTGCATTTGTTTTTGTGGTTCAGTTACTTAGTACTGTACTAGTGCAAACAAAAGATAGTCTAGCCATTTATGAATTTTTTTTAACTAGAGCTATGTTATACTACTAGTACTGTGTACAGCCACACTACACTCTCAGGAAGGTGATGTCTAAAAATTCAACAGATCACATAGAAAACACTTGATCAATAAAGCTGTGGCTACCTGCTCTGGTAGCAGTGGATGAAAGCAGGCCTGCTGGCAGACAAGGCCAGGCAAGCTTGCAGGCCTAGGCCTCAAAATGGCCAACAGCCACATGGCGAGCCCCAACAACATCAGCAAGGCCACCCCAAAAAACACACTTCCCCAACTCAATCCAATGCCATCCATGCCCTAAATGATGTCTAAATTCAACAGAGCACACAGAAAACAGTAGATTACTAAAGCTGTGGCTACCTGCTCTGGTAGCAGTGGATGAAAGCAGGCCTGTTGGCAGACAAGGCCAGGCAAGCTTGCAGGCCTAGGCCTCAAAAGTCAAAATGGCCACCAGCCACATGGCGAGCCCCAACAACATCAGCAAGGCCACCCCAAAATACACTCTTCCCCAACTCAATCCAATGCCATCCATGCCCTAAATGATGTCTAAATTCAACAGAGCACACAGAAAACAGTAGATTACTAAAGCTGTGGCTACCTGCTCTGGTAGCAGTGGATGAAAGCAGGCCTGCTGGCAGACAAGGCCAGGCAAGCTTGCAGGCCTAGGCCTCAAAATGGCCACCAGCCACATGTCCAGGCCCAACAACATCAGCAAGGCCACCCCAAAAAACACACTTCCCCAACTCAATCCAATGCCATCCATGCCCTAAATGTGATTGAAAATGAAATATATTCAAAAAACAAAAGGAACAGTTGCTTCATCATGCACACACACACCCATGAGGCCATGCCCATGGCTAGCTCGGGCCTACTACTACAACCCACAAAATTAAAATAAATTAAAAAAAAAAAAGGAATGATGATAATTAATTATCAAAAATAAATTGTAGTTACACAACAACTGCAATGCCCACAATCAAACACAACAACCACTTACTTGTAAAATATCCTATTCCAAAAATCCTGAAATCCAATTGCAATGATGCAGCAGACAAAAAGAGTGATCTTTCCAGCTCCAAATCCAAAGGCAGAATGAGCAGGAGATGGACAAAGCACTGGGAGGAGCCTGCTGGACAGGAACAGGAAGTTGGAGAATCTGTGTCACTTCCTCCCTCTCTCCACCTTGTAAAAAACAAAATGACTCCTGGAGTCCTTGCACAAAAAAGGAAAGCCAAATGTGAATGTAAGGAGTTCTTTTCATCCAAAATCAGTATTTGCAGATGGTTTCATGCTGCTAGAGCCGATATTCCTCTCCAAATTGTAAATTTTACGTTGTTGAGTTCTCCAGCTTCACATTACTTCCGCCGGCGTGTCGAAAACGATATGATCGCGTTCTCTTCTTTGTCCCTGTCGCGTTGGATATGACGTGTTCGCGGTCTCTTTCTCCTGTTCGCGTTCGATTTCATGTGCCCGCGTCCTCATTCTCTGGCTCGCGATGTAGAATGACATGTTCGAGATCTCAATCTTCTCATACTCGCGCGGTGCATGATCGCGAGAAGAAAGACCTGATCGCGCGACAAATGACGTGATCGCGTGAAAAATGACTTGAATGCGGCCGCGAACTCTCGCGAGACAGCGCAAAATGGCTACCAAAATCCAACATCTCGTGGAGAACGCGACCGGGTCAAGAAAACTTGTCGGAGAACGCAGGGATTCAGGTAAGGCGATCGCGCGCGCGCGAGAATGTATTGTTTTACAGCGCGAGCAAGAAAAAAATTATCGCTAAGCTGCGGAATGCGGAAATTTTGACATTTTTGCGCTTTCCGCGGAACGCGAGAATGCCAAAATATCGCAATTTCCGCGAACGGAACGGAATTTTGGCCCAGGCCTAATCGTGAGTCCCGACTCTTCAACTAACTCAGCCAAAGGCTTGACATAAATGTTGAAGAGAAGTGGACTCAGGATGGATCCCTGTGGTACGCCATGACTGAATGAATGGATTTTAGAACATGTATTTTGAGAAAAAACTTGAAATGTTCTGTTAGAAAGGAAGTCCTGGATCCATTTCAGAGCATCCCCATTTATTCCTATGTTACTCAGAGTGTTTAAAAGCACCTTGTGTGAGATGGTGTCAAAAGCAGCGCTCAAATCCAATAGGATGAGCGCTACTGTTTCTTCTTTATCCAATTTATGGCGGATTGTCTCTGTCACGCCCAAGAGAGTGGTTTCTGTTGAAAAACCTGCCCTAAAGCCAGACTGAGATTGGTGAAGAAGTTGGTGAGAGTTCACATATTGTGTCAGCTGAAGGTGGATGTGTTTTTCTAGAATCTTGGATAGAATTGGGAGTAAGGAAATAGGACGATAATTTTTATTGTCCGTTGCATCAGCATGTGGTTTTTTCAGCAAAGGGTGGATCATGGCATGCTTCCAAAGGGAAGGAACTTTGGCCTCTTTAATTGACAAGTTAAGTACCTGTGTTATAGTGGATATCACAGATAGATTTAGCTGCTTGAGAAAGTTGGCTGGAATAGGGTCTCTTGGTGATCCTGATTTGATTGAATTTAATAGGTCATGAACAGTATCCGTAGTTAATAGGGGCCAATCTTTTAGTTCATGCTCGATCTTTCCCTGATTAGAAGTCTGCGTACCATCTGATGCAGTAACCTTTGGCCTAGAGGCCTCTGTATCCTGTAAGATGATATCTTGGTATATACCTTCCACTTTATTTATGAAAAACTACAAGTATGCAAAGGGGTTATCAGTATGAGATTGTTTTTTTATGAAAGAAAATAGGAATTAATTCTTTGTTTTGAAGCCAAATAACCATGGCTAATACAGCGAGAAGTGGGTACCTGCCCTTAAATCCACGATTATTCCAAATTCCTGTACATCCCCCATGACATGCCTAAAAGCGTTTAAGGCTAGGGCAGAGCGAAGCGGAATTCTATGGAGTTTTTATTCAACTCCGCGGAATTCCACGTAGTGAAGCGCAACGAGCTCTTCCCACCCCTAGAAATGACTTATAAGCCCCAACAAGTGTGTTTCCAGAGACCGTCTTTGTAAATAAATACACTAGACAAACATGGGCACCTCAAAGCCTGATTTGCAATTTTTTAAAGCAATTAATTATTTCAGAAAGTATTCACTATCAGCATGTTCTCTGTGATCCAAGCCTAGCCTAGTGTAGTGATATTAAGAATGATATATTGACCATTGGCTTCATTTGGCATAATTGACTCCATTTTCTGTGCTGACTCCATCTTGTGTAACAGACTCCATTTTCTGTGCCCGCACGTAGCTGCAAAGTGGGGAGGGCATGTTTTTGCTCTTCACTTGTTTTTGCTCCTTACCGATCAGAGTGAACTGGAACATGTTGTGTGGAATGCGTGCTTGGTACCTTTCAGGGAATGTGCGGAATGTACAGCTCTGTCTCTGAATCAAAATGCAGGAGCCTGGCCAGCTTCTGTCTTGACTTTGACACAGACCAGTATGGCCAGCTCGGTTTTCGCAACAGAGAAAGGGGGCGAGGTTTCTAGAACCTTCGCCTCACGTTGAGTAAACGTATTAAAGCAAGAGAATGTTGACAGGTGATTTGGAACTCACTTACGGAGTAGACATACTGTCGTAAGACGAACGGAACTGGAGTCCCGGTCGAGAGTCCAAGCCCAGCTGTCAACGGGTTCCCCAGCTAGAGTTGGTGAGGATGTCGAGTGAACGATCAGTGAGGTGTTATTTACTTTGTGCACATAATTTTTAGGTTCCTTGCTCTTTGCTACATGTATATATGCCACATTTTATTCTGGTTTTGTGCTTGAGTTACTTGATATTTAGGAATCTGCATTAACCGATATATTTTGCCTTCCTTTCTAAAATATTGAATTAATAAACATGTGTGTGTCACTTTAAATGCACCTGAATTTGTTTTCTTGCCTCCTCTTGGGAGTGCAGGGTCCAGGTGTGTTCTATTGTGTCAAATTACAAGCACTACACCTAGCCACCATGATCTTCAGTCCCCATTACCGAAAAAAACTCTGAAACAAAATGTGAAATGGGGGCAGCCATGATTCTAGTCAATTACTAATCCCTATCGACCATCAGAAGGTGTATTTCAGTAACTCATAATTACTAACAGCCCCCATTTCCCTCCAAAAGCTCTGAATCAGAATGTACATTGAACACGATTCAGGTCAACTACAAAAACCTGTTGACAATCAAAAGATTAAACCAAACCATCTACATTCCTGCATGAACTGAAATGTAGACAAGTCTCAGGGCCTCTCTTGCTCGCCCTCATGGTGTCCTGAACAAGCAACTCAATGGCTCTGGCCCAACCAATTCCCAGCCAACTACAACCTCTTCTTCATCCATACACTCAACAGAAACTGTCCAAAGAATCCTTTACCCACTAACTTGTGTACAAGCACCTTTCATAATGACATCTTTCCATCAAGTCTCCTCACCAGTTGTTATGGGGCACGGATCCGTCATTTGCCTCCATCCAGTACCAAGCATCAGCCCACCCTGATCTAGCAATCGTGCTTTCCCTAAAAGCCAGACTCATCACACGCACTCAGCATAGAGGCGCACCTGGTCACCCAGAACCTCCTAGGTGAAGTAATCTTGCTTTGGTGATGCTTGGATCAGACACCGCTCTTTCACCATTCATAAAGACCTCCTCGTAGGAAGTCCCAAAATGATCCACACAACTAGAGACGACAAGTGGGGAGGAGGGGTAGCCTTAGTTCACAGTGCTGCGCTCACATGCATGGAGCTACCCAACACATGTTGTCCTTCATTTGAGTGCTTGGTTGCCGGGTGCGCTATCAGCCACAACAGTTCATTCCTTAAGTAAAACTTACTTGTACTTTCTAAGCAATCGGTAGGCGAGTGAAAGATGGTCTTGGGTACGTAGGTCCATAAGCCGTGAAGCCCGCTAGACAACCTGTGGGTGGTAAATCTACCACTCTCTACACTCTGGCCACATTCAGAAGAAGGAAGGTCAAGTCTGGCGTGACATCCACAGCCACGGTGTACAAGGGGTAGTTCCCCAAGGTGAAATTCACTCCCTGAACCCTGAAACATTATTAGCAGAAACTGATTACAGAGGAAGGTCGAAGCCTTCTTTAGGACACGTCATAGAGACTACCATAAAACCCACTAAAGAGCGATGAAAGAGAACTCCACAAAATAAATTAACAAAGCCACGCCAAACAGGGGATATCATCAACATTTACTAGGAAATAACTTATAAAGATGCATTAAAAGCAACTCTTATGCCCTGAGAAGACCTTCTCAAGTTTTTTAAGTCCCAAAATACCATCCACTGACAGCCAAGACTCACATCAAGACCTTCCCCCAACTATTTGCTTCACCGTCTGCTTTTACCTTTACTTTTAGTAAAGGAGTGTTTGAAATTTGCTGTCAAACACAACCAGAGCTTTCAACTTGTCCCAGGATTCTTTCTCAGAAGCATGTTTGAAGCAGCGCCATCGTGCACTGCCGGCAGATCCTATCTCAGTGACCAGTGCCTCAGTGGAATACTTCCCTGGATCTGGACGCTTGTCATCATCAGACCCACGCACAGGGACATGCAAAGTATTTTTGGTAAACAACATTTTTTAAAGTGATACCTTTGAGCTCTTCTAGATGTGACGATCACCTGTTTAACTTGACCTTTGCAAGGTTTTTTTCTGCATTACAGGATCATTTTCACTGCATTGTGAAGCAATTCTCGCTGCATGGGAACTCAGACAAATGGAAAACCCATTCAGGCTGTTCTCTGCAAGTTTATGTTTGAGTTTTTCGATGCGCAATGACAAATTTCTGTTGAGGTATCGTTTTTGAAAATTTGTCATGATTTTCATGCCAGTGTCAAAGTTCAAAATGCCCATAGTTGCAAAGACTTCCATAGAACTTTCTAAATATTGTTAAAAGAAATGTAAAAAATGTGCAACTTCTCCTACCGCTGCTAACTTAAACATATGATGTTCATAAACAGAAACTAGAGAGCCAAGTTCACTGTGTGGCCCAAAATCCTCCTAGTGGATGTAAGGGTCAGGTTTAAAACCCCTCTGCAATGCACGTGAAGCCTACTAGGCCAAAGCTTAGTAGTATCACTAGAAGCAGTCACCCCATTGTCTTCCATCTAGGAAACAGTTTGGGCTGGCATTAATCGTGGGTGGAGGGGTTGGGGTGTGTGGGGAGGGGGGTTAATTTAATACTAAATAAAAAACTTGCCTGTCCGCTGATCGGGATCTGCGTTTTCTCTGCACCTGCTCCAGCTCTCCTGCCTCCAGGGAACAGGAAGCAGGCAGCCTCCCTCCACTTCTCCAAGCCAATCACAACGCTGCAATGGCAGAGTTCTGATTGGTGGGGACGCCGCCCAGCCAGGGGCTTACTGGGAGGCCATTTCCTCCATGTAGGCTGCATTGCAACCTGCTTGGAGAAAGGGCAGGGTGCACATGACTGGTTTGGGTGGCCCCAGAGGGCCGACCAAACAGTAGTTGCGCCCTCAGAAGTGGGCACACCACTCCTCCCCTGCTCGCAGAGGAGCCCCGCCCACCCGCATGCTCGCAACTAAGCATAAAATGGTAATAACGGGAAGTTATTATCATTTTATGTTTCTGCTTCTTGCACTGCAAAGAAAGCAGTGGGGCAATGCTCCTCCACCCTCGTGGATGATCCGCCACTGCTAGGTACGCAAACTGATCAATCAGCTGACCTGCATGTGACTGACCCACCAAGGTAGGAGACCAGGAGTCTGTGGTCTCAATGCTGTTGCTGGAGCAGAGTTTTCTTTTAGAAAATTCTGGGCTTTTGAAGCTCTGGCATGTCTATGCGTTTTATTAATTTCATTAATAATTAACAATTAATTATTTGTCTTGTGAAGGTATGTTTCAATAATCAACTCGTTTGTTCTAACATAAGAGAAAGTTACATGAGGGTTAGCTTATTTGTGCTGTTCATGTATTCACAATAACGTGCAAGTTTTCATGTTTAAATGTTGCTGTGTGCTATTTATTTTGAGCACAAAACGCTGTCAGAATTAATGCTTTTTATGTCGCAAAGCTAGATAAATGCATACACATAAGGGTATTAGTGGGGTTAACACTGTTTAATCATTATGTTGTATTAACGTTGTTTTTATTTCTTTTAAATTGAGATGGTCTATTGTGGCCTATGGAGGCCTAATTCTTGTCGGCTGACTTGAGAGCCTGGCCTCGAGTGAATATTTCTGTGATGTGGCAAGAGAGACCCCTGCTGGAAATCGGTTGAAGACAACTGATCGTAGTCCTTCTATAAAACTTTCCATGAGGACATCAGCAGTTTGGAGGATCTCCAAAAGAAAAGATTTGTCCTTGGTGCACAAAGGAGCTTCTGAAATAAACTATGTGCTGAAGCCGGGTTGCCGAGGGAAATGAACGAGATGGATACTTTAATAGTTTCAGTTTCTTGGTTCCTGTTCCGTAGTTTACGAATTGTGACTTTTCCTGAGCGGAGATTTCAAGATGTTGCAAAGTTACATCTCTTCCTTCTCGTTCTGCTCAGTGATACAGTTTTTCTTGCCAAATTTTATGTGAGTTTCCATTGTATTTTACATTATAAAACTATTAGCTTAGGGAGGGCTCTCCCCACTCTTTCGTCGCCTTTGCCGCGTGAACTTGCGATGCTGAGGCCTGATGCTGAGGACTATCTTGAGAGACTTTGCCGAGAGACTGGTCCTGACCCGTTCTGACACTTAGTTAGAATAGGTAACTATGAGAAATGATTTATTCTGATTGATTTACTTTGACTAATTTTAGATAAAGCAATATAACTTTTAAACATGGTGTTGAATATTCTTTCTTGTCAAATATTGAGTACATTTTGATTATTGTTGTTGTATAGTTTTATAGAGTATGATTAAGGATAACCACTATAATCATATCCTATCGTCCTAGATATAGATGCAGGGTTTTCCTTCCCACAGGTCTTATGCCGGTAGAGTATTGAGCGTATGTTAGTGAAATGGGCCCTAGCGTATGAAGAATGTATGTGCGTGTAACTGTGAGATTACTCTATCTGTGGTAGTGGGCATATTTTTGATACCCTGATCTGTATCAATTTCTCTGGTAGCAGAGGATGGTTGTAGATGGTTGTCTTGATCTGATAAGATAAGATAAGATTGCTTGTAAACTAGCTTATTGATTATTGATTTATTTTGATGTTATTGGTATATGTACTAATACTATATGTTGGAGTCGTCACGTTGAGTTATATGTAGTGCTTCTGGAATTTGGAAGCTGTGGAAGCAGTTCCGTAGTAGGGCAGAGTAAGGTGTATATGCTGCTCTCGGGAAAGACGGGATTGTAAGGAATTACGTGTGACAATTGAAGTTGCGCGTTCACATTGTCTGGGTTCGGAATCAGTGACATTGTTGTATGTTACTATTAGACATTTCTAGTATATAAGGAGTGTGAATCATAGTGAAGGTTATCTGTGAAACTCTGGTCTTAAGTCCCAGGGATCCGTAAGGATTTCCGTTAAAGCTTATCGCGGGAGGAGTAGTAGGTATTCTCTGAGCTTGTTTGAGGAACTGGGCAGAGGTAAGCTGCTTAGTTGTTGCGTTATAATTCTGTATAGAGACAGGTTGTGCTGTTCTCGAGAAGCAGGATTCTGTGTGCATGTACTATATTTTTCTCGTATGAATGTGCGTGAAAGCATATACATTTATTGACTGTAAGACTCTTTGGATAAGTCCTAGAGAAAACGGTTATGCGATGTATGAAAGTTGTTGATTCTTGAAAATAGACTCTCTTTTACTATTCTGTGGTTAGCGAAGCAGACAATGGAGATGTTTATATGTTGTAACTAATAAATTTTGTAGAAATTTTGATACACGAAGTCTACTGAGAGTTTTGTAAAGGAGGGGTAGACGAGTGACAGAGACAGGAGACAGAGACTGCAGCGACTGTTGACGTCAGAAGGTCCGCGCACTGATTGGATAGTGAATCAGAATAGGGTTCGCGCTGGGATTGGTGCGTTAGTGTGAGTCGCCCAGGGATTGGAGAAGCTGTTTAGTGACGTAGACGCTCCAGGATTGGTGCGTTAGTGTGAGTCGCGCTGCTATTGGTTGAGAAACTCGTATTGTACATTTATAATACGGAGAAAGTAGAGAATTTGAAAAGCGCTTGCTAAAATGTATTACCAAGAAGAGAAAAAGAAAAAGACTTTTTTTGGAAAGGTTAAAAAGTGGTTTAGCAAGGATAAAGAGGTTAAAACAAGAGAGGGTGAGTTGTTACCTCCAGCGAAAACGCCTGCATCCTTCATGGCTGTGAAATATGGACTGCATACCTGTATATGGTTGCAGAATTGGGTTAAGTATACTAAAGAAGATGGTGTTCTAGCATTTCCGGAACATGGTTCATTTAATCTGGCCGTGTTGAGAAACTTACGGGAAAAGATGTTATGCTTAGACCCGAAGCCGAGACCTACACAGTTCGAGGCTTTAGTAGAATGGGAAGAAGAAGTTCATGACCGAGAAAAACAAAGGTCTGGAGGGTATTACAGGTACATGTTTGGGAGGAGGCATGATCGGGAAACACATCAAGATCGAATGAAAAGATGGCGAGATGCTTGTATGTCAGAGGGATTATATCCAATGAGAACAGTTGAAGCTTCTGCTCCTTCGACAGAAAGAGCTTCTGAGTCAGACATGAGAAGGTATGGAGAATATGAGGATGAAGTCTTAAATGACATGATTTACAAAAGACCACCTCCATATAGAACAGAACCAGATGAGAGTACACCAGTTGTTTCTCCGATAAGAGATACAGTTGAGAAAGAAAAAATGACACCTGAATCAAGGGGTAGTAGTTCCTTCAGGGAGAGAGAGAGTCGAGGTAGTGAGGAAAATGCTAGAAAATTAGCAAAAACAACAACAGAACTAGCTGAGAAAATTAGAGAGTTAACGAAGAATCTGGAAGCTGTTACGGTACCTGTAACTATAGGTCCAATAATGCCTGTGTTTGACAAACAGAGAACAGGTGAGAATGGACTAGTAATTCCATATATTGCAAATGAATCGACAAATTCAGTGGGTCCTTCAGGAGATTCAGAAAAAAGGACAGGGAGAAGTGACCTGAGACAAAGTGAATTATTGTATGTCAGTGAACCTAGTTGTTCAGGGATGCCGATTTTAGAACCGCAGAAAAAAGTGGTTCCAGTAAGAAAAACTGCAGAAATAACAGTGGACCATTTAAACGATTGGATGAAAGTTCTTCAGAAAAAGGATAAAGATTCACAAGTTATTGATGTGGTTAAGTTACGTATAGAATTAGAAGAGCTTGTGACAGGAACAGTTCCAACAGAAATCCTGAAGAGTCATCATGATGGTGAATTAATGTTTATGTGCAAGAGCATAACATGGAGAGCAAGAAATACTCATGATAGACTAAGAGCGATAGCAAATGAGCAAGGGGTTGACATTGATAGAGTAAAGGCTTTGCAGAGAACGTACAGGATGGATTTCACTGAGAAAGACATTGAAAATTTGAACACTTCTGGTAGAACAGGACAGATTAAAGAAATGGTGGCATTACTGCGTAGATGGGGTGATGTAGAAAAGTGGAAGGATAGGTGGTATAAGAAAAGAGAGGAATCTGAGGATAGAACAACTGTTTCAGCATTTCCAGTGAGAGAAAAAGAGAAACCAGTGGAGAATTATCCCATGAGAGAAATACCTGGAGGAGGGTATGTACATGTTCCATGGACCAGACAGGATATTTTATCATTTACGAATGATTTCCCTCGATTGAGAGAAAAGCCCGTCGAGTGGTATAGGCAGGTAGATAGGTTTGTGAAATTGTCAAAAGTACTGTGGGTTGACCTGAATAGTCTGTTTGATATAATTGTTCCAGCAGACTTGTGGACTGAGTGTAAAATAGTTGTGAGTTGGCCTACTGAGGAATATCCAAGAGATTCAAGAACAGGGGCACCAGATCCAGAAGTGATGAGGAAGTATGATCAGGTGATGGTATACCTGAAGAGTAAAGTTCCTCCAAAAGAGACAGACTGGGTTAAGATAGATCGAACACAACAAGAAGCGAAAGAATCAGTTCATGCTTTTTACGAAAGGCTGATACTGGCATTCAAACAGTTCAGTGGAGATGAACACCTGGGTGACAAAGATTTGAGTCATTTTGTATACCGATTTGTATATGGTCTTAGACCTGAAATTGGTGAGAGAATTCGTGAACATACAGTGGATTGGCAGAGTAAAAAAGTAGATGAGATTTTGAGACATGCGAAATATTTCAGTGATGAAATTGAAGCAAAACAGAGAAAGCTGAAAGAAAAAGCAATGTGGGCACAAGTGAAAGTTGCAGAAAGACAGGAAGCACAGTTAGTGGAACAGGCAAATAATCCAGAAAATAATGGAGGAAATAGACCGAGATTTGCAGGAAAAGGAAGGGGAAGTCTTGAAGAGGCGAAAAAGAAGTTCCCATGTCACAACTGTGGCCAACTGGGTCATTGGAGATCTGAATGTCCTAATCCACCATTAGTGAATAATGAGGGTAAATCCTTAAATCAACAGGTGCAGAATGATGGGAATAACCAGCAGCAACAACAGCAGAAAGTGGTGAGACAGCAGCAAAGTCAAGAGCCAAAACCGCCCTTACCGCAGAATAGAGGGGTACAAAAGTACAATCAGGACTCAGGATTCTTCAATGATGAGCAGGTAAACAAACCAAAACGTACTAACAAAGTACAGCAGTACTTGTTAAAAAGTGAAGGGAGTGAGTCTGAGGGTGATTATTGACGGTGCCGAGGAGAGGAAGAAGAGTGCATACTTGGTGCAACTCTAGAAATAGACCAGGCAGGACCATTTGTGGATGGGAAAATAAATGAAGAAGGTGTTACTTTTTTGGTAGACACAGGTGCGACAAGATCAACTGTCAGGTCAACAGATGTTAAAAATCTTCCTCTCTCGGATGAAGCAATCCAAGTAGTTGGTGTAGCCAATACACAGATCAGAACACGTCTTACTGAACCAGTAAGAGTACAGATAGGGAAATTTTCAGACATGCACAGATTTATTGTCTGTGACACGAGTCCAGTGAACCTGTTAGGTAGGGACCTATTGTGTAAAATGAATTGTACAATTTTTTGTACACCAGATGGAATAGCTTTTGAGACACCGGATGATGATGTTTTCTACCGAATGACTCTAGAGAATAGAGAAAATGAGTTAATTGGTGCATTTCCAGTGTTCAATCCGGAGGATTTGCCTCAAGTGCTGAGAGACACAGTGAAAAGAGCAGTTTGGGATTTTACAGGAGAGGATGTGGGATTGATGAATAATGTAGATCCAGTGAAAATTGCAGTGAAAGAGGGAATTACATATCCTAACATTCCTCAGTACAAAATGACACCAGAAATAATTGAAGGGATAACTCCTATAATTGAGAAAATGATTCAGCAGGGAGTTCTGAGAGAACTACTGAGTAGTCCGTGTAATTCACCGATAATGGGACTGAAAAAGCCCAATGGCAAGTTTAGGATTGTGCAAGATCTGAGAAAAGTTAATCAGATTGTGGTGGCATGTTGTCCCATTGTGCCAAATCCATCAGTGATTCTGTATCAAATTCCACATGATGCTGAGTGGTATACAGTAATTGATTTGTGTCATGCGTTCTTTTCAATTCCATTGCATCATGACAGCCAGCCGATTTTTGCATTTAGGTTTGGCCAGCGTATTTTAGCATGGTGTCGTATCCCACAGGGGTATACGGAGAGTCCTTCGATATTTAATCAGTTATTGAAGAAATCGTTGGAAAGTTTGATCATGCCTGAGAGCTCAGTGTTAGTGCAATATATTGATGACCTACTTGTGGCATCAAAGACACGCGAAGCTTGTGAAGTGGATACCATAGCTTTACTGAATCATCTGGCAGATGGAGGGTTAAAGGTATCTCCAGCCAAATTGCAATTTTGCAAGAAAGAGGTGCATTATCTTGGACATAATATTGAAAAAGGTCTGAGAAAGGTGACTACTGACAGGATCAAAATAATCAAAGAAATGAAAGCCCCGAAAACCCAGAGAGAAGTGAGAATGTTCCTGGGTATGGTGGGATATTGTCGTCAGTGGATAATTAATTTTTCCCTGATAGCAAAGCCACTGATTAAGCTGACGAAAAGTGAAATGACAGATCCGTTAGATTTGGATGCAGAACAACTGGCAGCATTTGAAGAGCTCAAAACTAAAATGTGTGAAGCCCCAGCTTTGGGTATGCCTGACTACGAAAAAGAGTTCGAACTGTACTGCAGTGAAAGGAATGGATGTGCACTTTCAGTGTTAATCCAGAAACATGGGCAATTGAGAAGGCCTATTGCATACTTTTCATCGACACTTGACACTGTAGCCGTGGGGTTACCAGGTTGTCTGAAGGCTGTAGCTGCGACATGCAGAAGCCTGGAACAGAGTGAGGGGATCATAATGGGGTATCCTGTAAGGGTATTCGTTCCTCACAATGTGGCAATTCTTTTGACAAGAAGCAGAACTCAGCATATGTCACATAGTCGGTTGACTAAATATGAAAAAGTGATTCTGGGAGCATCAAATGTGACTCTTGAAAGATGTGTGAATGTGAATCCATCGACACTCTTGCCGGATATTGAAAATGTGGGTATAAAGATGGAGGATGATCATGATTGTTTGGATGTGCTTGAGTACTGTACAAAACCGAGACCAGACATAAAAGATATTCCCTTATATGAGAATGATCATGTGTTGTTTGTGGATGGATCATGCCTGAGAAATGATAATGGTGTGCTATGTGCAGCATATGCAGTGTGCAAAGTTTCAGAGATCATGGAAGCATCACCATTGAAAGGAGTGAAATCTGCGCAAGTTGCTGAATTAGTGGCATTGACAAGAGCTTGTGAGATTGGGAAAGATATGAGAACAACTGTGTTGACTGATAGTCAGTATGGATTTGGAGTGGTGCATGACTTTGGCCAACTGTGGCTACAAAGAGGTTTCTTGACATCGGGTGGAACCCCGATAAAGAATGCTGAGTTGATTGGAAAATTGCTTGAGGCGATACAGCTGCCTAAGGAGTTGGCGGTTGTAAAATGTGCCGCACATGTTTCAGGGGATGATTTTATCACTGTTGGTAACAGGTTTGCCAACGATGTGGCGCAGTATTGCGCTAAGACCAACCAATCTATTAACCGGAGTAGGATGGAGGAAATGTCTCTCCTTTCTGTGATGTTTACTAATGTCCTAGAAACGTGGGATGAAGTAAAGCAGTTACAAGATGAGGCAGGAGAGGAAGAAAAACAGGATTGGGTTAAAGCAGGATGTGCTCCAAGAGAAACAGACAATGTTTGGGTCTACAGAGATGGCAGACCAGTGATGCCAAACTCAATTTTGTCGTCAATGGCAAGGATGTATCATGGTCAGGGACATCTGGGGAGGGATGCAATGGTAAGGTCCTTTAAGCAGACCTGGTACAATGCAAAGTTTAGAACTATTGCAGAGAGCATTTGTCAAAGATGTTTGATTTGTCAGCAATTTAACACTGGGAAAAAGACAGTGGTGAGTTTGGGGACAATAGGCAGAGAAGGAGGTCCTTTTACAAGAATGCAGATTGATTTCATTGAGATGCCCCAAGTGAACAGACTGAGATATGTTCTAGTGATAGTCTGTTTGTTTTCAAGGTGGGTGGAAGCTTACCCGACTAGAAGAAATGATGGATTAACAGTGGCAAAGTTACTGTTAAGGGAGTTGATTCCTAGGTACGGGTTTCCAGTTACAATTGAGTCTGACAGAGGTAGACACTTTCAAAATGAACTCATTGGTTTGATTTGTGAAGCATTGAAAATACAGCAGAAGTTACATTGTGCATACCGACCAGAGGCTTCTGGTGTGGTTGAGCAGATCAATGGCACAATCAAGAATAGGATTGGAAAAATGTGTCTAGCCACCGGTATGAAATGGCCGGATGTGTTACCTCTTGTCCTGATGACGATGAGATCTACTCCAGATAGAACTACTGGTTTGAGCCCGCATGAGATAATCATGGGACGTGCTATGCGCCATGCATTCGTGCCTGTAAATAAATTGGTGTCAATAACTGATGACATGATTTTGGATTACTGTAAAGGCCTGGCTGACGCAGTTCATTCTGTGTTTCACCAGATTGGAGAAGAAGCTACCACACTTGAGAAGAAGCAAGCCCATGATCTGAGTCCAGGTGACTGGGTAAGGATTAAGGTGCACAGAAGAAGAAATTGCTTGATTCCAAGGTGGGGAAGGCCGAGACAAGTCATTCTGACTACAACGACTGCAGTAAAGTGTGCTGGAGTGAAGCACTGGGTACATGCAAGTCATACTCTGAGAGTTCCAAGCCCGAGAGAGGGAACTGGTGAAGAGTATTATGAAGAGTCAGATTCCAGTGATGGTGAAGATCCTGAAGATACAGAATCAGTGAGAAAAGAAGCGGAGAGAGCTTCAAGAGATTCACTGCGAGTATCAGAGGGAGAATCTAATTCTGTTATAGAGCCTGAAGTTTCAAGTAGCAGTGGGAGTAAAAGAAAAGAAAAGAAGAAACACATTGAGCCCACTCCTGAATCAGAAGAGGAGGAGATTGAAGAACCACTTGAGATTATCCTTGAAGAAACAGGGTCAGAAGAAGATAGAGAGGGACAGATTGCGGAAGAACCCCGAGGAGGTGTAGGGAACATTGATGAGGAGCTAGGTGAAGGGACAAGTAGACAGCAAGAAGATTGCGTGTCGGAGACCCGAGGAGGGACAGAAGCAGGGAAGTCTCAAATAGTGGTGGAAAAATCTGTGGAGAAAAGAAAAGCTACTGGGAAACGGAAACAAGAGGCACTTGAAACAGATGATGAAGATGAACAAACAGAAGGTCGAGTTCTGAGAAAGAGAACTTCGATTGGAGAAAGGAGTGTTAAACAATTGAAGCCGAAAAAGGTTGTGAAAGGAGATCGTTGGCCTAACAACCGAGTAAAGAGGGTGAGATACAGAATAATAAGAGCAAATTCATCAGAGGCTGAACAAGTGAATGAAGTATCAAGCCAAACCTCAAGAGCTGAGGAAAAAGAATCAAAGAAATCAAAAGAACCAGTAGAAATAAGAAGAGTTAAAAGACCCAACCAAAAGTACAGATCACCGGAATGGTCTTATGTGACACTGTCTGAAGAAGGAAAAGAAGAAACAGTGACTCGAGATAATCCGGAAGTGGTCTTGAGAAAAGTGGTTGAGGAAGATACTGGTGAAATTCTGAAAGTACTCTTGACTGACATTGGAGAAGAGTCGAGTACTGAGGATTCCGACGTTGGAGATCTGATACAGTTTGATGTTGAAGAAATTGAAGTGAAAAATGACAAGTATCCAAACTGAGTGAAAAAAGGATTCACTTGGATCGAGTGAATAAGGAAGTCATTTGGATGAACTGAAAGCTGAAGAGTTGCAGAAGAATTGAAGAAGTTCAAACAGTAGTGGAGTAGTAGAGGCTTAACTAAAATGGCTAACATAGAGGAGAATAGAAACAGATGTGCCTTTTTAAAGAGGTGGTGCAAAATGTGCTGCTGTTGTACTGGATTATTAATGCTTCTATGGGGTGTTTTAATTTTATTAGTTACTTTTAGGGTAGAATTTGGAATGGATATAGCAAACATGACTAATATAGAAAAGAATTCACAAAAAGCAGTTCCAATTAGAAGTAGTAGTTACATACACAAAGATAGGTCAATTAATAATTTTTCTAGTAATGTTTTTTCTAAACTGTTATATGAATATGTGAAGACAATGGAAGTGAGGGATTGCTATGTCTGCATGCAATTACCTGCATCCGTTTCAGAAGGTGTTACTTATCACCATTTACCAGCTACATATGGTATTTCTTGTAGTATTTTAAGTAGTGTTTTTTATTTGTTAGGGAAAATAGATTATAAGATGTCTAACAGAGATAGTATCTTTGGGCACTTGCCAATGAACAAAGAGCTGAATCCAGCTAAAGAAGCTAACACTTTTGGTGAGATTTTTATCGAAGAAAAAGGACTAACATTAGATTACATTTTTAAGAATAATTTAACTTGCAATTTGAAAGGAGAGGAGAAAGCTTTCCTGGATATGGTTGAGGAAAGGAGAATGAACATGCATGAGAAAGGGGGAAAATATGAAGTGAGTGAGACAATTTGGGACATTGAGATGGGAAAGGAGTTGAGGAATGGGGCTAGTCCAACTTTGGCTCTAGATGCACCGCAGAAGGGTAAACTATGCATTACCAGAAGGAAATCCCAATATGATACATACTTTGTGGGAACTAGTGAGTGCCATGATACATACTTCATTGCGACAGGTTGGGGTTTCAGAGGTGGAGAAGATACGATTTTTCCAGGAGTGTACTATGTGTGTGGGAACAAGGCTTATTACAAGTTGCCTGACCATTGGTATGGCACATGTTATGTGGGCCTGGTTTTTCCTAAGATTTTTCATACGGATAAAGTAAAAGATGTAGAAGACATTAACCTTTTAACACGCTTTAAGAGAGAAACTTGGTCTGAAATTGTGGGTGACATTTTTTGGGTTTTAATTCCAGCAGTGGGAATTTCTTTAAATGCTTATGGAATCCGGAAACTGTCCACAGTGGTTGATCGCTTATCGACAAATACCGCAGGAGGGTTTCTTTTGGTAAATACGGAATTAAGGGCCGTACGTGCCATGTCTATGCAAAATCGACTTGCCCTTGATATTCTTTTGGCTAAGGAGGGTGGAGTTTGTGGAATTTTGAAAGTTCAACATTGTTGCACTTACATTCCTGATGAAAGTAAAGACCTGAAGGTCTATATCAAAAATATTACTGATTTGCATGAAGATTTAGTACCACTTGAGACTGGGAGTTTATGGACTAAACTAGCTAATAAAATGATAGCTGTTAAGGATTTTATTGCAAAAATAGGTAGTACTATTATAGGTAGAATATTGTTTCCTTTGTCTTGTATAATTGTTGCGTTACTGATACTAAGATTGGTGTGTGTGTGTTGTAAAAACAGGAGAGGGAAAGGGAAATTGAAAAATGAAAAGAAAAACAAGAATTCGAAAATTTCAAAGAGAGAACCAGAGGAGATTGAACTAGAAGAATTGAGGGAGAGTGTTTATTTAGAGACAAAGAGAGATGATGAGAGAGTGACTGGTGTTTAATGTTGTCTAAAGGGAAGAGACATTTCTGATTTCCTAAAATGGGACTAAATTTTCACTAAATTTTTTTTTGGGGTTTATTTGGTGATAAAATCACCAAAGGGGGGATTGCTGGAGCAGAGTTTTCTTTTAGAAAATTCTGGGCTTTTGAAGCTCTGGCATGTCTATGCGTTTTATTAATTTCATTAATAATTAACAATTAATTATTTGTCTTGTGAAGGTATGTTTCAATAATCAACTCGTTTGTTCTAACATAAGAGAAAGTTACATGAGGGTTAGCTTATTTGTGCTGTTCATGTATTCACAATAACGTGCAAGTTTTCATGTTTAAATGTTGCTGTGTGCTATTTATTTTGAGCACAAAACGCTGTCAGAATTAATGCTTTTTATGTCGCAAAGCTAAATAAATGCATACACATAAGGGTATTAGTGGGGTTAACACTGTTTAATCATTATGTTGTATTAACGTTGTTTTTATTTCTTTTAAATTGAGATGGTCTATTGTGGCCTATGGAGGCCTAATTCTTGTCGGCTGACTTGAGAGCCTGGCCTCGAGTGAATATTTCTGTGATGTGGCAAGAGAGACCCCTGCTGGAAATCGGTTGAAGACAACTGATCGTAGTCCTTCTATAAAACTTTCCATGAGGACATCAGCAGTTTGGAGGATCTCCAAAAGAAAAGATTTGTCCTTGGTGCACCAAGGAGCTTCTGAAATAAACTATGTGCTGAAGCCGGGTTGCCGAGGGAAATGAACGAGATGGATACTTTAATAGTTTCAGTTTCTTGGTTCCTGTTCCGTAGTTTACGAATTGTGACTTTTCCTGAGCGGAGATTTCAAGATGTTGCAAAGTTACATCTCTTCCTTCTCGTTCTGCTCAGTGATACAGTTTTTCTTGCCAAATTTTATGTGAGTTTCCATTGTATTTTACATTATAAAACTATTAGCTTAGGGAGGGCTCTCCCCACTCTTTCGTCGCCTTTGCCGCGTGAACTTGCGTTGCTGAGGCCTGATGCTGAGGACTATCTTGAGAGACTTTGCCGAGAGACTGGTCCTGACCCGTTCTGACACTTAGTTAGAATAGGTAACTATGAGAAATGATTTATTCTGATTGATTTACTTTGACTAATTTTAGATAAAGCAATATAACTTTTAAACATGGTGTTGAATATTCTTTCTTGTCAAATATTGAGTACATTTTGATTATTGTTGTTGTATAGTTTTATAGAGTATGATTAAGGATAACCACTATAATCAGATCCTATCGTCCTAGATATAGATGCAGGGTTTTCCTTCCCACAGGTCTTATGCCGGTAGAGTATTGAGCGTATGTTAGTGAAATGGGCCCTAGCGTATGAAGAATGTATGTGCGTGTAACTGTGAGATTACTCTATCTGTGGTAGTGGGCATATTTTTGATACCCTGATCTGTATCACTGTACAATGCACTGAGGCGTGCACCGAGAGCACAATAGAAACACATGTGGATAGGAAATGTTTGGAAAAAATAATTGTGCAAGTGTGATTGCATTGGCTCTAGGCTGCCAATGGGTGCCAGCGCTGTGGAAAAGGCAGTAATGTGCCACATTCTTTTAAATACGGCGCATTCCTGACCTTTCCCTGCCATGCAGTGCAGCGCAGCAGGGAGACTTGCTGTGCTGCACTGCATGAAAATCTCGTAAATCTGCCCCAAACTATTTAAACTTGCCTTCACCTGATGTCAGCACAGAGTAGGGGTCGTGGGCAATGAACATCAATGATGGACTCAGCTCAGCTCCGGGTGGGCTCTTACTTTTCTACTCCTGCTTCACTCTGACATTTTCATCCCCAGTGCTCCGAGCAGCTGAGAGATGTGGAGCATCATTTTATAAAACTTACCATGGACTGTCTCTTTAAAGATGTATTTCAGCTGGGAAGTTGTCTGTTCAGCGATCAAATTCAGAGATGTGATTTCACTTGACCGTAACTTTGTGTCGATGATGCTGTGTACTACTAAATCTAATAAAATGTGGTTATTAAAAGAAACTACAAGATGAACATATAAATAATGCTGGTCGGATTCTCCCTCTCGTCTGATATACTCAGACGATGAACGCATCATTCACGCATGACAACTTCTCTAAAGAGACGTAGAAATGACAGGAAATGTCCCCGTCAAGAACCTTCATCTGACCTCTCAACACTGAAGACTTGGCTGTTCCTATTCATCAGAACCACCCCAGCAGCCTTTAGCGAAGGAGTGCATCAATCCAACGCCGTACGGAGTGTGCTTGCCTTATTGAGGAGTATAGAATAACAATTGCATTTATTACAGAATCCTGGTCAGACAAGGTGGCAGGGCCGGACTTGGCAAAGGCCATAACGCCTGGGTTCTTATGTTATACACAAGACAGACCTCTTGGAAGAGGGAGAGGATTAGCAGTTATATACCATGGCTCCTTACACTCCTCCTTCCTAACAGCCTCCAATTCAACTTGTGAAGCGCTTTCGATGAATTTTTTATTAATCATTTTAACTTCTTCAAGGGCATTCTTCTTTATCGACCTCCAGGCCTTATAAGTGCCTTCATAGCGACAATAGAGACGCTGTTAGAGGAGTGACTCTGCTCTGATTCCTTTACGGTCCTTGGGGATTTCAACTTCCATTTGGAAGCCCCTACTGACCCAGATACCATCAGTCTGGGGTAGGTGATGAATAGTGGTGATCTCAAGCAACTTGTAGAGAGCCCCACTCACCTTGCAGGGCATACCTTAGATGGGATTTTTTCCAACAACCCAGATCTGATTTGTACGGAGGTGTTACCACTTACTTGGTCAGACCATGCTGCTATTCAATTTGAACTTACATCCCTCAACCCCCATCATGGCAAGGAAGGAGTCAAAAAAGAGGTAGAAATGATGGCCTGGAAGAAAATCAAGAGCCCAGCACTAGAAGCATTCCTTAGGGACACGCCCCTGCTCTTCTGCCACAGTGGATGAAGCCACAGCTTGCTATACAGAGTTGGTTGATACAGCATGTCAAAACTTAGCCCCGACAAAACTTTGGGCCCCTAAACACTCTCAGCCATCTGTCCCCTGGTTCTTGGAAGAATTGCAGAAGCAAAAGTTGCATGTAAGTGCTTAGAATGCCCCTGGAGGGGAGGCTATAATGAAATAGATAAAGAGTCTTATAAGCAGAGTCTTACTCATTACAAATAGTTGCTGTTCGAAACCAAAAAGGTTTTCTTTACAGAACAAATTTTACTAGCAAAATCATCTTGGAAAGAACTCTTTGGAACAGTAGCTAAATTGGTCACCCCCTCCAACCTTCTCTTTACAAAAGGTGGAAGTTATCTTTTCCACTTTTAGCTTCCCCCCAGAGAGATGACACAGGCAAATCAGCCTTGTTGGCAAGCACTACAACCGAGTCTCGACCAACTTTAGACACCTTTTCACATCTGGAGCAGTCGGACACGATAAATCTCCTTACCTCTAATACATCGCGATCCCCCTATCGTCCCTGCCCAGTCTCGGTGATTAAAAAAGCCCCTGAGATTATAAGAACAGTACTAACCCCCATATTTAATACTATGTTTGAATCCGGGCAGTTCCCTAAGAGATGGAAAATAGCATCTATCCTCCCGCTGCAAAAGAAGCCAAATCTTGATCCTAAGGACCCAAAAATGTACCGACCAATCTCTTGTTTACCCCTACCAGCAAAATTGGTAGAATGAACTATGAACACCCAACTTAGCACATTCCTCCAAGTTAATATCATACTTGACCCCACTCAATATGGTTTTAGGGCAGGTCATAGCACGGAGTCAGACCTGTTAAAAGCTACAGAAGAACTAAGAGAAGCTTTGCCCAGGGTGCACTAATTATGTTAGACCTCTCCGTGGCCTTCGACACAGTCCACCATGATGTTCTGATGGACCGTCTGTCGACATGTGGGGTGCAAGAGAAGGCCTGGAACCTGTTGAAATCCTTCCTAACAGTCATGGATAATGACCAACTGGTCATAAGTTGAATTCCAGTAAAACAGAGGTCCTCATCTTTGGCAATAATGCCAATGTTTGGACTACGGACTGGTGGCCGGACGAGCTGGAAACACTTCAGGAGCCAGCCAGGAAAGCGAAACATTTTGGTGTTATACTTGACAATAAACTTTCCTTTGGGGACCAGGTAAATGCGGTGACCTCTGTCAGTTTCCATCTTCTCAGAATGATAAGGAAACTGAAAGCTTTCCTACCAGTGGACTGTCAAAGGATATCATCTCTAATCCTATCGAGTGTGGACTACTGTAATAGTCTTTACCTTAACATTCAAAGGAAACACCTAACAAGCTTCAATCAGTACAAAATGCAGCAGCCAGACTGCTGACTGGGACACCAAAATTCTTTTCTGTAAAAAAAGACATAAAAAGGCTACACTGGCTCCCAGTGGAAAAACGGGTTTATTTTGAATCCCTGTGTCCAGTTTTCAAAGTTCTTCACGGAACAGGACTAGACTAACTGATACGGCGCTTCCAATGTTAAATCCCCAGAAGAGCTCTTCGTTCCGCGGAAGCGAAAGGGGTGGTAATACCGCTAACAAAAAAAGGCAGCTGGGGTGGCAGAAGCTTTGTCACTTGTGCCGCTCGGGCTTGGAACGAGCTTCCGTTTCACCTCAGGAGCACCATGGAGCTGCTTACATTTCGGAAGGGGCTGAAAACCTAGCTGTTTACCACATAGGCCAATACATACCCTGGATTTTAGCTAGACAGTAGCCAGCGCCAGGACACCCTCAGGTAACCGTGCACTCAAGAAATGCAATTATCATAACAAGCCAACATGCTGCTGGTTCTTCAGTGAAAATGTATCAGGGTAATCGTGCCCTGTTCACAGACATGCTACTTCCTTGCTTTGTCATTGATAGAACACATCCCTGGTTCTCAAGCACAGCAGCTACACATATCCCCTCCTCCACAGTGCTTCACACTTGAATAGCATATCTGTAGCCAGAACCCAAAGCTTGGACTACCTACCTCTACAGGTGCACGACGCGCTCTACGTGCCATACCTGGACAACATCTGTGAACCTGTTCGTAGACATGCTACTCCCTTGCTTTGTCATTGATAGAACACATCCCTGGTTCTCATGCACAGCAGCTACACATATCCCCTCCTCCACAGTGCTTCACACTTCAATAGCATATCTGTATTGCTGGATTCTAAAACTTGATTACCTACCTCTACAGCTGCACGCCACGCTCTACGTGCCATGCCTGGAAAACATCTTTGAACCTCATTTGTGTCACATCTCCCATGCATACATCTCTGTGCTCAAGCACTGCCAGCTTTCGTACAACTCTCAGATCCATTTCATATCTGCTTTGCAAAGTCTCTGTGTTGAACCTGGCCTTGCTTGCAGGGTCATCCCGAACTTTTTCGCCCTCCCCCCTAGCCTTTTTGCTGTTGTGGAATGAGTGGTTGTAGGACGTTGGACACTTTAGAACTGCTTAGCAGTGCCAAATGTGTGTGCTTCCTGCCTTACATAGGTATATTAGGACCCCCCCTTTAGGGGACATCTCCCCCATGGTAAGAAATGTATATGCCATGTGTGGTGTGAGAGGAAAATAATACCTGCTGCGCGATGGCGTGCGCGGATTTATTTGTACTGTTGTAAAGCCATGTTACTTTTAAAATGGACGCCATTTCTGTCTGCTTGTGCCGCCTGCCTGAGGTGGGTTGCCAGGCTAGCCGTTTGTTTCCCAGCACCCCCAGCTTTTGGAGGGAAGCCTGGCACCCAGGGCACTCTACACCTCCCCCACAGTGACAGTTGGAAACTGCCAGGAGCCTTCTAGAAGGTTCTAGCCTTTTCTGGTAGGTGGGAGGAGGGGTGGATATGTAGAGGAGCTGTGCCTCCATGTGCTCAGACTGAACGTGGACTTGATTGAGAGGGGACACTCTGCCAGGAGGCACCGCCGCAAGGGCCTGTGTGCTGGCCCCTGAGCCCATCTGTACCCCTCTGCTGTCCACTGGGCCAGTGAGAGCCTTTGCTGGAGTGAAGACTGCTATGTCAGGAGGAGTGCCACTTTATGGGAGATGACTGCTTTTAGGAGCTGCTGTCCTCCACTGATGAGTGCCCACTGTCTGCTGATCTTGCCCAGCCTGGCCTGCCTGCTCTGCTGCCCTAGCGCCTTGTGAGCGCTATACTTTGACTGCCTGTATTCCCAGGAGGTGGGGAGTGTGGGCACTACTTCCTTGTGTGGGACTCTGGATCCTCGCCAGCTCCATAGCGCCTGGGAGGCACTACTTTCCTGATTGCCAGAGGAGGAGCTGACGCCTGCAGCACGGTGCCGTTATAGCGCTATATCTCCATCCCCAAACAGAGGAGGAGCATGGATCCTGCAGCTGACGTCTGCTGAGGGAGTCCCCCTGCATGTTCCCCTAGCACCTCATGGGTGCTATATTTGGAGTGACTGGGCTCTTCCTGCTGCCTAGCTCCTTATGAAGGCTGCAGCACTATCCAAGCCCGTAAGAACTTTCCTGCCGCCTAGCGCCTCGTGAGTGCTATCTTCTGGTTGCCTGCACTTCAAGGAGGTGAGGAGCGTGGGCGCTACTCCCTCGGGTGCAACCCTGGGACTGTGAGCCATCTAGCGCCTTGTGAGCGCTGCCTCCAACCCCTGCCCAGGAGAAGAAGGTGCATGGGTCCTGCAGCGCTGTGCTGCCAGAGTGCTATATTCGCATTGACTGTGCTCTGCTTGCTGTCTAGCGCCTCGTGAAGTGCTACAACTGTTTTCCAGCCCCCAGGACTCTTGGTCCTGCATTCCTGGATTTAGCGCTGAAACTTTACTCCTGCATGAGGAGAGCACTTTATCTATACTGCCCACCTGAGAGACAGCTACTTCCAGGGAGTGGTGACAATCTTTGCAACGTGTGTGCATGTATGCGGTTCGCCCTTCTGACTTGAGGCCTAATGCATTTTTACTCGCAGTGTAATTCTGCCATGATGTTCATGCTATTTTGCTAATGAGAAATGCCCGAATGATGCCTAATGTACCTGCAAAGATTCATGCCTCATGAATGATGCCTAATGATTTTGCTTTTATGCCTCAGGAGTTTAGGCCCAAGGTGACGTAAGCTGGTAGGCTGCATAATTGTGTTTCTATGCCTAAGAGTTACTTCTAGATTTTTGCCTGAGCCAAGTTGGGTACGCCTAATCTTTTCCTAATGATGATGCCTCGGTGCTCACATGCGTATGCCCTATGCTAATGTCTCTATGCCTACTGTTTTTCCCTAATGCCTATGTGGCTGGTTTTATGTTTAGGCCTACCTTTATAAATGCCTAAAGTGATTTATGCCAAGTGCATGTCTTCTCTCCAGTAGGTACGGCCGGTGGGAGATTATTGCTTATGGACTTTCATTGATTCGTGGACTCATGATGGTTCTGGCAGCGGCCCAATTGGCCCTGCCCTGTAAATAGTCCCCCCCTGTAAGTGATTGCTGGGTGTCAGTTGGCACCGTGTTCGTAACTGTGATTGCCTTCTGGTGTGTTTTTCATAATACACAAGTTATTTTTCACCTAATCTGGTGTGGAGTCTCCTTTTGTAGTGTGCCTAGTGTGTCGCCTGTGAGTGTGCTGCGCAGATGCTTTACACATTTCCTCTGGAATTTGGCCCACCCGCTCTGCACCACGCTACCCGTTTCTAACACTCTGTGTCTTCTGCCATGCTAGTGGGAGGTGCCCTGAGGCAAAACGTTATCCGCTACAAAAAACAAGGCAGTTTCTTCTTTATGCCTTTATGCAACTTTTATGAGATCCTAACCAGGTGCGACCAGCACAGGTAAGAGATGGAGCGGGGCGGGGCAGTGGTGGGGGAAATCAACAGACAACAGAATAGGTAAAATTAAATAAATTAAATTTAAAAAAAACACTTACCTTGCGTTCGCCGTATTGAGTGCAAGGTAAGTGGTTTTACTTATTTGTTTATTTAATTTTACCTATCCCATCATCTGTAGGCTCCTCCCCCCACTGCCCCACCCCACCAATCTTACCTCTGCTGGCTGTGCCTGGTCCTAACTCCACTCTTGGCCTGCCCAGTTCTGCCCACAAAACACAAAGCAAATCTCCACCCCTCTGCCTACACAAGACCTATGCCTTCCATTAATTTCAGTGTGCACAAATTACATTATAATATGATAGAAAAGTGTTTAAACGAATATCAAGAAGTCTTCATCAGACTCACTGGCTCATTTTCACGCCCCTTTTCTTTAACGAGGAACCGTGTGGCCGTTCCAACTCTTTGCACAGCTTACGAATTTAGTCCCAAATTGTTTACATCTAATAAATGAAATGCCCAGAAGCATAAACAAATTCCTACAATTTAACAGAAGAAAATTCCTGCACCAAAAATGTACTTGACTCAAAACAGTACACTGCAGAACCTAGGAAACCAAATCAATTCACACAAACTAGATTGTCTAGGGTCAAAATGAGGTATTTCGATAGATTGTATATCAAAACAATTGCAGGAAAAATATCATGGGGATACAAATTTAAGACCTAAAAAGAAAGATCCAAAATACCATGAAGGCAAAGAAAATGTAAGCAAGTATCGTTATATTATTCTTAACTCCACATCTATGCACTTTGCATTAAAAAAAGAAATATAGAAAGTTTTGTGAAGATTCTTCAAATGGTGCCAAAGTTATTAGCAAACCAAAAAATATATTTCCTATGGGAAACGTGGTCCTAACCATAACTACCTAATGAGATGGCATCTCAAGGACACTGTATGTCATTGGGCCCCAGGGGTCCTGCAGCCATTGGATGGGGGCCCTGTGCTTGGAAGGAAAGGGAAAGCTTATTGTCAAGAGACCCAGACTTAGGTGCAGGCCCTCTCACTCACCACAGTTTTACCTGGAGTGCATCGATGAGAGGTGAAAAGATTTTATCACTCCCCACATGTTTTGTAAGTGTATAGGCTGATGTGCCATCATTCCATCCACATCGTACTTTTCACAGCTCTTCTCCCCACTTGCTCACTCCATTCACAGTTCCACACGGCTTCTGCTGGCAGTTAGCAGGTAAAATCACCAAATATCCTCTTAGCAGGTGCCTGCACAAATACCAGTGGCCTTCCAGCCATGTGGTGGCGCCATGGGCTTTGCTTAGTCATGGAGGTTTGAAGGGTGTGAATCTCACATTTCCCAAATTAAAAAAAAACAGTGGGATGCAGGGTGGAGAGCAGAGATGGTCACAGCTTGGTTTGCAGTGTTTCCATGAGAAGGGCTGCTGTATATACTTGCGTAGTGGGTGAAAAACAATGGGTCGGAATGCTACCCCGAGTGATTGGCACTGATTACGCTATTTGCAATCCCATCACCTTTTGGTGTTTAATTGCCAGGAGTATGCCTGTTATACTCAAAACCTGTGCAGATTTCCAAGCCTACAACTGCCAATATTTGTGAATTCCAAAAAATAGTAAATTAACACCCATTAAAGGAGTACTTCTATAGGTGCATATTCACTACTACTTTGGTAAACCACTCCCTATGTATATTTAAGTTTCAACTCAAAAAAATGAAGAAATTAAAAGCTCTTTGTGAAATGAGAACAACAAGAAACATCAACACAGTTATACCAAACCCAACTCAAGATGCCCAGACCCAACTTCCAAGCTGGGAATGCATTTGGGGGGTGTACACACCAAACACAACCCCTCCTGAAGCTATGCCAATACTCGTGCCACCTGGGCCTGGTAGCTCTCCCTGGAAACTAATGACTATGGTCACGTTCAGCACAACAGCCTGGGCAGGGACCCTTGGTCACTTATTTTAAATGCATTTTCACTGCACACACTCTTCTTCGACTCTGCTAAGAGTAGCCTTGATAGGAGAGTTTTGAAATTGGTGCATGGAGGCAGGCCTCCAGTCCTTGCCTTTTTCAAATTGTTTATCAAGTGACTGACGGTTCCATGTACTAAGGTAGATGTTTGACCTGGCTTTCCCAGCAGGGTTATCCCCAGACTTTTTGCTTTTTGGCCTCCTGTTTTGGACCCTGTTTTTGTTGGTTTCATGACTCTAGGCACTTTACCACTGCTTATCAGTGCTAAAGTCCATATGCTCTCCCTGTAAATTTTGTTTATGGATTGGTGATCCCATGATTGGCATATTTGATTTACTGGTAAGTCCCTAGTACAGTGCGCTGTGTGTGCCCAGGGCCTGTAAATCAAATGCTGCTAGTGGGCCTGCAGCATTGATTGTGTCACCCACAGCAGCAGCCTGTAAATATAACTCAGACCTGCCACTGCAGTGTCTGCGCATAGTTTTTTACTGCCATGTCGGCCTGACAAGTGCACCCACTTGCAAGGCACTAACCTTCCCTTTTCTTACATGTGAGTCACCCCTAAGGTAGGCCCAACGTATCCCTGTGGACAGGGTGCAATGTATGTGATAGGTAGGACATATGTGTGGAAAGTCCTGATAATGAAATACTGCTAATTTTATTTTTCACTATTAAAAGGCAATCTGTCCAATAGGATAGAATGGGAGTTTATTTATAAAATCTTATAAATATAACTTCGCATTGGGACAAGATAGAAAGATGGAGTTTAGTATGCCTGAACTCAGAATATAAAAATGCATCTTTCAGTAAAGATGGTGTTTATATTGTGTGTTTGAAAATACCACTTTTAGAAAGTGGGTATTTTCTTGCTTAGCCATCCTGTGTGCCTCTGCTGGTTTGTGTATTCACTGTCTGGCTTTGGAGTGACAGGAGTTGGGTAGGTGCATTCTCTCAGACAGCCACTGGGGGGGAGGGTGATGTGTCTTGCCTTTCCTGAATGAGTCAGGGCTGGGCTGCATAGACCTGGGCTGCATTCAGGGTAGGGGGAGGAGTTTTCACTAGCACCTAAGTATACCCGGTCTGCATTTAGAGTGGTGGTAGGAGATTTCCCTTGCACCTGAATAGGCCCTGTCTGCCTTACACACTGCTGTCTCCACCTCCTGCCAGGAAGCTGCACCAGAGAGGACATAACTGGTTTTGGCTGGGCAAAGAGCTTTTCTGCCACTAGAGAACAAAGGAATTTGTGCTATAAAAACTGGGGCTGACCCCGGAGGTTTAAATCACTGCTGATCTAAGGAACCGGCCAGGAAGAAGGACTGGGAAAGCGGGAGGAGGAGTACTGTCCCTGTACTGTGTGCTGTTAGGGTTGGCCTGCAGTGGTTGCTTCTGTCTTGGGTATGGAAAGGACTGGACTGTGCTTTCATCATCCTGCTCTTAGAGTTTTCTCCAAGGGCTTGAAGTAGAGCTTTCCTCCTGTTGGAAGTCTCACGGATAGAAAAGACTTTAAAGATCACTTCTGGGAATCGAGAGGAACCTTTGCCAAGTAGAAGAGCTGGAGAAACTGACGAGGAATACTGCCCCTGTGCTGTTTGCTGTCTGGGGTTGTCCTACAGTGGCTACTTTCTGCCAAGGAAAGCAGAAGGACTTTGCTGTTTTCTGTGTCCCCTGCTTGAGGAAGAACTCTAAGGGCTTGAAATAGAGCTAGCCTCCTGTTCTGAAGTCTCAGGGACACAAAAACTTTACCCCCAGCCTCCCCTGAACTCCTTTGCTGGGAGTTCTGACCTGCTGAGAGGTATGTGCCAGTGTTCTGGACCTCCGGAGGTTATTTTGGGACTAGAAACTACAAGAACTGTGAAAATCGACGCATCGCCTGTTTCTGACACATTACAGCGGTGCAAAAATAATTTTCCGATGCATCTTTGCTAACGGAGAATCAACGCAGTGCCTGCTAGTGGCTGAAGTGTCTGCCGTGCAACAAATCCTGTGCACCGATCTCTGACGTCCAAGATCACCGCTCCGATTCCGACGAAGGCCCTGTTGTGGAAGAACTGACGCATCGAGGGGACGAGGCTGAAATCATCGCAGCGCGTCCCAGGTCTGCATGTATCGCATCATGCCGGATTGTCAAGCATCGAAGCATCAAGTCTGTCGCATTATTGGGGGATGCAGTAAGAAACCGACCCTTTACCTCCCCACGCACTTAAGAAACCAACGCATCACCTCCTCTCCGGTAAAGAACCGACTCATCACCTCCCCAGCGCATTAGTGAGGAAGCAAAGCATCACCTCCCCTGGAGCAAGGAACCAACGCATCACCTTCCCTGAGTGTAAGGAACCGATGCATCAGCTTCCCTGCGACCCTTTTTGCTTACATTTTTTGACACATCCAAGGTACTTTGTGTAAAAGTGTTGCATCCAACATTTTCTTGGAACAGAACTGTTTCTACCTTTTAAGAGTCATATTTTTAGTGCTGTATTGTGGATTTTTGTTGTTTTGGTCTTGATTTTGGTTTACATAAAGATTACTTATTTTTCTATACTGGTGTGGTGTCCATTTGTAGTATTTTCACTGTACTACTGTATGTGTTCACAAATGCTTTACACACTGCCTCTGAGATAAGACTGTCTGCTCATGCCAAGCTAGCAGAGGTGTGATCAGGGGTTATTTTAGAAGTGTATCCCCCTTATCCTGACTAGGAAGAAGGGTCTCTACTTGGACAAAGGTGCAAACCCTTGCCAACTAGAGACCCCAACAGTTGAGTTGCAAACAGAAGAGGAAGTGCAGGCAAATTAATAGGGCAAGCTGAGCCAGAGCAGAGCTAAGGTCAGGCTTGACTTTTAGAGTCCATGCACTAGCCAAGCCATGAAAACGTCTGGCAGGTATATCGGGCGAGAAACATAATGTATAAATATTAACCCTGGGCGTAGTTCGCGAAGTAGCGCTATGCGTAGCTACGCGAAGTGCACTTCGCACTACGCGAGCTACGCGTAGCTACGCAAACTGCGTAGTGCACTGTGCAAAATGCTGTTCGCACTGATTGCACAGTGCCGGATGCTTGTCAGCACTGTGCAAGCAGTGAAAACTGCATCTTGCACAGTGCAAGCGGTCGTTTTCTGCCGCCTGAGTAGATTTCTACTCGAGCGGCAGTTTTCTCAACGCGGACTGGTAGTTTCTCATTGCGAACGATCGCGAGCATACGCGACCACTCGCAATGAGAAACCTGACCTCCCCACGTTGAGAAGCTCGCCGGGAGGTTTATTTTCCACACTCACGATCAGCAACTTGATGTTGCTGATCGTGAACGAGGAAAAAGTCTCTCCGGGATGTCATTTTGCTTGCTCACGGTCACCAACTTGACGTTGAGGACCGCGAGCAAGCAAAAAATTACCACTGCACTACGCTACGCTACACTACGCGTGTTTGCACTGTGCTACGTGCAGTTCACGTAGTGCGAAGTAGCGCAAACTACAGCGTAGTGCTTTGCCCAGGCTTAATAAATATGATAGTCTTCTCAAACTTAAAAAAAGTGTGCTTCTTTAACATGCGGAAGCGTTCCACCGTAGTTATTCAGATTATATCATTGCATAGACGGACATTTATTAAACGTTTTTAAACATGAACTTAAAAACATCAATGGCTCACCCCCCACACCCCAAACACAATGCTATTAGTGAATTTCGAGACAAGTCAGTAGGCATCTAAGCCCTGAACATGGCCTAGAATCTCATTATAGATGGAGCAACATCCTGCTGACGCACGGCACTGGGCGCAAAGCTGTCACAACCCACTACATTGTGCTGCAGTATCAGTTGTCATGCGACCTTCGTCAACACTAGGGACAAATGGGAGCAAGGCCTGAATGTGGTGATCCAGATAAAAAATGGGTAGAGCCTAAGGCAAATGCTAAACTAGTATCCCGCAGCTCACGATTTCAATTTATTCAATTCAACTACTTGCATCAAACCTATCTCTCGCCGAGGCATATTGGGCGTATGTTTGCACATGCGTCCTCCCTTTGCCGTAGGCGCCTCAAGCCCACTTTTACCACATCGTGTGGGAGAGCCTTACATAGGGAGACAAATCATCTGAAATGGGGGGTGGGACTTCCTTTCACTAGTGTATTGTTGGAAGCCTGTAATGGTCCTAGAGGCCTACTGTTTATTGAGTACTAGCAGAGGTCAGTGGTTTGTCAAGTTATCACTCAAAAAGTTATTTTTGACTCAGTCCATCTGGTGTTTGCTGAACCAGCCATGTGATCCTCGTGAAGGGTCCGAAGGGAGAGAATCGACCACCATCAGTTATACTGGTGGCTATTACTGAGATAATGTGTGTTATGTTCCGCAACAAGCAATAAATAGCTATTTAAATTTTTTAAAATGGATGGAGCAACATTATGGTCTATTAAATCAGACATTAGAGGTTCTTGTACAGCGCACATCCTGCATTCAAGTATTAGAAGTGCTCTCATAGGTGATAATAAAGAAAAATGAGGCTCTGTGAATTAAAACGTTTGCCTTGGATCACACAATTTGCACAAGGGGAAGCTGGTATTGATTCCAGGCTATCTGATTTCACATTTTGCAATTCAGCCACCAGATAGATATCTCTGTCTCTGTCTCTCTCTCTCTCCTGCTTTACATCAAAGGTCACTGTTTTCCCTTTTATTCTTGCTGCATGGTGAGACGCTAACACTGAATTAACAGACACCACTCAAGGTCCCAGATCCCAACTACCAAGCCAAGATTGCATTTATTTGGGGGTGCCAGACCCCAAACACTGCACCTCAAGCTATGCGCCTGGTGGCACCAATCAAGGCACACTATCCACTCTGTCTGCAACCAATCAGAGCACTGCAGCTGGAAAAGGAGGAGGGCACAAGGCAACCAAAGCCACGCCCTGGCCATGGCCTCAGAAGGCCTCGGGAATGATGTTTTAAATATGAACCAATGTTTTCCTGGAAGCAAATGATAGGGTGTCGCTACAGTAATGTGCATTTATATAGTGTTTGCAGCATCATGGCGCAGTAAATAGCAGGTTATACTATTACCCAGATGTGGATTGATGACATTCTGAATGTCTAAAAGGTGAACAATGCATTGGACAGATCGTTCAGTGACAGGTGCATTAACCTGGTGAGCATCCTTTTGTGCATCACATTTTACCTCATGACAGATGAAGGACAGGGCAGCTCTGGGTAGCAATCAACCACGGCTTGCTGCTGTGCTCTGACTCTCAGCTTGTCCCCCTCTGGGACCTCAGCCCTCAGCCTGGATGAAAGGCAGGGCTTTCTCGTTAGTGATAAGTGGCAGGGAGCAGGCGGCTCGATCAGATAAGATCATATCACAGCTGAGATATTAAAAGCAAAGTGGATTGCATTTTCTGCCACTTCTTCCCTCCAGATAGCGAAATGGATCGATAACTCCAATATTTCTGTTCGAGATTTTCTTTTAGGCCCAGGCAGCCTTTATTGGCACCAACATCCTGTGCATTTCTTTGGAGCCATTGATGTGTGATGTGAAATGTTACATTTGTTTTATCACTTCATGTTAGGTAATATGATGATGCACTCTATGTTGGTATGGTGTTGTATGATGTTATGTTATATCACACTGTTATATGATTTATTTTTTGTGGTTCTATATAGTGCAAGCCAGACTAATATGGGGGCATATCAACAAGGGCCTTATCTCTGGTATTTTGGCTTTAAAAGCCAAAAAAAGTGGAGATAAAACTTTTGCCCTATTTACAAGTGGGTGCTAACATGCATTAGCGCATGTTGGCACCTGTTTTCCCGATGCCTCGCTTTGCATCTCTAATGAGATGTAAAGTGAGTGTCACTGGGCAGTACTGCTTGTAAATTATCGTTGATGTGCACATCACGATATTTACAAGGACACCCACGCATTTTAGCAGACGTTAGTTTTTGGAGAAAACCACGGTTTTTGTCAAAAACTAACATCTGCTAAAATGCTGACTTACTCATCCCTAACATAGGGGGTGGATTATGCTGCTACGACCACAGGGTCGTATCAGCAAGGTTATCGCCGTTTTCCATGGAACATCGCTGGAAAACCAGCGATGTTCCATGAAAAACACCGCTATCGCTGGAATAATTATCGCCATTGCTCTATGCGTTGTTAATGCAGCGCTAGCATGGCGATAATTTCCAGCGATCGCCGGCGATAACAAATCTCACGCTAAGCGCAGCCAGCGATAGTTATCGCTGCCACTTGATAATATGCCCCATGAGCAGTAAAGCTTACATGTGGAGAAGAAAACACGTACTAGACGTTTCTGTCTGCATAATTATAGTAATGAATACATTATTATACAATCTAGTGAATACATTGTTATACAACCTAGTGAAGGAGATTGTGAGAAAATGCCACCTTTGTGTAGTGGCTGTTGTTTTTTTGTTGGCTGGTGCAGCAGGTTCTTAAACTTGCACATTGGGGCACTGTTGTCCTGTACCCGGGGTATACGCTCTGAGATGGTAAAACTGGCTAAACCCCAATTGGCAAAATTAACTTGCCAGAAGAAAATGGTTTGTGGTGCAGAAAATACACCAAAATGGGGACTGTAGCATGCATTATGACATCCACCGGGCTGACCAGTTAAGATGGCTTCAGGCCTATGTGTAGCTTGACTGCTGTAGCTTTTAAACCTGCAGGCACGCCTGTCAAAATAACCATTTTTGATAGGAAGGAACCATGCATTGAAAGATTAAGTAGGCCACCGCTAAGTAGGCTGTAGCCCACAAAGTAAGGTACCTAGCATTTAGGAATGAAGATGCAAGAAATTCAAGTTTGGCATATTCCTATAGCGACTAGCCCTCTAAAGTTATTTTCACTGTATAGGGTTGCAGCTGTTTCTATTAGAAAAACTAAAGTACAGGTAAAATACTAGTGATATCACTTTGCTTTAGAATAAGCTACAGGGACCACTGATTTTAGTATTTCTAAAAATCTAGTTAAGTGGTGAAGTTGGATTTTTGACAAACCTCCAGGAGAAGAAGCTTATTATTATTTTCATACCGGAAGCTCCTGTGGCTAATTAACAACACCCAGTCTGGAGTTGCCTTCCCTGGCAGAGCTTCCCCCTTGAGGAGGTTTGAAAACTGCTCCCAGAGCCAAGACAACATTGTGCTTATTGTCTAGGACAGGGATACTCAAGGCATGTGCCAGGGGCCGTATGAGTCCCTCCTGACCTTTACATGTGGCCCCCAGTCAACAGCAGCTCTGGGCTGCTGTTCACTTGATTCAGCACTAACATTAAAGCTACTTAAATAAGCAGGCAAGCATCTATTCACTGGCTAATTGAAGTTAAAGAAAGTAACTAGGCTGTCCTGCACCGCTTAACTATAAGAACACCTTCGTTTTTAAAGACATCTTGCACCAAAAGTGTAAAAATGTGATAAAGTCTTCAAAATTTAAAAAGTGTTTATTACATTAACATGCAGAACTGTTGCAACTTCATACACCAGATTACTGCAGTACATTGAGAAGTATTTTAGAATTAGTATTAAGATGATTTTAAAAAATGAATGTAGAAACATCCATTCTTTCCTGCATCCTAACAACGTCAGTAGTGAACTAAGAGTCATGTCAGTTGTTATGTGCCCTCTTTGGGTGAACTGAGTTCCTATCATACAAGAACAATAATATAGTTTATTAAATCAAACACAGGAGAAGGATTTATACAGTGCACATCCTGAAGTCATGAATTTCAAGGTCAAAACATTTGTCTAGGATGAGACAATTTGGTTAAGAGGGGAAGCTGGGATTAATCCCAGGTTTTCTGGTTTCACACTGTGCAATTCAGCCACTAGATGTATATGCTTGGCTTCCCGTACAGAAACCTTACTGCCAACAGCACACTCCCCCAAACGCCACCCTGCTGGCCCAAACACTGGCTTAGGAGTTGTACAAAAGTGGCACCTCATCCCCAGGGACTCAGAACACATTGGGGCCTGAGGATTAACAGAAGAAGGAGAAGCCTGCTGTCTGTGACCTGTGTGGGGACCTGAAGAGCTGCATCTGTGGGTCACTGAATTTATGGGTGGTTAAAGGGACATAAAAAGCAGCAAGTGGCCCTTTTCAAGGAATGATAGATGAGCAGTTACAGAGGATCCTGACTAGACCCTGCTGATATCCTCTGCTGGAGTGAGTCCCAACCCTAAGTGCTGTTTCTGACGTCCTTGGAGTCTTAGAAGTGACCAAAGGAAGTTATTACACATAGAAAGAAAATGTTGGGGACGAGCATATTTAATTTTGAGCCATTAGTGGCGCTAGTTTGGTTTCATGTCGTTGGTAATGAGCAATTCAAATAGCATGTCATAATGTTTAGTGCTACCATATGCTTTGGTTAAAGTCATAGCAGCACCCCTGAATTGCAGTGTGTGGGTTGATTTTAAGTATGGTTGAAATCATTGACAGTTCAATCTATGACAATTGTTTGCGGTTTAAGTTGCTGGTTTGTTGTTTTATATGTGTTACCATTTCATTGTAATTTGCACTTTGTTAGATAAGATTGCATGCACTGATTGTATTTTGATTTTTACCAAGTACAATGTACACTTAACTTCATTGTAGAAGGCTCAACTGAAAAGTGTCATCCATCATACATGTGTTACGTTGCGTAAAGGTTAGTAAATTGTTATTGTTAGCATTATTTAAATTTTTTTGCTTTTATTGCAGTTGTCATGTAGTAGAAATGCTGTCTTAATAAGTGTGATAATAAGTGTTGTGTTATGTCTGTGTCCTCATATTTTGCAGATTCTACTGGTGTTTCCCTGGCTGTTATACATGTTCTGGCAATTAATATTTTTAGGGTAGATATGTCTGTTGCTTCTTCAGGAAGGGTTGTTATAGTATTGTTTAATACTGTTTCTGTTGCCTTTTGTGATCTTGTCCTGGCCTCTTTTAGGTCTTTGTATAATATTTTTGACTTCAATTTCACTAATGTTTGGGTGATGGTTATGTTCTCTAACATTTTCAACAATCTAGGGGTTTAGTTATGAGGGGGTTGCGCCACTGGAGTGTTACTTTTGCTGACGCTCTGGTGGTTTAACCCCTTCGCTGCGGGGGGGATGGGGAAAGGCGCAGCACCTCGGTGCTCGTGACGAGCCTAGCTCGTCATGAGTCACAGTGGAGCTGTGCTCATGACGAGCTGGGCTCATCACGACTCCGCCCACTGATTAATTCGCCCGCACAGGTGGGGAATCAATCACACGGCCGTTATGACGAGCCCAGCTCGTCATGAGCACAGCTCCACTGTGACTCATGACGAGCTGGGCTCGTCATGAGCATGGAAGAGGTTAAGCCTTCAATCATATCTATGTGGTGACGCAAAGCCATTCTGCGTGGCTTTCCATGGCCTCCTAGATGTTGAGTAAGACAAAGCAGCACAACGCTGCCATGCCTTACTCTGCGACAAGGAGGCGTTCCATGGGTTTTGTGGTGGGTTTTCCAATGCAGCAGCCATAGATTTTGACGCTGACCCAGATTTACTTAATCCCATAAACCTCGGGCAGCACCAAAACCTTACACCTCCCCAGACCAGGCATAATGAGGATAAATCTTTTTATCTCTACTCGCTTTTTCCTCTTTCCATGTGTGCTGCATTCTGCACACATGGAAAGAGGAACACGCCTCTTGGGATTGTTTTTGTGCAGGAAGGTGCCCCTCAAATGCCAACAAAATGGCTGAGGCTGGCTCCATTTTCAAATCACCAATGAATCAGAATCAGCAATACATGTCCGCACCTTAGCATTATTTGTCGCTCAAATATCAAATTTACATATGTTACAGAGAAAGGAATACATTTGTTCACGATCAGACGTTTGACATTTTCTGATATGACAAAAATTTGGTTCCAAAACAGCTCATTTAATTTTGTGTTCACAAAGTGATTTTCTACAAACAAGACGCTGTCATTCCTTCCAAATGCTAGTGTGTTTTTTTAGTTGGTAAAATCAGGAATTGGGACCCAAATGCAGGCTTCTTGTTTCCACATGTCCATCTTTCACAATCACATGCTAGGCAGCAGAGTCTTGCATTGGACATATAGTGGTAGCCACCTTATGTCATGTGTGCACAGTACCTTATGTCAAGATGCCCATTAGAAGCCTTTGTTCACTGTCATATGTCAGGGATGGCATAACCGATAATTATGACATTTTCACAAAAGTATACCATATAACGGGGACCTCATGACCGGGCATCCATCAATAATGGCCAACATCATATCTAGAATGTCCTCAATATGCCATTAAGGATGACATTTTGCCAGGGCCTCAAAAGGCCTAGATTGTTACAATAAGATGGTTCTTTGCCTTTTTTCAAAGCCCTATTGTTGCCACCAGACATCAAAGGTGTAGGCCAGCAGATGCTAGGTATGGTTACAACCGTATGCAAGAGGGTTGTTCCTTTCAACCAAGGCGCTTCGACAAATCACAACGCTGCGTTGCAGGGTTGTGATTGGCTTAGGGGAGCCTGTGTGCCCGGGTGCTTCGGAGGAGAAGAGGCGGCGGGCGGCCGTTCAAAGGTAAGTGTTTTTTATCTTAATCCCCCCACCACACCACCCTCGCCTGGTTACAGGCGTTACCTGTGCTTCTGTTGGTGAGCTGCTCATCACTACACATGCACTGTGTAGTGACATTACTGTGACAGCCTTCGGTCACTCAGAGGGAGAGGAACTCCTTCAAAACCTTCTGAGATCTACAAAAGGCTGGAGTTCCAGCACCTCTGAGGAGCAGCTCTGGGCTTCTGTTAGAGATTTTCCCCCCAGTCCTGTGAATATACCAGGAGCATAGATACCAGTGGTGCAGCCGGTGCAGTGCACCAGGGCCAGGAGGGGAGGGGGCTCGGTCTGCCCTGCACTGTCACAATTATTTTTGATGCTTTTAAACTCTGCTTTAAGCGTCTGCCCAGTCGATTTAGTATTTAATTTTTACCATTTAAATGTCAAAGGCTAAATCCAAAGATGTTCTCTAGGTAACTGTTGCATAGTGACCGACATTAAAATGTCTGCTAAATGTTCCTTGATAAAGTCTAACATTTATTTTATTTTTTTGTATATTTTTCAGCTAGTGAAAGAATATTTTCTTTGACCATCTGTTTCTCTTGATCATTATTTCCGAGGAAACAACCCCAAAAATCCTGCCTGCCGTCCATTCTCTCTGCATATCTCTCTCACCCCAGCAGGTTCCCTTTAGAAATATCAGTGCACAAACTTGTCTCTCTTCGGGGATACTAGTGGATGCAATTTTTATCCCTCAAGGCTTCCGTGCACGCATATTTCTGTGACACTTAAGCATGCACCGTCCGCCAGAATCTCAGTGCACGCATCAGTCTGTCTCTTGTAACACTAGTGCATGCACCTTTTTTCCCTCAGGGCATCAGTGCCCGCATCAGTCTGTCTCTTGTGACACTAGTGCATGCACCTTTTGTTCCTCAGGGCAGGGCTTTAAGTGGGCCGGGTCTCACCAGTTTTTTTAAAGGGGAAACAGCCTTTACCACGAAGCATTTCCTACGCATTACCTTTACAACGATACACTTACCTCGTAAACGTCTTCACAACGCGTAATGCTTCAACGACCATCTTCACCACGCAAGCAACGTCATCACGGAACAACGTCATCCTAATCCGAAAAAAAGCATCAGTCCGTTTTCAGTTTCGGCGGAGACCTGCAGAAAAAGGAAAAAAAAAGAAGAATGTGGGCTTGGGGGGGGTCTCCCCCCCCAAAAAAAGAAAAAGAGGAGTAAAGGTAAAATCGAGGTGACGGCAAAGCGTGGAAAACACATTCCGTTGTAACGCATGCGTGGTAAAGGCATGCGTTGCAACAGAATGCGTAGTAACAACATATATTCTTTTTAAAGGGGGCCTCGAAACAGGTATCTATGGGCTCTATTTTGTCTATTTTTATACGGCTCTATTTTGTGCCCTGGCGGTCTGTTTTTTTCCGGACTGCAGTGACAGCAGGTACATCATGTGCGCATGCTCACACTGCTCACTTCTCACTAGTGGAGAAGTTAGGACACAAAGTCAGGCCTTGTTAGTGGTGTAGGGGAAGAGAAATCTTTTTCTCTCTGGATTTCTCTTCACTTTTTGAAACTCAGGAGCAGCAACATGGTCGTGGTGTCACCAGGGCTTTAAGTGGAAGCTTATTCAATATTATATACAAGCCATAGTTGCTTCTTATTTATCTAATGCAACTAACAACCATTGACAAAGCCAATAGTCCTGACTTGTTGTAGGTATGATGTTACTTGTTATATACATCATATATCTGGATGCAATGACAGAAACAGCAAACTACTAGTCAGGCGGCACACTATGCTAAGCACAGATTTTTAGCTTACGGATTTTTAAGCCACGCCCTTAATTACATTGGCCACGCCCCCTTGAGAGACCCCCCCAGTTCTTTCATTCCACTTAAAGCCCTGCCTCAGGGCATCAGTACACCCATCAGTCTGTCTTTTGCGACATTCGTGCAGGGACTTTGGTCCCTCAGGGTATGAGTGTACACTTCTGTCGGTCTCTTGTGATATTAGTACATGCACCTTTTGCCCTTCAGGACATCCGTGCATGCATCTGTCTGTCATGACACTAGTACGTGCACCTTTTGTCTAATGACACTTGTGCATGCACCTTTTGGGCCTCATTTATGAAGGACTTGCGCCACAGTTGCGTCACTTTTCAGTGACTCTGCAGCGGCGTAATCAATGCGCCACACTGCACCTTTGGAGCAAATTAATGCATCTAGGCAGATGCCCTACTTTGTAAAGGTCTGAGCGACATTATACCATCAGCTATAATGTATGTAGGGTGGGCGTTCCCCCATAAAAAAGCCTCACAGAAATGGCGCAGTGAAATTTAAGTGATTTCACTGTGCCAATCCTATGACTTGACTCCGTCACAATCGTTATGCCTGCTTCCAGTAAGCGTAAGACTGACGCAGGCCCTTTCACATGGGACTTGCCCATGTGTAATGACACATTGCTGGAGTTGCGTCAGTTATCCGATACACTCCAGCAATGTGTCATTATTGCGCCACCAGATAAGTCAGGATTCCTGACATATCTGTTAAGTCCTTGTGACAAGGAGCTTCGTAGTGTAAATATGGCGCATCCATGGTGTTGCAAGGATGGCGCTATGAATAGTGTTGCATCGTTGTTTTTGCCCAGCGATGCACCACCTTTCATAAATGGGGCCCTTTGTACTTTTGGACATCAGTGCATGTATCTGTCTGACTCTTGTGACACTAGTGCACTAGGTGTTCCATAGCTGTGCATGGATGCCTCTTTCCGAGTGCACCTCACTCAGAATAGGCCACGTTGCACGGCATGCGTTTAGAACGCATGCCATTACAACGCAGTCATTAGAACAACCGCGTTGGTACATCGCAGACCATTACAACGCAAGTCATTACAACGACTTGCTGTAGGGGGGGGCGCTGGATGTTGGAATAGTATAATTTACTATTCTAACTCCAGTCTGTGCAACAGTAGGGAAGTTGCTGGATTTAAAATCCAACACCTTCTGCCCAATACAGCAAGTCGTTGTAACAGCTTGTGTTGTAATGGCATGCGATGTAACAACGCGAATGTTGTAATGACCACATTGTAATGGCATGTGATCTGTAAACATCGTTGTAAACAATGTTTACCCCTCACTCATGATCCACAGTACTGCCCGCTATCCCGGGGCTACGCCTGCACAACGGCTCTCACTACTTATGCACCTCAGTCTTGGAGTAATGTGCTGCATGCTCCTCCCCTGCATGGCCTCACACTGCTCTGCCACTACAGTGTAGGCAGGATCTTGTAGACTGCCTTCTTTTGGGGCTGCACACAAGCTTTCCATGGCACCTCAAACCTAATTTGGGGAAAAGCAGTGGTAATGTCCCTTTTATGTTTCTACTTATATTCATTGCTTTATTACCCTGGGCATGTTTTTCTACATTTTTTTCTTACGTCCTTTCTCTCTTCCCTCTCTTTTAATAGTGTATTGGTTTCTTTACAGTTAGCTAGAAAATGCTCTATTTATGTATTTGAATGTGTGCACGTGCAAGTGCACTATGTAGTGAGAACTGAGGAATATATTTATTTATCAAGTAGTTGCGTCACCAGTGCACCACGCAACGGGACGCAAGATCGACGCAACTCTTAAGTTACATTTATCAAGCCACGCACGGACACCTTGTGTGGCCATTCATAAATCTAGAGTACTGCAACACAGTGCAAATTGCTGTGTTGCGTTACTATGCCCCAGCGAGGAGTTCCGACGGTGGAGCGTGGGTGCTCCTACTGGCGTGTTCTCATATTTCACGACACTGTTAGACCTGGGAATGCTATAAAATGCTACATCTTCCCAGTGGAAGCGTAACAAGGAGAAATATCTTCGTTACTTGCTCATTTTATGTGTGTTGTATTCTGCAGCACACATAGAAAGAGGAAAATGCCTCAGGGGATTGTTTTGTACAGGAAGGTGACCCTTCCTGCATGAAAACAATCCTGCTAACAACACCAACACACTTGCCTGCATTGGCCAAAAGGGCGCCAGTGCAAGGAAAGGAAAGGCATGCATGAAATTATGTTGCTGCATGAAATCTACCTAAATATGCCCCTACTCTTTTCTTACTTCAATCGTTTCTCCGGCTGTATTTCATAATCCATATATCATTTGAAGATGATTAGAACAAATGAAACTTTCATTGCAAAAAATTACTTAAAGCTAGGAAGTCAGGCACTAGTTCTAAACAGGATTGGTTATGAGAAAGCTCCCCTAACAGGCTCCCTAAATCCAGCTTGGCAATAGGGGTGAAGGTTCTATTGGTGCAGCAGGTGTAGTGGCACTGGATCCCAGAGACCGCGGGGTTCACTCAACCCTGATTACACAGCAGCCATAGGGCAGTTTCCTTCCTTGCAGTGGGGCCCATGACCCACTTCCAAGCCATGAGAATGAACTACCTCTGCATGACAATTCACTCATTTCTGAATGGAATGTTTGTTAATGATATCGCATGTCAATCATTCCAAAGTGCAATAAAAGGCTTTTTGGCAAAAACTGAGACTTCCTTAAATTCAAAGCAAAATCCAACATGTGAGAGAAAAGGCTTCTTTTACAGTTGCTTGCTGTTTCTTTTAAAGACCACTTTCCTAATGGAACCTATAATGGAAATGTAGTTTTTTTTAATGCACTTTTATCAATCAACTAGAATGGAGAGTCCGTTTCTAATGCACTTTTATCAATTAACTATGATGGAGGGTCCTTTGTAAGGGAAGTGAGAACACCAGCTTCCCTTTCCCAGGATTACATTTACTTTTGATAAAGGAAATAAATACAGGCCCCTAGTGTATTCAAATCTAACTTATTAAGTACAAAATAGTTTGATATAACAAAATGAAACTGTAACTTTTTTTACATATATATATATATATATATATATTCACTGAAAAAACCATAGGTTTCACACACGTTATAGTTAGGAATTAGCATTTAAAAAACCTTGCAAATTCACTGAAAAAACCATAGGTTTCACACATGTTATAGTTAGCTGGGCATTTCCCTCGTAAAAAACCAATGAAATTCCCCCGTTATAGTTAGTGCAGGCAACTATAACTCACGCGACCGCAATCCTCTGCTGATGACGTCAGATATTGCATCACTGTATTTAGACACTTATTTACCCATGTCTTCTTCCATTCATCTTTAGCTATACATATATTACATTTTTTTTTTTCAGAAAGACACATATGTCATCATTGATGTAATATCATGGGGAAAACGTGTTTTGGGACCCCCCCTTTTTCTCGGCC
Source organism: Triturus cristatus (assembly GCF_964204655.1). Lineage (NCBI taxonomy): Eukaryota > Metazoa > Chordata > Amphibia > Caudata > Salamandridae > Triturus > Triturus cristatus. The sequence continues at coordinate 86,418,995 of NC_140593.1, read as the reverse complement.
CCCACTTGACGAATCACCCCGAGACTTTCAGGGTAGGAGCGGAGCGGAGCGCCCCATTAGTTTTGAAAATTTCGCGAGGATTCGTCAATCGGCGCCAAAGGTATTCAAAATAGAATTTTGAGATTTCCTATGGAAACTCGGTCCTAACTATAACTATCTACTGGCGACCGCCAGTAGATAATATATATATATATATATATGAACCAACAAACGCCCAAAGCGGATTTCAGAGGCACTCACAGCTTGCCTGCCATCCGGCGTATTATCACTCCATCTGCTCCCAATCCCAAAAACAAATCGGGCCAACGCGTTTCAAAGCTTGACGCTTCTTCTTCGGGGCCAGAATTCGCAAACAGCACTTGACTCGTTGCATGAGTAAAAACAACATTTTATTTACTCAGTGGCCCTCTAGTGGGCGTTACCACATTGTACATAGGCATTGTGGGATGCGTAGTCCTAGCAGCGAGTGTCAATCTGCCCTGAGTGGGTGTGCGGTCTGTGACCAATACATCTATTATTTTCCTTAAGTAGGAGCCAGTCTTAGGGGCAAATGTTCGTTAGAGTGGCTTGCTGTACTGAAAACAGACTCGACTTAGTACCAGCCCTCAGTCTCACATCCAAGGTAACGTGATGGTGCTCTCCATCGTGGCAGGGCAGCCACGCAATTAATGAACCAACAAACGCCCAAAGCGGATTTCAGAGCCACTCACAGCTTGCCTGCCATCCGGCGTATTATCACTCCATCTGCTCCCAATCCCAGAAACAAATCGGGCCAACGCGTTTCAAAGCTTGACGCTTCTTCTTCGGGGCCAGAAATCGCAAACAGCACTTGACTCAATGCATGAGTAAAAACAACAGTTTATTTACTCAGTGGCCCTCTAGTGGGCGTTACCACATTGGACATAGGCATTGTGGGATGCGTAGTCCTAGCAGCGAGTGTCAATCTCCCCTGAGTGGGTGTGCGGTCTGTGACCAATAAATCTATTATTTTCCTTAAGTAGGAGCCAGTCTTAGGGGCAAATGTTCGTTAGAGTGGCTTGCTGTTTGCGATTTCTGGCCCCGAAGAAGAAGCGTCAAGCTTTGAAATGCGTTGGCCCGATTTGTTTCTGGGATTGGGACCAGATGGAGTGATAATACGCCGGATGGCAGGCAAGCTGTGAGTGCCTCTGAAATCCGCTTTGGGCGTTTGTTGGTTCATTAATTGCGTGGCTGCCCTGCCACGATGGAGAGCACCGTCACGTTACCTTGGATGTGAGACTGAGGGCTGGAACTAAGTCGAGCCTGTTTTCAGTACAGCAAGCCACTCTAACGAACATTTGCCCCTAAGACTGGCTCCTACTTAAGGAAAATAATAGATTTATTGGTCACAGACCGCACACCCACTCAGGGGAGATTGACACTCGCTGCTAGGACTACGCATCCCACAATGCCTATGTCCAATGTGGTAACGCTCACTAGAGGGCCACTGAGTAAATAAAATGTTGTTTTTACTCATGCAACGAGTCAAGTGCTGTTTGCGATTTCTGGCCCCGAAGAAGAAGCGTCAAGCTTTGAAACGCGTTGGCCCGATTTGTTTCTGGGATTGGGAGCAGATGGAGTGATAATACGCCGGATGGCAGGCAAGCTGTGAGTGCCTCTGAAATCCGCTTTGGGCGTTTGTTGGTTCATATATATATATATATATATATATGCATATATATATATATATATATATATTTATATATATATATATTTCCATTGCTCCGTCGACATGTATTCCAAAAAAGACGAAGATAGACCCAGGTTTGTGTGCTCTTTCAAAGGTTTATTTTCGAGCCCCTACACCATCGCCATTAGGCGTTTCAGCCTCGCGGAGGCCTTGATCACATGATATGTTGAGACAGAGTTTTTTTCAGTATTTAAAGTGCCAGTGCGCGAAAACGTGCGTGTATGTATATGTATATATATATATATATGTATATATATATATGTGATGGATCCTTTCCCCCGGTCCCCAATCCCTCACGCCCACCACCCGGATTACCTCCTCGCCCGCGCTATCCCTTCCAGGACCAACCAAACCGAAGGATCACCAAAGCGTCCGTGACAACGGAGTCCCCGCCCCTCTCTCTCTTTCAGGGTCCAATCAGGAGTAAAAGGACTCGCCCGATGCCCCGGAAGTCCCGCCCACCTACAACCAGAAGACCACAGAAAAGGCGGATCCGAAGAGACTGGCGTCGTCGAAAGATCGTGGCAGGAACTCTCGGCTGGCGATAACGGGGAAAACGAAGACGGAAGCGGAGAACTCGAGGAGTGGTCGGAAGACTGGTGGAGTCCCACGGAGGTAGCTGAAGAGCGGCCGTAACTCGGAGGAGAGTTACGGCGGAGCACGTGAGTACCTTCCACCATACCCTCAGTCTGTTACAGTGCTCTATGTACATACGAAACCCCCCTTGTATATAGCGTCCCTCTCTCTCCACAATCACATTCAGCCCCCTTGTAAATTGTATACAGCACCCTGCACCGTGTACATAGCTTTTTCTCACGACCCTTTCCGAGCATCCTTCCTTTACCAAACCCTTGCCTTTCCTCCTCTTACCCCTTTTCCCACACGGTCTGCTTCCTCCTCTTCACCTTGTGGTCTCGGGGACATTGTCTTCATCTGAACCCCTGCAGGACTAACGGCTCCTCTTTCTTTCTCTTCCGGTCCTCCGAGGAGCACCCGCCCTGTCTACCGTCGCCGGTTGCAACCAAGAACTGAGACATCCCGGAAGTACCGACCCCGACGACCGCGACGAGGGAGTCTTCCCCAACTACCTCTAAACCCTCACCCCCGTGTAAACGGAACTTTTGTTCAATAAAACTACACTATAGCCCACTATATCTGGCCTCCTCGTCTGACTTTCCGGCCCGCAACACCCACACTCCGACAGGTGGTGTCAGAAGTGGGATCAGCTGGAGACATGGAGGCCGTACTACAAAGGATGGCTACCTCCCAAGAACAATTAGGGACATTGATGGAGCGCTTCCTGAAAACCGCCGAAAACGACCGTGGACAGCTCCACGACGTCCTGAAAGGCCAGGGAGACACCCACGAACAAGCCATGGGAAAACTGACCACGGTCCTGGAGCAACAGAGACCCACAACCTCATTACCCTCGGTGGTCCTCCAGAAGTTCGTGCCGGGAGAAGACCCGGATTTCTGCTTTACGAATTTTGAGAGGTTAGCCCAGGCTGCGTCATGGCCTATCGACCGTTGGGGGCATTACCTGGGGCCATTTCTGACTGGCGACTTACAGGCCGCTTATCAACAAGCCAACGTACAAGGCACCACTCCGTATGCGGATATCAAGACGTGCATATTGGAACGATTGGGCATCGATGCAGAGGCCTACCGGGTGAGGTTACGTCAGGTCAAAGAAAGACCACAAGAGACTCCCCGAGCCCTGTCATACCGAATCAAGGACCTGACCTCTCGTTGGCTGAAACCCGAAACGTCCACTAAGGAGGAGATCCTAGAAAAGATACACCTAGAACAATTTCTGTCCTCTCTACATTCCGGTACCCAACGGTGGGTACGTCAGCATTCCCGCCTATCCTTGGATACCGCCGTGGAAATAGCAAGTGCCTACAGTCGAGCACAGGAGACCCCACGAGGCAAGGAGGAACATCCCCAGAAACCCCCTCTCACCACTGGCATCAGACCTCTCCGCCCTCTTCTACCTAAAAGACCAGTAATGAGCCCTTTGTTCCCTACACCGATGCCCACGCGACCTACCAACCCTGGACCCCAATGTTATGGATGCGGGGGCTTTGGTCACATCGCCCGAATGTGCCCCCACAAAGAAGAACCCATGGAGATTGGCCTGGCCAGGAACTATGTTTGTTCCGTACCCGGTTCTGACCCGCCCTCCTTCCACGACCCGTGAACATAAACGGACAAACCCTCACAGCTCTGGCAGACTCTGGATGTCGACAGAGCGTTCTCCGACCCCAGGTTCTGCAGACCCCAGTCGAAACCCCCTCAGGAACGGTCGCCATTCAATGTGTACACGGCGATACGAAGAGATATCCAACCACCCAAGTCCAAGTCCAACATCCAAAGGATCCGGGAACCACCCTCACCGTAGGGCTTATTCCCTCGCTGCCAGAAGAAGCCATATTGGGGAGTGACTATCACGGTTTAACCGGGCTTCTTCAGGACTCCACGGATTCCCTCAACCAATGGTGGGAAGAAGCCCCCTTTCCTCAGGGACTATCCTCTCCAACAACTCAACCCAAGCTCCCGAAAACTAAAGCACAGAAAAAGAAGGAGAAAAGGGACTATGTCGACGTCTTCCCAGCGATCCCGGACGAACATCCCTGGCAGATAGACCAAGAATTTAGAGCAGCTCAACAAGAAGACCCCGTCCTGCAGGAAGCCTGGCTAAGGCGTTAGAACACGAGGATCCTCTTACCGTAGGTCCCTACTTCTACAAAAAACAGGGGTTATTATACCGAAAGGGAGGGGCACATCAAAAGGCCCAACTGTTGATCCCCGGCCCTTTCCGCGAGAAGGTCCTGTTTCTCGCCCATAGCCATCTCCTGGGCGGATATTTTGGTGACGAAAAAACCAGCCAAACCATTCTGGAGAGGTTCTACTGGCCCGGGGTCCACCAACAAGTAAAAACATACTGCCGGGAGTGCCCGGTGTGTCAAAAAAACAGCAGGTATCGACCCCCTCGGGTACCCCTACAACCTCTCCCTATCATTGACATCCCGTTTAGTAGAGTAGGGATGGACATCATAGGCCCCTTGTTGCCCTCTCGTAGCGGCTGTCGATGTGCCTTGGTCCTCGTGGACAACGCCACACGCTTCCCGGAGGCTTTGCCCCTACGACAACCTACTACCCAGAATATAGCGAAAGCCCTCATCTCCGTATTCTCTCGGGTAGGATTTCCCCGAGAGATCCTAACCGATCAGGGCACCCCCTTTGTATCGGCCTTAATGAAACAGGTTTGTTCACAACTGGGGATCAAACAAATCTGGACTTCGGCATACCACCCACAGACCGATGGGCTGGTGGAGCGTTATAATGCTACCTTGAAACAAACGCTGAAGAAGTTGTTGGGGTTGGAAGCCAAAAGGTGGGAAGATATGCTGCCCCTAGCGTTGTTCGCTATACGTTGCAAAACCCAGAGTAGCACCGGTTATTCGCCCTATGAGTTGCTATATGGCCGACCCCCACGTACCCTGTTAGACATGGCTCAGGAAGCCTGGGAAGCCGAACCCAATCGCACTCGCCCCCTCCCAGAATACATAACCAACCTGCAAACCCACTTGGCAATGATGAGAGACATCGTACACCAAAACCTGGAAAACGCCCAGAATAAACAGAAAGTACAGTATGACAAGGGGACATAAAAACCCGGAACTTCTCCGTGGGGGATTTGGTACTGTTGATGATGCCATCCTCCGATCATAAACTCCTGGGGCAGTGGCAGGGCCCGTATTCCGTGCTTCGACAGATAACCCCTGTCACTTATGAGATAGAACTGGATCCTACACGAGCCACCAAACAGATCTTTCACGTGAATCTGCTAAAAAAGTGGGAAGGCCCCCGTTCCGTCCTCTCTAACACCGTAGAACAGGTACCCCTTTCCTTTGCCACCTGTATAAACTCGGAGATACCACCCCAACACTGTCACGACCTCAAAAATCGCCTATACCCCTTACGTCACGTATTCTCCTCGGTACCGGGTCATACGACCATCACCGAACACACCATACCCACGATACTCGGGAAGGTGGTCAGACAAAGGCCATACCGAGTCCCCGAAGCCCTTCGGGCGATTATAAAAGAAGAAACCGAACTAATGCTGCAGATGGGCATAATAGAACCCTCAGTAAGCGACTGGAACTCTCCAATCGTCCTCGTTCCCAAACCTGACGGGTCAGTCAGATTTTGCATCGACTTCCGGGAAGTCAACAAAATCTCATCCTTTGACACGTATCCCCTGCCACGCGTCGACGAGATGATCGAACGCATAGGGAAGGCACAATTCATCTCCACGTTAGACCTCTGTAAAGGGTATTGGCAGATACCCCTCAGGCAAGAGGATAGGAAGAAAACAGCGTTTTCCACCCCTGAGGGGTTGTACCAGTTCCTTGTTCTCCCGTTCGGCCTTCACGGGGCCCCCGCCACATTTCAACGAGCCATGAATCACGTCCTAAGACCCCACACCCAGTATGCGGGGGCATATCTAGACGACATAATCATCTATAGTGATAGCTGGGAACAACACTTGGACCACCTTCACAAGGTCATCACCTCCCTGGGGTCATATGGCTTCACAATCAATCCCGCCAAAACCACCCTGGCTGCACAAACAGTACAATATCTGGGATACCTCCTGGGGGAGGGCCTCATCCGACCCCAATATACCAAAACCGAAGCCATCCGTTCCCTCCCCTTCCCGAAAACGAAAAAAGACCTCCGTGCGTTCCTAGGCCTCCTAGGATATTATCGGAGGTTTGTACCCAATTTTTCACAAAGAGCAGCCCCTCTCACAGACCTGTTAAAAAACTCTGCAGCCACGGAGACAGTGCTCCGAAACCCAACACCCTTATTATGGGAGGCCATTTCCGACCTCAAAAATGCCTTGACCTCTGGTCCCGTACTTGTGAGCCCTGATTACACACGGCCCTTCCTTTTGCAGACAGACGCCTCAGAACAGGGGTTGGGGGCAGTATTATCACAAAAGGACCCGTTTGGTAACGAGAAACCCATTCTCTACCTCAGCCGGAAGTTATTCCCCCGAGAACGCAATTATGCTGTGGTAGAAAAAGAAGCCCTGGCTATTAAGTGGGCAGTAGAAAGTCTCCGCTACTACTTAGAGGGTCGTGAATTCACCATATACACCGACCATGCCCCTCTGGAATGGATGGCCCGAAACAAAGGACATAACGACCGGGTCCTTCGCTGGTTCCTTGCCCTACAACCCTATCGCTTCACCACAGTACACCGAAAAGGGGCAGACCAAGGGAACGCGGACTACCTGTCCCGTTATCCCATGTCCTCAACCGGTACACGAAAGACACCTAGGGGAAGGGGATGTGATGGATCCTTTCCCCCGGTCCCCAATCCCTCATGCCCACCACCCGGATTACCTCCTCGCCCGCGCTATCCCTTCCAGGACCAACCAAACCGAAGGATCACCAAAGCGTCCATGACAACGGAGTCCCCGCCCCTCTCTCTCTTTCAGGGTCCAATCAGGAGTGACGAAGGAGCGGAAGGACTCGCCCGATGCCCCGGAAGTCCCGCCCACCTACAACCAGAAGACCACAGAAAAGGCGGATCCGAAGAGACTGGAGTCGTCGAAAGATCGTGGCAGGAACTCTCGGCTGGCGATAACGGGGAAAACGAAGACGGAAGCGGAGAACTCGAGGAGTGGTCGGAAGACTGGTGGAGTCCCACGGAGGTAGCTGAAGAGCGGCCGTAACTCGGAGGAGAGTTACGGCGGAGCACGTGAGTACCTTTCACCATACCCTCAGTCTGTTACAGTGCTCTATGTACATACAAAACCCCCCTTGTATAGAGCGTCCCTCTCTCTCCACAATCACATTCAGCCCCCTTGTAAATTGTATACAGCACCCTGCACCGTGTACATAGGTTTTTCTCACGACCCTTTCCGAGCATCCTTCCTTTACCAAACCCTTGCCTTTCCTCCTCTTACCCCTTTTCCCACACGGTCTGCTTCCTCCTCTTCACCTTGTGGTCTCGGGGACATTGTCTTCATCTGAACCCCTGCAGGACTAACGGCTCCTCTTTCTTTCTCTTCCAATCCTCCGAGGAGCACCCGCCCTGTCTACCGTCGCCGGTTGCAACCAAGAACTGAGACATCCCGGAAGTACCGACCCCGACGACCGCGACGAGGGAGTCTTCCCCAACTACCTCTAAACCCTCACCCCCGTGTAAACGGAACTTTTGTTCAATAAAACTACACTATAGCTCACTATATCTGGCCTCCTCGTCTGACTTTCCGGTCCGCAACACCCACACTCCGACAATATATATATGTATATATATTACCTACTGGCGGTCACCAGTAGGTAGTTATAGTTAACTACTTTCCATAGGAAATTCGCAACATTCTATTCGCAATAATTTTGGCGCCGATTGACGAATCTTCGCGAACTTTTCAAATCTCGTGGGGTGCTCCGGCCCGCTCCTATCTTGAAAGTTTCGGGGTGATTCGGCAAGCGGGGGCCGAGACAAAAGGGGGGTCCCAGAACATGTTTTCTCCATGCAATAGGAAAACTTTAGACACGGCATGCGCTGGACTGGCGAGACTTTTTGTGAGGGCTTACAAAAATGCTACCATGGCCGGCCTAGAGCTACAGTGCATGTGTGCGGGCCCACGCAGTGCTTGATTGCGATCGCGATCACTTTCACTTTCTCGGCCGCATGGCCGCTTTGATGTTCTCCGTGAGCCAATGCTTGTTTCTGAATGTTGTGTTTCTAAACACGCTCGGCTGTAGGCCTTTTCTGTTTCCAATCGCATCCCAACGCATCCACACAATGGGAGCTACGGCGCCCCCACATCCCCCAGCAAGGCTTTCTCGTGTTCATGCCATTTATTTTTGTCAAGAGCCGAGCCATAGAGGTTCTGACTGCCATAACTGCCACCATGTGCAGCCCACTGTGTGTTTGGGCAACTACCCGCGGGGCACCAGCGTACTACAGATCTACGAAATCCAACATGGAGAGGTGCAGCTGCTAAGTGAGGTCAGAACTATGGGCAGGGTAGGTGGGACACTGTGCAGAACAGCTATTAGCTGACCTCCTGTTAAGATGGGGACTTTAGGCTATTTTGTTGTTCACACCACCTGTCAAGCTTGCTTTTAAATGCCTTCACTTGACTTGTTTTCCAGAGCAGTCACACTCCCTGGTCGAGCAAATCATTCTCAGATCCATGCCCCTCCAGCAGGTCTCCCTTCCCCCACCACTCCTGCTGCAAATATAAACAAGCAATGGCATAGCCAATAGGTCTCGCATTTGGGACCTAATAAGTGTTTACCATGCAACAGTTGATGTTGTGGCACCAAGGATATTGTGCTGGATAACTAAACACTTATAAGGTACCAAAGGCGAGACCTTTTGGCTATACAATGCTTGTTGTTAAATGGTGTAAATCCGTTCAGTAGTTCATGAGAAATTAGAAAAAGAAAAAGTTTCAATATCTGGGTAGAGCCTGACCACACATCTCATCGTGAGATCTGATTGGCTGTCAGCACTTCATCCAAGAAGTGTTGGCAACCATCTTGAGACCAATATACATGATAGCACCTCATTAAAAAGCATTGCAGTTAATAGAAGGTTTTAAGACTTTAGTTACATTATAAATCATTTGTTGATGGTACCATACTCATTTTAGGAATTGTGGTGTGTTCTAAGGTGATTTTACCATGTGAAAAAGCCTTATGCTGGGATATCATGAATCATGTTTGAAACAAAACTATTTTCTCATGCTTTTCCCACAGAGGTTTGGAAGGTGATCTATAAGCTAAACTGAGAGCATATTTTCTGTAAATTCACATTATCTTTCTCAGTCATGTGAGAATGAAGTCTGACATTCTCAGTAAAACATGTATATCCAACAAGGGCAGAGACTGTCAGTTGATTCCTTTGTGTGCTACTGCAGCTTCCCAGAGTGTTCTAAAGAACAACTAGAGTGCTAACAGTCTAACTTATGACAAAAGTATGGCACACCTGAAGCCATCTTGATTGGAATAAAGTGGTAACACTTAAAACATTTAATTTGCAAACGAACAAAATGAGGGGGTTCATTTTACCATAGAAATTATTATTAGTGCTACAGAAAGAAAAATTAGGGCACATTTTGACTTCTCAAATCCTCTTCTATTTCATTAAAATATTCTGACATGCAGACTGAAACATGCACTTTCAATACCAGCAGCAGACTTCCCTGGTGAGCAGTAGCTTTACTACAGTGATGTAATAAGCAACTAGAGTGCCAACATTCTGAATTTATGGCAAATGTGTGACACATCTGAATGCCTTCTTGATGGAATCAAAGTAAAAAACTAAAAGTATTTCCTACTGAGGTGGCTGTGGTAAATGAGGAAATTAGGAAACTTCATAACAAAAAGTCTCCCAAGATGGCCACCAGAGACAAAAGAGCCCAAATGTAGCACAAATATCACCCAAATGTAGCCCAAGTATAGCCCAATGACAGAATGTCCCAGAGTGTTCTAAAGAAAAACTAGAGCGCTAACAGTCTTACTTATGACAAAAGTATGTCACACCTGAAGTCATCTTGATTGGAATAAAGTGGTAACACTTAAAACATTTAATTTGCAAAGGAACAAAATGCGGGGGTATATTTTGCCATGGAAATTATGATTAGTGCTGAAGAAAGAAAAATTAGGGCATATTTTGACTTCTCAAATCCTCTTCTATCTCATTAAAAAACTTGTGACATGCAGACTGAAACATGCACTTTTAATACCAGCAGCAGACTTCTGGGTTGAGCAGTAGCTTTACTACAGTGATCTAATGAGCAACTAGAGTGCTAACATTCAGAGTTTATGGCAAATGTGTGACATATCTGAATACCTTCTTGATGGAATCAAAGTAAAAAACTAAAAGCATTTCCTACTGAGGAGACTGCAGTAAATGAGGAAATTAGGAAACTTCATAACAAATAAATCTCCTAAAATGGCTATCAGAGACAAAAGAGCCCAAATGTAGCACACATATCACCCAGATGTAGCCCACATGTAGCCCAATGACAGAAGTGTGCAAAATACTTTTTATGTTTAGTGTTTTTGCAGTGTTATATAGACTTGTCAGGTATTGGAGTGCTTTACATGAACATTGGTTACATCACACAAGAACAAATTCATTTTGGTTTAAGACATGGGGAGATTAAGTGATTTGACCAGAATCACAGAATGTCCAGCTGAAGCAGAAACTCCAACCTGGTTCCCCAGTTGCAAAGTCTGCAGCTCTGGAAGTAACACCACATCCTCTCCCCTAAGTGCAACATTTAATCAAGTGGTCAACTGGATAAAAAAACATAAAGATAACAAATAATTTAAAAGTGCTTTGTCGCTATTTGAAAACTCAGAAAATATGTCCTCATTTTAGTTTTTTAGAGCACTAACCATAATTTTGATGCAAATAAGACCCTCTCATATATGTAATTTCTAAAGGAAATGCTCTAGGTATTACAGTTTTGATTACATCAAGATGACGTCAGGCGTGCCACACTTTTGTAATAAATATAGAATGTTAGCAATCTATTTGTTCATTAGGATACTGTTGAGAGGCAGAGGCCAGGGGCACAGACTCTGAAAATTGAAGGCAGGTAGGAGGGTGCAGAGGCAACAATTTGACCACACTGGGCAGGCAGTAAGGGCAGTGGCAGCAAAACAGACTATGGAGGGCAGTGGGAAGGGGGGCAGGGGCAACAAACCAACAATACAGGACTGGCAAGCGAGGCTGTGGCACTATAATAGACCATTGTGGGCAGAAGGAAGAGGCAGTGTTAGTACAACCATACATGCCAACAGACCCAATTCAGTCAGGAAACGTCCAATGTTTTTAAGCTCAAATGGGCTTTATTTGATCTGTCTCCTGTCTACAATCTCCTCTTTTTCAATGTAAGCCAAAGGGTGTGGGATTCGAGTCAGTATGTGAAGTTAGCATAACGTATCTTGGGTTGTATCTCTTTCCCATGTACATCGAGAACTGCTTTATAAGATGGCCCATTCCTTCTCCGTGTCTTGTATGATAGAAAGGGCCGAAAAGCCATACTACGGCCATCTTGGATTATGACTAGTGGTGCCTCAGACCACGTGGTTCTCTCTGAACACCGTCTGTATAATTTAGCTCGTACCAGCCTAGAGACAGGGTGAATTGTATTTGCGACTGAGGCCCAAGGTCACATCTGCAGTAGGGAGTATCAAGAGAAATACCTCTGAGCCCGAGACGAAAGGGAGTCACCCCGCCGACCTTCTCTGCAGAGATAGTAACCTTATGTGTGCAGATGGTATGAGCTCATTTAGGAGCTCTAGGGCTAACTGGTCTTTTTCCACTTGCAATGCTTTGTATGCTGAATCTGTTATGTATATAAGTGTGATTCTGTCAAGGAGCCAGCAGTCTTCCTCGGCGCACCTGATGGGTGAGGTTCGATGAGGCTCCTCTATGTAGAGTTCTGTTGTGGCCAATAAACGCTTGAACCTTCTACGTTGCCAACTGCTTATTATTGACTCAGTATTGCGGGCCACTGGTAAGTGTGGCCCTTGGGATTACTAATAGATTACTTCAGTTGGCGACCACGAAGGGACGCCGTGATAGGGTCTTTTCCCTCCCCGTAACCGGGTGAGAGGATCGAGGGCGTCTTGGCCGGGTGGGCGGAGGGGAGTCTACGTCCGCTCCGTGCTCCCGATCGGGGTACCCTCTGCTGCTAGTGGCCCTTCACCGGGGTCCTACGGGCTTAACCCAGGAACTGACCGTGTTGGTTGTAGGAAGTTGGCAGCGGAGAACGAACATTCGTACCTGGGTGCACCCGGTGAGTAATTTGTTTGTGTGAAGCATGCGCTGTTGAGCGGTGCATGTGTTTGAAGCACGCGCTGTTAAGCGGTGCATTTGGAACAGTTAACTGTATTTGATTTGAGGGGTCGTGAGTACCCTGGGAGAATTACGGAGGTCTTGCAGGGTGGTCCGGTAGGCACTGACTGTAAAGACTCCGCGGATCTTTTGTGATTTCGAGACACTGATCAGATGCCTAGTTATTACCTGTGAGTAATACGCGTCCGAATTGCACTCGGAAAAGCCTGTGGCTGTAACTGGGTAGCCATGAGACATATCTGAAGTATGGCTTGGACTACATCAGAACAGTCTCAGTGGTGAACCAGGGAGGTCATGGGATGGTCCGTAGTCCAGTTCGTGGTTACCCCTGTCTGACAGCTTCTTGACAGTCTGTTGAAAGACTGCCCGTTGTGATTCTGTTGATCTTTTGAATAATTCTCCACGAACGGGAGTCGACGGGCTCGGTTCGTTTGTTTGGATGCATCAAGTTTGGATAAGTTGAACTGCAGGGAATAATGTCGACATATATGTTATCTGTGATATAAAGTCTGTTATATGTTGTTTGTGTCTGATTACTAACCAACATGTCGTGTTTTAGCAAATTGAATTGTTTTGGTTGTTGTTGCCGAATTAGCGACTCTCGTTTGGCTGAGAGTCAGCCTGCCCCTCCGGAGGGCAGCCCTAGCCATTTCATGTATGTGAAGCATGGAATTGCCCCCATATTGTTCAACACCTTGTGGCATAAGTATACTAAAGGAAATGAAGAGTTGCAGTGGCCGAAGACTGGTTCATTTGATGAAAAGAAAGTTGCCTTTCTACAGGAACAACTATTCTCCAGGCGCAGTAGGCAATCTATGTTTGATGCCTTAAACGCCTGGGAGAAAGAAGCCAAACAAAGACGGATGAGGGGGGAGAAGCTGGCGAGAGCTAAGGCTGGGCAGACCATAGCTCAGAAAGCTGTAGCCTATGACAGAGCTAGGGTAGAGAAAGGAATCGATTGTATGAATCGGGAGTTTAGATTGAAGGTTGATAAAAGTTATGTGGCTCGACCCAATGCAGAGGATGAAATAGAAGACTTGCTGGACATGCGGCAACCGCCCCCTTATGTCCCACAACGGTTATATCCTGAGGCAACAGCAGCTATTGTATCGGCTGGAGCAGAGACAGTTGCCCCTACGCCGGCTCTAGTTGCCTCTACAGCAACTCCGGTTGCATCGGCGCCTCAGGCCCCCTCCCTCGCGCCTGTCATTGATCATTCTCGGTTGTCTTCCTCTGTCTCGGAAATTATGGCCTTATTGCCCAATTTGTTGTCAGCCACAACAGCTGAAGCTCCCCAGCTGTCACCAGGGGCCATGCATTCTCCTTCTGCCTTGACCTCCTCTTCCGCGAGTGCAACTCCTTTTGCAGCTGTTTCAACTCCAGTACATCCGACCGGTTCATTAGATGGCAGGAAGCTGTTCATTAGATCAGCTTTAGGAACCGAGGAAAAGGGGGCCATTGCAGTCCAGGCATCCCAGTGGATGCGGCAATCTATTTATACCCTGTCTGACATATGGAGCACCATGCAAGATTATGAACCGGTGATGCAGCAGCACGCGTTAGCCCATATGGCTGACCGCCTCATTTCATTGTGGGAACAAGCTTGTAAAGGGGAAAGAGCTCCGACTATACTGTATGATATTCACACCCAGGCAAATAAATCTCAGCTAAGTCCAGAAGCGGTGTACGGGAATGTGAAAACTCTGGTCAGTTACAGAATGCGCCTGCACGAAGCTAGCCCTGCAGGGGTACAGCAGTTCCCAATGCGTGAGGTGCACCCCATTTATCACCCAGAAGTAACTGAGATAGTAGACGCACATGGGGCGGTTACCCGCCCGAGAGCAGACGCCCGTTTTCAGGAGCAATGGGTATACACTCCATGGAAACGTAGTGAAGTACTTTCATTGAAAACCCAGTTGCCTGACCCCAGAAAGAATCCTACAGCATACTATAAGGAACTTACGGAAGCCGCCTCCTCGGCGGTGATGACACTGGCTGATATCGAGCTATTTTTTGCTCTATTGGTGCCGGTGGACATATGGCGGCAGGTGCATGACCAGGACCACGTGTCGGAGTTTGGGGAACCTGGGAGCAATTGAGAGACTGGGACAGGGATCGTAAGCCAGGAGATAAGCCCAGAACTGAAATATTGACTTTGCCGGAGAAAATAATCACTTACATGCATTCCTTAATCCCTCCCAGGAAAGTAGATTGGGACAAATTGACTGCGTGCAAACACAAGAAGGACGAGAATGTGTCCGACTTCTTCACGAGGTTCGAAGGGGTTTTCATTGATTTTAGCGGACAAGATCTGTCTAAGGAGGGTGGCATACGCTTGTTTGTTAATAGGTTTGTAACTAACCTATTGCCCGAGATATCAGCCCGGCTTCAGGCTGCGGAGAGTACCTGAACTACATCTACCCCTTCGACTATCCTAAGTATGGCTCAATACTATGAGCATCGGGAGAACGAGAGTAAGGAAAAAACGGAAAAGAGATCGAAGGATTTGAAGACTCAGGTCCTGTTACAGCAAGTTGAAAGAGGCCGGGGTAGGGGTCAAGGAACACAGAACTTCGCCCCGCGAGGGGCGGGGCCCGGCCAGGGTGTAGGACGAACAGATTTAGGAATAAATCAGTGTGCATTCTGTAAGCAGGAGTGGCACTGGCGAGCTCAGTGTCCGTTGCTGCAGGCGCAAACCGGCGTTCCGAGGGGCCAAGGGAGAGGCCGTGCTGGTGGTCATCGAGGGGGACATACGAGGCAGGAAGGTGTCGGGCAAGGGGAGAATAGTCAGAATTATTTTGACTATGGTCAGGGGAAACAATATTATAATGAAGGATGTGTGAGCAACGACTCGGCAGGCTATTCTGAGGCATAGGAGAGCCGAGGACAGAGTGGGGGACATGTGTCAATTCCGATAGATCAAAACGGACCTTATGTACATGCCCGTTTAATGGACACATCGGGTAAGTTTCTAGTTGACACGGGGGCTATGAATAGTTCTGTTTCACACGCCCTTGTCCCTGGGGCTGCTCTGTCTGGCCAGAATAATGTGTCTGTAGGTTTCTCTGGAACTCCAGTGGTAAGCCCCATCTCCCAACCTCTTTCTCTTACATTGGGGCCGATTTCAATTGATTCACCCTTCCTTCTGACTTCACCGTGTGGTGAGAATCTCTTGGGGATGGATATACTGAAGAGGCTGTATGACCGCATCTATTGCTCTCCAGACGGTGTTTATTTGACTATTAAGAAACCTTTCCCTCCCTCAGCACAATGTTTCTCCAAAACGGACCCTTTGCCCCCTGAGCTTGCAAAGATTCCCCAGAGTCTTTGGGCTACCGGAGATACTGACGTAGGTTTGTTGAGCATACCACCCATTTCGATCACCCTGAAACAAAATGCCCGGTTACCCAGAGTCCCGCAGTATAAGATTGCTCCCGCAGGGGAGCGGGCATAACTGTCCATTGTTCATGATTTAATCCGCACCGGTGTAGTGGAAGAGACGGCTTCTAATACGTGCAACAGCCCTATTCTTCCTATTCTTAAACGAGCCCCGATAGATCAAAGCCCTGATTATGCTGACACCTATCGTTTTGTGATTGACCTGCATGAAATAAATAAGATTGTAGTACCCCAATATCCCATGGTGCCTGACATCACTACTATTTTGACGATGATTCCCCCGACGGCTAGATTTTTCTCTGTCATTGATTTGAAAAATGCTTTCTTTAGTATTCCCATACATCAAGATAGCCGTTATCTTTTCGGCTTCTCATTAGGAGGCCGCAGCTTCAGATTTTGTCGCGCCCCACAGGGCTATACAGAAAGCCCTAGTATTTACAGCCAAGCGCTTAAAACGTTATTGGATACATTAACCTTGCCAACCGGTAACGTTCTGGTGCAGTATGTGGACGATCTCCTCGTGGCCTCTGATACTGAGCACGGTTGCCGAACGGCAACGACTGCGTTGTTACAGCACTTGGCAGACCATGGTAATAAAGTCTTGTTGTCTAAATTTCAATATTGTCGACCGGAGGTGACCTATCTAGGTCATCTCCTGTCGAAGGAGGGAAGACGACTGACTCCTGATCGTATCATAACTATATCTAACATGCCTGTTCCTTGCACGCAACGTGATGTCCGCGCTTTGCTTGGCATAACTTCTTACTGTCGCCAATGGATTCCTAACTATTCCTTACTGACTAAACCTTTCTTGCATCTAACGACTAAAGATGTGCATGAACCTCTACCTTGGACAGCTGAATGTCAGAAAGCTTTTGTTTCTTTGAAATCTGCTCTTTGCTCTGCTCCCGTGCTTGGCACCCCTGATTACCGGAAGCCTTTTGTACTCTACGTGCATGAGGTGGACAGTTGCTCGCTTTCAGTGTTAACACAAGGATTTGGTGGTAAGCAAAGACCTTGTGCGTACTTTTCAGCGGTATTGGATAATGTCGCCAGGGCACTTCCCAGTTGTCTGAGAGCCACGGCTGCGGTTGCAGTGGCGATCCGACAATCGGAAGGGCTCGTCCTGAATACGGACCTGACAGTGATGGTGCCCCACGCTGTGGATGTAATGTTGAACAGGACACAGACTCAGCACTTAACTAGTGCACGTCTTACAGGGTACGAATTGACCCTGTTTGCACCACACATCACTATCAAACGATGTGTCACCCTGAACCCTGCTACGTTACTACCTCTCCCACTGGAAGATCACAGTCAAGATATACATGATTGTATATTTCGGACAGAAGAAGAAACGAAGGGGCGGATAGATTTGACAGACATTCCCTTATCTGACCCTCAAGGGGAATTGTATGTCGATGGCTCATGTTTTAGGTTACCCAATGGCACTACGACTGCTGCTTATGCGATCACCACATTGCAAACAGTAGTTGAGACGGCCAAGGTACCTTATCGATCGGCCCAGGCTGCCGAGTTAGTCGCACTACTGAGGGCTTGTGAATTGGGTGAAGGGTTAAGGATAAATGTCTACACCGATAGCCAGTATGCTTTTGGCGTAGCACATAGCTTTGGGAGATTGTGGGCAGAGAGAGGTTTCCTTACATCCCATGGTCAGAAAATAAAGAATGGTCAGTTGGTCTTGAGGTTGTTAGTCGCCCTGACCTTGCCCCAAGCCATAGCCGTTGTTAAATGTAGTGCTCATAAAGCAGTAGTTGATGATGTAGGTAAGGGAAATTCCGTTGCGGACAGAGTCGCTAAAAAAACTGCCCAATCCAATACCACCTGCATGTTCGTAACGAGTTCACATAAAGGGATGATAGAAGCAGAGGCATTCAGTAACACTATAGACAGTGTGAGAGAATTGCAATTAGAAGCAACCCCTGAAGAACTAAAGTACTGGCAAGAACAGATAGGAAAGCTAGATGACAATGGATGCTGGATTGATCTATCAGAAAGATGTAGATGGCTGCTGCCGAATGCATTTGTGAATGCGGTCGTGTCCATGGCACACGGTCCCGCACACGTAGGGATTCAAGGCATTTGCGCAATACTAGATCCTGTGTGGTATAATACCAACATCCATAGGACTGCAAAGCAACTAGTCCAGAATTGCATGATTTGTCTACAGCATAATCCAGGAGGTAGCATCCCTGTTTTGACTGGTAGCTTCGCGCCCCCCACCCTACCTTTTGAGGTATTACAAATGGATTTCATTCAGTTTGAACGGGTTAACAATCTCAAATACATCTTGGTGGTGGTTTGTACGTTCAGCAAGTGAGTGGAGGCGTACCCTACCAAGGAAAATACTGCCCTAGCCACCGCAAAGGCCCTAGTAAAAGAGTTCTTTCCCCACTATGGGTTACCCCGGGTGATCTGGAGTGACAATGGGAAACATTTCAATGCTGACCTTGTTGAACATGTCTGCAAGGGCCTGGCAATACAGCAGAAGTTCCATGCGGCCCGTCACCCCCAATCAGCAGGACTGGTGGAAAAATATAATGGGATCTTAAAATTGAAATTAGCAAAGCTACAGGATACAACAGGATTAAAATGGCCTGATCTCTTACCCCTGGCTTTACTGTCTGTAAGAACCACTCCCCACTCCCGCAGTGGGATATCGCCGTATGAGGTGATATTTGGTAGGCCCGCTAATGTATGGGGTGTGCCACGACCAAAATCCCTTAGAGACATTGAGTACCCTATGTTGGCAGACTACCTTTATGCACTAACTAAAGATCTTCGTTCCATTCACCAACAGATAGCAGCAGTGCTGCAGCCTCTGCCGGAGGGTCCTGGACACAGCCTGGAGCCTGGACAGTGGGTCCTGGTTCGGAACTACCAACGGAAATCGAGTCTAGACCCACGCTGGACCAAGCCCTTTCAAGTGCTTTTGGCTACGAGGACGGCTGTAAAGGTTGAAGGGAAACGGCATTGGATTCATGTATCCCATCTGAAAAGGGTTCCGCTTCCTTTGCCGGATGATCAACAGGACCAGAGCGAAGTATTAAGACACGAAAGTGATAAACCGGCCGAAGAGTCACCTTCCCCAGAAGCCCAAGGAGAAACGGATGGGCGAGTGGAGGGTGTCGTGAGTTCGGCGACATCTGCAACAGGTAATCGGACACCTGGGGATGCAGTACGTGACAGGGAAAGTCACACACCCAATCCTTTACCTGACCCCACTGTGCCTGTTCTTTTCATTAATCCCGAAATACCGGGTCATGTTCGCTACAACCTGCGGCCCCGACAGAAAGCAAAGATCCCAGGCTCAGCCTAGAGAATGAGAATGAAAGGTCTGAGTAACCCCTGGGAAAAGGTAAAAACTCTGGACTGAACCCGTTGAGAGCTTGGAACTTTTGATATTGCTCTGTTAAGAAAGAAGATAGAGACATTGGTCGGCTAGCGGGGGGCCCAGGTGGAGTTTCCTTTCAGCAAGAGTTGTGTCAAGTGCAACTCCGACGCGAGAAGTTTTTTTTGTGCTCTTTTCCTTTTTGTGTTTCATGGAACAATAGGGGTCTGCCTGTGAGGCTCTATAACGGACACAGGAAAGAAGCACCCTCCGGCAGGTTGGACTGCTTATAGATTCCCCTTTCCCGAGATTATACCTGGACTTTTAGTGAGAATGTACCCTTTTGCTCGTTTTGTCCCTGAAGAGGAACGTCCCATAGTACACCGCCCTTTGTATTCACATTTGCCAATGTTTTCTACTTGGAGTTTGCGTGCCAAAATTGTTTTTATTGTCATAATAGTTGTTTCATTAATGCTATGCCTAGGAATATTCATCTATCTAGAATTCCGCTATCCTGTGCACACCCTGATAGCTACCACCCCCGCTTCAGAGGAGCACCGTTTTCAGACTTTTGCCCCACATAAAGAGAGGCATCGCCAGACCTATGTGAATAATGCTTTTATTGAAATGTTACATCAGACCCATAGTTCAACGAATGCCACAAACTGCTGGGTATGTGGTCTTCTCCTCTCAGTAATGCACAAACACGACCTGTTCATTTCAATGCCATTGTCATATTTAGGCAGTTGTGAAGCCTGGTTTAGATTATTGTCAATGATGTATGAACATTATGCTGTTGATGGGCACCGATTTTCAGAGAAGGATTATGATTTGATTCTGGCCTATATAGAAAGACACCAGGGATTCACTTCAAATGCCGAAGGTACGGACGGTACCCTGGATCCCACCGCTTGTATGAATGTGTATACGGAACATGAAAATGACACCTGGTTAAGGGATGAAGTATCAGATTTTGTGTCCTTCAATTTTACTGAGTATTTCAGATATTTCCAGGAGCGAAATGTGTCAAATGAAAGAATCATTCCGGTCCCCATATTGAATAGCTCGTCCTCCTTTTGTATACATGGTACTGGCCATTTATTTGTTCGTTATAGTAAATGTAACTATACCTATAGATTACAAACCTTTAGCAGCCCACCTATACTCACTCATCCGAATGTATATTTTGTGTGCGGAGAAAACGCTTACACCTGGCTTCCCAGAGGCTGGTCAGGTAAATGTTACTTATCCTTCCTATACCCTCCTGTTTATATAGCACCTTCTGACTATCATAGATCCCACTTGGTGAATCGACGAAGTTTAGACTCAGTAAACACTGATAGAGATGCTACCGATCAGACTGATACCCCTGCCCAACATTTTGTCGATATCATAAAAGGAGTCCTGCCTATGTGGGGACCCATTTTGACCAGTAAAGAAATTAGAAGATTGTCCAGGGTAGTAGATGGAGTAGTGAATACCACTGCTGGGATCCTGACTAATATCACAGTTGAGCTTCAAGCGACCAGACTTGTGACACTCCAAAACCGCCTTGTTCTAGACGTTATCCTAGCTGATCGCGGAGGAGTGTGTAGAGTGATCGGCAGCTCTTGCTGTGTATATATACCTGACTCCGCCCCTTCGGTTCATCTGGCTATTGAGAAGTTGCATCGATTAGCATCTGAGATTCATACGGAGACAGGTACCTGGTCTATTTCGGGTTGGTTCTGGGATCTCCTTACCACCTGGGGTTGGAAAATATTCATGGTCCTCCTAGGAATAGGGGGTTTCCTTTTCACTTGTTGTGTTTGCATTCAATGTGGGCTCGCCTGTTGCTCCTACTGTGCCACCCAAGTTCGTCTTTCTTTACCTACTCCTAAAGCAAACCCTGCTAAGGTAAACGCTCAACTAGTGCAGAAAGAGATACATGACATAATGCATATAGACGAGGGTATTTTCGAAGAGTAGTTCCATGGATAGCTACGTTATGCTAAAAAGGGCCGTTCTGTGGGATTCGAGTCAGTATGTGAAGTTAGCATATCGATCTTGGGTTGTATCTCTTTCCCATGTACATCGAGAACTGCTTTATAAGATGGCCCATTCCTTCTCCGTGTCTTGTATGATAGAAAGGGCCGAAAAGCCATACTACGGCCATCTTGGATTATGACTAGTGGTGCCTCAGACCACGTGGTTCTCTCTGAACACCGTCTGTATAATTTAGCTCGTACCAGCCTAGAGACAGGGTGAATTGTATTTACAACTGAGGCCCAAGGTCACATCTGCAGTAGGGAGTATCAAGAGAAATTCCTCTGAGCCCGAGACGAAAGGGAGTCACCCCGCCGACCTTCTCTGCAGAGATAGTAACCTTATGTGTGCAGATGGTATGAGCTCATTTAGGAGCTCTAGGGCTAACTGGTCTTTTTCCACTTGCAATGCTTTGTATGCTGAATCTGTTATGTATATAAGTGTGATTCTGTCAAGGAGCCAGCAGTCTTCCTCGGCGCACCTGATGGGTGAGGTTCGATGAGGCTCCTCTATGTAGAGTTCTGTTGTGGCCAATAAACGCTTGAACCTTCTACGTTGCCAACTGCTTATTATTGACTCAGTATGGCGGGCCACTGGTAAGTGTGGCCCTTGGGATTACTAATAGATTACTTCAAGGTGAAAATCAATACCCCAGTTTTTTTTCAAAATCTCCTCTCTGACCAAGTTCAAAATGTTAGCAAGTATGGTACATTGGATCATGGAAGGCAGGAGGAGTTGGGGTAGGGACGTGGACTCGGATAACAGAGGACAGGAGGGACATGGAGAGGTGCACCAAACTGACCCTGCAGGGCAGGCATCAGGGTTTGCAGCAGCACAATACACCACACAGGGCATTCGGGACGGGAGTCCAGCACAACAATCCATAGAAAGCAATAGGGAGGGGACAGGACCATGCACATGGACAACAGAGAACAGAGGGGAAAGAGGCAATGGTAGCTAGCTGACCATAATGGACAGACAGGAGAGAAACCTGCAGCATAACGGACCATAAAAGGCAGGAGGGACGGATCAGGGGCATTACAATGGAACAGACAAGCCAGGAGGGAGGGAATAGGGGTCTGCACATGGAAACAGAGGGCTGGGGGCAAGGGGGCAGGGCAGGAGCAGCAAGATGACCAAGGAGGTCAGGCAGGATGGGCACTAGAAGCAAGACACACCATGGAGAGCAACAGTGAGACTATAATGGCATACACACAGACCATGGAGGGAAGGTGAGAGGGGGTCAGGGGCAGCTAGCTGACCACACAGGGAAGGTGGGAGGGGCCATGGCAGCACAGAAGACCATGCATGGCAAGCGGGAGGGTTAGTGGCAGCACAATGGCTAAGATGGGCAAGAAGGAGGGTGCAGGGGCATGCACAAAGGACCATGGAGGATAGAAGGGAGGGTCAGGACCTGGGCACAGACAAGAGAGTTCAGGGGAAGGGGCCTCACAACAGAACATGCTGGGCAGGCAGGAGGAACAGTTGCAGCACAACAGACCAGGGAGGGCAGAAGGGTGTGGCAGTAAAATGGACCATGGGGGACAGGAGGAAGGGGATAGGGGCATGGAATGTGGACAGGCAGGGTGGAGGTGGCAGGGACAGGTTACATTCATCTGACAATGCTAGACAGGTGGGATGGGAGTGGCAGCTCAACAGAACACTCAGAGTAGATAGGAGTGGCAGGTCCATGGAACATAGTGGGCAAAAAGGATGGAGCAGGGGCATGCACACGGAGGGCAGGGGGAAGGAGAATAGGGGCAGCAAGCTAAGCACAGAGGATAAGCAGGAGGTCAATGATGGGGCATAACATTGTGCAATGGAGGGAAGGAGGAGTGGACTGGTACATCATGCTAAATGGAGGGCAGTGGAAGCACATCAGACCATGCATGGCAGGAGGGAGGAGATGGATTCAGACAACAGAGGATAGGGAGGAGGTGGATGGGGCAGCAAGCTAACTGATCAGAGAAGGCGGGAAGGCCAGTGGCAGAACAACGGCCACACAGGGCTGTAATAAGGGAGCAGGGACATGGACTTGGACAATGGATGGCTAGGACGAGGGAAGGCAGGAGTAGCAAGCTTGGGTGGGGGCAGCACAATGCCAGGCCCTGCTTCCAACCCCCCACCATCCATTGTGATATGCATCTTACTTAACGTTAAAAAAAATCTATAAATGTGCTGAAAAAAACAAAGATTACAGGGACGGTATAGTTAGACTCAGATTTCACTCATGCACAACCAGTGAAATTCAGCAGTTATAGTTACCTGAGCTAACTATAACTTACGCCCCCACAATGTACTGCTAATGACCTCAGACATTACATCATTCATGACATGGTCAGTTACATCACTCATGACATCTCACATGAGCTGTGAGTGGAATGGAACTATAATCACTAGAACTTTATTTAGGGATAGTGTGTGTATATTAACACTCCTTTTTTTTCTTTTCTTTCGTGTAAGAACCATTATAATACGCAACATGCCCAGATTAATATGGCCGATAGCCTTTCACTTTAAAGTAATGTGTAGTCCATTGTTTATGTTGATGTTTGCAATCCTAAGTATGTTTATTATGAATAAGTCACGTTGACAAACATACAGGTATGGCGGTCCAGGGGGTAAGATATACTAAAATAAGATTGTGTGCATATTAACACTTGTTTTCTTTTCTTTATTGTATAAATTCCTGAATTTTCACATCGTGACCAGGCCAATATGGCCGCCAGCTTTTTGGATTAAAGTAATATGTATTCCTTTGTTAATGTTGGCAACTTTAGGCATTAGTACATTTAAAATAAAGATGGTACAATGACGTCTTGTATCATTATCAAGGTACGGACGAGCCGAAATGTGTGGATCGCGTCCTTTGCAGATTAAATACTTCCAAACTACAACCTGAGTGCTGATTCCTTCCTTGTAAGAGTGAGAGGAGATTAAATACATATATATATAAAATTCACTGAAAAAAACACAAGTTTCAGGGACATTATAGTTAGAAATTAGCATTTTTAAAACCTCTGAAATTCACTGAAAAAACCACAGGTTTCATGGACGTCATAGTTAGTTGGACATTTCACTCGTACAAAACAAGAGAAATTCAGCCACTATAGTTAGTTGTGCTAACTATAACTCGCGCCCCCGCAATGCACTGCTGATGACGTCACATATTACATCACTCATGACATGGTCAGTGACATCACTCATGACATCACTGATGACATCTCAAATGACATCACTAATGACATCATCCACATGATCATCTGATGCACCTCCTCACACCCTAAAATACAGACTACCATTCTCAAAACCACAGACACACCAATACTAGTACAGCTACAATATTCTGTGCACTATGCATGCAGACCTCTAATCAGCTACATACTAATGATACGCTCTTCTAAATACCCAATTAGTACCTATGCAGTCTAGGAATCCTTCTGTCTGTCCCATGCACTTCTCCATTAACCCATCCAGCACTATCTACGTATCCTATCACTCCACCAATACCTAAGCAATTATAAATTCACTATACACTCTGTTTGTAATACTGTAATTATTCTAGTTACTAGTCATGAACTTATGGAATGGCCTAGCTACTAACACAAGTACAGCTATAATATTTTGTGCACTATCCAAGCAGACCTCTAACTAGCTACATACTATTGACACACTCTTCTAAATACCCAGTTAGTACTCATGCAGTGCAGGAATCATCCAGTCTGTCCCATGCACTTCTTTAATCACTTATCTACCAGTATCTACTTATCCTAGCACTCCACCAATACGTAAGCACTTATAAATTAAGTGTTCACTCTGTTTGCAGAACTGTCATCATTCCAGTTACTAGTGGTACTCTTATAAAATGACATAGACACCAACACAAGTACACATAAAATATTCTGTGCATAATCCCTACAAATCCCTAAGCAGATACATACCATTGGTCCACTCCATTAAATACTGAAGTAGTACCCATGCAGCGTAGGATACCTCCTGTCAGTCTCATGCAATTCTTCAATCACCCATCCAGCACTATGTTCTTTTTGTATCAGTCTACCAATACCTAAGCACTTATGGGGCAGATTTACAAGCACCCTGCGCCACCAGTATGTCACTTTTTGTAACGTAGTGATGGCGCCAGGCAATCCTTCATATTTACAAGGAGAGGAAAAGCCACCCTCTCCTGGTAAATACGACCCCTTCATACACAGAACTTTGCGTTGAAGGGGCGGTCCATAGGTGTTGCTGTGGGTACTCACTTACACAACTATACATACAACACCTCATTTATTCAAACACATAGTAACTCACAGTTAATATGTTAAAAAATCACCATTACAATTATACACTCATTCATATATTTACTCTCACAATCACTGACTCTTACAAAAACGTATTTATATACACCAACTCTCACATACAATGCCTTTTATTTTTTTACTTTGTTGAAGATGTACAATTAAAACATATATTCGCTCACCAACACACAAATAAATACACTCAGTCACCCAAACAACTGTTTCCACATGCACTCTTAAACCTATACACCTAGTCAATCAACCATTCACACATCTATGCATAGAGTTACACACACCCCATCCAACCACACACAAACTCAGTGTCCCATACAAATACTCACCCAAATAATCAATAACTAATATACATACTCATGTAGTTAGTGACCAACTGATGAGGCATGTTATACAACAACAGAGACAGTGATGCACACGTTCACATGGTTTAGTTACTAATCCATGTATTAAGTGAGACACTTTTAATTACTCACTTAAACAGACAGTCAGACAGCTACTAAATCCTCCATCCAGACAGTTAAATATCAACTCAATCTTCAATGCAGATTGGTTATATATATAATACATATTTAAATTTCAAACTAAACCACATTCACTGGATGATATCATTAGTGATGTCATCAGTGATGTCATTTGAGATATCATCAGTGATGTCATCAGTGATGTCACTGACCATGTCATGAATGATGTAATATGTGAAATCATCAGCAGTACATTGCGGGTGCGCGAGTTATAGTTAGCAGAACTAACTATAAGGGAGGAATTTATATGGTTTTGTACTAGTGAAATGTCCAGCTAACTATAACACCCCTGAAACCTATGTTTTTTTCTGTGAATATATATATATATATATATATATATATATATATATATATATATATATATATATATATATATATACTACAAAACAAAATGTTCTGGAGTGAGAGCTGGAGGCTACAGCCAAAGTGATCTCTTTGTTGTGATCCTCCATCCAAATGCACAATAGCACAATACAACTGCAGCCATCAAAACTGACTGTTCTCCTGAACCAAGAAAGGGGCTTCTTCTGTGGTTACTGGGGACAGTAGCTTGGAAGAAAAATAAGAGGCTCATTTACAATGTTTTGGCACAGGGCAGCGCCGCAAGTCTTTGCCAAATCAAAAGGACAGAAATGCACCGTATTTATGAGATACTGTGCATTCCTGTAATCTCAGCCAGCACTGGTGCACAATATGGTGCCTAGTGCCAATGCAGGCACCCTTGAGCGATGGTGCAAGGGTGTATGCTTTGTTGGCAGGATTGTTTTTGTGCAGGGAGGGACACTTTCCTGCACCAAAACGATCCATGAAGGTGCACAATGCAGCACACATAGAGGAAAAAACAAAGCAAAATAAACATATTTCTTCTTGTTACTCTTGCCCTGTGGAGGCGCACAGTTTTTATGCATCCCCAGGTTTACAGATCCTTGTAAATCTGGGAATGTGTCAAAACCCATGGTTGTTGCATGGGAGCAGGGCCGGCTTTAGGGCAGTGCGACTGGTGTGGGGGCGCTGACCTCAGGGGGGCGCTGTGTTTAGCAATAACCTATGATTTGAGAGATGTGGGGCACTTTTGCCCTTTGGTAGTGAAAGAATCCAAGGAGGTGATCATAGGGGGCGGGGGCACTAAAAATTATTGTTGCACCGGGTGCAACCAGCTCTAAAGCTGGCCCTGCGTGGGAACATCCACCGTAACTCCCTGAAGTAGTGTAAGGCAACACAGCGATTGCTTTGCCTTAACACCATATCTACGAGGCCTAGAAAAGCCACGCAAAGTGGCTTTGTGTGGCCTTTAGAAATGGGTCTGCACTCTGCGCCTCCAGAGCATCATAAAAAGTGACACACCAGCAGTGCAAGGGGCTCTACTTTTATGCCCTCTCTCACCAGAACTGAGTAAGGATCTACCTTACATGTCTTGTAAACCACTGTGGGGCATCTCCACTTTTTAAATATACTCTGGAAGATGCTGCGGGACATTTTGAGATACAGTACTGCTCATCCACAGAGAATCTGTGGATCAGTGGATGCTCATAAATACAACAGATACCTACTGGTTTGGTTCCATAAGACTCATGACGAGTACCATTGTTTGTTGAGAGGGTAGGTGGTATTTGTCTTGCTTGGTTACTGATCTGCCTCTTTGAAGAAGAGTGTTGCAAGGACATTGGCATTAAAAGTAGAAATTCAGAGGGTGGAGATCTTACAATCTAGGGTATTTTTTCTTCTCATTCTCTGAAACCTAAAAGGGGGAAAAGACGTTTACAAAAAGGATGGTGGCTCCAGGTCATGCACCAGTCAGACCGAGGAGTTTGTGGGGGCGGTGGGACACGTGGAAGACCTACCTGAAGCTGTACAAGCCACAGCATGCACGTTGTAATACTTAAAGACACTTTTGATTGGCTATGGATATTAACCAATATCAAATTATTGGTCTTGATAGAAGTCTCAATCTTCTCCCCTTGAAGCTGGAGACAATTGAGTTCATTTTCCACAAGGACGCTGGTCTTTGGGAACCAGGCAGGAAAGCTGCCAGTTGAAGCAGCCACCAAGGGCCTGATAATTATAGGGGCTATTTAGCACACTTGGCAACTAACTATACTACAGGATTTGTTTTTTATAGGGTGAGATAAAATAGCACCCATCAAGGGTTTCTGCGGAGTAATATGCATATATTGATGTTTAACGCACCAAAATCCGCTTGATACAGTAAATACTGCATGCTTTAACCTGTCAAAATTCAGCAGGATTGACCTGCCCAAATTTAGTGAATGTTGAGTTATTTAACGGACCCGATAATTATTGAATGTGTTAAATTAAACTAAACTATTAATTCCGACCTATGCTTAAGCAGGGATTGATGCATGAGTCGGAATTTAATGAGCAACTCATAACCCATGCTCAACTGTTGTAACTCAAAATAATTGCAAGGCGGGTGAATGTCTCTCAACATATGTTTTCCAGCATAAGGGTGCAGGATGCAAATGCCCATCACTGGGTGCAGCTTTTATGACATAGGCCGTCAAACAATAAATAATTTGTAAGAGTGCCATACAATTGATTTCATATCCACAATGGGCAACTCATGGAAGAGGGCCAGACAAGGGCAAATAATGTACCTGTGATTCATGGGCCAAGCCCGAGTCCCTAAGAGAGAGAAGAAGTTCTAGCTTGAGGGCTGTAGTACATGGGGATGTTGCGGCTGAGGTGGGTCTCCTTTATGTCCTTGCCACACATTTGCACTTCTTGGAGTGCAGAAGGTTGTTAGATAAAGCAGGACCCAAACAAAGGGACTGGAAAATGGTCCTGCTGCTCTTACCAAGCATCTTATCTGAAACCTTAGTGCTTTCAGAGTTTCTAAGTACCCCTTGTTTATTAAATATACTGACGCCCGTGAGCTGTAGACATCACACAGAATGCCCTTCTTAGAGTGCAGAAGGATGTTAGAAACACAAGACCCAAACAAAGGGACTGGAAAATGGTCCTGCTGGTCTTCTCCAGAGAATTAAACATCTACCAAACTTCTTATCTGAAACCTGAGTGCCATCAGGATTCCTTTGTATATTGCATTCCCAAACTTCTTATCTGAAACCTGAGCGCCATCAGGATTCCTTTGTATATTGCATTCCCAAACATCTTATCTGAAACCTCAGTGCCATCAGGATTCCTTTGTATATTGCATTCCCAAACATCTTCTCTGAAACCTGAGTGCCATCAGGATTCCTTTGTATATTGCATAACCAAACATCTTAGCTGAAACCTTAGTGCCATCAGGGTTAGTTTGTATATTGCATTCCCAAACATCTTCTCTGAAACCTGAGTGCCATCAGGATTCCTTTGTATATTGCATTTCCAAACATCTTATCTGAAACCTGAGTGCCATCAGGATTCCTTTGTATATTGCATTCCCAAACATCTTATCTGAAACCTGAGTGCCATCAGGATTCCTTTGTATATTGCATAACCAAACATCATATCTGAAACCGGAGTGCCATCAGGATTCCTTTGTATATTGCATTCCCAAACATCTTATCTGAAACCTGAGTGCCATCAGGATTCCTTTGTATATTGCATAACCAAACATCTTCTCTGAAACCTGAGTGCCATCAGGATTCCTTTGTATATTGCATTCCCAAACATCTTATCTGAAACCTGAGTGCCATCAGGGTTCCTTTTGTGCCATCAGGATTCCTTTGTATATTGCATTCCCAAACATCTTATCTGAAACCTGAGTGCCATCAGGGTTCCTTTTGTGCCATCAGGATTCCTTTGTATATTGCATTCCCAAACATCTTATCTGAAACCTGAGTGCCATCAGGGTTCCTTTGTATATTGCATAACCAAACATCTTATCTGAAACCTGAGTGCCATCAGGATTCCTTTGTATATTGCATAACCAAACATCTTATCTGAAACCTGAGTGCCATCAGGGTTCCTTTTGTGCCATCAGGATTCCTTTGTATATTGCATAACCAAACATCATATCTGAAACCGGAGTGCCATCAGGATTCCTTTGTATATTGCATTCCCAAACATCTTATCTGAAACCTGAGTGCCATCAGGATTCCTTTGTATATTGCATAACCAAACATCTTCTCTGAAACCTGAGTGCCATCAGGATTCCTTTGTATATTGCATTCCCAAACATCTGATCTGAAACCTGAGTGCCATCAGGGTTCCTTTTGTGCCATCAGGATTCCTTTGTATATTGCATTCCCAAACATCTTATCTGAAACCTGAGTGCCATCAGGATTCCTTTGTATATTGCATAACCAAACATCTTATCTGAAACCTGAGTGCCATCAGGGTTCCTTTTGTGCCATCAGGATTCCTTTGTATATTGCATTCCCAAACATCTTATCTGAAACCTGAGTGCCTTCAGGATTCCTTTGTATATTGCATAACCAAACATCTTATCTGAAACCTGAGTGCCATCAGGGTTCCTTTTGTGCCATCAGGATTCCTTTGTATATTGCATTCCCAAACATCTTATCTGAAACCTGAGTGCCATCAGGGTTCCTTTTGTGCCATCAGGATTCCTTTGTATATTGCATTCCCAAACATCTTATCTGAAACCTGAGTGCCATCAGGATTCCTTTGTATATTGCATAACCAAACATCTTCTCTGAAACCTGAGTGCCATCAGGATTCCTTTGTATATTGCATTCCCAAACATCTTATCTGAAACCTGAGTGCCATCAGGGTTCCTTTTGTGCCATCAGGATTCCTTTGTATATTGCATAACCAAACATCTTATCTGAAACCTGAGTGCCATCAGGGTTCCTTTGTATATTGTATTACCAAACATCTTCTCTGCCTTCAGGGTTCCTAAGTACCCTTTGTTATTGTATATACTGTTGCCCATCATCTGTACACATCACAAGGAATGCATCAAGGCGATTGTAATGAGTCCATGTGCTAGGGGCTCTTGGTAACCCCACCGCTCCGGTTGGCACTGGATCCATTTAAAATAGGATGGGTCTGTTCCAGATGAAGATGAAGTCTTTGGTCTCCTTTGATAGCCTGTGCCAGCCCATCTAGCGTCCCTATCTTATCCTGTGGAGATGGTTCTTGGGAAAGCAGTGGGTTGTGACACTGTTGCAGACATCTGTGTCTTTATCTTGTGTAGCCCATGTTTGAAAACGACAGGGAACGCTCCACCATTCATATTTCTTGGGTGAATAAAATGTGTGCCATTATGTTTGATGATAACAACATTCCTTTAACTGCCAATGGCAGGGAAACAATACCACAAGTAGCAGACACAAGCCACCGTGGAGAGCTCACTTCTAAAACAGCAGCTGCCCATGAACAGGAACCTTTGTAGCATAGACTGGTTCCTGAGTAATTGAAATAAATGATCCTATAAACAAAAGCCCCACAAACCTAAAGTGCAAGGCCTTGCGGCAGGCACTGTTAAGCAGAGCCATGGAACAACCTCTATTCATCACAAGTGGACAAGGTAGGAAGAACTGAGGGGCAAGATTATGAAGGACCGAGGGAAACAGACCCTGGGTGTCTGTGCAGGAGAACCTGTGAATTCCTTGATAGAACACTGCTTAGTTGTATCAAAATGGTATGTTTCTGAATTAAGGTCAAGATGGCTTGGGATCCCTGCAAATTGAAAACTCATTGCCTTGTACTTCAGTATTTGCCATTTCTAAGAACTGTATTTAAAAGGTGTTGCTATTATCCACTGTAATAGTGCTCAATATTCCTACCTAAGAAGAATGATCTTGACTGGAAATCAGTAACATCCGGCCTCCATAACAACTCAGTGTTATATGACCTCTGCATGACCTCTCTGGCTATATGTTGGGGGCACAATTGACATGTTACCAAGAGATACCTTACCTTAAAATCAGATCTCTGCCCTGCACAAGAAAGAATGGTAATCTAACAGATCGCTAATGTTGTCTAGACACCATAAAAGTCTTTGGAATCACAAGACGCCAGTGGTGTCCCTACGTCATCAGCAAACAGAGAGGCACCTGCCCTTCTAGGATGACAGACGCAGTGAAAATGCAATCTGCTGGTCTTCCTAAACAATTGTGCTAAGTGGTCCTTACCAGAACTCGGTGATGGAGGGGGTTGCCAGTTAATGAACTGTTTGGTATGAGGTAGTACCATATGGAATGGTACGGGTATTCATATAGCGCTTACCATATCGCACCAAAGTGCTTTGTGGATGTGCGGCATGCTGCACCCTACAGAGGACAGTGTTAGTGATTTAGTCAAGCACACAGATTTTGTTTGTAATATAGTTTATAGCCAGGCATTTTGTAATATACATTTGAGGCATATTTCTTACGCAATTACTTATCTTTGTGGGTTGAAGTTGTGTTTTTAGTTATATGTGATGCTTCACACAAGTAGGACGTTGTATTGCTTTTTATTGGATTACATTGGTATTTACCTAGCGCTTTCTAACTCTGATGTGGTGCGGAAGCGCTTCGCGGACAGGTTGCACGCTACTTTGTGGGACTCTTGTCATACACCCGCTCTGTACTACGTGCTGCGCAGGCGCACAAAGGCCATTGGGCTGAAAGGGCTTTAGCCCCCCCCCCCCCCCCCCCCATCCCCCCATCTTTCCCCTCCCCGTGCTGTGTGTCTTAGCCCAGGCTGCTGCTGCTTCCAGGCGCACACAGGTGTGTGAGAAGCGAGGTGCGGACTCGATGCCAGCCTGGTACAAAGTATTTTATAGGCCATCCAGAGATTAAAGAGTATTAAAAGGTATGTGATACTGAGTGCAGAGAGGTGGCTGAAAGATATTCTGCCACTATTTTGTTGGTCTTTCACCTTCATGTAAATACCTTTAAACAGGACGCACAGAGTTTAAATGAAAAATAAATGCAAGTTAAAGTCATGGGCAGAAAATACATTATTTTATGTTACAACAGCTCAATGGGCTAATGCAATCGCTGCAGCTGTCTGTATGTGGAACCAGAGAGTCACAAAACGGAATCTTGATAGGTGCTTTGGGGAATAATGTCAAATGTATTTATAGTGCTACGAGGTCCACACCTGAGACTGAAAGCACTATCAACATTATTTTAAAATGTTACTAACCTAGAGGCGGGCGAACCATTGAAGGCTCGCGACAGACTCGAGCCACATGCTTGGCTCTGGCTCAGCTGGAGGTCTTCTTGGACCCTTGAGCCCAAAACGAGCTGAACTTTCGTGTTCACTCAAACTTCATGTGCCATGAATTAGACAAAACATTTACATTTGATGTAAAACTTGAGAGAGCCAAAGATACCCATCTAGTGGCTGAATTTCACAATGTGAAACCAAAAAACCTGGTCCCGCCTTCCCCGCTTGACCAAATTGTGTGATCCTGTGCATTATTGTAATTTCACCATAGCTCCTTTTTCCTCATCATTGCACATTAGAGCATTTAGAAGCACAAGAGTGCAGGATGTGTGCTGTACAAAAACACTCTTGTGTTTGAGTGAGCACACTGTAATCTTGGCTACATTTAGAGTGCACATGGCAACGGATCTGCCTCTTAGCCCACTCATGTCACTGTCAGCAGGCCGGGAGGTCATTCATTTGTCTAAGTTTCTCTTCAACAACTATCATTTTTAATAAATACACCTTAATGCAGGGAAAACATCTGATGTACTAAGGCGAAACGTTTCTGCATGTTAAAATATATATATATATATATATTCACTGAAAAAACCATAGGTTTCACACACGTTATAGTTAGGAATTAGCATTTAAAAAACCTTGCAAATTCACTGAAAAAACCATAGGTTTCACACATGTTATAGTTAGTGGAAATTTTACTGATAAAAAACCAATGAAATTGCCCCGTTATAGTTAGCGCAGGCAACTATAACTCACGCGACCACAATCCTCTGCTGATGCTAATACTGTTTTTAGACACTTATTTGCCCATGTCTTCTTCCATACATTTTTAGCTATACATATATTACAAATATTTTTTTTTCATAAAGACACATATGTCATCAGCAGAGGATTGCGGTCGCGTGAGTTATAGTTGCCTGCGCTAACTATAACGGGGCAATTTCATTGGTTTTTTATCAGTAAAATTTCCACTAACTATAACATGTGTGAAACCTATGGTTTTTTCAGTGAATTTGCAAGGTTTTTTAAATGCTAATTCCTAACTATAACGTGTGTGAAACCTATGGTTTTTTCAGTGAATTAGTACGGTTTTTTAAATGCTAAGTTTTTTTCCCTTATAATAAGCCCTGTACATTTGGTGGCCTACGGCCACCAAAAGCACAGGGGGTGGGGTAAGTGTGGATAGTGTTTTTTTCCATTGTAATAAGCCCAGCACATTTGGTGGCCTTCGGCCACCAAAAGCACAGGGGGTGGGGTAAGTGTGGATAGTGTTTTTTTTATTTTTATTTTTTTACCGTACGCTTACCGTAAGCGTACGGTAAGCGTACCCCGCGAAATTGCCGAAAAAAAAATAAAACCGTTTTTGCACTTGGGGGATGTTTGGGGACTCCCTCAACATGACTATGTGGGAGGGAGTTGTCAAAACAGCCCCTTTACATGTTTTTGGGCTTCCGATTTTAAAAATCTCTCTCAGTGCGAGAGACAAAATGGCGGCCGCCGCTTCCTGGTTTCGGCCGATTCGAATGTTTACTAAGATCTAAGAGCCAATCAGAATCGCGCTCGCGCACGCCACCGTACGCTTACCGTAAGCGTACGGTAAGCGTACCGTAAGCTGGCTCAGATATATATATTGATTTAAAGGCTATTTTCTCAGAATCTACTGAACAGATTTACACCAAACCTACAAAAGGCACTTCCTTGACCTAGGGACTACCTCTCTGCCAAATTTTGAGTAATTCTGTTCAGCCATTCGGGCTGTAGCTCGTTCTAAAGGTCCTATGGAAAAATGCATGGGAAAAACGCGTTTTGGGACCCCCCTTTTATCTCAGCCCCCGCTTGACGAATCCCCCCGAGACTTTCAGGGTAGGAGCGGAGCGTAGCGCCCCACCTATTTTGAGAAATTCGCGAGGATTCGTCGACCGGCGCCAAAGTTATTCAAAATAGAATGTTGAGGTTTTCCTATGGAAACGTGGTCCTAACTATAACTACCTACTGGCTATCGCCAGTAGGTAATATATATATATATATATATATATATATATATATATATATATATATATATATATATATATATATATATATATATATATATATATATATATATATCTTTACTTTTGAAAAGACTTGATCATATTTTTACATGATGCTTAGCGCACAAACATTTCCAGAGCTCGGTTCAGGCTCTAGCACTTAGAGCCGAGCCAAACCCTCAGCTCAGTTCGGCTTTGACTCAGCTCAACATGTTAATTTGTCAGCTCACAGACCTCTGTATTACACACAGTATAAGATGCACTGCTGCATCCGAAAGCCATTTACACGTGGATGAACCTTTGTTTGTTTTTTAGGTGCTTCACATACCTCCTGGTGTTGCACTATTTTTGAATAACCAGCCCTCTTGCAAGGTGCCCATAAAAGACATGGGCCCTAATTGGGAACTGTGTTGAGCAGAAAATTCAAGTGGAATTCAATTCCAACTAATTCTAAGAGGTCCAACTTTCCTGCACATGGATCTACTGGGTGGGGAAACAGCAAACCAAATTTTACAGACTGGAGAATACATCCGGTAAAATCACTGTGGGGAAACCCTGAATGGCAACCCAGACCCTTTCTGTGACTCCTGCTCAAATCCCTTCAATCACACCTTACAATACACGTTTACCACAGCACGCTTCAGCATTTACCACCTATTTAGAGCACGTGCTATATATGTATGTTAAACCCCACAGAAAAGAGATTACCATGCGGAACACCACCTGGTAAATCCAGGTCCGCAAAGTAATTCCCCATTCTTTGGGATTTAACTCGTAATTGCACTGTAGTGGTGGGTTGTTGGAATCTAATAATCCATGTTGGAATAATTAAAGTTTCTGGGGATAGGTCAACAGGGATGACAAGCCTTTTTATCACTTCCCACCACATCTATAAAACCTTTTTATTCCGTGCCACTTGAAAGCTTGTGTTGTTAATGCTACCATAATTTCTCGATTGAACTGTGCTCGCTATGTTGAACTTCCAGAGTCAGCTATTTACAAGCTTCAAGGTGCTCGGAATGTGGCAGCGCGACTTGTCATGAATTTCAGGAAATCTCATAGGTTCCGGAAGGATCGCCATCAGCTGCACTGCTTGCCATTTTCTAGAAGGGATTTGTTCAAATAGTTATTCAACAATGATTGATCAATTCAAATTGGGTAAATTCTATTCAAGTAATTTACAGTTGGATTATTCAGAGTAAAATTAAAATAACTTGTCAATGAGTTACTCATCAAAAAAGAGTGCAGAAAGAATTAGAGAAAACACGGGTGCATATATTCAAAAGAATAATTTAGTATTAATTTAGAATAGTTCATTTACACAGGGTACACAGTCGCCAACGGTTGTGCGAGCATGAATTTCTGAATTCTCACTGCATTGAAATACAGACCCGCAACCGGACTTTATTCAAAGAACTTGCAAACAACGTGGCCATTGCTTCAAAAATAATTAAATGCTGGTATCAACAAACTTTTGTCTGTCTATATATTGCGGTCTGCAAATATGAGACAGAATCCCTACTGAATGATAAGGGTCTTTTTTAATCAACATACTCAACGTCCTGAGGATGGTCTAACGGACACAGACACAATTAGACTGAAACGTCGACTACCACACCTATTCCTTGATTCAATGTATTAGAAGCAATGTTAGCTTTGTATAAACTCTTCAAATTGCCTCAGACATATTTTTGGTGAAAAGGTGTCCACAATTGTAAACTGTGAAGGATATTTAATTCCATATAATCATCACTTCCAGCTACATTGTGTTGTCTTTTATGTACCCTGTATAAATGAACTATTCTAAATTAATACTAAATTATTCTTTCGAATATATGCACCGGTGTTTTTCTCTTATTCTTTCTTCACTCTTTTTTGATGATTTACTCATGGACAAGTTATTTTAATTTTACTCCATTTGAATTGATCAATCATTGTTGAATACCTATTTGAACAAATCCCTTGTAGGTGCACTTACCTGCTCATGCTTAATTACCCAAACCTCCAAGGGTTTATTGGGTTTCCCATTTTTGTGATTTTATTTTCTAGAAGGATCCAATAATAATTTGCTCCGCTTTCCCGACAGATCCTATCATGAAACAGGGCCACGCTGCTCATTTTGGATCTTCCCCCTGCTATCAGCCCCACAATTTAGAAATGCTTGGTGTTTAGAGAGGGATGCTCCTTCTCCTTTGCTGCTTGGTGTTTAGAGAGGGATGCTCCTTCTCCTTTGCTGCTTGGTGTGTAGAGAGGGATGCTCCTTCTCCTTTGCTGCTGGGTGTTTAGAGAGGGATGCTCTTTCTCCTTTGCTGCTTGTGTGTAGAGAGAGATGCTCCTTCTCCTTTGCTGCTTGCGTGTAGAGAGGGATGCTCCTTCTCCCTTGCTGCTTGTGTGTAGAGAGGGGTGCTCCTTCTCCTTTGCTGCGTATGTGTAGAGAGGGATGCTCCTTCTCCTTTGCTGCTTATGTGTAGAGAGAGATGCTCCTTCTATTTTGCTGCTTGTGTGTAGAGAGGGATGCTCCTTCTCCTTTGCTGCTTGTGTGTAGAGAGGGATGCTCCTTCTCCCTTGCTGCTTGGTGCGTAGAGAGGGATGCTCCTTCTGGATGCTCCTTCTCCTTTGCTGCTTGGTGCATAGAGAGGGATGCTCCTTCTAGATGCTCCTTCTCCTTTGCTGCTGGGTGTGTAGAGAGGGATGCTCCTTCTCCTTTGCTGCTTGGTGTGTAGAGAGGGATGCTCCTTCTCCCTTGCTGCTTGGTGTTTAGAGAGGGGTGCTCCTTCTAGATGCTCCTTCTCCTTTGCTGCTGGGTGTGTAGAGAGGGATGCTCCTTCTCCTTTGCTGCTTGGTGTGTAGAGAGGGATGCTCCTTCTCCTTTGCTGCTTGGTGTTTAGAGAGGGATGCTCCTTCCCATTTGCTGCTTGTTGTTTAGAGTGGGATGCTCCTTCTCCTTTGCTGCTTGGTGCGTAGAGAGGGATGCTCCTTCTAGATGCTCCGTCTCCTTTGCTGCTGGGTGTGTAGAGAGGGATGCTCCTTCTCCTTTGCTGCTTGGTGTGTAGAGAGGGATGCTCCTTCTCCTTTGCTGCTGGGTGTGTAGAGAGGGATGC
Organism: Triturus cristatus; assembly: GCF_964204655.1. NCBI lineage: Eukaryota > Metazoa > Chordata > Amphibia > Caudata > Salamandridae > Triturus > Triturus cristatus. The sequence continues at coordinate 86,380,546 of NC_140593.1, read as the reverse complement.
TCCTTCTCCCTTGCTGCTTGGTGTGTAGAGAGGGATGCTCCTTCTCCTTTGCTGCTTGTTGTTTAGAGTGGGATGCTCCTTCTGGATGCTCCTTCTCCTGTGCTGCTTGGTGCGTAGAGAGGGATGCTCCTTCTAGATGCTACTTCTCCTTTGCTGCTAGGTGTGTAGAGAGGGATGCTCTTTCTCCTTTGCTGCTTGGTGCGTAGAGAGGTATGCTCCTTCTCCCTTGCTGCTTGTGTGTAGAGAGGGATGCTCCTTCTCCTTTGCTGCTTGTTGTGTAGAGAGGGATGCTCCTTCTCCTTTGCTGCTTGGTGTGTAGAGAGGGATGCTCCTTCTCCTTTGCTGCTGGGTGTGTAGAGAGGGATGCTCTTTCTCCTTTTCTGCTTGTGTGTAGAGAGGGATGCTCCTTCTCCTTTGCTGCTTGGTGCGTAGAGAGGGATGCTCCTTCTCCCTTGCTGCTTGTGTGTAGAGAGGGATGCTCCTTCTCCTTTGCTGCTTGGTGTGTAGAGAGGGATGCTCCATCTCCTTTGCTGATTGGTGTGTAGAGAGGGATGCTCCTTCTGGATGCTCCTTCTCCCTTGCTGCTTGGTGTGTAGAGAGGGATGCTCCTTCTCCCTTGCTGCTCGGTGTGTAGAGAGGGATGGTCCTTCTCCCTTGCTGCTTGTGTGTAGAGAGGGATGCTCCTTCTCCTTTGCTGCTTGGTGTGTAGAGAGGGATGCTCCATCTCCTTTGCTGATTGGTGTGTAGAGAGGGATGCTCCTTCTGGATGCTCCTTCTCCCTTGCTGCTTGGTGTGTAGAGAGGGATGCTCCTTCTCCCTTGCTGCTCGGTGTGTAGAGAGGGATGCTCCTTCTCCCTTGCTGCTTGGTGTGTAGAGAGGGATGCTCCTTCTCCCTTGCTGCTCGGTGTGTAGAGAGGGATGCTCCTTCTCCCTTGCTGATTGGTGTGTAGAGAGGGATGCTCCTTCTCCTTTGCTACTTTGTCTGTCTGAAATGTACTTGTCTTGGCCTGTGCAAAATAGAGGACCATTCTATGCTTAGGGAAGCTCTTGAAATGTATTTATTTTATTGATTATCTTCATATCTTTTTTGATGTTGTTAGTCAGTTCACACTTAGGGTGATCATTACACTTTGGAAGTAACAACTCAGCTCATATCTTGCATGAATAGGTTTTCAATGCATTTTGTGGGTGTCCTTGAGCACTAAACAGGGGGTCAGCAGCAATTTTTGAAGACATCAAGAAGGAAACATGTTGATGGAGCATTGCCACCCGAGGGAAAGCTCAGGTGTTGGCACCTGACCTATGGGTAGACTGTGAGATAGGTCAGCTATGTGATGTCCGAACTTATAATTCATATCTAGCCAGAGGCACACCTCTGCCACCTAAAGCAAACGCCTCTATGGTCAGCTTCAAGGAGTGCTTAGTAAGACAGATGTAAAATTAGCTTTAATGTATGCCTTGTGTCGATTTGGTTAGAGATGGTGTCTATGAAGAGGATGTACACCAGCAGCATTCCTGTCGGAAGTGACAGTGGTTGCCCCTAGCAGGGTCCCCTTCACCATGCGGCCTCCGGTTGGAGGTCAAGGTGCCCCCCTGTGAATCCCTGCACCGTGTGGCAGGCACCATAAGGTGCCTGCCACACAAACTCCCATTTCTCTATGGGAGCTGGTGCTATGGCCGGTTTACGGCCGCAGCACAAGCTCCTATAGGGAAATAGGAGTTTGCGACCGCACCATGTGAGGTAGCATTGTAATAAGGTATGCGAACCACCACCCAATGGTCGGATGGTCCCCATATCGATACAGTGTTGGTCGGACGCAAGTCCACCCGACATCGCAATAAGGCCCTTAATGTGCTGCAGGCTTCTGAACAGAATTATTGTTATTATAAGTATGATATGAAGAGGTATGATTTCTTTTGGAGTGACCTGTTTGCAGGACATTGCAAATCAGCCACACATTCTATGTTCTGGAGCTTGAAGGAACACTAGCATCATTAAAAAAAAAACATGTTTTAAAGCACACAAATACCCTAAGGTATCACGGTGCTCGAGCCCCAGACCGAGCTCTCCCGGAGACCGAGACATAGGTTGAAAAAAAATAAAAATCAGAAATTAGTGAGAGAAAAACCAGGTTTTAACGTTCTTTCTAATTAATTAATGGTTGCCTGTGTCTGATAAAACACCGGTTTTTGCAAAGTTATTTTAAGGCAACTGCCTTGTGGATGTAACTTATATTGGACCTGCTCAACATGGGGTACTAACAACTATTTAATTTTGATTTAGTAGAGAGAAGTTTGCAGCCAGCATAATGAACAGGTGTTAATATTGCCTTCAAGATTGGCACTCACTTTTTCAATTTCAGGAGTATTGGAAGAAGCATTCGGGATCAAAGCTGAGACTTGCTAGTCACACATCTCAAAATCAGGTTAGCCCAGTAAACTCAATATTCTGGGATCTGCAAGTGTGAGACCTCAAATCAGCATTTGTTGCAACAATGAGATGACCAGACTGAAAATGCACCATTGGTCAACAGTCATATGGGACAGTCTAACTGAAGATTCAGTTAAAATATTTCATGAGTTCATGGTCATTCAACAGAAGAAATGTTCAGGTAATTGCCAAAGAGGGCTTTCACCATCCAATACCTTGCCAACAACTGGTTCTAAAGTTATTTGTATTGAAATCACTGGAAGGTGCTTTTTGATTGTCAAATCACTCATTGCCCTTTTTTAAAGATCTTTGTCAGTAGACTATAAACATTGTCAAATCCTCTAAAGCATATTTATTGTTGACCCATCAGGTTTGACCAATTTGTTTTAAATGTGCAATGTATCACTCTGACTTCTTGGATTGGCTGCAAGGATCACTCCGCCCCATTGTTGGAAGTGTTGGTCCCACCTACAGCGGTTGACCTTTTAGCTCCTCCCCCGCTCACCGCAAGTTCGAGTCTAGTTGCACCCCTGCATGTTGGGAATTTGTCACCTGAACAAAAGATTGCTAGTATAATGGAATAGATGTTAGTTAAGCTCCCCCACAAATGTTATGTTCTCTCCCATTTCAAAATGAAATAAATAAATGTAATATATAAATTTCTTTTGAGGAAATGTTGGCTTTTTGCCAATTTGTACTTATGGAATACATATAAAACCCTGACAGGGGAGGAGACAGGTAAACAAAAAGTCAAATTAAAAGCAGGCCGTTTGGTAATCGTGCTGAAGATCAGAATTTCATCGCATTCCATTGGGGAGTTTAATCAGAGCACTGGCCTATGAAAAATTGATTTGCCAAGTAGACAGGAAAACCTTCAGATACCTATCAAATTGTCATCCTGCTTACTCAGTGCACCCAGCATAATTGCTTTTGTCTCTGCACAGTTATTAAAATACATCAGGCTGGCTCTGCCCAATTCCCCAGAGCCTCACAAGTTCTAAATAATGGCACTTCCATGAGTGGAAAAAAAAGTGACTGCAGAATTTAAGTAGTTTTACATTTGAAGTTTGTGACTCGTGAGCACAAAGTGTTTGCAAGAGTTTGTTAAACTTTTTAAACGATGCAATGATCATTTTTTCTAAAACATCCTTGCTGTGCACAACAAGAAAAGGGAATTGTACCAGAGAGATTCTCTCAGTCAATATTATTTTAAATTCACCGCGTAGGGAAACAGCACGATAGCACTTTGGCATCCAGACGGGGCGTGTCCGGGTCTGAATCGCGCTCCGTCAAAAGGGCAATGAAGCAAAAGGGCTCAGGGCGGCCAGCGAAAGGATGAGGAGGGGCTTAATAAAATAATCACGACAGAAATAACAGCTAAAATGCAATAACGTGAATAATAATAACAACAATAATAATAATAATAATAAAAATAATGATATTACAACAATAGCCATTATAATAAAGACAATGAAAATAAAAATCACAACAACCCTAACAATATCAATGATAGTAACAATAATAATAGTAGGAGTAATACTGATCAACATAGTAATATTTGTAATAGTAATAATAGCAATATTATTAATAATAATACTAATAGCAAGAACAAAAAACAATAAAAAAATAATGATAATAATAATAATGATAATAATAATAATAATATTAATGATAATAGTAATAATAATAATATTAATGATAATAGTAATAATAATAATAATAATAATAATAATAATAATAATAATAATAATGGTAATAATAATGGTGATAATAATAATAATAATGGTAATAATAATAATAGTAACTATAATTATAATAATATTGATATTGCAGCACTGGCAATTATAATAAACACAATAACAATAACAACAATAATAATAGAAGTAATGGCAACAATCATAATTTATCATCCTCATTATTATTATTATTATTGTTGTTGCTGTGGTTTTTTGTTGTTCAGTTGTTAATATTATTATTATTATTATGAATAATAATGATAAAATAATTCCTACCACACATTGTACGGATACCGCAAGTAAAGAAGGAGTTCAGTAGTTTGGTGATCATGTAAAGGGTCGAGGCTGCAAGCCCCATGCATAGGTAGTGCCATGCAGTGCTTAATTTGTGCCGGCCCTTTGCACCATGCTTTTTTACTAGAGAAAGAAGGCACAAATCACACGCTAGTCGGATTCCGAATTTTTACTTCTGAGGAACAACTTTGGTTTCATGAAAGGTGTAGATGGATGATTGCCCGTAAAATTCCTAATCATGAAATATTTCCAAGCACTGGGCAGAGTAGACATACACTCCACTGGATGGGTTTCTTTTAATTAAAACCAGGGCAGCGTGTGATAAATGATGCCTCTGTTTAAGTAAATCCATTGTGCCATTGGAGAGCAGCTACTTAGGGAGAGTTTATAGGGTCAACTTAAAACTGTGCCTTCACTTGATGCGATCCGCCAACCCGCAGGCGCTGCATCTCGCGAGAACTGCGTTGGGAGCATTGCACACCACAGCCCCGTCCCAGACAATTATAGCACTCACTCCCTTTTCCATGGGTCCTGCAGACATTGGCGGCTACTGGGCTGTATGCATGGTAGACACTGATATTTCCCATTCCTGTTTGAAAGATTAAGACTGTTTCCTTCAACGCCCATACCAGGGTTGTTCATGTTCTAAACTTGTTTCTCAAACTTTGCAGTGGTGCACAGTCAGGTCTTACTTTGGACATAGTAAAGGGATTAAAACTCAAATTGACCAATACCCACCAACGTCTGCAGGACCCAAAAGATATTGAGTGCTATAAAAATAATCTTAATCGAACCCCTGATACGTTGGGCCAGTCATTGCAGTGTGCAGAAAATGGACTAGATGTGGTCCAGTGGGTACATTTTAGCCACGGATCTAGGATACTTGAAATCTATTCTCAGCTTTCCCACTTCACCAACATTTGCTGGGAACAAACATTGTATTCTGAAGCTGGACTGGGACCACAACCCAGCGACATGTCCCCCGAAGCGGCAGTCCCTTGGCCACGGCATCAGCATCAGTGCCACCCCAGTTGTGGTCAGTGGACTAGTTGGAAACTGTGGAACTAGAAGACATGGGGGCATGTGTACAATGAACTGATGAAGTGCGGGTTAGCTGCAAAATTGGTAACGCCGTGCTCCGTCAGTTCAAAACGCAGGGATGTGCCGTATTTATAATTTTCCCCTAGTGCTGGCGCTAAGGTAGGCTGCCTAGCGCCAACGCAAACACCCTTGCACTATAGTGCACAGGTGCCTGCATGGGGGTAATGACTGTTTATGTGCAGGAAGGTGTTCCTTCCTGCACATAAACAATCCAGAATGGTGATTTGTAACTCCTCTGCGTGCATAGAAGTTGCAAATTGTCTTTTTTTAATTATTATTTATGTGCAGCAAAGCACACCTTCCTGCAAATAAACAATAATTTATGGCGATTTGCTGTTTCTATGTGTGTTGCACAATGCATAACACATAGAAAAAGTAAAAACAAGGAGAAATTATAAATTTCTCCTCGTTTCATCATGTTAAGACCAGTTTTTCTTGGCCTTCATTTTGGTGCTACCCCGTATTTATGCAACCCTTCTTAAAAGGGGGCAAGCGTCAAAATCAATGGGTGTTGCGGCAGAACGTCCACTGTAACACCCATTGCCTGCCCCTGTCACGCTACGTGTAGCGTAACAGGGTGCCTTATTTACACTGCAGCATTAAGTCACGTTAAGTGACTTAACGCCGCCATGTAAATAGGGCGATGGACTTAACGCCACCAGAACGTCTTAAAAAGTGACGTTCTAGTGGTATTAGGTCCTTGTACATATGCCCCATGGATTTTAATCTCGGCCCTCCATTTTGCCAAAATGCATGCTCTTGGGCAACGTTTTGGAACTACCTTGATAATACAGGGAGTATTTAGAATCAATGTAAAAGCTGCTAGTATAAGTGTGATGGGTGTGTTTAAAACTGCACTGGATATTAGCTGCTTGAGTGGGGAAGTGCCCAGGCTCATTGCATATTCAACGAAACGCACACACGGTCCCTTCACCTGCCGGAACTGCAGCTACACCAGCCTCAGAGCCCCCGAACAACCCACCAAGAAAGACCTCAACCACCTCCGATGCATACTACTGAACACCCGCTCCGCACGCAAACACGCCGTCGAACTCTGGGACCTGCTCGACACATCATCCCCGGACATCGCCTTCCTAACAGAGACCTGGATGAATTACTCTTCCGCACCCGACATCGCCATAGCCATCCCAGATGGCTACAAGATCACCCGCAGAGACCGCACCAACGGAGTCGGAGGAGGAACCACCATCGTCCACAAGAACAGCATCAGGGTCTCGACCAACACCGACGACACTTAGCACCGCCGAACACATGCATTTCCAGATCCACACAGACCCCAACTGCACCCTCAGAGGCACCCTCGTCTTCAGACCCCCCCGGACCCCGACCCCAATTCGGCGACTCCATCGCCGACTTAATCAGCACGCACGCCCTGACCTCCACCAACTACATCCTCCTCGTAGACCTGAACTTTCACCTGGAGAACAACAACGACAGCAACTCGACAACCCTGATCGATAACCTCGCCAGCCTCGGACTGAGGCAACTCATCACAACGCCTACTCACTCCGCAGGCCACACGCTTGACCCCATCTTCTCCGCAAGCCCCCACGTCGTCTTCAGCCACACCACCGAACTCCTCTGGACCGACCACCGCTGCATCCACTTCTCCTTCCAGAAACCCACCATACACCACCGCACCCAACAGATCCCTCGCCGCTGCTGGAGAAAAATCACCGAAGACCAACTACACGCAAACCTTGCTCTCAGCCCAACCATGGAACCCTCCAACACCGGACGACGCTGCCTGCAACCTCAGAGGCTGGATCGACGACTGCGCCAACACCCTCACCCCGCTGAAGAAACCCGCCCACAGAGACACCAGCAAGAGGGCCAGCTGGTTCACCTCAGAACTCCTAGCCTCCAAGCGAGCCTGCCGGAAGCTAGAGAAGAAATGGCCCAGCGAACAGACTCCGGACAGCCACGCAGCCCACAAGGACGCCACCCGCAACCACCATCACCTCATCAGGACTGCCAAGAGGACCTACTTCAAAGACCGCCTCTACAACAACACAATAGCAAGGAGCTCTTCAACATCATGAAGGAACTCTCCAACCCCAGCTCCAACACCAACGACATCCCACCTTCGCAAGCCCTGTGCAACTCCCTCGCCACTTTCTTCCACGCAAGATAGCAGACATCCACGACAGCTTCAACACCCAGACAGCCCCAACAGACAGCAACACAACAGTCTCTCCGCACACCATCGACCATGACCTCCTGCTAGCCTGGACGAGCATGAGCATCGATGACACCATCAAGACCATGAGCACAATCCACTCCGGCTCCCCGTCAGACCCATTCCCGCACCACACCTTCAACAAAGCCAGCAGCTCCATCGCACCCCACCTGCGCAACGTCATCAATCTCTTCCTCGAGACCGCGACCTTCCCAGAGAGCTGGAAACACGCCGAGATCAACGCCCTACTCAAAAAACCCAAGGCAGACCCTAGAGACCTCAAGAACTTCTGGCCCATCTCTCTGCTCCCGTTCCTGGTCAAGGTCATCGAGAAGATCGTCAACAGACAGCTAACCCGATACCTCAAAGAAAACAGAATCCTGGACCCTTCCCAGTCAGGGTCTCGCAGCAACCACAGCACTGAGACCGCCCTCATCGCCGCCACCGAAGACATCAGGATACTGCTGGACAACAGTGAGACCGCAGTCCTCATCCTCCTGGTCCTCTCCGCCACCTTCGACACCGTCTGCCACCGCACATAACGCGCACATCTCCACGCCGTAGGGATCCGAGACAAAGCCCTGGAATGGACCACCTCCTTCCTCTCCGGCAGAACCCAGAGCGTCCGCCTCCCCCATTCCGATCCGAAGCCTCCGAGATCTTCTGCGGCGTACCCCAGGGTTCCTCCCTCAGCCCGATACTGTTCAACATTTACATGGCCCCGCTCACACACGTTGCCCGACAGCATGACCTCAACATAATCTCCTACGCCGACGACACTCAACTGATCCTCTCCCTCACCAAGGACCCAATCACCGCCAAAGCAAACCTCCATGAAGGAATGAAGGCCGTCGCCAACTGGATGAAGACCAGCCGACTGAAGCTGAACACGGACAAAACGGAGGTCCTCATCCTCGGCTCCAACCCTTCAGCCTGGGATGACTCCTGGTGGCCAAAGGCACTGGGGACAGCCCCAACACCCACCGACCACGCACGCAATTTGGGAATCATCCTCGACTCAACGCTCTCCATGACCAAGCAAGTCAACGCCATCTCCTCCTCCTGCTTCAACACCCTCCACATGCTCCGCAAGATCTACAGGTGGGTCCCGACAGATACAGGAAGAACAGTCACCCAGGCCCTCGTCAGCAGCAGACTCTACTACGGAAACGCCCTCAACGCGGGAGCCCCGACCAAGCTCATCAAACGACTGCAACGCATCCAAAACACCTCGGCATGACTGATCCTCGACGTACCACGCCACGGCCACATCACCCCCCCACTTGAGAAACCTGCACTGGCAGCCCATCAACAAGAGGATCACCTTCAAGCTCCTCACCCAGGCACACAAGGCACTCCACAAGACCGGCCCAGTCTACCTCAACAAACGACTTTCCTTCTACACCCCCAACCGCCAGCTCCACTCCGCCGACCTTGCACTCGCCACCGTCCCGCACATCCGAAGAACAACCACCGGCGGGAGGTCCTTCTCCCACCTCGCCGCCAAGACCTGGAACACCCTCCCACTGAACCTACGACAGACCCAAGACCTGCTGTCCTTCAGGAGGCTACTCAAGACCTGGCTGTTCAATCAGTAGCGCCCCATCCCCCAGCGCCTTGAGACCCTCACAGGTATGTAATGTGCTCTACAAATGTTGTTTGATTGAACGTAACTACAAATGCGGCAATACGAATTGCCGCACAGTAGAATACCTTTTGCAAAAGTTGACTGGACCCCTTTCCATTGCTAATTGCTGTATTTGAGTGTTCTAGTAGGGAAACAATGGCTCCTGTGGAATGATAAAGAATTTTCTAATAAGAATGTGCACGATGGCAATGTACAGGGTTTAGGATGGATTCAGAAAGAAAGCTGGCTGTACACATCAGGAATTCAATAGGTAGTAAAATTGTTTATATATTTAATAGGCAAAATAAACAGTGTATACATACACATTAGAGTTAAATTTTGGTACAGTAAAAAAATCAGTAAACAATCGTGAGAGGTGTCCCAGTGGGAAAAAAAATTTTATCGAACCTAGTAAAGTTAGTAGCACAGTACTTTGATGTCTCAGGAGAAGGGGCTATTTACATCACATACATTATTGTGATCAAAAACCTTGTTTGTGAGGTGATTGGATGTTCTATGCCAGAACTGTATTTGTGCTGACACTACTGATCCATACCACATGCTTAAATCCTTTTGCAGTTGCTGTCTGTTTAGTCACCCACTAGTTGATTAGTGAAGTTTCTCTGCTGTTAAGAAGCCCAAAGCCCAAATACCAGGGATAATGTATTATTTGACTGGTGGTCATGCAGATGGCAGAACTGCACCGTTTATCTGATCGCTCTCTAAATAGCAGAGATCTTTTTTAATATTTGAAAAGGGATTGAGTAAAGAGCAAGGAAACTTCACAACAAACTTGTCAGACTGACCCTTATCAGATAATATGCTATTTACCCAGCCGAGAGTCAGGTAGGAAAGAGACTTCACTTCTTATCTCACTGCTGGTTAAATGAAAGTGAGGCACTCTTTGGCCAGTGGCCAGACAAATATGGGAGAAACTTCTCCATTTTGCCTGCCGTATAAATTGTAAAGATTATTGACTATTTATTTTACTGCCGGGCAAACAGCAGAGGCGCGTAACCCAACAGCTAACTAAATAGCAAAGGACCAGCACTCTTTTTCTGGCAGATATGCAAATAGCAAAGAACCTTCACTATTTACCTGGCAGCCAATTATATTTGTAGAGACACCACACTACTTTGCTGGGGGCTGAACAAACAGCCAAGAAAAAAACGATTGATATGGTGACTGGCTAGATTGTGAAAAAGATTCAATACTTGACTGGCTGCAGGATAAACAGCAGATATGATGTACTATTATGGAAATAGCCAGGAAAACGGCAAACAGATTTCTGTTTAACCATGAGCTAGCTACATAGCGTATATTCTGTACTAGTTGACTGGTGGGTCAGAGAAGTAGTAAATAAACATCTGAAAGAAAAAGTTAGTTATAGATTCCTTACCTTAGAATATCCCCCAGGCGTCAGACTGGATCTGGAAAGTTTTTTCGTCAGCAGTACGCCTGCGTGTCAGTAGGTGACGTCCGTCATCAGCGTCAGGGTCACTGGGATGACATCGTGGAAGTTACGTAGATGAGGCCCTCGTGTGCTGACGTCAGTTCTTTCTTCTTCTGCGCCAGCAAGCACAAATCCGGAGAGAGCGGTACCCCCAGTAAATTTTTGACTGAGTTTTTGCAACATTTGTCGACTTCGTTTTCGAGTCTTCATCGACTCCTGGTGCACGAGGGATGCCCGGTCTCAGGCCTGCCGTTCCTATACCCGACTGATGTCGGTAACGGATCCGCACCTCGTGTGCCTCTACTGCCTGGAGTGTGACCACGACCCCAAGTTGTGCTCCGAGTGCCGAACCATGGCCCCAAAGTCTTTGCGGGAGCGGTCCCGAAAGCTCCTCATGGCCCGGCAGTTGGCTCTGTGTGGCTCAAGGTCCCGGTCGCGAGGGAGATCGCGGGACCGATCACCGAGCCATCACACCACTCGTCATTTAAGTCTTCGCACTCGGGGTCAGGTAAGTTGAAGCACAAGAAGAAGTCGAAGAATCATGGCCACTCTTTGACTTCCCCTCGTCCATCGGCCGACACGGGTGGTGCCCCTCACGCAGCTCCACGTGCGGAGCCTTTAGGGTCGACTCCAGCCTTCCCTCCTTTCCCGGAACCGGGAGCGACCCCTGCCCAGCTTCGTCAATTTTACAAAGCGATGCAGACCATCTTTGGGCAGCCCGACTCAGCCGGTGCGCCTTTGTGCCCTAGGCCTTTAATACCGGCAGTTTTCGGCCTCGGCACCGCAGGGCCTCCTTGGATTCAGACTGGATTCGGATCAACGCCGGTCATCCTAGTTACACCTCTACCGGTGACGATTCCTCCGGCACCACATCTGCAGCCGACGCCAGCTGGACCGTCAGCCGGCGTCGACCCCGGCTTCCACCCCGACATGGACACGGAGCCAGAACGGCATCGACCGACGCCGTATCCGGCCCAGATTGGTACTTTTGTCCCTGTGTTCCACCCTGGACAGTTTCAGCCAGATTGGCAGCCAGAGGAGGGTGAGGAAGACTGGGAGGGGTCTGGTGACCCTTTGACAGACCAGCTGGAGTACGAGCCGGACTGGAGAGAGGAACTGGGGGATGCCAGTGGTCTGGATACCTCACCAGACCTAGGCATGTTGTCTCCTCCTACCTTCGGAGCCTCTGCTGCCTTTCAATGGAGCCCTAATGGACATCCTTTTGGGCACCTGGTCCAGGCCCAACACAGGGGCTCCTGTAGATACGATGGTTGCCCGACGCCACCGTCTTGCCCCGGGCGACCCCACTTTTCTTTCCCAACACCCTACCCCTGAGAGCTTGGTGGTCCAAGCTTCTAAGTCCAAAGGCGCCTTCCCTACAGCTCCACCTGATAGGGAATCCAAGAAGCTGGACCAACATGGGAAGGAGGTGTTTTCTTCCACCAGCTTCGGTAAACACTGCATGTCTGTTGGGCCGTTATTCCCACTCTGTGTGGGATGCGGTGGAGTAAGTGCTGCCCCAGTGCCGGAGGAGGCCCGGGCCGTGCTCTCCCGTGCAGTCACCGAGGGCAGAGACGCAGCAAAGTTTACCATCTGCTGTGGCCTGGATTCCGCCAACGCACTTGGCAGGACAATTGCCACGTCAGTAGCCCTTCACCACTACGCCTAGTTGCGTTCAACTGTTTTTTCTGGGGATGTCCAATCCACACTTATGGACATGCCCTTTGATGGCCATCGCCTTTTCAGCGACAAGGCACACAACGCGCTAGAGCGCTTTAAGGATTTTCGGGCAATGGCCAGGTCCTTGGGCCTCTCCACCACCCGGCCTGCGCAGTCTGCCTTTTGCCCCTTTCGTGGCTACGGAAGGGGTGCCATACAATGTCCCGCCCAGAGCCACACACCGGCACAGGCTGTTCGACCCCAGCGCGACTGGGGATGTGGGAACCACCGGTGTGGTTTCGGGGGCCAATGAGCGGGCCAGTCATCCACAGCCCCCTCTGCATCAGCCTCCAAACCCTCCTAGTGCGACCTTCCAGCGCCACCAAACTCCAGTGGGCGGCAGGATCCGCCATCACCTCCCCCACTGGTGCATCATTACGTTGGACAAGTGGGTTCTGCCGATAGTCTGAAGGGGCTACTCCCTCCCCTTCGAGACTACCCCTCCCTCCATGCCACCTCAGTACCATCGCATGTCGAAGGATCACCTGGCCCTTCTCCAACAGGAAGTTTTGGCCCTCTTGGCCGAGGGGGCCATCGAGCACGTTCCTGCCCCAGAAGTAGGTTGTGGTTGCTGTTCCCACTACTTTCTGGTGCCCAAGAAGGACAAAGGCCTGCGTCCTATCTTGGATCTGAGGAACGTCAACTGCTTCCTCCATAAGGAGACGTTCAAAATGTTGATGCTCGCTCAGGTCTCGTCTGCCCTCGACCCTGGAGACTGGTTAGTACCGTTGGACTTGCTGGACGCTTATTTTCACATCCCCGTACTGCCGGCCCACCAGTGTTACCTGCCACGAGCACTTTCAGTTTACTGTGCTCCCCTTTGGCCTTACCAGCACCCCTCGGGTATTCACGAAAGTGATGGCGGTGGTTGCAGCTCATCTGCGCAGATCAGGGGTTCCAGTCTTCCCCTATCTCAACGACTAGTTGTTGAAGGTGGGCTCGCCCCAGGCAATCGTCTCCCACCTCCAGACTACGGCCGACCTCCTGCATTTGCTGGGGTTCTCTATCAACTTGCCGAAGTCGCACCCGATTCCATTTCAGCGGAGCGGTTCTGGACACAACGCAGTTTCGGGTTTATTCTCGCGAACAGCGAGTCCAGGATGTTAGGGCTATGATTCCGATCTTTCAGCCTCTATCTCGAGTTTCGGTCAGGATGACCCTGAGGCTGCTGGGCCTCATGGCATCCTGCTGGTCGATCATGCCAGGTGGCATATGCGGGCTCTGTAGTGGGATCTGAAGTTCCATTGGGTGCAGCATCAGGGGAATCTGTCCAATTGCGTCCAGATCTTGGAGGGAACTGCACGACAATTGCAGTGGTGGCTCACGAAGCAGGATTGGGTCAATGGCAGATCCCTCTCCCTTCCCCAACCAGATCACACAGTGGTGACAGACGCATCCCTTCTGGTATGGGGCGGCCACATGGGAGAGGCAGAGATCAGAGGCCTCTGGTCTCCGGCGGAGTTTGAGCTCCACATCAACCTTCTGGAGTTTCGGGCGATCCATCCTGCACTAAAGGCATTCCTTCCCTCTGTCGGGGAAGAGTAGTGCAGGTGTTCACGGACTACACCACCGCCATGTGGTACTGCAACAAACAGGGCGGGGTGGGGTCATGGACCCTTTGTCAGGAGGCCCTGCACCTCTAAACAGGGCTGGAAAATCAGGGCATATACCTGGTGGTTCAGCACCTGGCAGGTTCCTTGAACGCCAGGGCGGACTAACTCAGCTGCAGGTGCATGATGGAACACGAATGGCATCTTCACTCGGAGGTGGTGCAAGGTTTCTGTCTGCAGTGTCGAGAGCCTTGGTTAGATCTATTTGCCACCAAAGAGAACGCACAATGTCAGCAGTTCTGCGCATATGAATTTCCAAGGTGTTGCGAGTGGAGCTGCGGTCTTCTATACGCTTTTCTACCTATGCCTTTTCTGCCCAGAGTGTGGAAGAAGATCAAGCGCGACCGGGCTCAAGTCATTCTTTAGCTCCGGATTGGGCACGCAGAGTCAGGTATCCCGAGCTGCTCATCATGGCCATCGATCCTCCGATCCGACTGCGTCTTCGGGAGGATCTTCTGGCGCAGCAGCAGGAGATGATCCTCCCCCTGAACCTGTCCAGCCTCCACCTCCTTGCGTGGAGATTGAGTGGCGGCAGCTTACGTCATTTGACTTGCCTCCCGAAGTTTGTGATGTAATCTTGGCCACCAGGCGTCCCTCCACTAAGACGGTATGTGCCTGCAGATGGAACAAATTTGTGGCATACTGCCCAACAAAGGCTGTGGATCCCTTTTCTGCCACTCTTTCTGAAATTCTTTTGTTCCTCCTGTCTGGCACTCTTAAGGGCTTCCTCTCGGCCATTTCAGCCTTCCTCAGGCTTCCTTATCAGCCTTTGTTTTTCAAGTCCCTTGTAAATAGATTTCTTAAGGCATTACTCATCTGTTTCCTCCTGTTCCCCTGGTAATGCCTTAGTGGGACTTGAAGTTGGTGTCAACCTATCTTATTTGCGCTCCCTTCGAGCCGCTACATAACTGTCCTCTCAGACTCTTAACTCTCAAGACTGCTTTTCTGGTGGCCATCACCTCTGCGAGCAGGGTGAGTGAGTTACAAGCTCTGTCTTCCAAGCCTCCCTTTCTGGCTGTTCATCTGGACAAGGTCGTCCTCAGAACTCGACCTTCCTTTCTTCCAAAGGTGGTCACTTCTTTTCATATCGGCCAAACCATCACTTTGCCCACCTTCTTTCCGCCTCCGCATCCTTCAAAAGAGGAAGAGAGACTCCACCGTCTGGATCCAAAACGGGTGCTCTCCTTCTATTTGGATCGCACCAAACAATTCGGGGTGGATGGCAAGCTCTTTGTTGGTTACGTGGGCGCTAAGAAAGGTTGGGCCGTGCACAAACGGATCCTTCTCCAGGTGGGTCATTCTGTGCATCAAGGCCTGTTACTCTTTGGCTAAGAAGGAGCCTCCAGTGGGGCTGCGTGCCCATTCTACCAAGGTGGCGGCAGCTACTACTGCTTGGGGATGGGGAGTCCCCCTAAATGACATTTGTCAGGCAGCTACATGGGCATCGCTGCACACATTTACAAGACACTACAGCCAGGGCCAGACTGGCCGTAGAAGGCAGCGGGCAAACTCCCGGTGCGCTGCACGGGTGGGGGCTGGTTTTGGGCCCCTGGGGGCCGTTTGTGTTACAGGGCCGTTTTTGCAGCATAGATGCAAAATCGGCCCGGTAACAAAATCAGCCGAAAACCGGCCCTGGCAAAGAGCTCGGCGAAACCCCCAAGTCTCGGGGGGGCCGACTGAGCACTTTGCCAGGGCCGGTTTTGGTTCCCAGTCCGGCCCTGACTATGGCCTGGACAGCCAATCCCGGAGAGACTGCTTTTTCAGCCGTTCTGTTCTCCAGGACTTTCTGGTGTGATCTTGGTTCGCAGACCCACCTCCGGGGTTGGTATTGCTTAGGTATCTATTCTAAGGTAAGGAATCTCTAACTGTTTCTTTCAGATGAACAAGTTACTTACCTTCTATAATGATATATCTGTAAGAAACATAGGTTAGTTATAGATTGCTTACCGCCCAACCTATCCTTCCTGTTCTGCGAACTGATTTCTAGGGTTAAGGACATACTTTCAGGGCCCTAGTTTTGTGCACCAGTGGTCAGTGTCTTGCATGGCTCTGCGTTCCTTGCACGGAAAGCCCTGTACAGGACTGATGTCAGCGCGCAAAGGCGGCATCTAAGTAACTTCCACGACGTCATCCCGGTGACCACGACGCCGACGACGGACGCAGAGTCGACCTACACCACCTACAGACGAGCAGGGATACTGCTGACAGTAAAACTTTCCAGATTCAGTCTGACGCCTGGGGGATATTCTAAGGTAAGGAATCTATAACTAACCTGTGTTTTCTACAGATATATCGTTACTGAAGGTAAGTAACTTGTTCTTCACTCCTTACCTGTTTATTGGCACAACTGCGGAGAATTTGTTCTCTTTCGTGGGCATAAATGCAAAAACTTCACTTGCTCATGGCTGCTGGATAAATAACACCAAGTCTACTTTACTTAACTGGCTGCCATGTAAATAATAGAGAATCTCTTCTATTTAGCCGGGCACTGGATACCTTGCCAGGGTCCTTGTATGTTTGTGTAGCCACCAGCCAAATAGTGCAAAATCTTTCCTATTCACTGGCCTGCCAGCCACTGCGTCAATTCTACATCATCTCAGATACTTACCTTTTGAGTGGCCAAATAATAGAAAATGTATGTTATTTACCTGCCACCTTTTAGTGAAACTTCTCTCAAGTCTAATATATTTTTTGACAGAAGTGCTAGGGACTGGAGCTAGAAGAGAGAGCCTACATACTTGAATTTCTTAAAATGTGATTCTAATAAGCCGAGCTCTGTACATTGCAGTTTTGGACATCAAAACAGCTGTTGGCATAAGTGTCATATCAAACTCCTGGGCATTGAATATCCTCTATAGTAACTCTTTATAATCTTTTGAGAAATAAAATTATCCTGATGTGACATGCAAGGACCTTTAGACCAGTGCTTAATTTGAGCCAGTGGTTTCTGTTGCTCAGCACCGGCACTTAGGGCCGGATATATGACCCACTTTTGCATGCGCAAACAGGTTTGCGACCTGTTTGTGCATGCAAAATCCTCAAGGGCCATGTACAAAGCCTATTTAGCGAGTCGCAATTTATTTGCAACTCGCTAAATAGGTTTTGCGACTTGCTATTGGGAAGGGGCGTTCCCTTCCTAAAATCGACCGCAAAGCCATATACCAATGTTTTGCAACCGCAACTGCAGTTGCAAAACACTCACAAATTACCACCCTCTTCAAGACGGTGGTAATGGAGTCGCAAATGGGAAGGGGTCCGCAGGGGAGCCTTTGTCACTGGCTCAAAAAATATTTTTTAAGGGCAGACAGTGGTCCAAGGGACCACAACCTGCCCTTAAAAAATTAAACAAAAATGTTAGATCTTTTTTTTTAATGCATCCTATTTTCCTTTAAAGAAAACGGGCTGCACAAAAAAAAACTGCTTTATTTAAAAGCAGTCCCAGACATGGGCGACTGCTGAGCCCAGCAGGCCACCATACCTGGGAGGACCTGTCATTCCCAATGGGGTCGCAAATTCTGAGTGGCTCATTAATATTCATGAGCCACGCATTTTGCAACCCTATTCGGAATCGTTAACAGTGTCTCTGACACTGTTCTACATCCCAATTTGCGAGTCACAATTGCGACGCAATTTGTGAGTCACAAATTGGGTGGTCATACATCTGGACCCAGATCCTAAACACCGGTGCTTTCTATGACTACCAGTTAAGCACAGATTCATTTACAGGGAGAATAAGTGATTTGCCCTTAATCACAGGATGTTGAGCGGATGCCGAGACTCGAACCTGGCTCTCCAGCTCCACAGTCAGCAGCTCTGGCCATTACACCACATCCTCTTCCCACTTTCATGGTTAGTAGTTGGTTCTGTCATTGTTGGCGCTAACAGGAGAAATGATCTGGTGCAAGCTGCCTCCTGACGAGAGCCCCGGCACTTATTATTTTACAAATTAACCACTGCCTATTGACCATCTGGGTTATTGCCAAGGTTATTCTCTATGTGCCAAGATACATTCCCAGGTGAGTTCTGCGCTATCCAACCAAGCATCAAATAACATAACATATCATCACTTCACAAGTGAATACGAGATTGGACGTTACCTCACAGTTCACGAACCTCAAGTTTGATAGAAGCGCTGAGCTCGCCTCATGCTGGAGACATTACTGGTGCATTAGCAGAGAGACATCAGGAGGGCAATGAGGCTACCAGAGACTCGCTCAATAATAACTGAAGAGTTCTACGTGACTTTATTGTCTCCAGCAACAGATGCTGCCGTTGATCTGAACAGTAACTTCTCCATGTCGCAGACACAGGACACACCTGTAAATATTGCAAAGGTTAAAAAAGTAACCAGTGAATTTGTGTTTCACTCAATGACTGACTCATTGGCAGCCTTCAAGCTCCACGTTACCTTCCCATTTTATGGCGTTCAATATTTATTTATTTATGTATTATTTATTTATATATTCTGATTTTGACAGATCAGCGTATGACAGCATCTGTTTGTTTAAGCGCAAGGATACATAATGAACAGATGATATCAAAGAGTCTTGGTAGCCACAGGGCTCCAGTGAATAGTCCAGCTGAGAGATGGAACCTGCCCGTAGGAATCCTGTCCACGTGTAAGGATTACAGATCTCTAAACCCTGCAGTGGGGAGAACAGCTTAGGTTTGCTGCATGGCCCAGAGTGACATAGATAACAGCGGTCTTAGGAGTTTGACTGAGAGGGCCAAAGGTACACATCGAGTAATGCAGTAACAGAGTAAATGGGACCGGATTATAGCCACAGGCCTCCTACTAAAGCCGAGAAAGTCATCTCCCAGACTGATCTGGAGGAAGGGGACCCATCTCCTTCCATGTCATTGCGCACAGTTTTTCCAGACGTGATCTTTCATGTGATCACTTAGGGCCCCATGTATGACATTTATTTGAATTTGCAAATGGTGCGATTCGGTAAAATTGGCTGTGTGCAAATCCAAAAATAGCCTTTCATGATGTATGAAAGGCTTTGTGGTCGCAATTTTAGGTAATCACAAAATTTGCGATTACCTAAAATTGTGACTATAAATTGGGAATCATAAATTTCAATTCCCTTAGTTCATGTATGAAGAATTTCACAAATGCAAACTGTGCATTTAGGAAAATGCAATTAGTCGATGGTAGCCATGTGCAAACTTTGAAAAATGCACAAAACTGCATTTTTCAAAGTACCATGTAGGGCCTAGGGCATGTGTGTGTTTTACATGTCCACATTTTATTTTGGGGTGCTTCAGGGGGTGGGGGGCCTTAGGCCCCCGGCACTCTTGGCTTTGCATTAGCTAATTTGGGATTACCAAGTAGGTAAATGCAAATTAGCTAATGCAAAACCATTTGCTCCTAAAGGCCTTCAGCCCATAGGAACGAATGGAGTAATATTACCATAGCGATTCGCTATTTACAGAATTACTATTAGGTAATATTAAGGAATCACAAAATATTTGGCGATTCCTTCATATATAGCATTTTGCGATTACCAAAGAGTGATTTAGTAAAAATCGCTATTTGGTGATATCATAATGCTTTTTTTATACATGTGGCCCCAAATGCTTTCTGGGTGTTTAACTCTTGCTTTGCGTCCATGCAGCTAATTAGCATAACCCACCTGAAATCACCAATAAGTAGGTGACAAGTTCAGGACCGGAGACAGTGTCCATAATGATCTAGAGTGTGGTGGTCACCCAAGCTGGAGTGGAAGGGTCTCCTTCGATGAGAAGCCCTGGGGTGGACAGACCATCCCCCAAAGGAGAGAGGTGTGGAGAATTTATAGATTTTCTGACCTGAGGCTTCAGGGTGGGCACAGGGAACAAATAACCTGGTCAGATATCTTGGTGTGAATCTATGTAGCCTCCTACTGACCGGGCAAGAGGTGGTGAAATGCAATCTCTCTTTATTAGGAAACAGTGGAGGGATGTCAGTGAGTGAGGGACACAACAGTCACAGCAGGAGCATAGCTGCCTGGCTCTGGACTCTGAAATAAATAATATTGGGTAACAGAACACTAATAAAACTTACTGAAACAAATTGTTGGTCCCATAGTTTGAGCAATCCGAGTACTGGGTTTTCTATGAATCATAACGAAAGTGAATCAGTAGTTGGTGAGAACTTTGGAAATATAGACTAGCTGAGGTGACATGTCCACATAGCCAATGGCATAATCCCAGTTCTGGAATGTGTAAATTAATTAATTATTAATCATGTATTATTTATTTATTTATTTATTAATTTATTTATGTATTATTTTCTAGATTATATCTACCAGATCTGCTTCTGCAAGAATATTGCAACCACCCGCACGGTGTAGATACGTCTAGACGGATGGCCGGCAGGGCAGGGTTTCTGTGACCATCCACAAAGCATGTTGGCCACTAGGTCTAACTTGGATGTGCAAAGAAACCATTTTGCAAAAATAAAGTTAACATCCCGATTTACAGAAATAGGCTTGGTGGAATTTTACATTCGAAAGTTCAAATATGTAGGCAGACATTGTGCCAAGTTAATGAATGACCTGCACTGGCGGCTTTAGTCATGGGCGGGAGTGATGGTGTTTGAGCACGCGCCAAGAGGCAGGTGAAAGCTGATGCCCTTGTTTGTTTGCAGGTCCTCACACACCGCTAGCTTTCACATGCCGGAATTATACAATCGTGCTCTGTGATGGAAATAGGGAGCGTAAAGAATACTTCGAATTGGGGTACATGTGAAATGTTTTGCCCTTTGGAAAAAGAAAAAAACATTTATATGTAGGATGGTGATATATCATTTTTCTACAGGTCAGGTTTTACCTTGAGTGGTACATTTTGACAGTGTACCACCCAGTTACAAAAAAACCCACAATTTGTGAATAACCACAAACGTTGATCACAATTAAGCTTGCAAGATAACTGGTGGGAATTCTGCAGGTTGAAATTAGAGATTAAAGTACTCCAAGAAATCTTTGACTATTCTGGATTTGTTGAACTACTCCTGGGATTTTTTTGTCCTTAAAACATTGCGAATTTGGAACACATTTCCGATTTTTTAGAAGTTGAACTCTCTGCATTCATAAATACAATTTATTTATATATTAAGCTTCATTTTCGTGATGCACAGCAAAGATATGTACGCGTTCATACCATAACCAATGAACACAGGTCATCTAGCAGTGTCTGCTTTAAGGCAGGGCTATGGAAAGGAGGCGGGGCATGGACGGGCATTATAATGCCAAAGCAGGCAGGGAGGGTAGGAGTCGGACTCGGCTTCTACTTGACCACATAGGGAGTGGGCTGAAGTAAGTGCTAAGGCGGTTTGGAAAACTTTCAACATATCACAGATATCAAGTTAAGATCAAAATGCAGAAGGTCTGGAATGAGTTCATAATGTGACCAGTGCACAGATCTGTTTAGGATAAAATGAGACATTTGATTGAAAACAGCAAACACAGAAAATAAGCTAATTATGCAACGAAGAGGACATTCCTACTTTCATGCTCCTAAGTGATAGTAGAGAAATCATCCAAAATAAAACTAGGAGCTGTGTTTCTAAAGTGTATTTACGTGAGAATAGTTCATAAATGAATGACTGCAATATTGATATTTCAACACGTATCGTTAAGCCTTGAAAAAGCCCTTTGCATTACACCGAAACACGCCAGCTGCCTCATCAAAAATATCTGTATGTTTTATATAAAAACGGTGTACATTTTTCCAGTAATGATATATGAAAAACACAGGTGCACTTCTGAGTGTAATGCAATTTATATTTGGTGTGTTATAACTTTTTATATTTTTGCAAAGTTTATCACTTGCAGGTAGCTAGTGTATGGGAAGTACACACAAGAGCCAGGTCAATTCTTCACTTTGTCCAAATATATATATATATTTTATAACGATATACTTTCATTTTATGGCCTTAAGAAAATATATGGGCAATATAAACAACAAACATTTGCAATGCAATCGGTCTCGCCTTTGGGAACATATATATATTTAGCTATGCAGCACATTAGCCTGGGTGCTGAACATCTACTGATCTTTAAAATTGAGGGAGAGTAAGCACCAAACTGCGTTACACGCCAGTTATGGGAACACATGAGGAGAAATGTTGCCTTTTAGCAGGTAATGGTATAGTCCAAAACTCTGTTTTTAATATAAAATCAGGGCCTTCGGTGGTCATATCACTGAAAATACAAGATTTGAAAAAAATAAAAATTGTCTACGGGTGCTCGTGGAAGACAATTTCTATGGACTAGAATCTAGAGCATGCTAAAGTGATTCTGGTATTTTACTGACCTCTGCTGGTCGTTTTCTATCAAGAAAAACACACAAAGGGGAAAGAAGGAGGATGAGAAAGACTTACGTACCATCACAAAGGGAGACAGCAGGAACCAGCAAGAGGAATAAACGAGCCAAGTGTATCAGGTACTGGATTAAAGAGGCCTGGGGTGGTTTCAATTCTAGAGAACCCTGGTATTCGGCCCGCCGACATTTATTTAATAGGGCTTCCGAGCAGAGCTTTGGGCACCGTTACTCATTATTTGACAAATTAAGCACTGACGCATCTGAAAAATACTTTCCCTTCGATGATGCACACAGCACTCATCCCACTGTGGCCCAGTGCTTTCCTATTCACATTCCACTCGCAGGCTCCCGCACCCCGCGTGTGGAAGTGCTTTGGGCTCGTGCTCTGACCAACTTGCTCCTTTTATAGACTGTAATGGAAATGAAGTTCCTTGTGCGCTGCAGGGCTCAGGGTATACTGCTCCGGTGTCCCAGTGGGACAAACACTGAGCAGCTGAAGCACGAGGCAGGAAACACAGAAATTACCCGCGAGCATAGCTGCCAAGGTTTTAGATTGCTATGTGTGACATTTTCATAATTTCTGTGTAATTATGAGTGCCATTAGAACCACTAAAAGATGAGAGAAACATAAATATCAGAAATCTGACCCATTTGAGCCATGAGAAAATCTAAGATCTTAAAACTGCTGCAAATTCATGAGGTGGCTGAGACATAACAATGAAATTATCAAAATAGCATACATAGGAATCTGAAACCTTGGCAGCTATGAAAGAGGGCGAGATTCACTTCACATGACACGGCATTGAAGGCCATGCCCATGCTTCTGTTCTTGACACCGAGTCTTGTTTACTTAAATATTTCATAAAAGTGATAGGAAGTATGTGTTTTATTCTATTGCTATTTTATTGCTTCTCTTGTACAATGATGATCATATAATAAACTTGTGAATTTTGGTTGGCATAATGTATTGACTAATAAGAATAAAAAGGCAGAAGCAATGCCAATTAGACAAAAAGAAAAGAAAAGGAGCATGTTAAAACAAGGAGAATAAAACAAATCACTTTTACCAGGTGGTGTTTGTTGTCCAAGATGAGGTCATGCAAAATAATTAATGTGATGGGAAAAGGTTTTTCACTTGGAGTGGGGTGAACTAAGTCGGTAAAGCTGTCACTGCAGGGCCCACCTTATTCATAAGCAAATGCTGTAAGCAGGAATGTAAGACTTGTGAAATAACTACTTGTATTAGCCTCAGATGTCACCACTAGGGAAAAAAAAAAGTGGACAGGTAGAAAGCAGGTCACATGGCTCCGCTAAGAATTAACACTAAAAGGAGCAAGGACATGCGTTTATACTGCAGAACCAGATAACAGGGTGTGAGAGGCCCTAACACAGAGCCCAGCGGGCTCGGGCCTATAACGTACATTAATTAGAGTCAGCTGACTCGTGGACTCCGGCTGGCGCAGTTAGCAGTGTCATGACAGCATGGTGCTGGGCAAGCCTCAGTAGAGGCTGGGAGATACACACAGCAGTCACAGCAGGCTGTATTATTTCAAAATGCAACACCAGTGAAGTGAGCAGTCCAGGGGTCTGGTGCACCACAGCTACACAGCTTACTTGAACAAGTCAATAAACTTAGAGAACTGCATGTACTCTGTAGCAAAGAGAAATCTTTTAAGTCATTTTCAAAACATAATTACTGCATATTTGCTATGCCGTGGGTTTTAGAACAAGCAGCGCACGGTTCACCCTACAGCAGAGCCTCTCTTCCTCCTGCAGAGTACATTTTCTTGCCCACGCTGTGACCTGGGAAATGTCTGGGAGCCCCAAGAGATTGTCACATACAGGAGACTGGTCGCCAGAAGAGGTAGGGGACACGTTTGTACTCAGCAAGGAATGTTTGAGTACTTAAATCTGGGATTTTTTAAAATTAAATCCCGGATGTTTATTTTCCAGTGTAAAAAAAAAATTAAATCCCGGATGTTTATTTTCCAGTGTAAAAAACACACAAGCCGCTCTTTTCAACGAATGGATAAACCTTTCCTCTTGAAGCAATATCGTGATCAGAACAAGAGGGATGTATGTCGTTACAACGCACACTTTTACAACGCATGCACTTACAACGCATTTTTTACAACGCAACATCCACTACAACGCATTCCATTACATCGCAGGACACTACAACGCATTTTTAAAAACTACCTTTACAACGCATTCCATTACATCGCATACTACCTTTACAACGCATACCATTACAACGCATAATATTACATTGCATTTAAGATAAGTATTGGATAGTATAGGGGAAAAAATTACTAATCTTACTCCAGGGGGTGCAACAGTAGAGTAATTGTTGGATAATATAGGGGTAAAAATTACTATTCTTACTCCAGGGGGTGCAACAGTAGGGTAAGTGTTGGATAGTATAGGGTTAAAAATGACTATTCTTACTCCAGGGGGTGCAAAAGTAGGGTAAGTGTTGGATAGTATAGGGGTAAAAATTACTATTCTAACTCCAGGGGGTGCAACAGTAGGGCAAGTGTTGGATAGCATAGGGGTAAAAATTACTATTCTAACTCCAGGGGGTGCAACAGTAGGGTAAGTGTTGGATAGCATAGGAGTAAAAATTACTATTCTAACTCCAGGGGGTGCAACAGTAGGGTAAGTGTTGGATAGTATAGGGGTAAAAATTACTATTCTAACTCCAGGGGGTGCAACAGTAGGGTAAGTGTTGGATAGTATAGGGGTAAAAATTACTATTCTAACTCCAGGGGGTGCAACAGTAGGGTAAGTGTTGGATAGTATAGGGGTAAAAATTACTATTCTAACTCCAGGGGGTGCAACAGTAGGGTAAGTGTTGGATAGTGTAGGGGTTTTAATGTAATATTATGCGTTGTAATGGTATGCGTTGTAAAGGTAGTATGCGATGTAATGGAATGCGTTGTAAAGGTAGTTTTTAAAAATGCGTTGTAGTGTCCTGCGATGTAATGGAATGCGTTGTAGTGGATGTTGCGTTGTAAAAAATGTGTTGTAAGTGTAGTGCGTTGTAAAAGTTGCATTGTAAAGGTTGTATACCGAACAAGAGGACAATACTCCCTGGGGCACGCAATTGAAAATGTCTAAAATCAGTACTTAAGTGTGTTGGATTGCTAAATTTTACTTAGCCCACATGTATGGACAGTTTGATTGCCTTGAAAATAAATTGCTGCAAAGTCATTTTGTTTGGAGCTCTTTTGCCCTCTTATGGGCTCTGTCGGCACCGACATTGGTGCGGCGAATAAGGGAAAGCCGGAGAGCATACATTTTCTTTCGTTTAATTGCTGAACCACGGATATTGTCTCATCTACAGGGTAGGTTATATAATGTCATGACCCTAAAGCACTGCGTGAAACAGATTAGAGTATTACCAACCAGCATTGGCAATGCAATAGGACTCGCATCTACACGAGACCTATTGCATTGCAAATAGCAATGCGTGCAGGCGATGAGTCATGAGAGGAGGTGGCAGCGAGAAGGCACTGGACTACGGGAGTGGGGGCACAGGAAGAAAGTAGTCTGTGCTGTGAAGGGGTCAGTAGCCGTGGAAGGACAAAAATGACTGACATGGCTGTTATGGGGAGGGACTAACAAGCTTAAAACCAACCGGAAGGCAGCATTTAGAACCTAAGCCAATGAAGAAGATGGGCTGGAGAGTGAGCGGAGCTTCCACAAAGCTTCCACAATATAGTGTATACTGCATGCCTCGCAAAGCGATTGCAGCGCATTCGCGCTGCAACGCTAGGCGAGACCTGAAAAGGGACTGAAGTAGAGTTTCCCACCCACCAAACTCGCAAGTCACCTGCCTTAAAGTCGGGGGAAGCACCGGGTATATATTGATAGAACGTCTGCCGGCTCTACTAGCGTAAACCTTTGACTTGGCGGTATGAGCGCCAAGGCACACCACGTCACAGTGATGGTCATCTCACCACACTGAGGGTAAGGTGAATACTATTTATTTCCCCTATCCATTTCTGTGCTACAAGGCAAGGTGGACACAGGCATAAAAATATGCTGAATGGCCCCCAGGCACAAGGAGAAAGCTCCCTGAGTGTGGAAGCCATTTATGATCAATCAATCAGTCAAGCAATCAATTAATCAGGATTTCTAAAGCGCAGCAAATCACCTGTGAGGGTTCGGGGAAAACAAATTTCTGCTTTGAGAGTTTGTTTTCTCGAAACCAATACGTTTTCTGAGAGGCTACTTTATGTATGGCACCCCCTCAGCGGACGCTCAGTGCTGCAAAGAGAGCCACCATGACAGCGGCTCTCTTGCAGCACAGAGATCCGAGCCACACAGGCGGAGCAGCTAAACCGCAAAGATTGTCCTTCACAAGGGTCTAAATGCAATCTCTCTTTAATTAGGAAATAGTGGAGGGATGTCAGTGAATGAGGGACACAGCAGTCACAGCAGTATATTACCTGCCTGGCTAAAGGGTCTAAATGATATGTGGCCCTAAATGATGACACACAAAACCCGTGACCATCAGAGGCGGCTCCTCCATGTGAGCGGAGGAGCGTCGCCCCACTGCTTTCTCACACTGCGGGAAGCAGAAACATAAAATGGTATTGTAAATACCATTTTACGTTTCTGCTTTCTTGCAGTGCGAGAAAGCAGAAGGGTTTGGTTAGGAGGAGTGGCTTGCCCACTCTGAGGGAACCCCATGGCCGACCAAACCAGTCATATGCACTCTTCCTTTTCTCCATGTAGGCAGCGTGCAGCCTACATGGAGAAAATGGCCTCCCCATAGACGCCTGTGTGGTCGGCGTCCCAGCCAAGGTGTCGTTCCTTATCCCTTCTCTGATCTTTAATCTGTATTTCCATCTATAAACAGTGCTTAATTTGAGCCTGTGGTTTCCGGTGCAGTGGGTTCCTTCCATTGCTTGGCACCAACACCTAATTCTCAACATCAGCACGCATGACAGTCCACCACATGGTGGCAAGGTCTGTCTGGTTTCGAGACATACAACAACAACGTTTAATACTACAATAAACCTTAAAAATGAATAATACCTGCCACTCATGCCATTTTTATAGCTTTGGGTGGCCTGAGATAGTCTGAATTGTCTCACTTGTAGGCGTGCAATGGTTAGTAGTTATGCTGGTACTATCACTGGCAGCATTTACAGGGGAAACACACTGCAGTGGCCTCCTGAGAAGGTCCCTGGAATTTACGTTCTCTTTTACAAATTAAGCACTGCCTATAAACTGCTTCTTCTCTCCCAGCTCTGCCTCTGGTGCTACAGCAGAAAACAAACAGTGGTTCTGCCATATGAAAAAGGAACTATTTTAGAAATTCAATGTTTTGATCCTCTCAAAGGTAGGATCTTCAATTAATGTTGTAACACATACTGACCATAGACATACACACGAACGAAAAACAACTCAATTGAAAAAGGCTCATCTAAGATATATATCAAATGTGATGAAAAACATATTAATGATTTGACAGGACAAATACACATTACATATTACATGATAAAATACAAAGTACAACTCAATAACATAGAAAAGTGTGACAAAAAATAATAGGTGTTTCACATCAATGACAGCACAAAAACAAACTTTACCTAGCATCAAAAATATATCAAAATAACCCTATAGAAACGTAAATTCTACTCTTTCCACAGTTCTGTCTATTCCGGCAAAGGACGCATAATCAACGTCGACGTTTCGACCCTCTATTTTGAGTGCGAGTAAGCAACATCTCCATGAGGTTTTCATTAGGACTGTGATCCAAAGGTGTGTATCGCCTGTGTGATAAAAGGGAATATAGATTTCAAAGGGTCAGTATGTGTGCGTCAGAATTCCCCAAAAAATATAAATAGTGAGGCATATTTATGAGTTTTGGTGCATCTCTGCAAATCAGCAGGGATGCGCCAGAAAAGATGCGACATGCAATTCCCTCCCTGCGCCACCACAAATGCGTTGCATTTACACTGCGGCGCACCGTGGCGCAAGTATAGGGTGATGCGTGTCGCATCCTGTGGCGTAAGGGCGGCGCATTGCTGGAGTCTTGCTGCAAGCGCAACACGACTCCAGCAATACTCCGGGGCACCCAATGTCTAACATGCTGCATCACTCCTTACGCCTGCTTCAAGCAGGCGCAGGGTTTTGACGCAGCAGGGACGTAAAAGTGACTCAGTGAAATCTTGTAGATTTCACTGTGTCACTTTTACGAGGTAGTCCTGCACCGGAACGCCCACCCAGTGCCGGAACGCCCACATGAAACCTAACGCAGGTTTCATGTGGCGCAGGGCTTTACAACATGACGCATCTCCCTTGATGCGTCATGTTGTAAATAAGGTGCAACATTGCGCATGGTTTACGCTGCCGCTGCATCACAGAAGTGACGCAACGGCGGCATAAATGTGGCGCATGGGGCTTGTAAATATGCCCCCTAAGAGTGTAGGTTGAGAAATAATCTCTCCTGTCTGTGAACGGAATCACAGTGAGACAGTCGATGGCACTCCAGGAAATTAGTTCATTTATGCAAGGATGATGAATACAACCTGCATGATAAAATGTATATATGGAGTCGAGGGTGGGCACTGTGAACACCTCATAAAATCATAAGGCAGGAAAAAAAAACCTTGCCTGGAGCACCGAGGGGCATATTATCAAGGGCAGGCAATAAATATCGCAAAGTGCGCTTAGCGCTTGCATATTTATCGCCGGCTATCTCTGGAATTTATCACCCGGTTAGCCCGTTATCAAAAACGCGCATCGCCGAGGCCATTAAAATTCCAGAGATAGTGGGGATATCGCCGGTTTCCATGGTGGAAAACAACGATATCCTAGATGATAGGGCATGTAGTCTTAGCCACACAATCCACCCCCCATGTTAGGTACGCCTTAGTCAGGAATTTAACAGACGTTAAATTCCTGCGTTAAGGCATACTTAACGTGATTTTAAATATCGCTAACCCTCGTTGTCAAGATGACGAAGCTGGGTTAGCGATATTTTCCCAAGGGAGTCTTGTCAGGCACGCCTCCTTTGCATCTCATTAGCGATGCGATGGGAGGCATGCTGGCAAGGAGCGCTATTGACAGTAAACTGTTGTGAACAGCTGTTAGCGACAGCTTGGTGATAGGGCGAAAAAAATATTGACGCTTTAGCGGCAAAAAGTGCCGCTAAAGCGGCGATATTGCCCTTGATGATATGCCCGAGTTTTTTGGGAAAGGGGATAAATCCACAATCTTGGCCACTCTAGTTGGCTACAATGAGCTACATGTATACAAGGAGCAACTAGTCCTTTCTTTGTTTCTAAAACAGCAGCACGTGCTTTTTTAATACTAGAGGTCACAGACAACGAACCTCCAGCGTGCGTTAGATTAATATCAAACACGTCACATGACTAGTATTTGCACACTGATTGGCTCCAGCCCTGCCATCCAATCACCCCGGTAGGTCAACAAAACGCTTTATTGAACAGAAGCAGGAGTCCAGAAAGAACAAAGAACTCAATCAATGCTGTATTTGGCTATAATTTTCATCTTTAGAAAACGATTATGTACAGCATGAAAAAATCAATAAAATGCATAATTAAGAGTGTGTTGTAATTATTTCATCATGAATTCTTTTAATTGGCTTATAAAGGATCTACTTCTCCAAACAAATAAGCAGTGATGTCTTGTTTCTGTTTCTAGGCTAATTGTGAAGATATCGGCTGATGATTACATCGCTTCGCTTCCTATACGTTTAATTATGTCATCCAGATATTTGCAGCAAACAGTTAACCACCCTCATTGGAAGAGAGACAGCATTTTCAATACATTTTTTAACGACCATTGACTTTTGGCTTTCCATGGCCAAAGGTTTTCTCAAGTGCCCCAAAAACATTCAGAATATGTTTTACATCATGTGTGACAGTAGTGCAAGCTTCACACATGCATAATAGTTACAATAGTGACAGCAGCTGACACACTTCCCTATAAGCACAGCACAGGTACATTACCCCCAGGTCCCTCCTGACCTCGTCCCATTCTTGACAAGTGGAGATAATGATCTCCTGGCTTGGGCTTGATCTGTGTCTGTTCTGCTGCCTGGTGGTGTCAACCCTTTGTCCGGTGGGTGCCCTTGTCGGTTGTTCGTGTCCTGTTGTTGCTTCTTTTTTCTGGTCCTCCGGGTGCTGGTGGTGTTGGTTGCTTAGGCCCCTGTTCCTTTTCTGGGGCTTTGTTGTTGGGGTCTCTGTGGGGTGTCTTCTTTTTGGCCTTGGCTTCTTTGCCTTGTCACCTTTGTGGTGTGCTCCCTTCAGAATGTCGGTTTGGGGTTTGCCCTTGATGTGGCCTGGGTGCTCTATTTCTCGTTTCTCTGGTTGGCTGCCTCCCTAGTGTCGCTGTCGCCTTCTGCTTTCCGGGGTCCCAGTTTGCAGACCTTGGTTGTGTCCCTGTTGGCCTCTTCCACGCTGGCTGGTGGGTTTGGCCTCTTGGGTCATCTTTTTTGTCTGGCCTGCCCGCTATCCTTCTGTTGTCAGCTGCCTATGGAGGTTTCTTGGTGGGTTCTCCCGCTTCCTGGTGGTTCGGGGGGTTCCTGGTGTGTGTTTGCTGTAGCGGTTAATTTGTCAAATAAAAAGTGCCGGGGCTCTCCTCAGGAGGCAGCGCTAGCAATTGAAATGTGCTGGTGCAAACTGCCTCCTGACTAGAGCCCCAGCACTTATTGACCTCGAGAGGACTTGGCCTAATGGGTAGAGCTGCCAATTTTGGAGATGGAGAACCAGGTTCGAGTCTCGGCGTGGCTCAACATTCTGGGAGACTGCGGAAAATCATGTCCGTTTTAAATAAGTATGTCCTTAACTGGTGTTAAGCACCGATGTTGAGGCTTAGGTGCCAGTGCTGAGCACAGGAAAGCACCGGCTCAAATTAAGCACTGGTTTGCTGCCCTCTGCGTGGTGGTGCTGTGTTTTTTCCTGTTTTTCTGCCTTGGTCGTTTCCTGCTTGTTTTGGGGCGAGGGCGGCCCTACATTTTGGTGGGGTGCTTTCCCGTCAGTGTGCTCTGCCTGTGGTTTCCTGCGCTTCTCCCTTTTGCTTCCATTGGGTTGCTGCTTTTGGTGTGGTTTCCTGGCAGTGCTTGGGGGTTTTGGAAGGCCAGGTTCCTGGCTTTGGTATTCTCTACTTGTCATGAATGGGACGAGGACAGGAGGGACCTGGGGTAATGCCTTATCACTACTGGTAATCTTCATTATTCCTGGTCCCATTGTCCTCGTCACATTCATTACGCCCGCCCTCCCTACAGGCCGGCAGGCCTTCCTGTTGACTCCTTGTAGTTTAGGCGGAATGCTGGGTAAGTACTGCTTATGTACATACAGTGAGAGGGGTTGGGGTTAGGGTCCCAGCATTCCTCTGTTCTTTTTTTTCTGTCGGAGATGATGATCTCAGCTTGTAGTGAATGGGACGATGACAACGGA
This sequence comes from Triturus cristatus, assembly GCF_964204655.1. Lineage (NCBI taxonomy): Eukaryota > Metazoa > Chordata > Amphibia > Caudata > Salamandridae > Triturus > Triturus cristatus. The sequence continues at coordinate 86,348,625 of NC_140593.1, read as the reverse complement.
ACCAGGAGTAATGAAGTTTACTGGTAAGTAATAGGACATTATTGGAAGCAGCGGTGCAAACTTTACTAAAACAATGAAAATGTACAGATTGTGGGGCAGTAGTGCAAGCTTCACACACATAATTGTTACAGTAGTGTCAGCAGCTTACACACATTATCAAAAGCAGAAATGCAAGCTTTACTCAAACAATAAAAATGTACAGATTGTGTATTAGTGCAAGCTTCACATACATGAGATTTACAATAGTGACAGCAGCTGACATACTTCCTTATAGACACTGTATCATAAACAATGGGGTGACCCTGTGTCGCTCAGAACCAGGGTATGAATAATATAGAATACAATGGTTCTGTAGCGTATATACAAACAATTACTTTGTTTTACGAATGGATCGAGAGAAACTGAATACATTCAAATGGAAAAATCAATCATAGAGGAAAATTTTCTTTTTCAAGAGGACCACATAAACAGATGACAATGAAAATCACGATGAAATCAGATTTGTTGGATGGCATATTGTTTTTTATATATAAATTGCATCATTTATATTAGCATCTATGTCATTCTTTATAGCAAAGCAAGGCTACCAAAATTACAATACTTAAAGTGAAATCGTGCATCAGTGAAACAGTGACATAAGTGACAACGTTAGTGCATAATATGTACAGGAATGAAAAAAGTTTTATATACAGAATATAAAAAGGGCCAGTATCTAGAAAAGTAACATCACACAGTTTCCACGAATGACTCAAGTTCTGTATGAAAACGGGTCACACACTGGTCCTAGGTATTGTCGACATTTCAACCCAGTATAAGCGATATTAAATCGTCATGCGGGTCTTCATCAGGACGTTTAAAAGAAGCAATGGCAACCTGCAGGGGCAATTAAAGTGCGTGTCAAAAGAAGGTCCTTAATACTCCACTACGTGTGGTCCTAGACCTACAGGAATGTGGTCACAAAAGAGGCCAAAACTCACCTAGCCGATAGTCTAGGGCTGCCTAATTTTCAAACGTTGTAGAGACGAAGCACTCATCCAATGAGGAGTCTGAAGTGTGGATTCAATTAAATTGAACCTAGGACAAAGGAATTGGATATGATGTAATCAACCCGCCATTACTACTAATGAAGAAAGAGCTCAAAGGACGATTAGGGAACTACAAACCGCAAAAGCCCCTTATAGATGGCGAATAGCTCAAAGGCGACTTATCTCCCATTGAATCAAGCGTGAGTGGCGGTTTCTAAATTGGAAAAAGCATACTGCGGTGAATAAGTCACTAAACGGTGGCTGATTGGAGGACCGCTAGAGGGGTTAATGCAGTCAACCCCAAGGACAACCACAGATTGTGACTGAATCCCTGGCTACGAGATCTAGTTGTTTAGATGGAGGCCGTCAGATCCACTCTGAGGCCGAGACCATTGGAAAAACTAACAGCGTCTAAAGTATGAGCGGGAGATGCGCGCTTAGTTGCATGCTTTAAACAGAGAGGGGACGCTTGTGCGTAATACTCACTTAGAGTGGCAGCCGGATTGCTTGCAAGCGGTTAAAAGTCACGCTAATAGGCCACCTTTCGTTGACGTGGGAAACCAAAATAGTTTGGTAACAGCGTCTAAAATATAAACGGGAGATGCATGCTTAGCTCCATGTTCTCGACAAAGAGAACCCAGAGAGGACGCTAGTGCGTGATACTCACTTTGAGTAGAGGCAAAAATGCTTGTAGACGGTTATAAATCCCGCTACTAGGCCACCTTTCGTTGATGTGGGGGAATCCGCGTTCGAAACGCAAGTGACAGGACGGCTGATATATGTAAACGAGCTAATCCCGCCCCGTATGACGTGAGTAACAGAACGTGCCGTAATGGTTGCCAGGTAACCCAGGTCGCGTAAAGGAGAACCGGGACAGCTGTTGGTATGCCGTAAGCGTCTGTGGTGCTGCACTGACGTCGGCCGTAACCATAACAACGAATTAATCGAGGCATATAACAAGTTGGTTACTCGGAAGCGTGGAGATGGGAATTATAGAATGAATACCTTGGCGGCAACCCTATGCTGTGATTAAACAACATGATTTTGCACAACAAGTGAACAGAAAAAGAACATTGTCATACTTTTTCTTACAACCCGGTCATATACGTAAAATCGGCATTTACAATTGAATGTAACAGGCATTTGTTTCGATAAAGTTTTAGAGATCATTGGTTACATTTCCTATGTAATTATACACAACATATAAATCCAAACTAACACGTTTCTTTTATGAGTGAAACCTTTCGCGGCATCACTGTGCTGTAATAAAGCCTAATAATTTTACACAACAAGTAAAATCAAGCCGAAATGACCATTGTAATGCTATTTCTTGAAAACCGGTCGTGTACGAAAACAGGGCAAGTACAATCGAATGCAAATAATCTATGTTTCCATAAGGTTACATTTCCCATGTAAATATGCATATATGCACAACGTATAGACCCAAGAGGACAAGTTTCTTTTGTGTAAGTAGGCGATCAAGGGCTGGCAATGTTTCAGTAACAATAAAGTTTTTAGAATCATTGGTTACATTTCGTATGCGCCCAACACAAAAATAACATGTTTCTTTTATGAAGGAAGAAGATGAATGGCTGGTAATACTTCAGTCACAACTATATATTTACAGTTGTATCAAGATGATGAACAAGGGTGGATTATAGTTGACCCATCTCTCTAGATGTTTCCTCAAGACCATTTAAACCATGCTGGACAGTATTAAGAGAATGAATCCATCTACATTCTTTTCTCTTTAGAATGAATGCAATAGAGCCTCCTCTAGGAGCTAGATTTACTTTTTCTAGCACCCACCATTTGATGTTTTCAGGCTGATGGGTCTGCGCAAGAAAATGGTCAACCAGGGGGGCCCCTTGTGTTTTACATCTGACACGAATACGACTCATATGTTGAAGTATCCTGACTTTGATCTTTTGTGTGGTTTGACCCACATATAACAGATCGCAGGGACAACTTATTGCGTAAATTAGATTGGTACTGTTACAATTTGTAAGGCTCAATGATTTATATGTTCTGTTGTGGTAGGAAAAGGAAGAGCCCTCCACTGTCAACGGACAGGCTTTGCATTGGCCGCATTTGTGGTGGCCCATGAGGGGAGGTAAACCCAATTGGTCTCTCAGTCCCCGAGGTTTTGGCGGTGCAAGAAAGGCCTTGACAACATTGTCTTTCACATTCCTACCCCGTTTGAAAGCAAATAATGGTTCCTCAGAGGTTGGAAGCTCACTGGCAACAAGGTTCCAGTATTTTTTCATGATTTTCTTCATGTCATTACTTTTAGTATTAAATGTTGTTACACATACAATACTCTCCATTTTAGATGTTCTCTCCTTTACTTGTAAAAGTAGATCTCTCGGGCAATACCAGGCGCGTTTACGTGCGCGTTTCAAAAGACCAATGGGGTACCCCCTTTCCTTTAGACGAGTAGTAAGGATCTCAGTTTCTTTAAAGAAATCAGCTCGTCGTGTGCAGTTCCTTCTTAATCTAAGGTATTGACCGTATGGAAGATTGTCTCTCAAGCTGCGTGGATGGTGAGAGTCATATTTAAGGAGGGTGTTTCTCTCCAAATCATTATCACGTCATCTATGTAACGCTTCCAAACGGTGATATGGTCAATGAATGGAATTTGATGGCTGTAAAGGAGTTCCTCCTCATAGGCATCCATAAAGATATTGGCCAGGCTCGGCGCATAAGTAGCCCCCACTGCAACGCCTTTGCATTGATAGTAGAATTGCTTCAAGAACATAAAGTAATTATGTTTCATTGCGATTTCCAAGAGACCAATTAAGAAATCCGTTGGTATCCAATGAGGTCTCATTCTTCTATCAAGGGAGAGATCTAATAACCTCGAGTGCCATGGCCTGGGGAATAGAGGTATAAAGCGAAGATACATCTAGTGTGACAAGCAATTGGGTTTGGGTGTTAAATGGTGGGGCAACCATTTAACACCCAAACCCAATTGCTTGTCACACTAGATGTATCTTCGCTTTATACCTCGTTGGATACCAACGGATTTCTTAATTGGTCTCTTGGAAATTGCAATGAAACATAATTTGGTCGGGTACTGAGGAGGAACTCGAGCGTTTCTATGACTGGTTGAATGCAAGATCGGTGGATATCCAATACACCATGATGAATGACAATAACAATATTGACTTCCTAGATCTCACTTTTCAAGTCGATGATGGTCAGTTAATTTGTGATCTCTTTCGCAAACCCACGGAGAGAAACACCCTCCTTAAATATGACTCTCACCATCCACGCAGCTTGAGAGAAACTGAGATCCTTACTACTCGTCTAAAGGAAAGGGGGTACCCCATTGGTCTTGTGAAACGCGCACGTAAACGTGCCTGGTATTGCCCGAGAGATCTACTTTTACAAGTAAAGGAGAGAACATCTAAATTGGAGAGTATTGTATGTGTAACAACATTTAATACTAAAAGTAATGACATGAAGAAAATCTTGAAAAAATACTGGAACCTTGTTGCCAGTGAGCTTCCAACCTCTGAGGAACCATTATTTGCTTTCAAACGGGGTAGGAATGTGAAAGACAATGTTGTCAAGGCCTTTCTTGCACCACCAAAACCTCGGGGACTGAGAGACCAATTGGGTTTACCTCCCCTCATGGGCCACCACAAATGCGGCCAATGCAAAGCCTGTCCGTTGACAGTGGAGGGCTCTTCCTTTTCCTACCACAACAGAACATATAAATCATTGAGCCTTACAAATTGTAACAGTGCCAATCTAATCTACGCAATAAGTTGTCCCTGCGATCTGTTATATGTGGGTCAAACCACACAAAAGATCAAAGTCAGGATACTTCAACATATGAGTCGTATCAGATGTAAAACACAAGGGGCCCCCCTGGTTGACCATTTTCTTGCGCAGAACCATCAGCCTGAAAACATCAAATGGTGGGTGCTAGAAAAAGTAAATCTAGCTCCTAGAGGAGGCTCTATTGCATTCATTCTAAAGAGAAAAGAATGTAGATGGATTCATTCTCTTAATACTGTCCAGCATGGTTTAAATGGTCTTGAGGAAACATCTAGAGAGATGGGTCAACTATAATCCACCCTTGTTCATCATCTTGATACAACTGTAAATATATAGTTGTCACTGAAGTATTACCAGCCATTCATCTTCTTCCTTCATAAAAGAAACATGTTATTTTTGTGTTGGGCGCATACGAAATGTAACCAATGATTCTTAAAACTTTATTGTCACTGAAACATTGCCAGCCCTTGATCGCCTACTTACACATAAGAAACTTGTCCTCTTGGGTCTATACGTTGTGCATATATGCATATTTACATAGGAAATGTAACCTTATGGAAACATAGATTTTTTGCATTCGATTGTACTTGCCCTGTTTTCGTACACGACCGGTTTTCAAGAAATAGCATTACAATGGTAATTTCGGTTTTGATTTTACTTGTTGTGTAAAATTATTAGGCTTTATTACAGCACAGTGATGCCGCGAAAGGTTTCACTCATAAAAGAAACGTGTTAGTTTGGATTTATATGTTGTGTATAATTACATAGGAAATGTAACCAATGATCTCTAAAACTTAATCGAAACAAATGCCTGTTACATTCAATTGTAAATGCCGATTTTACGTATATGACCGGGTTGTAAGAAAAAGTATGACAATGTTCTTTTTCTGTTCACTTGTTGTGCAAAATCATGTTGTTTAATCACAGCATAGGGTTGCCGCCAAGGTATTCATTCTATAATTCCCATCTCCACGCTTCCGAGTAACCAACTTGTTATATGCCTCGATTCATTCGTTGTTATGGTTACGGCCGACATCAGTGCAGCACCACAGACGCTTATGGCATACCAACAGCTGTCCCGGTTCTCCTTGACGCGACCTGGGTTACCTGGCAACCATTACGGCACGTTCAGTTACTCACGTCATACGGGGCGGGATTAGCTCGTTTACATATATCAGCCGTCCTGTCACTTGCGTTTCGAACGCGGATTCCCCCACATCAACGAAAGGTGGCCTAGTAGCGGGATTTATAACCGTCTACAAGCATTTTTGCCTCTACTCAAAGTGAGTATCACGCACTAGCGTTCTCTCTGGGTTCTCTTTGTCGAGAACATGGAGCTAAGCATGCATCTCCCGTTTATATTTTAGACGCTGTTACCAAACTATTTTGGTTTCCCACGTCAACGAAAGGTGGCCTATTAGCGTGACTTTTAACCGCTTGCAAGCAATCCGGCTGCCACTCTAAGTGAGTATTACGCACAAGCGTCCCCTCTCTGTTTAAAGCATGCAACTAAGCGCGCATCTCCCGCTCATACTTTAGACGCTGTTAGTTTTTCCAATGGTCTCGGCCTCAGAGTGGATCTGACGGCCTCCATCTAAACAACTAGATCTCGTAGCCAGGGATTCAGTCACAATCTGTGGTTGTCCTTGGGGTTGACTGCATTAACCCCTCTAGCGGTCCTCCAATCAGCCACCATTTAGTGACTTATTCATCGCAGTATGCTTTTTCCAATTAAGAAACCGCCACTCACGCTTGATTCAATGGGAGATAAGTCGCCTTTGAGCTATTCGCCATCTATAAGGGGCTTTTGCGGTTTGTAGTTCCCTAATCGTCCTTTGAGCTCTTTCTTCATTAGTAGTAATGGCGGGTTGATTACATCATATCCAATTCCTTTGTCCTAGGTTCAATTTAATTGAATCCACACTTCAGACTCCTCATTGGATGAGTGCTTCGTCTCTACAACGTTTGAAAATTAGGCAGCCCTAGACTATCGGCTAGGTGAGTTTTGGCCTCTTTTGTGACCACATTCCTGTAGGTCTAGGACCACACGTAGTGGAGTATTAAGGACCTTCTTTTGACACGCACTTTAATTGCCCCTGCAGGTTGCCATTGCTTCTTTTAAACGTCCTGATGAAGACCCGCATGACGATTTAATATCGCTTACACTGGGTTGAAACGTCGACAATACCTAGGACCAGTGTGTGACCCGTTTTCATACAGAACTTGAGTCATTCGTGGAAACTGTATCATGTTACTTTTCTAGATACTGGCCCTTTTTATATTCTGTATATAAAACTTTTTTCATTCCTGTACATATTATGCACTAACGTTGTCACTTATGTCACTGTTTCACTGATGCACGATTTCACTTTAGGTATTGTAATTTTGGTAGCCTTGCTTTGCTATAAAGAATGACATAGATACTAATATAAATGATGCAATGTATATATAAAAAACAATATGTCATCCAACAAATCTGATTTCATCGTGATTTTCATTGTCATCTGTTTATGTGGTCCTCTTGAAAAAGAAAATTTTCCTCTATGATTGATTTTTCCTTCCTTATAGACACAGCACAGGTATATTTTCAAAAGCAGTGGTGCAAGCTTTACTCAACGTATGAAATCATACAGAATGTGCAGCAGTAGAGCAAGCTTCATACAGACATAATAGTTACAATAGTGACAACAGCTGACACACGTCCTTATAAACACAGCACAGGTACATTAACGGAAGCAGCGGTGCAAGCTTTACTCAATGAAAATGTACAGAATGTGTAGCAGTAGTGCAAGCTTCACAAACACATAATAGTTACAGTAGTGACAGCAGCTTACACACATTATCAAAAGTATCATTGGAAGTTACACTCAAACAATGAATATGTGCAAATTGTGCAATAGTAGTGCAAGGTTCACACACCCACACACTCACACACATTAATAGTTACAATAGTGACAGCAGCGTACAAACTTCCTCATAAAACCAGCACAGGTACATTATCGGAAGCAGCGGTGCAAGCTTTACTCAAACAATAAAAATGTACAGCATGTGTGGCAGTAGTGCAAGCTTCCTTACATGCTCCTGATTGGCACATCGACAATGGTAGCAGTAAGACAAGCTTCACTCACACACCCTTGAAGATTCTATTGATCAGCTCCTGAGTGCATTGTAGCTGATCTTGTACATCCATTACTTGCAATATATTCTCATGGTGCTCTTCCATCTCTAAAAGCCAAGACAGTTTCCTCTCTGATTTATATTCCTCTATTGGGAGCCACTGAATGTAAGGTATATATGAAAATACATCCACATAAACTTAGGATTAAGCAGTCCCCTATTATGACACAGCAGTTGTATTATTTCCCTTTTCTGGGACCGTATTACAAATAAGGCACACTTTCAGTTTTTGGGCCGTACCGTGCACCTTTAAGTAGTGAGCCCTATAAGGATGAATGTGCTGCCCTCAGGGCATCCACTAACGTGTGCTGCACTGGGGGCAGCACATTCAGTGAGTCGGTGATGTTTACGGGTTTACGGGTTTCTCTGTGCGAGCATCACCTCACCTGCATTTTGAAGATAGGAGCAAGATTCTCTTGTAGGCAGGTGCAGTGCATGACTACACTGGGCTGCAGGGAGCTGTCTGTGGGGTTCATGGTACCCACTTTCCCTCCACCACAGGGTGCGCTCAAGGGGCTCACTGGCAGTGCACCACCTTTTTGTGACGCACTTTCAGTGTACCTCCTAAGAGCATGTTTGCCTCTGCGCCCTCATCTATAACATGGCACAGGCCCAGAGGCAAAGTGATTCCATCATTTGCATGGGGCCACACCCCCATATAAATGAGGGAAAGCCCTCCGTGCTGTTACTATGTGTGTGCGCGCACTATCATTATTACAGAAGGGGCAGTACAAGCATATGTTGTCCCCTCTGCAATTCCATAGTGCCCCGAAGGTGCCAACAAGCAGGCACACATGCCTGTTGAGTCCCAAGGCAGTATGTGTAATACTGCACCCAGTGGCGGCCGCTCCATTAGGGCGTTGGAGTGCCGCCCCACTGCTTTCTCGCAGTGCGAGAAGCAGTAAATAAAATGGTATTTAAAATACCCTTTTATTTTCTTCTGCTTCTCACGCTGCAAGAAAACAGACGGCAGGGGAATGCCTGGTTGGGGACGGGCGGGTGCGTATGCCTGGTTGGGGGCGGGTGGGTGGACGGGTCAGGGAGGAGTGGCCTGCACAACTCTGAGTGCCCTGACTGCTTGGTCGGCCCTGTGGCCGACCAAAGCAGTCATGTGCACTCTACATTTTTTCTAGGTAGGCTGCATGCACAGAGAAAATGGCCTCCCTACTGGTGCACGGCTGGGCGCTGTCCGGGACTCTGCGCCAATCACAACGCTGCCATTGCAACGTTGTGATTGGCTTACAGGAGGGGAGGGAGCTGCAGCATGCCTGTTCCTGCTCCGGACCAGCCCAGGAGCAGAGGCGGCACGGACTCGGTCAGGTAAGTTTTCTTTTTTTTTCCTTTTAATTCATCCCCCAACCCCGCACGACCCCCCCCCCCCCCCCCCCCGCGAGTATAGCGAGCCACGACTGCTGGAAAGAGGGGCCCTGCCAGGGCTCCCCCTTGTGAAGGCCCTGGCTAGGGGATCTATGCTGGCATTCGAAAACAACTGATGAAAATGGTGCAGTTTAAGTGCTGAATTTTAAAAGATCTGACCACATGAACCTTGTTTTAAAACACCCAGCTAGCGCCACTGATTACAGAATCAGATTTATTCAAGGCACCTAAGTAGACGTGGACAAGCTCAGCATACCTGCAGGTTCACCGCACAATGACCAGGAACCCCAAAAGCTAATGTTCCTTCTAACAGAACATATACGACAAACTTTGAAAGAGCCCTGGAATCTCGAGACAGAGTTATCGAGTGACACCCTAGCGGACCCGATCTCTCAGACTGCCCAACTCAAGGGGCAGAAACATGCCCCCCTCACCCCTAAAGACCCCTTCCACTGAAGGACACAGCTCGAACCCAAGAAACTGAGAGCGGAAATGTATATATTTCATTACGGATACTTGCCATGCACAGAGTACTGTGCACCTCGCTCAGAAGTGTTCACTAGTGTAATACTCTGCGCGAGCAGAATCCAGCACTCTGAAGCGGCCACGAAACACTGGTAGCGCTTTGTCACTCGAGCCTAGGGTGACCAACCGTCCGTAAATTTCACGGACTGCCCGTAATTTGGGCTTCTTGTCCGTTGTCCGTAAGGGTTTCTTCCACGGACGCCTTTTGCCCGTAATTTCAGACATTGGCGTGAGCTGCCCCCTGCAAGCAGCCTGTAACTCTCACTGCAGGGGGCAGCTCACGCTCCTGCTGCAGCCCCTCCCCGACCTGGCACAGACTGCTATCAGGCCCATTATCGTCTTGTATGTTGGCCTAATTATCACATACAGAATGATAATGGGCCTCTCTACCCAGTGACAGCATTTCGGATCAGGTGTGTTTTTTTCAGTGGGGAAGAGGGGGCATGTAAGATCTGAGAAGCCTTCAGCTATGATCTTTTTCTTCACTTTTTTTTTTAATATGCAAACGCAGGTGTGTTTCACTCACATATACAACAGATGCAGTGAGTGCAAGGTTCTCTCAACCTAAAATAACTTATTGTGACTTGTGCTTGTGTTGGTTGTCTATTTACTTATGCACTATTGCGCGACTTCCTCTGATGTGTATCAAGGGTGGGCGGAATTTGCGAAATTGACTTTCGCAAATTATCTCGAAATTGCACAAAATCTCCGCGAGCATGCGAAACTTTCGCGAAGATGCGGAGAATGCTTTTCCCGCCTGTTCGCGATGGGTTTTTGCATGCTCGCGGGGAAATATATCTCCAACTTGCCCATGCGGTCGCTAATGGGCGCGGCCATCTTGCTAGCGATGCTTATTTCCTGTTCACGATCGCAATGATGTGTTCGCGATCGCAAACTCTCGCGGGATAGCGCGACCGGCTACCAACAATCCAACATCTTGTGGCACGCGCAAACGGATAGGAAAACTCGTCGGCGAACGCAGGGTCCCGGTAAGTCGCGACTGCGTGCACGAGAATGCATTTTTAAAGCGAAGAAAAATACTTCCGTTTCGCGGCAGGTTGCGAAAGTTTTGTCATTTTTGCGCTCTCCGCGGAACGCGAAAATGTCAAAATATCGCAAATTCCGCGAACAGAACGAAATTTACCGTCCAGGCCTAATGTGAAGAAAAAACGTACCTTTTGTCCCAAAATTTCGTCCTGAATTCTGACATTCTGTCTTGAATTTTCGGCCTGAATTCTGACCTTCTGTCCTGAATTTTTGTCCTGAATTTTGACCCTTTGTCATGAATTTTTGCACTCACTGTCCTGAATTTGCACCCATGCCAGTTGGTCACCCTACTCGAGCCGCACTCTAATATTACCTTCTAGGGTGTGTGTTTATTTAAGGTATGAACTCTTTCTGTAGATTGAGATGTCTTCCTGTGTTTGATTGTTTTCTGATGCACTGTGGGGCCCTTACTCACTTTGTAAAACAAAAAAGAATAAACACAGGTCGTGGCCCCGGCAGTAAACACAGGCGTGTAATTCTCCGCTTGATTCTACTGCGAGGCCTGCAGCATCACTGGTGCACATCCTGCCTGCCCCAAGGTGAGTGGCTCCCTTCTGCCTCATTTATTTACCTCATAGCCTCACCCCCTTCCTGCAACACTGGAGCGCGTCGCCGAAGCCGCACGAGCCACTGAGGTGTGCTAATGTAACCAGTGTAATGCTGAGGCAAACAGACCCGCAGGGAGAGAGAGACACACATGCACAAACACACGCCGCTATATATACAATGTACACAAACTGGCTGCCCGCGGCTCACGCAGTGGGGCCCCTGTACACTATCCTGATAGCAGTTTATTTGCAGTAGCGGCTCCTGGAGAGAGTGCTGCGGGGCAGTGGGGCGGGGGAGGGTCAGGGTGGGGGTAGTAAACTCCGGCATATGGCCGAACGGAGGTAAGTACATAAGTAAATAAATAAAACGAATTACATTGAGCACGCTGCATCGCCATTTGGCGTTGCAGCGAGCGCAATGTCATTTGTTTTATTTATGTACTTACCTCCGTTCGGCTGCATGCTGGAGTTTACTACCCCCCATCCAGCCCCTCCCCCTCCCCCGCCCCACAGCACTCCCTCCAGGAGCCGCTACTGTTTATTTGAGTACTGATTGCGTAGTTACCCCTTTCCCTCCCCTCTTCCCCTGTTACCATTATGTTTTGCTCTACCTGTAAGACTCCGACAGCACAACTTCTTCGTACCGATGATAAATGCTGACTTATGATCCTGTTGAAGTGCGATGACTGCGTTTCGCCCAGGCATGTGATGTTAAAATACCAATATAAAGAATTAAGAAAAAACAGCTACATTTGATTGGGACTGTAGGCTATAGGAAGCTCTTCTTGAATCCTATAGGCGCAATACTATAAGAATGTTCTGGCACATAGCGTCCCCTGGTGCCCGGAATTCTGCTATGAAACCTAAAGTGCGTGTTCAGTCAACTGAAAGAGTGAAGCATTTTGAGACTTTATATAACGTTCAAGCGGAAATTGAAGTTATTTATTCCTCAAGTGAAATTTACCTAGATAGGTGTGTTTTGGAGTCTGGAAATCCAGACTTTCTTTTTCATTGCAAGACACGCTGATGGCCATTAATGCTTGAAAGAAGGCCAAAGCTCCTGCTTTGGACAAAATACCTTTTTGTCTGACTCAAAAATGTGGTCCCCATATATTAATTTCATCTCTAATGCAATTGAGAAATGGAAGTGGAGAAGTGTGGCTCAATGATTAGAGCGGCAGACCCTGATGCAGAGGTCTAGCCCGGGACCAGGGTTCAATACCCACCTCGGCGGGTCTTGGGCTCAAAAATTCCACGGACCTGATAATTCTCGCCTCGGTGCCTATTCCAATCATGGAGTCCCACTCTGCAACTCTGGGCAATAGCTTGCTTAATCTCCACAACAGCCCCCACAACGCTAAGGATGCCTGGCCTCCACCTTGGGGGTGCCCAGGAGTGGACGCCTCACAGGGAAAGCCAGGATGGGTTCCACAGCGGTATTCATACAAGCGCCTTGAGACCCTTGCGGGTGAGTAGTGTGCTATACAAGTATCAATTTACATTGTTTATGGCACACCGTTATAAGAATCCTAGAGGGAAGCCAAGATATTGACAATCCACAAAAGAGGTATTCGTACTGATCCCAAGAACTATCGCCCAATTAGCTTGAAAAATAATTTGCAGAAAATAATGGAGCAGGTATCAGAAAATGGCGGGCACCAGGAAACAAGTACCCGTTGATTCATGGGCCTGAGGTGGCATAGATGCAGCGTCTGATGAGCAAACGCCAGACAAACTTAATTTTAAATGGCTGCCATTCTGAGACCCGTCGCAGGAAGCCATTCTCTGCAAAGGGGAATGAGGAGCAGAGAGGGTCTAATAGCAATTAGGACGATGAGGTGAGCCGCTCCCTGGAGGTTGGGTTAAAGTGAGCCCATCAGAGGGAGGACAAAATGCCACTTTACCGGCAGCACAAGAGTACATCCATTGTGGTGATTTCCAATTTCAAACCATGGAGATGTCCAGAAAAGAGGCTGACGTCCAAAAGAGGCACCTCTTACAGGAGGTATTCAGCAGATAGGACATGGGTGTTATATACAATTGCGTCTTTAATATAGGGTTACTGCGCAATGTCTGCCACGTGGACCCAAGTGACAAAAGAAAATCTAGCATTTCACAATGTTTAAGCTGTCTCCCACTGATAGGTAAGAGCGCTCAGTGGGGCGAACACTCACTCAGAATCCTGCAAGTCTCAGAACTGAATTACAGCTGGGCTGATTCAGTCTTTCAGCACTCTGGTTTCGATAAAGTGGCTATTACATGATATGCAATATTAACATGCTATTAATGTGCTTAAGCACAATTAATTTGTCATGTATGCTACCTAAAGAGCTAAGCACGAAAACCCCTTTGAATATAGAAAAATATTTTCCAGTGAATTATAACCCAATATTACCGAAATTATGAACCTTAATTTTATATTTCCCAGGCGAGGGCATGGTTTATGATAGTAGATGGGGTTGGAGAAAGAGTTGAATAAGCATTCCTTGAGTGCTGTTTTGGAACCGAAAATAATATTTCCTTGTGCTAACCTTACTTCAAGCCGAGGACAAGGGGCATGTTGTTTAGTCGGATTCCAGGGCGGCATTGTTTGCATTCTTTAGAGGCTGCATGTGCACAAAGAGGTTTAAAATCAAAGTGCATAAGAGGAAAACGTGCTCTCTAATGGAACAATAAGCTCCTGCTCTACTTGTAAAATAATTGATAGAAGTGATAAACCCAGCTGGCCCTGATTCTGTGCCTTGTTCAGCCTGTGAATTTTTCTGTGAATGCCGCTGAGTCTGTGCCCAGACACTCTTAATAATCAAATATCTATTAACTGGATATGTGAAATTACAGGAGATGTGTGAAAATGCAGGATGTATGGGAGCACCTATTTTTTTTCATGTTGCCCAAAAATAAAAATGTCTCCCACTGCCGGTTGGTCTTTACCAAATCCTTGGTGTGGGCAGGAGGGAGGGTGGTGGATTGGTGGGGGTCTGTAAGGAGTGGCAATTCATTACTCAATAGCTTTGTGTTCAGTTGTGGTTGGTGGTGGCAATGCCTCTTTGTCCGTCTTTCTTTGCCACAAAACTTTGCTAGCATTCAAAATACGATAAGCCACCTAGCATTCCAAAAAGTAGCTAACAGGGTAGCTGTTTAGCCACTTAGCAAGCAATCCTCCGAGTGACTCTTTCACACAAACCACATATGGGGCAGTCATGCACAGGCACAATATGCCCCCACAGGCACAATATGCCCCCCGACATCAGCATACGCAAAGATTGTCCTCTATCACTCATAAAAATTGTCTATTTCGTAAATGATAAATAATTCAATCATATTGCTTTATTAACCTTCCTGCTTCCTCAAGTTTACTTGAAAATGCACCATTTGTCCACTCTTTTTATCAAAATTTTCTTGGGGGGGAGGGGAGAACCCCCTGGAACCTCCTTAAGTTGCTCAAGCTCGCTCGCTACACTTGCTCGCCATAGTGAGTACAGCAGTAATTTACTGCTCACCACTTTCAAATGTTACCAGCCGTCACTGACCACACCAGGTGTACAATTGCATCTTCTGTTTCAGTATTATCTTTTTGTGATTGCATAGAAACTTCATGTACCTGACTGATACATTCACCTCGTAGCAACACTTTCATAGTATCCCACTTTTGTATGCTGGAGAACGCAGAACCAGCTGATAGGTTCTTCACAGATCATCTGTTGATGGTCTTGGTCAAAGGCCGTCTGTTGGTACTCAAGAATGGATTTTATCCGTGGGACATTTTCTCTACAGATGAACTTCACAATGTTCAGAAAAATTTGCAGAATTGCGTAATGCAAAATTTAGAGAAAGTTTACAAGTGTCACTTTACATAAAATTTACAAACTATGTGAATGTTGCTGACATAATTAAATTTCACTCAGGCCTAGTTCTCATTCATGTGTACAAAAAAGTAATTATCCCAAACTGTACAACTCAGGTATTCTGAATCTGCACAAACACATCACTTTCAATTCAGAAATATGTTTATGAAGGAAATGCAAACCTCAATCCAAAAATAAAATAACAATACATAGTCACATGAATCAACTTTTGAATACAAAGAGAAAATAGGTGTATATACAATTAAAGTTGGTCTGTCTGAAAGAAAAGGAGTAATACAAATATATAAATACATCAATAAAAAAGCAGGCAAATTTCAAATCCCGGAATACAGAAACTATGATGCAAGAGGAGAGTAATCCTGCAAATAAAAAGTACAATAAAAGAAAATCATGGAGGTTTGGAAACTTCTTGTTGAAGGAGTTAAAGAAGAGGAGCGTCTAGCACTAGCTTCAATGAATGGTGTGATAGGTAACCATAAATACAGATGTTGCCATGGTAATAGGGTACGCAAGAGCTGTATCTAATCTATGATTATAACAAATAGCATACCACCAAGCTTGATAGGATAATTTGGTAAAGCCTTTCCAATTTTTTGTAATCTGCTGAAAGGCAACCGTCAGTAATAGGTCTACAATTTTTGTGTTAGAAGTGTGTTCTGACCACACAGGAGATAAAGTTCCCAATAATATATTAGAAACAGAGAAAATAAATTTGGAATGAAAGATTAAATTGATTTGGGCCCACGCCTTTTCCCAAACATTGTTGACAAGTGGGCATGTAAAAAGTAGGTCTGCATGTGGGGAAGAGCATGACCAGCAATCATCCAAAACATCAGCATGTCTTTTATGCAGAGCAACCGGAGATAGTAAAAGCCTATTATATATAAAAAAAAGAGTGTCTGTGTAGTATTGGCAGCTCTCGAAGATTTCCTGATTTTACTCCATATCTTATTCCATGTCATAATGGACCCGATAACGCCCAAATCTTGTTCCCAGGAGAGTTCTGTCTTAGATTTTTCTCGTGTAGTACATGAAAATTGTAAATAATTGTAAATGACAGAAGCCTTGGAATTGACTTGTAATAGGGAGTGCAGTTCATCAATTGAAGGTATGCATCGGGTATAAGCATTCAAAATAGCTTGTTTTAAGAGTGTATATTTAGATTGAAAGGACGTTGTTGAGTCAAGTAATCTTTTAACCTGTGCAAAAGACATGATCTGATCTTGTAAATATAATTGATGTACCAATATTAGGCCTTATTGCCGCCATGATTTCCAGTAGAAGGGTTTGTCACATATCGCTATCATGTTATTATGCCTTATCGTGGAATTGGAGAGAAGAGTTCAACTTATAGATTCCGTTGAGGATGTGGGTTTCAGAATCCTGGATGTGTGTTTAATTATGGCGGTTGAAAGGTGTTGTGGTTTTCGAGAGAACGAGAGATATTCTTGAAAGGAAAAAGGGGGAAGAAAAGAAAGTTCAAGTTTAGCCCACAGAGGGTGGTCATCGGAGGAGTGTGAGAGCCATCTTGATGCTTGACAGAGCAAAAAAGATTTTTGATATATAGGAAAATTGGGAAAATTAACACCTCCTTCCGACTTTGGACGAGTCAATTTTGATAATGACATGCAAGACTTTTTATTGCTCCATAAAAAAGAGGATAAGAGGAGTTTATTTTCTTGAAGAATTTTTGAAGGAATGAATAATGGGATATTGCAAATCGTATAAAGAACTATGGGGGACAGCATCATTTTTATGGTATCAAGACGACCCCACCAGGATAAATAAAGAGGGTGCCATTTAGCAGTTAAGCATTTATCCATACATCTTGAAATTGTGTTTGAGATGGATGAAGTGAAATGGAGATCCAAGTACTTAATGTATTGAGGACACCATGCAAAGGTTGAGAGAGCAAAGTCATCTATAAAAGTGTACTTCATTAGGGGTAATATTTCACATTTATCTTTATTTAATTTATAATTAGCAATGGCTGCAAAAGAGTCAACTTCATGTAGGAATGCAGGGAGAGAAGATGGAGGTTGTGAAATTAATAACAATCTACCGTCAATAAATGCTGCTAATTTAATGTGAGTGTCATTGAAATTAAAACCATGAATGTACTTATTTTGACAAATTCTCTATAGGAAGGGCTCTAAGGCTAGGTTAAAAAGAGGCGGGGACAATGGACATCCTTGGCGAACGCCCCTACCCAATTAAAAAAAAGAGGATGTAGTGCCATTAGCACACACGGCTGATCTTGGGTTGGAGTATAGAAGTGAGATTTGGGAAATTATTTTAGGTCCAAAGCCAAAACATTTAAGAGTCTAGAAAAGGTACGCCCACTCCACTCTATCAAATGCTTTTTCTGCATCCAATGCAATGGCAGCCAAAGGATGGGAAACATGTGAGGATATCAGTGATAAAATAACCCTTAACAAATCCTGACTGTTCCAATCCCAACAAGTCAGGCAAATGGGAATCCAATCGAAAAGCCAGAGATTTTGAAAAAGATTGTAATCAACATAACTAAAGATATCGGCCGAAACCTTTTACAATATCTCAAGTCTTTACCCTCCTTGGGGATAAAACAGATGAGAGCCTCTGAGAAAGAGCCTGAGAATTTACCTGAGGACAAAAAAGAGTTTAATAAAATATGTAGTTTGGGAATTAATAGAGTGGCAAAATGTGTAAAAAATGTAACAGTAAAGCCATCCGGGCCAGGGGCTTTATCTTTTTTAAGTGCCAGTAGTGCAGTATGTAGTTCCTTTTGTGAGAGGTCAGATTCTAAGTTAGAAAGGTCTGGTTGGGTAAAACATGGTCGTTGGGTATCGGAAAAAAACTGAGAGATATGCTGCTCTGTGGGAAGGGCTTCTGATGTGTATAGTGTTTTGTAAAAATGAAAAAAATCATTTAAGCTTTCATCATCCTTATATTTCAATGACTGCTATTCATCCATGATAGATTTTATATTGAGTTTGTTATGTGTAACTTTCAAATAATTAGCTAGAACTGTGCCCGCTTTATTCTGCCCACCATAAAACTTCGCACTGGATTTTAGCAAATAAGTGGAAGCATTATTCGCCGACACCTTTTAAATTGAAATTTAACATTAATAAGTTCCGACAAACAATCTTTTGATCTTGAGGAGTAAAAAGAATGCTCAAGTATCTTTGTCTTGGCTAGGAGAGATGTGGTAAGTTCTTTTGATTTGTTACGCTTTTTGGATACATAACCAATTTTAAAATCTCTAGCTGCTGCTTTGGAAGCGTACCAAATCACATGAAAAGGTAAGTCATCAGTTTGATTAAACAAAAAATACTCATTAAAAAAGGAAGTAAATAAGGAAGTGAAAATCGGGTCCAAAAACAGAGTACTGTTGAAGCGCGACTTATGTGGAGTACAAGGTTTCTGTAAAATGTCTAACTGCATAGTAATAGGAGCATGATCAGAAATTAGAATGGATCCAATCTCTGCTGCCATTAATGACTGTGATATGTTATGTGAGATGAAAAAGTAGTCCAATTTTAATTGACTGTGGTGAACTGGAGAATAATAGGTGTATTCTTTGGTAGTGGGGTTACAAAGTCTCCAGGCATCAATGAGCTTATATTGTTTAATAGTCTGTACGAATAGTTTGTGAGCTTTATGAGGGGCAAAGGAGACCATTGAATTACGATCTAAAAAGGGATCAAAAACTTGGTTACAGTCGCCTGTAAGAATGAAATTGTCATCAATACAGTCTGCAAGTTGCTGAGCTAAGGATGACCAAAGGGAGGGGTCACCAACAGTGGGTGCGTATATATTCAATAAAGAAACTTGAGCACTACCAATCAAACGTTTAGTAAGCAGCCATTGGCCGCTTCCGTCAGAGCATTGTGACAACAGTTTAACAGAAAGTGATTTACAACATAAAGTAAGAACTAAGCCTGGGCGAAGCACTACGCTACGCTCGCGTAGTTTGCGAAGTTCGCGCTACTTCGCACTACGCGAACTGCACGTAGCACAGTGCGAACACGCGTAGCGTAGTGTTGCGTAGTGCTGCGGTCATTTTTTGCTTGCTCGCGGTCCTCAACGTCAAGTTGGCGACCGCGACCAAGCAAAATGACATCCCGGCGAGACTTTTTCCTTGTTCGCGATCAGCAACATCAAGTTGGCGATCGCGAGCATGGAAAATAAACCTCCCGGCGAGATTCCCAACGCAAGGAGGTCAGGTTTCTCATTGCGAGGGGTCGCGTATGCTCGCGACCGCTCACGATGAGAAACTACCAGTTCGCGTTGAGAAAGTTGCCGCTCGAGTAAAAATCTACTCGAGCAGCAGAAAACTACAGCTCGCACTGTGCAAGATGCCATTTTCAATGATTGCACAGTGCCGGTTGCTTGTCCGCACTGTGCAATCATTGAAAACAACATCTTGCACAGTGCGAACATGTTTCTACGCAGTTCGCGAAGTGCTACGCGTAGCTTGCGTAGTGCGAACTTCACTTTGCGTAGCTTCGCGAAGTGCTACTTCACGAACTACGCCCACCCTTAGTAAGAACCCCATTCCGCTTGCCATCTCCTGGTGAGTAAAAGACCTCTCCAACCAAACCTCTTTTCAATTTTATGGATTTCTCTGCTGTTAAGTGGGATTCCTGTAAACAGGCTATATCTGCACCCAACTTGGCCAAATGAGCCAGAACTCTTTGCCATTTAATAGGAGATTGTAAACCTCTTACATTCCAAGAGACAATATTTAAAGACATGCGGGAAATGACAGTGTAAGTATGAAACAAAAATCCATATAAGAAAACCAAATAATAAGGAATATGCCAGGAAACAGACCAACTATCTGCTACATGAAACAATTTTGTGAAAAAGAAGTAAGGGCAAGAATGAAAAATTAGTTTACAAGTGACAAATGCAATGTACGATAAGGGAGAACATTATATGTGAAATTGAAAAAAGAATGATGAGATAAGAATAAGTCAAAGAAATAAAGATGAGGGAAAGAACAAGAGAGAAAGGAAGGAGTGAGTAGAAAGAGATGATGTGCAAAGACAAGTTAGAAGCAAAAGACAGTGAGAGGATGGTAAAGAAAGAAGTTGCTGTTAAAAATAGTAAAAAGAGAAAAAGGAAAAAAACTGTACCTAGAATGAGTCCAGAACATGAAAAGGGTGGGGGGAGACGGTCACATGAAATGATGACACATCCGGACTCCACGAGGTGAGACGGGGGAGACTTCAGGAAGAGCGACCACAAGACAAAAGGGTTAGGCAGTACAGAGAAGAACCTGTAAGGAGAGAAAAAGTTGATTAGAGCAATTACACCATTATTAAAATACAGGCAATTAGTTTAACTTTATAATTATGAACCTACAAAGGCAAACATTAAGTTACAATGAGTAGAACGAATCAGTAACTAAACTGGTAAATAGTCTATGAACTTCACGAACAGAGTAGATGTGTGAGACTATAACAAGAGTTGCTATGAAAAGAGAATTGTCAGGGACGAGATTTAGAAATATCCATCTTCTCCGGGCAGTGTGAGTTCAAGAAACTTTTTAGTTTGATCCGGTCATCATAAGTAACGGTATTATTGTTGAAAGTTACTTTAAACAGGCATGGATGAAATAAACCAAATTGTGCACGAATAGAACGTAGAGCTGGTCTCATGGGCAAAAATTCCTTTCTTCTGTCTGCTGTAGTCTTTGCATAGTCCTGCGAGAAAAAAAGTTGATTTCCTGAAGACGTAATCCACTTCAAGGACCGAACTGCAGCCAGTACCTTGAAAAGATCTGTATATTCAAGAAAATAGAGTATGACGCCTCTTCGTTTACGTAAGGCAGATGAAGAAGAGTGGAGAGGACCCAACCTGTGAGCACGTTGAATGTTCAAGACAGTGGTTTCTGGCAAATTGAGCACCATCGGCAAGAATGATTTGAAAAAGGCTATAGGGTCGGACCCTTATTAACCCTCCGGCAAACCATAAATGCAAAGGTTTTTCCTCCTGTTTCTATTTTCAAGGTTTTCAATCTGCTTCTGACAGGATGCATTCTGAGATTGAAGGACTGCCACCTGAGCGCATGCCGAGCCCAGGGAATCCACACAATGTTCAACCGCAGTAATTCTCTCTTCCATTTTTGCCCAGCCATCTGTCAAAACTTGTATCTTGGAATTTGTTTCCTCTACAAATGGGCAAAGCGCCCGTATTTCTTCTAGAAGAAGATCCATTGAGACTGACGTAGGTTGCTTTGGTGGAGAAGGTGGATCTTTTTTCAACCGCTTGGTTGATACCTTGGTGGCTGTAAAAGAAGAAAAGAAGAAGTAGAGGAACTTTTAGGAGAAGAGGTCAAAGATTCATCCATTTTTGTATGATGAGTATAAAGGTGTCCACAAGAAATAGATGAGCGATTTGGGGGGACCACCAGTGATTTTACTGTTTTCAGTCTGCCCATAAATCTGACGACTAGGAATAGTATCACCTCAAATATGAGTTCAGCAAGTGGAGTCTATAGCACTAGTAACAGCAAGCACCTCAAACTTCAGTGGCATTAATAATGAAGTACTGCATAGTCATAACCTGTAATAAGTATCATGACCAGAGAAACATAAAAAGATCATGAAATACAGAGAAAATTTTAATAGCAAAGTGTGAAGGAAAAGATTACTGATTCACACATACAAGGGATTCCATGAAATCCACTGGTATATGGAAGTGACATTAATTATCATAAATAAAGCAGTGTAGCAAATATGTGGTGCTCTGCATGTCAATAATATCACAACACAAAAGCAGAAGCGTAAACAGTGCCACAGTTAATATAGCCTACTTGAATTTCATGGTCACAAAAAAGAAGCAAGAAATACATAGGCAGGGTTAATTGAAATAGACAGTTATCCCTTGATGTTGGTTAAAGCGCGCTGTATTCCATGTAAAATCCGTCAACTGAGGGCTCTGAAGATAAAAAATGGCCACTAGTATCCCTGACAGAGGAGGAAAAACCCTTGGTAATTACTTGAGGTAAGAGGCAATACGTCTCTATAGATGATGCACAGTGAGGTAAACCTGCCTCCAAGCTGTTTGCAGCGCAGTACAGAGAGAATTGGAAGTACAATGGGACAAAGTTGAAGGTATCCAAAGGGAATAGAAAGTCTCCTCAGGTCGCAGGCAAATTCAAAATGGCGGGTGCCATACAGTGTCGGGGCAAAGGAGGATGTCTAACCAAAAAGCAGGTCCATCCTGCGTCGAAAAGCACTCCAATGGTTACTGCCTGGGTTCCAACGACCGTGAGGAAATTCAAATACGGCCCCATCTTTCCTAGTAACACCATTTCGCTGTTGCCCTCACTCAGGCACCTTCAACCTTCATAGCGTTTCTTTCACATTCTATGCTGTTGCACATATTACACGACCTTTCCTGTTTCCCTGAGCTAAGTCCATTCTGAGACCCGGCTCGAAGCAACTAATCCCCGAGATAACCATCTATTGACCCTTGGTGACCGTTCTTGGCCTCTCCAGTTGTTTTACGAATCACCATCTTCAACACGCAAACACGTCCTGTCGTAAATTAATTTAACCAAGAAATGGCTATGCCACCTGACCTGTAGGGTCGGGTAGAGAACACGACCTTAGGGAAGGAATTTCTATTACCTATTATCCTGTATCTTGTACAAAGAATGTTTTCTTGTGGCTGATTTGTATTTTTATTGCACATGGAGGGGGCTGTTGCTTTAGGGGATTCAAGCGCTACAAAAGACTGTGAGCCACGGATTGAAGTGGCAGTCTCCTGAGAACCTACCACTGATATACTTCTAGGACAACTGTACCTAGCTGCAGCTAATAAATTGAAGTTCCTATGCCAAACAGAGTGTTCCGTGTCTCTGTAATTTGGAAGGCGAACTCAGAAGATTTCAGGCGTACCCTGCGCCGCCAGGCTTAATGAGCTTGGCTCTTCAATTGGTACCCTCTGTGAGGCCGCTTCAGAGGTTGTGGGTCCAGCCCGAGGATCGTGAGGAGCCCCGCAAGGAAATTCCGGAGGACGCGCACCACGTGATCGACCCCTGCATGTCGTAAGTGGACCGAAGGTTTTTACCGTGTGGCTTCTCCCTTCCAACGGCTGCAAAGATCTGCTGCCCTGACTGCGACCACGCTTTGGCTCCCTTGGTAATTGGTATCTCGAGACATCAGACGGACCTCTGTTGGCGTACGAAAACATCTGGTTAAGTTAAGTATAGTGGCCACTCCTTTGTCTTTGTTTTGTCTTTGTTCGACTTTTGCAAAAGCCGAAACCGAGGGGCGGGTGCAGTTTTTGTACTATAAAGTGACCAATTAACCCCTTGAAGTTTGTAAAGAAACTATTGTGGCACTGGTTTCAGTAAGTTTGGAAGATGGTTTTGTTGTAATCGCGATAGGGCTTCCCGACTGGAGGACTCTTGTCCAATTCCTCCGGCCGGAACTACCACTTATGAAGTATATTCTAAACATGGTATTGGCCCCATAGCTTTTAATGAGGCATGGGTTCGCTATACTAGGAAAGATGGTGTTTTACAATGGCCACAGAACGGCAGTTTTGAGCTCAATATTTTAGATAATTTGGAGAACACTTTGTTTAAGCGAAAAGCCCGGCCGGCTATGTTTGACTCTTTTCGCCTATGGCGTAAGGAGGCCAAACAGAAAGAAATAAAACAAGCTAAAAGAGATAGGAGGGATATGTCTATTTTACAAGCTGCGCAACAGTTTAAAAATAATGAAACCGATCATGCGATTGAGGTCTCAGATAGGCAACATCGTATGGCGGTAGA
Source organism: Triturus cristatus (assembly GCF_964204655.1). NCBI lineage: Eukaryota > Metazoa > Chordata > Amphibia > Caudata > Salamandridae > Triturus > Triturus cristatus. Next base: position 86,324,495 of record NC_140593.1, on the reverse strand, counting down.
TAAATGTTATCCAGTGTTGCCAACTTCCCCTACGGAGAAAAATGTGGACCCTGAGAAGGATCCTTTAATGTCCCATCTGTTGAGATTACCCCCGCCCTATGCGCAGGGAGCTAATGTACCTTTTGGATTACCGCCTGCCCCCGGCGCGAATGCACCTTTATTATTAGCACCTGCCCCGCCTGTTCCGCCTGTTGTCCCACCTGTCGCTCCTCAATTGGTTCCTGCACCCCCACCACAGCTTTCTCCGGTATTACCGAGCTCTCCCTTACCTTCGGCTCCCTTCGTAAATGTTACTCCCTCTTCTGCCCCATCTAATATTCTGTCTCCTGTCCTAATGACGAATTCTCCCTCCGCTTGGAGGCGAATGATCGATACCGTTTCTGGCCTTTTGTCCCCTCTCTTTGGGACATTTCAAATGACCCCTGTTCCTCCTCGTAGACAAACTTGTAGTCAGCTCCCAGGTCCGGAGGAACAGGAAGTACTAGATCTTCAAGCCCGAAGGTGGATCACGAATGGCCCCCAGTATAGTGTGCAAGATATTATGGTCACCTTTCGGCAGTGGGAGGCACCAACGCAGAGATATGTTTTTGATACTATGTGTAATATTTTAAGTCAAGAGTGGGAGGATATGGGATTGGGACGAGCCCCTCAGGGCTTGCTCGATGTACAGGCCGAGTTTGATAAAAGGCTGATTGTGGGCGCAGAGGTTGAGGACGCGGTAGCAACGCTTGTCACTTTTAGAATGATGCTTGCCTGCCGGTCCTTGCCAAAACGCGATTCCTCCGTCAGGCGAAAATTAAAACACTATCCCATGAGAGAGGTTCCCCCAGTGTGGAGAGAGGAGGTTGCAGCTCAGGGTGGTAATCCTCTTATACCTGCTCACTTTCAACGTGTGTGGGTACACGTTCCTTGGAAACGATCTGAGGTATTGGCCCTTAAGCAGTCGTTACCGGACCCCCGTAAAAATCCTGCTGGGTACTACAAAGAGTTGTCCCAAACTGTTGATGCATGTATTATGAATTTGGCCGATATAGACATGCTAATGGTTAATGTGGTCCCACAACCGTTATGGGCTAGGATTCGAAAGGAGGACCATGTGAGGGAACTGGGGGGTGATTGGGCTGCCAAACTCGCCGCGGACAGACTCCAAGTGGGTGGTGCCAAACCTGAGCCTCTAATTACAGAACTCCCAGCTAGGATCATTGCCTTACTGAAAACTATGATGCCCCCTCTGCGAGTGAATTGGGATAAGTTAGCAGCTTGTAAGCAGAAAGCGGATGAAAACGTCTCTGATTTCTTCCCTCGTTTCGAGGAAACGTTCATCGATCATAGTGGTCAGGATATGAGCTCGGAAGGTGGCCAACGGTTGTTTGTAGACAAATTTGTGTCAAATTTGGTTCCGGAAATATCTAATAAGTTGAAGAATTCCGAAAGTGTGTGGGCGGTCTCCTCTTCGGCCCAGATATTGGCTACTGCTCAGTATTATGAAAATAGGGTTAAAGAGGAAAGAGAGAAACTTGATAAAAAGACCAAAGAGTTGAAAACTAAAGTTCTTTTGCAACAAACTTATCCTCCTCGCCCTGCCCAACGTGAATATCAGCCGCCTCCACAATTCCAGAGACAGATGCAGAGGTCTGGGCCTTTCGTTCCCCGACCCCCACTGAGCCAAAATCAATGCGCTTACTGTAAAGAAGAAGGCCATTTAAAGTATAATTGCCCGGTTTTGTTACAGCGCACGAGCGGTATTCCCGCGTCACGAGGCCAGGGTGGTTATCAGTCAGCACCAAGAGGTAGAGGACGAGGTACGCCGCCTAATAACCAACGTTCCATGCCCCCTGGAAACTCCACAAATTATTTTGATCAGCAAAATGTTCAGTCTACCAACTATTACAACAGTGATTACTATACTAAGGATGAGAGTCAGAATTCCCAACCTAGCTAGGACAGCCATGGACAAAGTAAGGGAGTAGTATCAGTTCCAGTGGACCAAAGCAGGCCTTATGTTGATGTGGAAGCACTAGGTGTTACAGAGCCATTCCTATTAGACACTGGTGCAACAAAGAGCTCTATGATTCACTCTAAACTCCCTGGGGCACCTTTGTCTGGCTGTACAAATGTTTCTGTAGGTTTTTCTGGCTCCCCAGTTCAAAACCCAGTTTCATGCCCTTTGCCCATTTCAATAGGTCCTTACAAATTCAAGGCCCCGCTCCTTTTAACAACTGGTTGTGGTGAAAATTTGTTGGGCTTGGATTTATTGAAGAGATTGTATGCGACATTACACTGTTCCCCTTCTGGTTTACGTCTTACCTTAGGTAAGAAATTGACCTCACCGATGTACTTGTCTAAAGATCAGCTTCCCCATGAATTACAATCTCTTCCAGCCAGCCTCTGGGCCACCGGCCCCAATGATGTGGGCCTCCAGCGGATTCCTCCCTACATTGTAACACTCAAGCCTAATACTAAATTTCCTCGCATTACACAATATAAAATTTCCAGTGATGGCGAAAAAGCTCTTTTGACTATAGTTCATGATTTGGTACAAAATGGTGTGGTCGAAGAGACTAGGGGAAATGTATGCAATAGCCCTGTTCTGCCTGTTTTTAAACGAACCAACCCTTCTCAGCCACCTGTCTATCGTTTTGTGATTGATCTCAGGGAGGTCAACAAGATTGTGGTACCTCAATTCCCTGTTGTCCCGGATATTAATGCCCTGTTGACAATGATACCTGCCTCAGCTTCCTGGTTTTCTGTCATTTACCTCAAAAATGCTTTCTTCAGCATTCCCATTGCTGAGGAGAGTAGGGATATTTTTGGCTTCTCCTTAGCAGGCCGAGGCTTCCGGTTCAAGCGAGCTCCTCAAGGCTATTGCGAGAGCCCCTCCATTTATAGTCAAGCATTGAAATCACAGCTCGATACTTTGTGTTTACCACCAGGGGCCAGTCTCATTCAATGTATGGATGACCTGTTGGTTGCAGCAGATTCTGAAGACACTTGTAAAAAGGCTACCATTTCACTGTTACGCCACTTATCTGACCACAACCACAAGGTTTCACCATCTAAATTGCAATATTGCTGCCAAGAGGTTACCTACCTAGGTCATCTCTTGTCAAAGGAGGGACGGCGATTGACCCCAGAACGTATCCAAGCAATTGCCCAAATGCTTATTCCATGTACGCAAAAAGAGGTGCGTGCCTTTTTAGGTATTACCTCTTATTGTAGACAATGGATCCCCAATTTTTCCCTTCTGGCAAAACCTTTGTTGGCACTTCCTCTTAAAGATACACCACACCCGCTTCAATGGACTATGGAATGTCAGAAAAGTTTCACTGATTTACGCACTGCCTTGTGCTCTGCCCCTGTGTTAGGTACTCCTGATTACAGTAAACCTTTCACACTCTATGTTCATGAGAAAGAAGGTTGCGCGTTATCAGTTTTAACGCAACGATTTGGGGACAAGCAACGCCCCTGTGCCTATTTTTCGGCCATGTTAGATCCAGTGGCCAAGGCATTACCTAGCTGTTTGAGGGCTACAGCAGCAGTGGCAGTTTCCATACGCCAGTCTGCTGGATTGGTATTAGATAATACCCTTATTGTCATGGTACCGCATGCAGTGGACACCCTCCTAAATAGAACAAAGACCCAACACCTCACGAGTGCACGCCTTTCGGGGTACGAATTGACGCTCTTGGCTAGCCAAATACACATTAAGCGATGTAATACCTTGAACCCGGCAACATTGCTGCCAATTCCAGTAGTAAATGACACTCAGGAGCAACACGACTGCTTCCTCCGCACGGAGGAAGAGACAAAAGGCAGAGTTGATTTAAAGGATACTCCACTCCCGGACCCGGATGGGACCTTATGGGTGGACGGTTCTTGTTTTAAGCTTCCAAATGGTGAAACGACCTCAGCCTATGCAGTCACTACCTTATACACTGTTGTAGAAACAGCACGTATTATGCATAAGTCAGCCCAGGCAGCTGAATTGATAGCACTGACTAGAGCTTGTGTGTTGGCTGAAGGAAAAAGGGTGAATGTGTATACTGATAGTCAGTATGCGTTTGGAGTGGCCCATAGTTTTGGCCGCCTGTGGAAGGAAAGAGGGTTTCTCACATCCCATGGCACTAAGATACAGCATGGCCAATTGGTAAATGACCTCCTTGAATCACTCACCTTGCCCACTCAGATAGCGATTGTGAAGTGTAGTGCACATAAGAAGATCACTGATGATGTAGGGCAAGGAAATGCTTTCGCAGACCACATAGCGAAAGAGACAGCTAGAGACACTACAAGCCGCATGTATGTTGCTGGCTCTGCTAGATGGGTTGCACAAGGAGGGATGTGTGAGAATACTGTGGACAGTGTGAAAATTATCCAGGCAGAAGCCACAGAGAAAGAATTGAGTATGTGGAAAGAAAGTATAGGAAGATTGGATGTGACAGGGTGCTGGACAGACTTGTCAGAACATCAACGCTGGTTGTTACCAGATGCTTGTGTACTCCCAGTAGTTATCAGGGCACATGGTCCAACCCATATTAGCGTTAAAGGTATATGCAAGCTTCTGGCTCCGGTATGGAAGAATGTGGGGATCCCTAAATGTGCAGACAATCTGGTTAAACATTGTATTGTATGCTTGATGCATAACCCGGGGAAGGGAACACCAACACCAGCAGGACACTTTGCTTCCCCAACTTACCCTTTTGAGGTTTTACAAATAGATTACATCCACATGGAACGATGTAACAATCTGAAGTATGTTCTCGTTGTGGTATGTGCCTTCTCCCGATGGGTAGAGGCCTATCCCCTGAAAGATAATACTGCTCTATCAACGGCGAAAGTCCTTTTGAAGGAGTTTCTGCCAAGATTAGGGGTACCAAGAATTATTTGGAGTGACAACAGAAGTGAATTTGTGGGTCAGACCATGCAGAGAATATATACAGGCCTTGGCATTAAGCAAAAGTTCCACGCAGCAAACCATCCTCAGTCAGCAGGTTTGGTGGAATGCTATAATGGCACCCTTAATTTTAAACTGGCGAAAATACAAGCCAGCACGGGTCTTGCCTGGCCTGATGCCTTGCCCTTGGCTCTCTTATCCACCAAAACAACCACCCATTCCCGTATGGGGCTTAGTCCTTATGAGGTTGTCTTTGGACGCCCTGCAAATGTTTGGGGAGTCCCAAGGCCAAAGAAATACTCAGAGATAGAGTATCCGTTGTTGATTGACTATTTACATGATCTAACCACTAAGTTACGTGTCCTTCACCAACAGGTACAAGATACTTTGCCCCAGGCTTCAACGGATCCTGGTCACACCATACGGCCGGGAGACTGGGTCTGCGTCAAAAACTTCCAGAGGTCAAAGAACTTGGAACCTCGCTGGAGAGAACCTCGTCAGGTACTACTGACGACGCGTGCTGCAGTAAAGGTGGTCGGCAAAAAGAACTGGGTACATGGGGTACATTGCAAGAAAGTGCCCCTACCATTGCCTTATGATCAATGGGTTCATAAACAAATTAGTGACTCTGGAACCGGAAGAATACCAAGATTTGGACTATTCAGCGATGCACGCCTAGACTTTGCCGGAGCAGGACAAGACGACGATGAGGTCCTCCAGACAGCTATACCACCGGCAGTGAAATTGGACACTACTAAACCACATCTCCTTTTCCAAGAGCAAACTGTACCTGGTTCCCGGAGGTACGATTTGAGGCCCAGACAAAAATACCTCAATAGTGCTTCATTGACTTTGTCTTTATCCCGATTTCCACATGATTGCAGGGCCGTGATCTTAAGTCTCAGAATTGTGACCCAAGATGTGGCTCTAGGCCTGTGGGACTTGTAGGAAAGTATAAGGAACTACAGACAATCACAGCTGAGTGAAGCAACCTCCCGTCACGGGCAATATTTAGAGCTGGAAACGACTGTTAAAAAGGGAATGGACAAAATACAAACAATGAGCACAAAGCATTGTAAATTATTGCATAATCGTTTTATAGTGGCTTTGATAATATTGATTTTGATGTGTATTATATTGTCTTGTATAGGATGGGGACTACACGTAATTTTTACACAGCCTACTCCCAAAGTTACGGTTGAAATGCATACACATGTCACTCTACCACCTCATGAGTCAAGAAGGAGTGAATTCCGCAACAACACATTTGTTTCCATGCCACACCAACATCAATTGGCCACTAATGCGACGAACTGTTGGGTTTGTGGTCTTCTGCCAAGTTCGGTGAACACTGGAATGCCATACATTACCCTTCCTTTTTCATTTAATGGCTCTTGTAGTGCATGGTGGAAATTGAGCGCCAGTTGGGTATTTTCCGGAGATGGGAATATTCGAGAAGGAAGGAGCTTGGGAGTACATCTATACCATTTATGTTGGTGGGACAGAAAAAGGATATATGGGACGGATAGTGCGAAGTCAGAATATGCTGATCGTCAAACCAAATCTACGGATTTGTACTTTCTGCCCTCTAATAGAACCTCTCGAAAAGGACAAACTTTTCTAGTGATACCTGGACAAGCACCATTCTGTATTAGGAAAGGAGGGTCAGAATATAAAGGTACAAGCAATTGCCAACATATTGTGACATTGAATGGGACAGATTGGCCTCGCATGGTTCCCTCACGTAATGCATACTTCGTGTGCGGAAATAAGGCTTACACTTCTCTACCAGGTAATTAGAGAGGCACTTGTTATATCGCTTGGTTGTTGCCCCCAACATATATAGCAGATGCCAAGCACCATTTACAGAAAAGAGGGGTGATGTCTGACCAGGATACGTCAGGACAAGGAGTCGGGGATGTCTTGAAAGGACTCCTTCCATTCTGGGGCCCAATAGCCAACAGTAGAGACATAAGACAACTAATTCGAGTTGTAGAAGCCACTGTCAATGAAACAGCTGGAGCTTTGAGTAACATCACTGCAGAACTCGCTGCTGACCGCCTTGTCACGCTTCAGAACAGGATGGTATTAGATATCATCCTTGCTGACCGTGGGGGCGTATGCATATTGATCGGATCTAGCTGTTGCATTTTTATTCCAGACAACGCCCCTACAGTATACCAAGCCATCTCTAAGCTACATAAGATCGCTGAGTCCGTTCACCAGAATGAAGGGAATTGGTCTCTGATGGGATGGTTTGGGGGACTACTGTCTACGTGGGGATGGAAGATTCTTACCTTTGTCGGAACGACTTTGGCCATTCTCTTCTCATGTTGCCTTTGCCTACAATGTGGTCCAGCTATATGCGGGCTCTGTGCCACCCTGTGTGTTCCAAATCCGGTATCACAGAAAGCAGCGAACACAAAGATAATGCTGCAACAACAGCTTGTAGATTTCATGGCTATTGAAGTCGATTCAGATTAACAACAGCCTCTGGTTTCTTTGCCTGAGTAATGGCAAAAGGAGGGTCTGAGGAAATTCAAATACGGCCCCATCTTTCCTAGTAACACCATTTCGCTGTTGCCCTCACTCAGGCACCTTCAACCTTCATAGCGTTTCTTTCACATTCTATGCTGTTGCACATATTACACGACCTTTCCTGTTTCCCTGAGCTAAGTCCATTCTGAGACCCGGCTCGAAGCAACTAATCCCCGAGATAACCATCTATTGACCCTTGGAGACCGTTCTCGGCCTCTCCAGTTGTTTTACGAATCACCATCTTCAACACGCAAACACGTCCTGTCGTAAATTAATTTAACCAAGGAATGGCTATGCCACCTGACCTGTAGGGTCGGGTAGAGAACACGACCTTAGGGAAGGAATTACTATTACCCATTATCCTGTATCTTGTGCAAAGAATGTTTTCTTGTGGATGATTTGTATTTTTATTGCACATGGAGGGGATTGTTGCTTTAGGGGATTCAAGCGCTACAAAAGACTGTGAGCCACGGATTGAAGTGGCAGTCTCCTGAGAACCTACCACTGATGTACTTCTAGGACAACTGTACCTAGCTGCAGCTAATAAATTGAAGTTCCTATGCCAAACAGAGTGTTCCGTGTCTCTGTAATTTGGAAGGCAAACTCAGAAGATTTCAGGCGTACCCTGCGCCGCCAGGCTTAATGAGCCTGGTTCTTCAACCGCGTTGTCATTTTCGCCGTTTTTCTCACTGGCGAGACATCGCAAATTCCTCTTTTTCGCCGCCGGCACTGGCAGCGTTACAGAAACGCCACCATCCTCCTTGGGCGCTAGCCACGTCCCCCTCCACAAACACATCACTTAATTGCCTTCTAATACAATGTAGTCAAGCCCTTGATAATAACCACATGTGGAGAGTAAAAGGAGCGTATGTCAAGTGTTGCACTCTCCAGAGATTAACCACAATGAACCGTGAGAGCATGTCTTTAAATTATTTCATCGCTTTAGCATCAGGCTTCCTCACTGAGCTTCGCTGACATACCAAAATTTAAATCCCCAGCAGATATCCCCAGGAGAGCAACATTTATTCTCACTAATTCTAACAACTTCAGGAAAACGTTGGATCCAGTACTGACTGTTCTTGAACAAGTTGTGTGCTACTGACTTCTTTCTGTCTTTCAAATGCTTTATTCAATTTGATTGCTGTAGCGAATTGAAGGCTTTAAAAATGGGCTAACCCTGCTACACATAACTGGCAATGAAGCCTTTGCAAAAAGACTATCGCTGGCTTACATTGCTTAAAACCCATCTCCTTTCGAAACAGTATCATGGAATTTTAAGAAAAATTCTACAAAACGTGCAGAGATTCCGCAAGTCGAATGATAGGACAGGCCTATCTTTTTATGTCCCCGACTGCGTAGTCTCTGCGTTGTGGAGATGATTGTTTTTGTGCAGGAAGGGACACCTTCCTGCGCAAAAACAGTAATTGATGGTGTTTTCCTCTTTCTATATGTTCTGTAGAATGCAGCACGCAGAGAAAGAGGAAAAACAAGTAGAAATAAAAGTATTTCCCCTCGCTGTGCCATTTCCCAGGGAAGGAGTAGGATTCTGGCGCATTTACACCTTCACAGAACTTTGTGTAACTGGGAATGTGTCAGGTTCCATGGATGTTGCTTGGGAGCACCCACAGCATCACCCATGGAACGCCCCTTTCACTCAGTAAGGTGTGAAAGGGGCCTATATTCATAAGACCATGAAAAGTCACGCAGGGTGGCTTTACATGGCATTGTAAATATGAGCAGGCACATCGGCGGCGCAATGGACTTGTAAATGAGGCCTGTAGTTTGTAAATATCAAAAAAATTGTAAACTTACACTAAAGTGTGAGTTTATCTTTGTGAATCGGGCACAGAGAGGGACAGGTTGCAGAGAGACATGGCACTGATAATCTATGAACATTCGGGCATGGTTATGTTTGCATATGTTAGTACATTAACCCCTGGCTAATTTGGATTGCCAATGCTTGTTTATTGAAGTGTGCCTCGTAGAACATATAGCAGCTGTTTGCCACTTCGCTGCAAACAGCAGTTTCTGTAAAACATTTAAAATGAACATGCGGCCCCCATTGCTCGACAGATTGCGTTGTAGAAAGAAGGCTTTTAGAAGGGGGCTGGCTGTTTTCCAAATGCACTTCCAAGCCAGATAATTGTTTTTCATACAGGCTTCAAATGCCCTTCCTAAAATCCGAACAAATTTGTGCAAACAGAAATGTTTTGATAGTTGGAGGCCTGTAATTTTCTCCAGCAGTTATCTTACCTGTCTAGGGAAATTATTTGTTTGCGAATGGCAGGCTTTGCAAGAGGGCCTATTGACATCAAACAGTGACAATTGTAAGTGTCCGCTTAGCATCGCTAATAACTAACTTTTCCATTACAAACCTTCATTGAACTTATTTTAAGTGTTTTCTTTGAATAAAAAAAAAAATCTAATTGCCAGAATCGTGCAACAAAAAAAGTCTTTTGAAATGTTTAGTCACAAAACAGTGCAATACTATACAATCTGCCATAATGCAAAGCAACGGTACACAGGAACATTTATTGGCATTAGTGTATACAATTATAAATAAATTGCAATTTGGTACGTTGCTTTCTAAAGCAGTTTTGTGGTAAATTGCAGTATTTTCGCATAGGTTCTATGTGAGTCACTAACTCTAGTACACAGGGTGCCCCTATTTTCAAGGAAGCGGAAGCTGACTCTGAAACGCCCCCGTGAACGTCGCTAGCGTTTCTCGCGTGTTGTCCCTAGTACGAATAGAGGTGCCAAACAATGTTCTTACCGGTGTACAATGTATATTTTTTCTTACACTTGTGTAGTCGGTCAAAATCTGAAATTTTCCACATCTATGAAATCGTCAGACATTCGAAGCTTAGTTAAAAACGAATTACCTGCCTCCCTGTGACCACTTCATGTTTGTGAATGAGAGGGTTGCACATTCTTGTGATCCCAGGTGAGAGGTGTCACGTGGATGGCACTTGTGATCACAGTTAAGAGGTGGAGCAGGGATAGCACCTGTGATCACCTGCAAGAGGTGTCACGAGGATAGCACCTGTGATCACCGGTACGAGGTGCCACAAGGATAACACCTGTGATCATCAGCAAGAGGTGTCATGAGGATAGAACCTGTGATCACCAGTAAGAGGTGTTCCAGGGATAGCACCTTTGATCACTGATAAGAGGTGTCACGAGTCTAGCCCCTGTGACCTCCCACCAATAAGAGGTGTCACAAGGATTGCACCTGTGATCACCAGTTAGAAGTGTCAGAAAAATAGCACCTGTGACTTCCTGCCGATAAGAGGGGTCACAAGGATAGTACCTCTGATCACCAGTAAGAGGTGTCATGAGAATAGCACTTGTGACGTCCCTCCGGTAAGAGGGGCCACAAGGATTGCACCTGTGATCACCAGTTAGAGGTGTCAGAAAAATAGCACCTGTGACTTCCTGCCGATAAGAGGGGTCACAAGGATAGTACCTCTGATCACCAGTAAGGGGTGTCATGAGAATAGCACTTGTGACCTCCCACCGGTAAGAGGTGCCACAAGGATTGCACCTGTGATCACCAGTTAGAGGTGTCAGAAAAATAGCACCTGTAACTTCCTGCCGATAAGAGGGTTGCAAGGATTGCACTTGTGACTTCTCACTGGTAAGAGGGGTCATAAGGATTGCACCTGTGACCACCGATAATAAGTGCCACAAGGATACCACCTGTGATTACCGGTAAGAGGTGTAACAAAGATAGCACCTGTCATCACCGGTGATAGGGGTCATGAGGATAGTACATGTCATCACCCGTAACAGCAGTCACAAGGATAGCATCTGCGACCATCCACCGGTAAGAGGTGTCACAGGGCTAGCCATCTCATATTTTTTAACTAAAAAAGCAGTGATCTGCAGGGTGGAGGGTGAGATGACTATGGCTCTGGATGGACTCTTTCCATAAGGAACAGGGTCAGTACTAATTAGCGTTAGGTGAGCCTCTGCCTCACACTGGCACACTGGGTGAAACACAATGGATTGGAATACTACCCCATGCAATTGCCACTGGTTAGACTATTTGCAGGCATTCATCTCCCCACCTTTTGGGTGTCTGATTGGGTTCACTGACAGAATATCGATGGCCAAAATATCCCCATACACAAATATTGAGTCATAAATATCGATGTCAAAAATATCGACATCCTATATTTATAATGGTAAGTATAAAAATAGCGGGGGAAAATATCGATGTACAAAATAACAAAAAATAATGTTAAATATATTAAATAAAAAAATTAACTTTAAAACAATTATTTGGATTTAATATACATTTTATATATAAGATAAGAAATAAATGTCATTTAAAAACATTTAAACATACATATATAGAATGTAATATTACCTACTGGCGGTCGCCAGTAGGTAGTTATAGTTAGGACCCTGTTTCCATAGGAAAACCGCAACATTCTATTTTGAATAACTTTGGCGCCGGTCGACGAATCCTCGACAAATTTTCAAAATAGGTGGGGCGCTGTGCTCCGCTCCTACCCTGAAAGTCTCGGGGGGATTCGTCAAGCGGGGGCTGAGATAAAAGGGGGGTCCCAAAACGCGTTTTTCCCATGCATTTTTCCATAGGACCTTTAGACACAGCTACAGCCCGAACGGCTGAACAGAGTTAAATGAAATTTGGCAGAGAGGTAGTCCTCAGGTCAAGGAAGTGCCTTTTGTATGTTTGGTGTAAATCTGTTCAGTAGATTCTGAGAAAATAGCCTTTAAATCAATATATATATCTGAGCCAGCTTACGGTGCGCTTACGGTGCGCTTACCGTACGCGTACGGTGACGTGCGCGAGCGCGATTCTGATTGGCTGTTAGATCTTAGTAAACATTCGAATCGCTCGAAACCAGGAAGCGGCGGCCGCCATTTTCTCTCTCGGACTCTGAGGGGGGATGAAAAACAAAGAGAATAAACATGTAAAGGGACTGTTTAGACAGCTCCCAACCACCTAGGCTTGCTAAATGTGTCCCCAAAGAACCCCCAAGGCCAAAAATTCATTTTAATTTTTTTACGAAAATTCGCCGATTACGCTTACCGTACGCGTACGGTAAAAAAATGTATTAAAAAAAAAAATATCCACAATCTCCCCACCCCGTGAGCAAATGGTGCCCGTAGGGCACCATTTGTGCATGGCATAAAAGACATAATTTAAACTGTATATAAATATTTATCTTTCACAACGAAGCGCATAATATGTCCACCACGTGCGCACGGTGGGCGAAGCGCATCGACCGTACATGGCCCATCCACGGCACTAACTGCGTAAAGTGGGCGAGCCGTGCGCGAAGCGCACCGCGTGCTTACTGTGCGCGCACGGTGCGCGAAGCGCACCGTGCGCGCACAGAAAGAACTGCGTTAAGTGGGCGTGCACGCCACGAATGGCGTAAAGTAACTTAGCATTTAAAAAACCGTACAAATTCACTGAAAAAACCATAGGTTTCACACACGTTATAGTTAGGAATTAGCATTTAAAAAACCTTGCAAATTCACTGAAAAAACCATAGGTTTCACACAAGTTATAGTTAGCTGTACATTTCACTCGTAAAAAACCAATGAAATTCCCCCGTTATAGTTAGTGCAGGCAACTATAACTCACACGACCGCAATCCTCTGCTGATGACATATGTGTCTTTATGAAAAAAAAATATTTGTAATATATGTATAGCTAAAATTTAATGGAAGAAGACATGGGCAAATAAGTGTCTAAATACAGTATTAGCATCAGCAGAGGATTGCGGTCGCGTGAGTTATAGTTGCCTGCACTAACTATAACGGGGGAATTTCATTGGTTTTTTACGAGTGAAATGTACAGCTAACTATAACTTGTGTGAAACCTATGGTTTTTTCAGTGAATTTGCAAGGTTTTTTAAATGCTAATTCCTAACTATAACGTGTGTGAAACCTATGGTTTTTTCAGTGAATATATATATATATATATTACCTACTGGCGGTCGCCAGTAGGTAGTTATAGTTAGGACCTATTTTACATAGGAAATCTGCAACATTCTATTCCCAATAACTTTGGCGCCGGTTGACGAATCTTCGCGAAATTTTCAAAACTTTTGGCCAGCTTGGGTCCGCTCCAATCCTGAGAGTCTCGGGGTGATTCGTCAAGCGGGGGCCGAGAAAAAAGGGGGGTCCCAAAACGTGTTTTCCCCATGCAATTTTCCATAGGAACCTTTAGTCGCAGCTACAGCCCGAATTGCTGAACGGAATTACACAAAATTTGGCAAAAAGGTAGCCCTTGGTTCAGAGTCGCGCCTTTTAGTTAAATGGTATAAATCCGTTCAGTAGTTTTTAAAATATTAATGGAAAAAGAAATATATATATATCTGTGAGGAGCCTAACCACACATCTCATCGTGAGATCAGATTGGCTGTCAGCACTTCATCCAAGAAGTGTTGGCAGCCATCTTGGGACCAATATACATGATAGCACCTCATTAAAAAGCATTGTAGTTAATAGAAGGTTTTAAGACTTTAGTTACATTACAAATCATTTGTTGATGGTACCATACTCATTTTAGGAATTGTGGTGTGTTCTAAGGGGATTTTACCATGTGAAAAAGCCTTCTGCTGGGATATCATGAATCATATTTGAGAGAAAACTATTTTCTCATGCTTTTCCCACAGAGGTTTGGAAGGTGATTTATAAGTTAAACTGAGAGCATATTTTCTGTAAATTCACATTATCTTTCTCAGTCATTTGAGAATGAAGTCTGACATTCTCAGTAAAACATGTACATCCAACAAGGGCAGAGACTGTCAGTTGATTCCTTTGTGTTCTACTGCAGCTTCCCAGACTGTTCTAAAGAACAACTAGAGCGCTAACAGTCCTACTTATGACAAACGTATTGCACACCTGAAGCCATCTTGATTGGAATAAAGTGGTAACTCTTAAAACATTTAATTTAAAAAGGAACAAAATGAGGGGGTTAATTTTGCCATAAAAAGTATGATTAGTGCTGCAGAAAGAAAAATTAGGGCACATTTTGAGTGACTTCTCAAATCCTCTTCTATTTCATTAAAAGATTCTGACATGCAGACTGAAACATGCACTTTCAATACCAGCAGCAGGCTTCCCTGGTGAGCAGTAGCTTTACTACAGTGATCTAATGAGCAACTAGAGTGCTAACATTCTGAATTTATGGCAAATGTGTTACACATCTGAATGCTGAACTGAACGTATTTCCTACTGAGGAGACTGTAGTAAATGAGGAAATTAGGAAACCTCATAACAAATAAGTCTCCCAAGATGGCCACCAGAGACAAAAGAGTCCAAATGTAGCACAAATATCACCCAAATGTAGCCAAAGTATAGCCCAATGACAGAATGTCCCAGAGCGTTCTAAAGAACAACTAGAGCGCTAACAGTCTTACTTGTGACAAAAGTATGGCACACCTGAAGCCATCTTGATTGGAATAAAGTGGTAACACTTAAAACATTTAATTTGCAAAGGAACAAAATGAGGGGGTTCATTTTGCCATGGAAATTATGATTAGTGCTGTAGAAAGAAAAATTAGGGCACTTTTTGACTTCTCAAATCCTCTTCTATTTCATTAAAAAAGTGTGACATGCAGACTGAAACATGCACTTTTAATACCAGCAGCAGACTTCTGTGGTGAGCCGGAGCTTTACTACAGTGATCTAATGAGCAACTAGAGTGCTAACATTCAGAATTTATGGCAAATGTGTGACATATCTGAATACCTTCTTGATGGAATCAAAGTAAAAAACTGAAAGCATTTCCTACTGAGGAGACTGCAGTAAATGAGGAAATGAGGAAACTTCATAACAAATACATCTCCCAAGATGGCCACCAGAGACAAAAGTGCCCAAATGTAGCACAAATATCACCCAGATGTAGCCCACATGTAGCCCAATGACAGAAGTGTGCAAAACACTTTTTATTTTTTGTGTTTTTGCAGTTTTATATAGTGCAGACTTGTTAGGTATTGGAGTGCTTTACATGAGCATTGGTTCCATCACACAAGAACAAATTCATTTTGGTTGTAGACATGGGGAGATTAAGTGATTTGACCAGAATCACAGAATGTCGAGCTGAAGCAGAAACTCCAACCTGGTTCCCCAGTTGCAAAGTATGCAGCTCTGGAAGTAACACCACATCCTCTCCCCTAAGTGCAACATTTAATCAAGTGGTCAACTGGATAAAAAAACATAAAGATAACAAATAATTTAAAAGTGCATTGTCGCTATTTAAAAACTCAGAAAATGTGTCCTCATTTTAGTTTTTTAGAGCACTAACCATAATTTTGATGCACATAAGGCCCTCTCATATATGTAATTTCTAAAAGAAATGCTCTAGGTATTACAGTTTTGATTAAATCAAGATGACATCAGGCGTTCCACACTTTTGTAATAAATATAGAATGTTAGCAATCTAGTTGTTCATTAGGATACTGTTGAGAGGCAGAGGCCAGGGGCACGGACTCTGAAGATTGAAGGCAGGTAGGAGGGTGCAGAGGCAACAATTTGACAACATTGGGCAGGCAGGAAGTGCAGTGGCAGCACAACAGACTATGGAGGGCAGTGGAAAGAGGGGCAGGGGCAACAAACCAACAATACAGGACTGGCAAGAGAGGCTTTGGCAATATAATAGACGATTGTGGGCAGAAGGAAGAGGCAGTGGTAGTACAACCATACATGCCAACAGACCCGATTCAGACAGGAAACGTCCAATGTTTTTAAGCCCAAATGGGCTTTATTTGATCTGTCTCCTGTCTACAATCTCCTCTTTTTCAATGTAAGTCAAAGGGGAAAATCAATACCCTAGTTTTTTTTCAAAATCTCCCGCTTACCAAGTTCAAAATGTTAGCAAGTATGGTACATTGGATAATGGAAGGCAGGAGGAATTGGGGTAGGGACATGGACTCGGATAACAGAGGACAGGAGGGACATGGAGAGGTGCACCAAACTGACCCTACAGGGCAGGCATCAGTGTTTGCAGCAGCACAATACACCACACAGGGCATGCGGGATGGGAGTGCAGCACAACAATCCATAGAAAGCAATAGGGAGGGGACAGGACCATGCACATGGACAACAGAGAACAGAGGGGAAAAAGGCAATGGTAGCTAGCTGACCATAATGGACAGACACGAGAGAAAGCTGCAGCATAACGGACCATAAAAGGCAGGAGGGACGGATCAGGGGCATTACAATGGAACAGACAAGCCAGGAGGGAGGGAATAGGGGTCTGCACATTGAAACAGAGGGCTGGGGGCAAGGGGGCGGGGGAGGAGCAGCAAGATGACCTTGGAGGTCAGGCAGGATGGGCACTAGAAGCAAGACACACCATGGAGAGCAACAGTGAGACTATGATGGCATACACACAGACCATGGAGGGAAGTTGGGAGGGGGCCAGGGGCAGCTAGCTGACCACACAGGGAAGGTGGGAGGGGCCTTAGTAGCACAGAAGACCATGCATGGCAAGCGGGAGGGTTAGTGGCAGCACAATGGCGATGATGGGCAAGAAGAAGGGTGCAGGGGCATGCACAAAGGACCATGGAGGATAGAAGGGAGGGTCAGGACCTGGGCACAGACAAGAGAGTTCAGGGGAAGGGGCCTCACAACAGACCACGCGGAGCAGGCAGGAGGAGTAGTTGCAGCACAACAGACCAGGGAGGGCAGAAGGGTGTGGCAGTAAAATGAACCATGGAGGACAGGAGGAAGGGGATAGGGGCATGGAATGTGGACAGGCAGGGTGGAGGTGGCAGGGACAGGTTACAGTCATCTGACAATGGTAGGAAGGTGGGAGGGGAGTGGCAGCTCAACAGAACACTCAGAGTAGATAGGAGTGGCAGGTCCATGGAACATGGTGGGCAAAAAGGATGGCGCAGGGGCATGCACAAATACATCAGAGGGCAGGGGGAAAGAGAATAGGGGCACTAAGCTAAGCACAGAGGCTAAGCAGGAGGTCAATGATGGGGCATAGAATTGGGCAATGGAGGGCAGGAGGAGTGGACTGGTACATCATGCTAAATGGAGGGCAGTGGCAGCACATCAGACCATGCATGGCAGGAGGGAGGAGGCTAGTCCATGGATCCAGACAACAGAGGATAGGGAGGAGGTGGATGGGGCAGCAAGCAACTGTTCAGAGAAGGCGAGAAGGCCAGTGGAAGAACAACGGCCACACAGGGCTGTAATAAGGGAGCAGGGACATGGACTTGGACAATGGATGGCTAGGAGGAGGGCAGGTAGGAGCAGCAAGCTTGGGTGGGGGCAGCACAATGCCAGGCCCTGCTTCCAACCCCCCACCATCCATTGTGATATGCATCTTACTTAACGTTGAAAAAAAATTAGACATTTGCTGGAAAAAAACAAAGATTACAGGGACGGTATAGTTAGACTCAGATTTCACTCATACACAACCAGTGAAATTCAGCAGTTACAGTTACCTGAGCTAACTATAACTTACGCCCCCGCAATGTACTGCTAATGACCTCAGACATTACATCATTCATGTTATGGTCAGTTACATCACTCATGACATCTCAAATGAGCTGTGAATGGAATGGAACTATAATCGCTAGAACTTTATTTAGGGATAGTTTGTGTATATTAACACCCATTTTTTTCCTTTTCTTTCGTGTAAGAACCATTATAATACGCAACATGCCCAGATTAATATGGCTGATAGCCTTTCACTTTAAAGTAATGTGTAGTCCATTGTTTATGTTGATGTTTGCAATTCTAAGTATGTTTATTATGAATGTCACATTGACGAACATACAGGTATGGTGGCCACGGGGCAAGACATGCTGAAATGATATTGTGTGCATATTAGCACTTGTTTTCTTTTCTTTATTATATCAATTCCTGAATTTCCACATCGTGACCAGGACAATATGGCTGCCAGCTTTTTGGATTAAAGTAATGCACTGCTGATGACGTCACATATTACATCACTCATGACATGGTCAGTGACATCACTCATGACATCACTGATGACATATCAAATGACATCACTGATGAAATCATCTATGTCATCATCTGATGCACCTCCTCACACCCTAAAATACAGACTACCATTCTCGAAACCATAGACACACCAATACTAGTACGGCTACAATATTCTGTGCACCATGCATGCAGACCTCTAATCAGCTACATAGCTTTGATACACTCTTTTAAATACTCAGTTAGTACCTATGCAGTCTAGGAATCCTTCTGTCTGTCCCATGCACTTCTCCATTCAACCATCCAGCACTATCTACGTATCCTATCACTCTGCCACCACCTAAGCACTAATAAATTTAGCATGCACTCTCTTTGCAGCACTGAAATTACTCCAGTTATTAGTCATATACTTAAGGAATGGTCTAGCCACTAACACAAGTGCAGGTACAATATTTTGTAGACCTCCAACCAGCTACATACTATTGATACGCTCTCCTAAATACCCAGTTAGTACCGATGCAGTCTAGGAATCCATCTGTTTGTAATTCTGTAATTATTCTAGTTACTAGTCATGAACTTATGGAATGGCCTAGCTACTAACACAAGTACATCTATAATATTTTGTGCACTATCCAAGCAGACCTCTAACTAGCTACATACTATTGATACACTCTTCTAAATACCCAGTTAGTACTCATGCCATGTAGGAATCGTCCAGTTTGTCCCATGCACTTCTTTAATCACTTATCTACCACTATCTACTTATCCTATCACTCCACCAATACGTAAGCACTTATAAATTAAGTGTTCACTCTGTTTGCAGCACTGTCATCATTCCGGTTACTAGTGGTATTCTTATAAAATGACCTAGGCACCAACACAAGTACACATAAAAAATTCTGTGCATAATCCCTACAAATCTCTAAGCAGATACATACTATTGGTCCACTCCATTAAATACTAAAGTAGTACCCATACAGCGTAGGATACCTCCTGTCAGTCTCATGCAATTCTTCAATCACCCATCCAGCACTATGTTCTTATTGTATCAGTCTGCCAATACCTAAGCACTTATGGGGCAGATTTACAAGCACCCTGCGCCACCAGTACGTCACTTTTTGTAACGTAGTGATGGCGCCAGGCACTCCTTCATATTTACAAGGAGAGGAAAAGCCACCCTGCGTGGTTTTTCCTCTCCTTGTAAATACGACCCGTTCATACACAGAACTTAGCATTGAAGGGTCGTCCCATAGGTGTTGCTGTGGATGTTCCCCCGCAACACCCATAGAACAAGATACATCTCCAGATTTATGAGAAATCGTAAATCTGGAGATGTGTGTGAATGCTGCGCCATCCTAGAGTTGGTGTAGCAAGGCACAACGAGGAGAATTGTTTTCATTTCTCCTCATCTTTTCCTCTTTCAATGCATGCTGCATTCCACAGCATACATTGAAAGAGGAAAATGCCTTTACTGATTGTTTTTGTGCAGGAAGGTGTCCCTTCCTGCACAAAAACAATCTCCACACGACACAGACATCCTTGCATCATGGTGCAAGGGTGCATGTGTCACCACATGGCTGCAGTTTGTGCAGCAGTGCAGAGGGAAGCACAGAGTTGCAACATATTCATGTACATATGTCACATCCCTGTGCTTCGGAAGTGCCACAGTGCAGTGCAGCTAAAGAGCTTGCAGTGTCACGCTGCAGTACTTCCTCATAAATCTTCACCTATAAATTCACCATACACTACTAATGCATTCTTTCAGTCAATCATGCTGTATACATATATTCAACCAAACTTTCACACATTACCTTGCAATTATAGTTCTTTCTTTAACCAGATAAGGTAGTTCTGATAAGAACTTTTTTTTTCTTCTTTTTCTTTTGTATTTTTTTTATATTTTTTTTAACAATATTGTATTTTTTTGGTGTTTTTTCAAAAAATGTACAAAAAAAAAGAACAAATAAAACAGGAAATATTTGGAATTACTTATCATTCCACAAACAAAAAAAACAAAAAATTAACAACGACGGTTGCGTTGCGCAGCAGAAACTGCATCCACCGACTGCTCACCAAAGCATATAAGTTTCTTACACTACACGCAGTGTTGCTCGAGAAAGGCGAATTCTGGCCTAATGTCCATTGCAGGTGTTCCTGAGGACTCTCCAGATGTACTTGCCACAGCAGGTGAGGGGTTCAAAGCAGCTTGCCTCATTTCCTCCTGAGCAAGATTGAGAGGATGTGTGGTCCGGAGATGCTTGTACATAGAAGCAGTGCCACAAGAGTATTTTTTTTCACTGCTTCTTGACAGGACTCGATCACAAATTTTGTACGTCACCTTTCTCACATTTACTTTCTTCTCTCCAGGTGGAAAAGTGAAGAATTTCCACACGACAGATTCCGGCCTCTGTGCACGTGGTGCCTCCTGCAAGAATTCTTCTTCAGAAGATACTTCCTCCTGTTGCTGCTGCTGTCCAGATGCCATTTAGTTTGATATTTTTTGAAAAACACAAAAAAAACAAGCAAAAAGGGTTCTTGTAGGAAAAGAGATGTCTTTCTAAAGATGCTCCAACAAGAATAATTAAAATGAGTGGGGTCCTTCAATAGTTACAGTGGGAAATGTAATGAACCAATGAAATCTTTTTTTTTTAGCTCACATGGGATCCGCGCACTCTGCGCTCACGAAGCACGCACCCGACCTGACTTCGCGAAAATATATTTAAAAATAATATAAGCTTATTATAAGTACAAATATATTATTTTTATGAATATCTTAGATAGTCTCTTGCCCTAATATGTATATTAAACACACATACATATCATTTTAGAACATAACATTATTTTGCGGGAGTCGCGCACCCAGCACGCCCCAGCACGTATATGACGTCACGCGGGACCCGCCACCGCACAAGCGTCGCGTACCGTAATGTGCATGTGTCGCGAATGCTCATCACTTAATATTAAATGTATATGATGTAACTGAAAAACACGCAGCCGTCGCACACCGTACGCGGATCCTTCACGACATTTCTAAAATGGCGGCTAGAATCCGCGCACCCACCGTGATGTGTACGCTTTGGCTGCGCAACTCCGAAAAAGTTTTGGGAAAAAAAAACTTAAAAAAGAAAATAATATAAATATATTAAAATAAAAAAATAAAACAAAAAAAATAAACAATATTTCAGTTTTAATTTTTTGTTGTTGTTGCAATTTTTCAGAAAAATATATAATTTAATAAACAGTTAAAAAACTGTACAAAATCAGTACAAAAAATAGGTATAACTACTATTACACTTAAAAATTAGCATTTAAAAAACCTTTGCAATTCACTGAAAAAAACATAGATTTCAGAGACGTTACAGTTAGAAATTAGCATTTAAAAAACCGTAGAAATTCACAGAAAAACCCATAGGTTTCAGGGGTGTTATACTTAGCTGGACATTTCACTCGTACAAAATCATAGAAATTCCTCCGTTATAGTTAGTTCTGCTAACTATAACTCACGCACCCGCAATGCACTGCTGATTATGTCACATATTACATCATTCATGACATGGTCAGTGACATCACTGATGACATCTCAAATGACATCACTGATGACATCACTGATGACATCATCCATGTGACAATCTGATACACCTCATCATACACTAGGATAACCTTTTATCACTTACTGTAAAATACAGAGTACCATATTTGAAACCATTGACACACCATTACCAGTTACTACATACCCACTCACTGTGATTCCTAAGTCTACACACACATTTAACCATTCAACAACAGAATCACTTATACATGCAGTCACTAATTAATAGAACACTATCAAATGCACTTATACACATATATAGACATTGACACATCAGCAGTCATCTTAGTCGGTTATGCAGTCATCCTACTCACTCATGAAAAAAATTAATCACACCTCATTTATTCAAACACATAGTAACTCATAGTTAATATGTTAAAAAATCACCATTACAATTATACACTCATTCATATAGTTACACTCACAATCACTGACTCTTATATATACTTATTTATATACACCAACTCACACATACAATGCCTTTTATTTTTTTACTTTGTTGAAGATGTACAACTAAAACATATATTCGCTCACCAGCACACAATAAATACACCCAGTCACCCAAACAACTGTTTCCACATGCACTCTTAAACCTATAAACCTAGTCAATCAACCATTCACACATCTATGCATAGAGTTACACACACCCCATCCAACCACACACAAACTCAGTGTCCCATACAAATACTCACCCAACTAATTAAAAAATAATTTACACACTCATGTAGTTAGTGACCAACTGATGCAGCATGTTGTACAACAACAGAGACAGTGATGCACACATTCACATAGTTTAGTTACTAATCCATGTATTATGTGAGTCACTTTTAATTACTCACTTAAACAGTCAGACAGCTACTAAATCCTCCATCCAGACAGTTATATATCCACTCAATCTTTAATACAGATTGGTATATATATATATATAATACATATTTAAATTTCAAACTAAACCACATTCACTGGATGATGTCATCAGTGAT
The DNA here is from genome assembly GCF_964204655.1 of Triturus cristatus. Lineage (NCBI taxonomy): Eukaryota > Metazoa > Chordata > Amphibia > Caudata > Salamandridae > Triturus > Triturus cristatus. The sequence continues at coordinate 86,301,544 of NC_140593.1, read as the reverse complement.
GTCATTTGAGATGTCATCAGTGATGTCATCAGCGATGTCACTGACCATGTCATGAATGATGTAATATGTGACATCATCAGCAGTGCATTGCGGGCGCGCGAGTTATAGTTAGCAGAACTAACTATAATGGAGGAATTTCTATGGTTTTGTTCGAGTGAAATGTCTCTGAAACCTATGGTTTTTTTTTCAGTGAATATATATATATAGATATATATTTAATATATATATTTACTTTCAAACAATTAATAAACTATTAATTTCAATTTATTTTTACATTTTATAAATACATAAAAATGTACAAATAAATATATATATATATATGTATCATCCAAAGTTTGCCCTGCAAATGAGCCCGCACTCCATACATGTAAGTTGGAACTCCAACATTTATTCAGAGTAAAGCAAGTATTTTAGTCCGAGGCTTTTTTTCAGTTCACTGCTTGTCTCTTGCCTGACGCGTTTCAGAGAACATTTCTCTTTTTTCAAAGGCATGTGAGAGTTCAACATTTAAAGCACCACAGTCACCGCTTCCTGCTCTGTTCACTTAATGAGCCTCTGGTGTGCTCCAGCCTCCGGTGTGCTATTTTCCCAAAGCATTGCGGTATTTGTAGTGTTTGCATAGTTGTTACCCTCCAATGGGTTTCTATATTAAGCATACATTTTAAACAGGGAAACACAGACTGAAAGTCCTGCTTTCACTTTGCTTTTTAAATACCTGCTTGTCGTTTATTTCCTGGCATAATTCCAAGACATGATCCCTTTCTCTTTTTCAGGGTGGTGCGTCGACTCCACGGCTGGACCTGCCGTGTATAAATCATCCAAAGTTTGCCCTGCAAATGAGCCCGCACTCCGTACAGGTACCTGTACGGAGTGCGGGCTCATTTGCAGGTACTTTAGGATGTTTATTGTGAAGGTATGGCATGACCGGTTTCGGCGTTCAGCCTTCTTCAAAATGCCTCAGTCCGTCACATGCATTCTTAAGAGTCTTTATAACGGGCTACTCCTATCAAGTGATGAAGGGCCCAGCTGAAGCACATTGACACTTAGGCACCAGAACAGCCCCTGCCACAGACTACTGGTACCAGAATGCTCCTTGATGCGTCACAACGTGCTACAGTGGGAAAGACAAGCGGAGTTTCGGGGAATAAACGTCCTCGGGTCCCCTACTTCCAAGCCTGGTCCACCAACGCTGTCAAAGCTTGAAACGCGAGACAAATACAAGCGCCTCTCCGGGAAATCCCAGTCCACCATCTGGCAGCAGCTATTAGACATATATATATATATATACATATATATATATATACATACACCTATAACTTACAATCAGATAAAAAAAACATTATATTATCTATTAAAACATTAAAATATTTAATAGTCTTTAAACTTAAATTTTGCACTCCATTGAGTGCAATAGTAGGAAAAGTGTTGGATAGCAAAGGGGTAAAAATAACTATTCCCACCCTAGTGAGTGCAACAGTAGGGAAAATGTTGGATAGCAAAAGGGTAAAAAATACTATTCCCACTCCAGTGAGTGCAACAGTCGGGAAAGTGTTGGATAGCCGAGGGGTAAAAATCACTACTTCCACTCCAGTGAGTGCAACAGTAGGGAAAGTGTTGGATAGCGGAGGGTTAAAAATTACTAGTCCCACTCCAGTTAGTGTAACATTAGGGAAAGTGTTGGTAATCGGAGGGGTAAAACTCTTATTTCCACTCCAGTGAGTGCAACAGTAGGGAAAATGTTGGATAGCAGAGGGGTAACAATTAATATTCTAATGGATTCAGTTAAAAACAAACCAAATATCAACTAAGACACAACAGATTTATTTTAAAAAAACATATACAAAAATATTAAAAATGTACAAAAGATAGAAACATATTATAATGGTAAAAAGATCTAACAAATGACTAGAAAGATTTTTTTATTCAAAAATAATTTACAAACAAATAACTATTTTTAATAGAAATTATTTATAATCAAAGACATTAATTATTACAAAAATGTAATTTTTTTTATTTCCTACCCTATAACACCACACAATTCACTACACACATCTAAATTTAAAAAAGTATCTCCATAATACACTTTCAATTAAAGAAATATTATTAATTAAAAATCTAATTAAAACAGTTTAATTTACTCCCAAAACGTTATCCCTATAAAACCAAAACCCATAAACAAAATAAAAATAGGCAATTACCATAAATAGTTATGAATTGATGAATTAATATTAACAATCAACTTATTAGTAATTAATTAAACATAAATTACTTTCCGCACTCTACCCCAATAAACACCACTACCCACACCTAAAAATGATTACAAAATTTCTATAACTAATTTTACAATAATAAATTAATATAAATTAACAACTTATTAATACATTTCTAAAATTAATTACACAATTGCCATTTTAAAATTTTAATTCATTAATTAGCATTAATTAACAAATAATTATTAATTAATGTATAAATAAATGACTTCCCACGCTATTCCCCTATAAACTGCACCATCGCTCCTACAAAAATATAACACAATTGACATAATTGATTTCTAATTATTTAATAATAAATAACAAGCAATTAATAAATAATTAATAATACATTAATTTCCCACAAACAACACTATAAAATATAAATTAATGAATACTGATAAATAAAAAAAGTTAATACATTTATTATAATTAAATTACTTTCCACCCTATTCCCATATAAACCCACAACCAGCTCCTAAAAAATTAAACAATTAACATAATTACCAATTCATTAATTATTAATAATTAACAAACAATTAATAATTAATAGTAAATGAATTCCCACAATTAACACAATTAACCCCTTCGCTGCAAGGCCTTCCCCACCCCCCCACCCATGCTAAGCCTTTTTTTTTATATTTGGGGTAGTTCGCGCTTAGGCACCTGTAACTTTTTAACTGAATAAGGTATCCACGCCAAATTTGTGTCCTTTTTTTCCAACATCATGGGGATTTTAAAGGTACCCAGGGTTTGTGGATTTCCCTGGAGGGGACCCAGAAATTAGCCAAAATACAGCGAAAACATTTTTTGGGGGGAAAAATGGGAAAAAAGGGCTACAGATAAAAGCGTTTGTTTTTTCCCTGCAAATGGTATCAAAAAAGGGGTTGTGGTGCACCATCTTCCCAGCTTTCAGGGACCAGCAGACTTTTGACAGAAAACCAAACTATTTTACACAGTTTTGGCATTTTTCTGGGACATGGCCTATTTTTGCTATTTTTTGTGCTTTCAACCTCCTTCCGGTTAATGGTAGAAATGGGTGTAAAAGCAATAATGGATCCTGGAAAGTTATACATTTTAGAAAGGTAGGCGAAATTCTGAATTCAGCAAGGGGTCATTTGTGTAGATCCTTCAAGGTTTCGTTATAGAAACTAACAGTTAAATATAGGAAAAATAGAAAATTAGTTGAAAAAAACAGCCATTTGTGCCAACGTTTTCACCTGTAACTTCTTCTAATTAGACAGCTGCTTGAAAGCAATATACAGTTACATCTGCTAGACCTTTCTGGTTGTGGGGATATATAGGACTTGTAGAGCCACCTAGAACCCGACGAACCCAGAGCCAATAACTGAGCAGCGTCTTGCAAAATGTTTTTTCATTATGTTCCGGGTATATGGCAATTCATTTGGGAAAATATATACATGGAAAAATCGGTATGAAAGACACCTATTTATTTCTGAAATTGGAACAAAATATAGAGTTTTGAAACAGTAGATATTTGCCCATTTACGAAATTGTGGGTACCCATACTAACATGAGACTTATAGGTCATTTTTCAAAATGACTTCTTTTTTACACATTGTCTTTCATTTGGAAGGCAGAAATGCATTGAAAGTCAAGTGATAATAACAGTTGCTCTACAATTCTGTGTTACCCTAAGTTTCCCCCAAAAAATGGTACCTTACTTGTGTGGGTAGGCCTGGTGCCTGCGACAGGAAACAGTCCAAAACTGACCCTTTTTTTTGCAAAGTGCCTAGCTGTAGATTTTGAACTCTAGCTTTGCCGGCACCTGCGAAAACCTAGCAAACATATACATTTTTGCACACCCATGGGAATCCAAGATGGGGTGACTTGCCTGGCTCTCACCAGGTTCTGTTACCCAGATCCCTTGCAAACCTCAAAATGTGTCCCAAAAACACATTTTCCTCACATTTCTATGGTGGAAAGTTCTGGAATCTGCGTGGATCCACAAAATTCCACCCACCCCACATTTCCCAAAGTCTTCCGTGAAAAATGGTACCTCACTTGTGTGGGTAGGCCTAGTGCCAGTGACAGGAAACAACCCAAAACGCAACGTGGACGCACCACATTTTCACAGTGAAAACTGACCACTTTTTTGCAAAATGCCTAGCTGTAGGTTTTGAACCCTAGCTCTGCCGGCACCTAGGGAAACCTAGCAAACCTATACATTTTTGAAAATTAGACACCGGAGAGAATCAAGGATGGGGTGAATTGACTGGCTTTCACCATGTTCTGTTACCCAGATTCCCTTGCAAACCTCAAAGTTTGACCACAAAAAAACACATTTTCCTCATATTTCTGTGGTGGAAAGTTCTGGAATCTGCGTGGATCCACAAAATTTCACCCACCCCGCGTTTCCCAAAGTCATTCCTGAAAAATGGTACCTCACTTGTGTGGGTAGGCATAGTGCCAGTGACAGGAAACAACCCAAAACGCAACGTGGACACACCACATTTTCACAGTGAAAACTGACCCTTTTCTTGCAAAGTGTCTAGCTGTAGATTTTGAACCCTAGCTCTGCCGGCACCTAGGAAAACCTATACATTTTTGAAAACTAGACACCCGGGGGATTTCAGGGAGGTATGGCTTGCATGGATCCCCCAACGTTTTCTTACCCAGAATCCCCTGCAAACCTCAAATTTAGCTGAAAAAATCACTTTTTCCACACATTTTTTTTAATGGAAAGCTGTGGCATCACCGGGCTGACACAAATTTCCTACCATCCAGCGTTCCCCCAGGTCTCCAGATAAAAATAGTGCCTCACGCGTGTGGGAGGCCCAAGTACCTGCGACAAGCAAGGGCCCAAAACATATTGAGGCGACATCAAATTTGCCTATCACAAAACAACCTGGTTTTGCAAGGGGGGTCACCTGGGTTTTTGGCCCTGTGCTCGGCTACCAGCTAGGGAAACCTACCAAACCCACACATTTCTGAAACCTAGACACCCGGGGGATTCCAGGGGGGTATGGCTTACGTGGATCCCCCAACGTTTTCTTAACCAGGATCCCCTGCAAACCTCACATTTAGCTGAAAAAAACACTTTTTCCACACATTTTTGTTTGGGAAAGTTGTGGCATCACCGGGTTGAAAATAATTTCCTACCACCCAGCGTTCCCCCAGGTCTTTCGATAAAAATGGTGCCTCACTCATGTGGGAGGCCCAAGTCCCCGCGACAGACAAGGGCCCAAAACGTATTGAGGCAACATCAAAATTGCCTATCCCAAAACGATCTGGTTTTGCAAGTGGGGTCACCTGGGTTTTTGCCTCCGTGCTCGGCGGCCAGCTAGGGAAACCTACCAAACCCACACATTTTTGTAATTTTGATGTACTTTGTTGATCCACGCAGATTCCAGCACTTTCCCACAACAGAATTGTGAGGAAAATGTTTTTTTTGTTTTACAAAGTTTGAGGTTTGCAAGGGATTCTGGGTAACAGAACCTGATGAGAGCCAGAAAAGTCACCCCATCCTGGATTCCCCTTGGTGTCTAGTTTTCACAAATGTACAGGTTTGCTAACTTTCCCTATGTGCCAGCTGCTGTAGGGCCTAAAATCCACAGGTAGGCACATTGCTAAAACAAAGTCTGTGCCTAGTGGGCTTTCTGACACCCTGAGGGGGATTCGGGGGAGGGGGGTTTCACCTCGATATGCCCCCAAGGGGGCAGAAAGACTGTGGCTATTTTTTGTGTGGGTGGGGGCATTGTTATGCCCATTTTGGGCAGCCCCTACCCCTACACGAATAAAACAAAAATCTCTGGTTTCTGGTGGGCTTTCTGCCCCCTGGAGGGCAGATTGGGGGCTACAGCTCCCATCTGCCTCCTGAGGGGGCATAAAGGCTGTAATTGTGGTGGGGGCATTGGCATGCCTATTTTGGGCAGCCCCCACCCTAATTACATATGGCAACAAAGAAATCCCTGGCATCAAGTGGGGACAGATTTTGGGCTACTGCCCCCATCTGCCCCCCAGGGGTGGCAGAAAGGCAGTAATAGTGGCGGAGGTGGGTGCATTGGCATGCCTGTTTGGGAAGCCCCCACCCTAATTCAAATTGCCCAAAGAAAAATCCCTGGCATCTAGTGGGCTTTTTGCCCCCCCCCCCCCGGGGGGCAGAAAAGCTGTAATTTTGGTGGGGCGGTGGGGGCATTGGCATGCCCATTTTGGGCAACCCCTACCCTAATAAAATTGCCCCAAAAATAATCCCTGTCATCTAGTGAGCTTTCTGCCCCCTGGGGGGCAGATTGAGGGCTACTGCCCCCATATGCCTACATGGGGGGCAGAAAGGCTGTAATTGTGGTGGGGGCATTGGCATGCCTATATTGGGCAGCCCCCACCCTAATTACATATGGCAACAAAGAAATCCCTGGTATCAAGTGGGCTTTATGACCTCATGGGGGGCAGATTGGGGCTACTGCCCCCATCTGCCCCCCAGGGGTGGCAGAAAGGCTGTAATAGTGGCGGGGTGGGGGCATTGGCATGCCTGTTATGGGCAGCCCCCACCCTAATTACATATACAAATAAAAAAATCCTTGGCATTAAGTAGGCGTTTTGCCCTCACGGGGGGCAGATTGGGGCTACTGCCCAAAACTGATGATGATGATAATGATGATAAAGAATTTATATTGCGCAAGACAATAACCCGCAGGTATCAAGACGCCTATTAAAAAGAAATAAAAATGTAAGTGTACCACCTTACACATAGGCTTGCAGGAAGAGGTAAGTTTTGAGGGCGCTTCGGAATCTCTGTAGGGAAGGCAACGACCTGAGATCCAAAGGAAGATCATTCCACCATTTAGGAGCCAGAGTGGAAAAAGCCCTACCACCCCACTTGGCTCTTCGTATACGGGGGACTGTCAGGAGCAGTTTCCTGGAGGAACGCAAGTCCCTTCCAGGAATATAGTGGGAAATGATAGAACCAACTCCCATGTCATTATTCCTTGCAATGGCTCTGTAGGTCATACATAAAACTTTAAACCGTATTCGGTATTCTACCGGTAGCCAATGCAGTGTTCTCCTAGCCAGAGTGGCCGAGGAGCATCTGGGAACATCCAGAACAAATCTAGCGGCGGCATTCTGGACTACCTGCAGGCGCTGTAGTAGGCTCCTGTTAAGCCCTGCATACAGCGCATTACAGTAGTCCAGTCGTGAGCCGATGAGAGCAACAGCTATTTGCTTTCTGGACTGTAGGGAAAGATATTTCCTGATTCTTCGCAGGGTGTGAATTAAGTCCCAACAGGTAGAGATGGTTCTACTAACCTGTCCGCCCATATTCAGGGCAGGATCTATCATCACCCCAAGATTCCTAGCAGATATCGTGGGGGAAGGGCATATTCCCAGCGAATCAGGCCACCAGCTGGCTGACCAAGTGTTCTGATTCCCTCCAAACACCATCACCTCAGTCTTCTCCCCATTCAGTTTAAGCAAATTTTGAACCATCCACTGACCAACTGCCTCCATACAAGATCTAAAATTGGAGGCAGTTGGTACATCTGAATGGGAGAGAGAGACGAGGATCTGGGTATCATCTGCATAAGAAACTACCTCCATCCCGAAAGTTCTGATTAATCTGGCCAGTGGGGTCACGTAGATGTTGAATAGGGTCGGACTAAGGGCCGACCCCTGCGGGACCCCACAAAGCACCGGTCGGGATGGAGATAGGAACTCTCCCAGCTTGACTCTTTGTTCCCTTCCATTAAGGAAGGAGGCCATCAGATCTAGAGCTGCGTCCCTCACCCCCACCTCCCTCAGACGATGTATAAGTATTGAGGGGGAGAGGGTGTCGAAGGCCGCGGTTAGATCTAACAGGACCAGGAGGGTAGTCTGGCCCCCATTTACTCTAGTGCGGATCTTATCAAGCACGATGGTGAGGGCCGACTCAGTACTGTATTCCCTCCTGAATCCGTGTTGGGAAAAGTCCAAGCAGCCCGAGCCTTCCACAAAGGCAGCGAGATGCTTGTTTAGATGTGCCTCAAGCATCTTCGCAGGGGCTGGAAGCAGGGAGATCGGACGGAAGTTTTTTAGGACCTCCGGATCAAGGGAGGATTTCTTTAGCAGAGGTTTAACTACTGCACTCTTCCACTCCAAGGGGAAGATGCCATCTCTCATACATCGATTCATAATTTCTAGTAGAGGCGGTAAGAGAGATTCCCTACACTGCTTGATGATCTTCAAGGAGCAGATGTCTAAGGGGGAGCCAGAATTGGTTTTGTCGAGCAAGATCTCCAGATCTTGTAAGACCAGCGGGGGGAAGGAGTCGAGAATACTCAATGGGGAGATGTCCAGCCTTTCTGCCCCGAAGGGGGCAGAAAGGCTGTAATGGTGGCAGGGGGGAGGCATTGGCATGCCCGTTTTGGGCAGCCCCCACCCTAATTATATATGGCAACAAACAAAAAATCCCTGGCGTCAAGTGGGCTTTCTGCCCCCCTGGAGGGGCAGATTGGGGGCTACTGCACCATCTGTCCCCCAGGGTGGAAGAAAGGCTGTAACGGTGGCAGAGGGTGGGGGCATTGGTGTGCACCGTTTTGGGCAGCCCCCACCCTAATTACATATGCCAATAAAATAATCCCTGGCGTAAAGTAGGCTTTCTGCCCGCCCGGGGGGCAAGATTGGGGGCTACCGCCCCCATCTGCCCCCCAGGGGGGGCAGAAAGACTGAATATTGCTATTTGTTTGGGGGGAGCAAAGGCCCTCGCTCCCCTCTCCCTGATGTCTAGTGGGTGGATCGCTGCTTGGGGATCTCCCTCCTGGGGCAATCCCCAAGCAGGGATCCACTGGGGAAGGGTACCATTGGAAAATGGAAAGGGGAGATTCTCCCCTTTCCAATGATACCTCTCCCGTCTTTCTACGTGCTCAGGGGGCTGAGATAGCCCCCTGAGCACGTAGAAAGTGAAGCTGAAAAGGCCAATTTTAGTTTCGGTTTCAGTGAAATGATGTCAGCGCGACGTGCGCGCTGATCGTCATTTCACTGAAACGGGGGAGGGGGGCCTCGGGAGCTGGGGAAGCTCTTCCCTAGCTCCCGAGGCTACAGGGGAGAAATAGAAATTCCTCTGGTGCCTGCACCAGAGGGATTTCCGGTGCCATGTTCCAGGAAGGCCGGGAGCCGTCTTGCGCACACGAGCACCGTAGTGCAGGACGGCTCCTGGCCGTCCTGCGCACTGAAGGGGTTAACACTATAAAATCTAAAATAAATAAATACTAATAAATAAAAAATAATTATTATAATTAAATGACTTCCCACCCTATTCCCCTATAAACCCACAACCCGCGACAGAAGTAGAAAATGCTAAATATAACTAAAATAAAATGAATAACTACTAAAAATGTAACACATATATTAAAAACCAAAAGCAATACGTATACAAAAATATAGTTCACATACTTTTAAAAGACATACTAAAATACATAACACTAATTAAAATATCGATATTTTAAACTATATTTTTTCAAACGATATTGAGTTTGATATTTTCAAAAATTATATTTCTTACCTCCAAGTCGATATTCTTGACCCAGATATTCTTGCTGTTGATATTTCTGCATCACGATATTTCCAACTTGATATTTGTGTATGTCGACATTTCAAACTCGATATTCTGTCTGTGCACTGTCTGATTGCCAGTGGTATGTCTGAGAACGGCATGCCTTTCCAAGCATACGACTGCCAATGTTTGAAAATTCCACAAAGTAGTACATTTGCACTCGTTCAAGGACTACGTCTTTGGGTGAAGATTTAGGGGTTTATTAGGATGGCGGGCGGACTTTAGTTCACCCGCCACCCTAGCGGTGCTGGGACCAGCCGCCAGACGTGCGGTGGTCCCGCACTGCTAATTAGGGTGCGACCGCCACCCTGGCGGTTGCATTCCACATTTTTGACATTAAGCACCCGCCGCAATGCCAAAGTGCCATGTTGTCCATTGCCATGTACAACCTGGCAGGCACCGCACCTTGCCTGCCACCTTGTGCATCGCAATGTAGGGGGGTACCATAGGTACCCCTCAAGTGCAGCCCCAACCCCCTATTCCCCCGTGGGCCCGCAACGGGCCCCCAAAGCAATTCCCCGCCAGCCTTTGGCCTTAGAAACCACATATACTAATATGGATCGCGGTGCCTGCTAGGCACCCCCACCATATTGTGGCCCAAGTCCGCCTGGCTGGCTATCGGAACGATTGCCGCCCGGCAGAAAAGCGACATGTGCACTTTGCATCCGCCACAATACCCCCGCCATTATAATATGGCGGGGGGGGAAATCTGGTTGCGATGCCGGGCGGATCGCCACTGCCGGGCCGGCAGTGGCGAGCCGCCCGCCATCCTAATCACCCCCTTAGTATTTTTGGGTAAATCAGTCACTATATATATAATGAAGTTTCCCCTCCAAAAACAGACAAGTTAAAAGCTCCTAGTGAAATGAGAACAATGAGAAAAACCAACACAGACAAAGCAGAACTGATTGTGGGCCACCAGACCCAACTTCCAAGCCAAGAATGCATTTGGGAGCTGTCGCACCCCTGAAGCTATGTCCCTGCCCATCCCACCTGAGCCTGGTATGTTTCCGCAGGAACTCATGACTAGGGTCACATACAACACAGTGCCCTGGAGTCTCTGCCCTGGGATCCCTTACTTTAAATTTATTTTGTCTCTGCTACAAGTATCCAGGATTGTAGAGTTGTCAAATTGATGCATGTAGGCACAGTAACATGTTTCCAATCCTTGCCTTTAATAAATAATTTAATCAAGTGACTGGCAGCACCATGTACTAATCCCGAGTTGCAAATAGAGTGGGGGACTGAGCATATTAATAAGGTGAGCCAAGCCAAGGGTCTAATTTCACTTTCAGTGTCCGTGTGTGAGCCAAGTCATGAAAAGTGTTGGCATGTATATCATGCAAAAATATAATGTAAAAATATGATACAGTCTTTTCAAAACTATAAAAAGTATATTTTTTAATTCAAAACTATAAAAAGTATATTTTTTAACATGTGGTAGTGTTTCGCCTTAGTACATCAGATTATATCACTGCATAGACAGACAATCATTGACTGTTTTTAAACATGAATTCAGAAAAGCTAATGAATTGCACCTCCAACAATAATGCCATTACTGAACTTTATTTAGTAGTCATGTAACTACTAAACATGGCTTAGATTCTTATTATAGCTGGAATAACATTACAGTCTATTAAATCAAATGTAAGAGTTGCTTGTATACCGTACATCCTGAATTTAAGTACTTAAAAGTGCACTCATATGTTATAATATGAGTCGTACCAGATTGCCTCAAAGTTGGTCAAGTCACGCAGCTGCTGAAAAAGCCAGGGCTAGACACTGAGGATCTGAATAACTTTAGACCTGTATCGAGCTTACCTCTTCTGTCCAAAATCCTGGAAAGATGTGTACTTCCTCAGCTGACCCAACACTTGGACAACATCAATCTGCTAAATCCCCATCAATCGGGCTTCAGAAAAGGCTGCAGCACTGAAACCGCAATCCTCAATGTCATAGATGATCTTCACAAGTCACTTGACTCGGACCAATGCTGCCTTCTCATCCTCCTAGACTTATCGGGTGCATTCGATACAGTCGATCACAAACTGCTCATCAAGGTTCTACAAGAAAGGGCTGGTCTTGAAGAGACGGTCCTCCACTGGTTCTCTTCCTTACTCCACAACCGCTCACAAAGAATACAAATTAAAAACTTCGAGTCCGACCTCCACCCCGTCAACAGGGGTGTTCCACAAGGGTCAATGCTCTCCCCTCAGCTTTTCAATATTTACATTGAACCCCTTACCACTCTACTCAGGAAATTCAACATCCCTTTCCACTTATATGCGGATGACACGCAGCTATATCTGGAAACCACCTCCATTGATGACATCCAGAGACTCAATGCCACGCTCAGAGAGGTACAACATTTGCTCTCAAGCAATCACCTGAAACTCAATCAAGAGAAAACGGAAATACTCCTCATCTCCAACAAAGACGAAAACTCCCAAATTGCAGAATGGCTCAAAGCTATTGACGCCCTCAATGGTAACCTCACCCCGGCGGATTCAATAAAATCTCTAGGTATCACCCTAGACCCAAAACTGGACATGAAAAAACACATTACAAGATCCGCTAAAAGTGCCTTTCTCAACTTGAAATTACTGTACAAAATAAAACCCTTCTTCCCGCCCAAGGACATTCAAAAAGCCACCCAAGCACTGGTGCTTGCCAGAATTGATTCTGGGATTACAGCCCTGACTGGGACAGCAAAATCGCACCTCGCCCCACTGAAAACAACCTTTAATGCAGCAGCCAGAATGGTCACCGGAACTAAGAAATTCGAACACATCTCTCCTGCACTCAGAGAACTTAAATGGCTCCCAATTGAGTTGCAAGCCAGCTTCAGAACAGCCTGCCTCATGCACAAAGCCCTGCACACAGGCAAACCGGAATACCTGGCCGCCAAACTCAAAAGGGCCGGCCAGTCCAGGAACCTCAGGAGCTCCAACACTCTGCTACTCATCCCGCTGAAAACTCTCAAGCAAAAAACCGCGGCCAAATCGTTTGCTGGAAACGCCCCCAAAATCTGGAACTCCATCCCCCCACATCAGAACGATCCCATCGTTTCCAAAATTCAAAAACCTGCTCAAAGTCCTCTTCCTCGACCGCTCTCGAGCGAACCGATTTTCTGTGGTGGAAAGTTGTGGAATCTGTGTGGATCCATAATTCTACCCACCCCGCGTTCCCCAAAGTCTTCCAAGAGAAACGGTACCTCACTTGTGTGAGTAGGCCTAGTGTACGCGACAGGAAATGACCCAAAGCGCAACATGGACACACCACATTTTCACACTGAAAACTGACCTTTTTTTGCAAAGTGCCTAGCTGTAGATTTTGAACCCTATCTCTGCTGGCACCTAGGGAAACCTAGCAAACCTATACATTTTTTAAAACAAGACACCCAGGGGATTTCAGGATGGGGTGACTTGACTGCCACCCACCAGGTTTTGTTACCTAGAATCCCTTGCAAACCTAAAAAACTGGCCAAAAAAAACACATTTTCCCCACATTTCTGTGGTGGAAAGTTCTGGAATCTGCGTGGATCCACAAATTTCCACCCACCCCGCGTTCCCCAAAGTCTTCTGAGAAAAATGGTACCTCACGTGTGTGGGTTGGCCTAGTGCCCGCGACAGGAAACGGCCCAAAATGCAACATGGACACACCACATTTTCACAGTGAAAACTGACCCCTTTTTTTGCAAAGTGCCTAGCTGTAGATTTTGAACCCTAGATCTGCCGGCACCTAGGGAAACCTAGCAAACCTATACATTTTTTAAAATTAGCCTCCGGGGAGAATCCAGGATGGGGTGAATTGACTGGTTTTCACCATGTTCTGTTACCCAGATTCCCTTGCAAACCTCAAAGTTTGACCACAAAAAAACACATTTTCCTCATATGTCTGTGGTGGAAAGTTCTGGAATCTGCGTGGATCCACAAAATTCCACCCACCCCGCATTTCCCAAAGTCTTTAGAGAAAAATGGTACCTCACTTGTGTGGGTAGGCCTAGTTCCCGTGAAAGGAAACGGCCCAAAACACAACGTGGACACACCACATTTTCACAGTGAAAACTGACCACTTTTTTGCAAAATGCCTAGCTGTAGATTTTGAACCCTAGATCTGCCGGCACCTAGGGAAACCTAGCAAACCTATACATTTTTTAAAATTAGACACCGGGGAGAATCCAGGATGGGGTGAATTGACAGGCTTTCACCATGTTCTGTTACCCAGATTCCCTTGCAAACCTCAAAGTTTGACCACAAAAAAACACATTTTCCTCATATTTCTATGGTGGAAAGTTCTGGAATCTGCGTGTATCCACAAAATTCCACCGACCCCACATTTCCCATAGTCTTCCGTGAAAAATGGTACCTCACTTGTGTGGGTAGGCCTAGTGCCAGTGACAGGAAACAACCCAAAACGCAACATGGACACACCACATTTTCACAGTGAAAACTGACCACTTTTTTGCAAAATGCCTAGCTGTAGATTTTGAACCCTAGATCTGCCGGCACCTAGGGAAACCTAGCAAACCTATACATTTTTTAAAATTAGACACCGGGGAGAATCCAGGATGGGGTGAATTGACTGGCTTTCACCATGTTCTGTTACCCAGATTCCCTTGCAAACCTCAAAGTATGACCACAAAAAAACAAATTTTTCTCATATTTCTGTGGTGGAAAGTTGTGGAATCTGTGTGGATCCATAATTCTACCCACCCCGCGTTCCCCAAAGTCTTCCAAGAGAAACGGTACCTCACTTGTGTGAGTAGGCCTATTGTACGCGACAGGAAATGACCCAAAGCGCAACATGGACACACCACATTTTCACAGTGAAAACTGACCCTTTTTTTGCAAAGTGCCTAGCTGTAGATTTTGAACCCTAGCTCTGCCGGCACCTAGGAAAACCTATACATTTTTGAAAACTAGACACCCGGGGGATTCCAGGGAATCAGGGAAACGTTTTCTTACCCAGAATCCCCTGAAAACCTCAAATTTATCTGAAAAAAATCACTTTTTCCATACATTTTTTTTAATGGAAAGCTGTGGCATCACCGGGCTGACACAAATTTCCTACCATCCAGCGTTCCCCCAGGTCTCCAGATAAAAATAGTGCCTCACGCGTGTGGGAGGCCCAAGTCCCTGCGACAAGCAAGGGCCCAAAACGTATTGAGGCAACATCAAATTTGCCTATCACAAAACAACCTGGTTTTGCAAGGGGGGTCACCTGGGTTTTTGACCCTGTGCTCGGCGACCAGCTAGGAAAACTTACCAAACCCACACATTTCTGAAAACTAGACACCCGGGGGATTCCAGGGGGGTATGGCTTGCGTGGATCCCCCGTTTTCTTACCCAGGATCCCCTGCAAACCTCACATTTAGCTGAAAAAAACACTTTTTCCACACATTTTTGTTTGGGAAAGTTGTGGCATCAACGGGTTGCAAAAATATCCTACCACCCAGCATTCCCCCAGGTCTTTCGATAAATATGGTGCCTCACTCGTGTGGGAGGACCAAGTACCCGCGACAGACAAGGGCCCAAAACATATTGAGGCAACATCAAAATTGCCTATCCCTAAACGATCTGGTTTTGCAAGTGGGGTCACCTGGGTTTTTGCCCCCGTGCTCGGCGGCCAGCTAGGGAAACCTACCAAACCCACACATTTTTGTAATTTTGATGTACTTTGTGGATCCACGCAGATTCCAGCACTTTCCCACAACAGTATTGTGAGGAAAATGTTTTTTTTGTTTTACAAAGTTTGAGGTTTGCAAGGGATTCTGGGTAACAGAAATTGGTGAGAGCCAGACAAGTCACCCCATCCTGGATTCCCCTTGGTGTCTAGTTTCCACAAATGTGCAGGTTTGCTGGGTTTCCCTATGTGCCAGCTGCTGTAGGGCCTAAAATTCACAGGTAGGCACATTGCTAAAACAAAGTCTGTGCCTAGTGGGCTTTCTGCCGCCCTGGGGGGGATTCAGGGGAGGGGGGTTTCACCTCGATATGCCCCCAAGGGGGGCAGAAAGACTGTGGCTATTTTTTGTGTGGGTGGGGGCATTGTTATGCCCATTTTGGGCAGCCCCCACCCCACACATAAAAAAAGCCAGCGTAATCGCTGGTGCCTAGTGGGCTTTCAGTCCCAAGGGGGCAGAAAGACTGAATTTCTCTGGGGGGTATTGTCATGCCCATTTTGGGCAACCCCTACATGAATAAAACATAAATCCCTGGTTTCTAGTGATCTTTTTGCCCCCTGGGGGTAGATTGGGGGCTACAGCTCCCATCTGCCTCCTGGGGGGGCATAAAGACTGTCATTTTTGTGGGGGGAATGGAGGCATTGGCATGCCCATTTTGGGCAGCCCCCACCCTAATTCAAATTGCCCAAAGAAAAATCCCTGGCATCAAGTGGGCTTTTTAACCCCCTCCCCCCCCCCCCCCGGGGGGGACAGGAAAGCTGTAATTTTGGTGGGGGGGTGGGGGCATTGGTATGCCCATTTTGGGCAACCCCTACCCTAATAAAATTGCCCCAAAAATAATCCCTGGCATCTAGTGGGCTTTCTGCCCCCTGGGGGCAGATTGAGGGCTACTGCCCCATATGCCTACATGGGGGGCAGAAAGGCTGAAATTGTGGTGGGGGCATTGGCATGCCTATTTTGGGCAGCCCCCACCCTAATTACATATGGCAACAAAGAAATCCCTGGCAACAAGTGGGCTTTATGCCCCCCCGGGGACAGATTATGGGCTACTGCCCCCATCGGCCCCCCAGGGGTGTCAGAAAGGCAGTAATAGTGGCGGGGGTGGGAGCATTGGCATGCCTGTTTTGGGCAGCCCCCACCCTAATTACATATGCCAATAAAAAAAATGCCTGGCATTAAGTAGGCGTTTTGCCCTCCTGGGAGGGCAGATTGGGCCTACTCCCCCATCTGTCCCCCAGGGGGGAAGAAAGGCTGTAATGGTGGCAGAGGGTGGGGGCATTGGCGTGCGCCATTTTTGCAGCCCCCACCCTAATTACATATGCCTATAAAAATAATCCCTGGCGTAAAGTAGGCTTTTTGCCCACTTGGAGGGGCAGATTGGGGGCTACTGCCCCATCTGTCCCCCAGGGGGGGAAGAAAGGCTGCAATGGTGTCAGAGGGTGGGGGCATTGGCGTGCGCCGTTTTGGGCAGCCCCCACCCTAATTACATATGCCTATAAAAATAATCCCTGGCGTAAAGTAGGCTTTCTGCCCGCCCGGGGGGCAAAATTGGGGGCTACTGCCCCCATCTGCCCCCCAGGGGGGGCAGAAAGACTGAATATTGCTATTTGATTGGGGGAGCAAAGGCCCTTGCTCCCCTCTCCCTGATGTCTAGTGGGTGGATCCCTGCTTGGGGATCTCCCTCCTGGGGCAATCCCCAAGCAGGGATCCACTGGGGAGGGGTGCCATTGGAAAGGGGAGATTCTTCCCTTTCCAATCATACCTCTCCCATCTTTCTACATGATCAGGGGGCTGAGATAGCCCCCTGAGCACACAGAAAGTTAAGCTGAAAAGGCCAATTTCAGTTTCGGTTTCAGTGAAATGACGTCAGCGAGACGTGAGCGCTGATCGTCATTTTCCTGAAACGGGGGAGGGGTCCTCGGGAGCTGGGGAAGTTCTTCCCCAGCTCCCGAGGCTACAGGGGAGAAATAGAAATCCCTCTGGTGCCTGCACCAGAGGGATTTCCGGTGCCATGTTCCAGGAAGGCCGGGAGTCGTCCTGCACACACGAGCACCGTAGTGCAGGACGGCTCCTGGCCGTCCTGCGCACTGAAGGGGTTAACACTATAAAATCTAAAATAAATAAATACTAATAAATAAAAAATAATAATTATAATTAAACTACTTCCCACCCTGTTCCCCTATAAACCCAAAGCAATACTTAAACAAAAATATAGTTCACATACTTTTAAAAGACATACTAAAATACATAACACTAATTAAAATATCGATATTTGAAATTATATTTTTGCAAACGATTTTGAGTTTGATATTTTCAAAAATTATATTTCTTACCTCCAAGTCTATATTCTTGACCCAGATATTCTTGCTGTTGATATTTCTGCATCACGATATTTCCAACTTGATATTTGTGTATGTCGACATTTCAAACTCGATATTCTGTCTGTGCACTGTCTGATTGCCAGTGGTAGTCTGAGAACGGCATGCCTTTCTAAGCATATGACTGCCAATGTTTGAAAATTCCACAAAGTAGTACATTTGCACTCGTTCAAGGACTACGTCTTTGGGTGAGGATTTCGGGGTTTATTAGGATGGCGGGCGGACTTTAGTTCACCCGCCACCCTAGCGGTGCTGGGACCAGCCACCGGACGTGCTGCGGTCCCGCACCGCTAATTAGGGAGCGACCGCCACCCTGGCGGTTGCATTCCACATTTTTGACATTAAGCACCCGCCGCAATGCCAAAGTGCCATGTTGTCCATTGCCTTGTACAAGGTGGCAGGCACCGCACCTTGCCTGCCACTTTGTGCATGGCAATGTAGGGGGGTACCATAGTTACCCCTCAAGTGCAGCCCCCAACCCCCTAATCCCCGTGGGCCCGCAACGGGCCCCCAAAGCAATTCCCCTCCAGCCTTTGGCCTTAGAAACCACATATACTAATATGGATGGCGGTGCCTGCTAGGCACCCCCACCATATTATGGCCCAAGTCCGCCTGGCTGGCTATCGGAACGATTGCCGACCGGCAGAAAAGCGGCAGATGCACTTTGCATCCGCCACAATACCCCCGCCATTATAATATGGCGGGGGGGGAAATCTGGTTGCGATGCCAGGCGGATCACCACAGCCGGGCCGGCGGTGGTGATCCGCCCGCCATCCTAATCACCCCCTTAGTATTTTTGGGTTAATCAGTCAATATATATATATTGAAGTTTCCCCTCCAAAAACGGACAAGTTAAAAGCTCCTAGTGAAATGAGAACAATGAGAAAAACCAACACAGACAAAGCAGAACTGATTCTGGGCCACCAGACCCAACTTCCAAGCAAAGAATGCATTTGGGAGCTTTCGCACCCCTGAAGCTATGTCCCTGCCCATCCCACCTGGGCCTGGTATGTTTCCGCAGGAACTCATGACTAGGGTCACATACAACACAATGGCCTGGAGTCTCTGCCCTGGGATCACTTATTTTAAACTTATTTTTACTGCACACACTCTTCTTTGTCTCTGCTATAAGAATTTTGGATGGTAGAGTTGTCAAATCGATGCATGTAGGCACAGTAACATGTTTACAATCCTTGCCTTTAATAAATGATTTAATCAAGTGACTGGCAGCACCATGTACTAATCCCGAGTTGCAAATAGAGTGGGGGACTCAGCATATTAATAAGGTGAGCCAAGCCAAGGGTCTAATTTCACTTTAAGTGTCCGTGTGTGAGCCAAGTCATGAAAAGTGTTGGCATGTATATCATGAAAAATATAATGTAAAAATATGATACAGTCTTTTCAAAACTATAAAAAGTATATTCTTTAATTCAAAACTATAAAAAGTATATTTTTTAACATGTGGTAGTGTTTCGCCTTAGTACATCAGATTATATCACTGCATAGACAGACAATCATTGAATGTTTTTAAACATGAATTCAGAAAAACTAATGACTTGCACCTCCAACAATAATGCCATTACTGAACTTTATTTAGTAGCCATGTAATTACTAAACATGGCTTAGATTCTTATTATAGATGGAATAACATTACAGTCTAATAAATCAAATGTAAGAGTTGCTTGTACACCGTGCATCCTGAACTTAAGTACTTAAAAGTGCACTCATATGTTATAATATGAGTCGAACCAGATTGCCTCAAAGTTGGTCAAGTCACGCCACTGCTGAAAAAGCCAGGGCTAGACACTGAGGATCTGAATAACTTTAGACCAGTATCAAGCTTACCTCTTCTGTCCAAAATCCTGGAAAGATGTGTACTTCCTCAGCTGACCCAACACTTGGACAACATCAATCTGCTAAATCCCCATCAATCGGGCTTCAGAAAAGGCTGCAGCACTGAAACCGCAATCCTCAACGTCATAGATGATCTTCACAAGTCACTTGACTCGGACCAATGCTGCCTTCTCATCCTCCTAGACTTATCGGGTGCATTCGATACAGTCGATCACAAACTGCTCATCAAGGTTCTACAAGAAAGGGCTGGTCTTGAAGAGACGGTCCTCCACTGGTTCTCTTCCTTACTCCACAACCGCTCACAAAGAATACAAATTAAAAACTTCGAGTCCGACCTCCACCCCGTCAACAGGGGTGTTCCACAAGGGTCAATGCTCTCCCCTCAGCTTTTCAATATTTACATTGAACCCCTTACCACTCTACTCAGGAAATTCAACATCTCTTTCCACTTATATGCGGATGACACGCAGCTATATCTGGAAACCACCTCCATTGATGACATCCAGAGACTCAATGCCACGCTCAGAGAGGTACAACATTTGCTCTCAAGCAATCACCTGAAACTCAATCAAGAGAAAACGGAAATACTCCTCATCTCCAACAAAGATGAAAACCCCCAAATTGCAGAATGGCTCAAAGCTATTGACGCCCTCAATGGTAACCTCACCCCGGCGGATTCGGTAAAATCTCTAGGTATCACCCTAGACCCAAAACTGGACATGAAAAAACACATTACAAGATCCGCTAAAAGTGCCTTTCTCAACTTGAAATTACTGTACAAAATAAAACCCTTCTTCCCGCCCAAGGACCTTCAAAAAGCCACCCAAGCACTGGTGCTTGCCAGAATTGATTATGGGATTAGAGCCCTGACTGGGACAGCTAAATCGCACCTCGCCCCACTGAAAACTACCTTTAATGCAGCAGCCAGAATGATCACCGGAACTAAGAAATTCGAACACATCTCTCCTGCACTCAAAGAACTTAAATGGCTCCCAATTGAGTTGCAAGCCAGCTTCAGAACAGCCTGCCTCATGCACAAAGCCCAGCACACAGGCAAACCGGAATACCTGGCCGCGAAACTCAAAAGGGCCGGCCAGTCCAGGAACCTCAGGAGCTCCAACACTCTGCTACTCATCCCGCTGAAAACTCGCAAGCAAAAAAACGCGGCCAAATCGTTTGCTGGAAACGCCCCCAAAATCTGGAACTCTATCCCCCCCACATCAGAACGATCCCATCGTTTCCAAAATTCAAAAACCTGCTCAAAATCCTCTTCCTCGACCGCTCTCGAGCAAACCGATAGGAGGCAAGAAAGTACCCTAGCCGGCACTCCATCTAACTTTAATTATGTGACCGGTGACACTGACTCGAATCAAGAAAACTTTTTGTACACTCGTCCTGTTTGAACAAGGACACTTTTTGGGTACTCGTCTTGTTTGACCTGCACTCTCCATGCCCCTCTGCTCGTTCGCTCCTTTGTTCGATCTATACCCGGCTCGAACCCTTATGTTCTACTATACTCTCTGTACTGCCTATTTGCACATAATTTTACTTGCTGTGAAGCGCTCTGATACCCTCGGGTCCAGCTAGCGCTATATAAAACTCCTAAAATAAAAAAATTAAAAGTAATAAGAATAAAAAAGAGGCATCTGAGAAATGAAATATTTGCCTAGGATCACACAGTGTGGACAATCAGGGAAGCTGGAATTGATTCCAGGTTATCTGATTTCACATTTTGCAATTCAGCCACCATGGATCAGATTACAGATAGTGCCCCGGGGTGCAATGGGTGTGTACACCCTCTTTTTGTGCCTTGCCCCATGGTATTACAAAAGGGGCCGAAGACACCTGTGAAGCCCCTCTACAATACTGATAGCTCTTGCACACATGTAGCACCAGTGCTATCTTCAGAGGACATCCCATCATTGCATGGGGGTGTGCCCCCTGCAAATCAGGGAATCACTTTCCATTTGTACCACCACCGTATCATGGACGCAGGCACAGATACAACCGTACGTTTAGGAGGCACCCTTACAGGGCGGCACTAAAAGGTGGTGCAGTATTAGTGCACCCTCTGAAGAGAGCTCTGTGAAAGGAGGGAAAAGTGCCCCATGGACCCCCCAGACACACCCCTACAGGCAGATGCGGTCACTCCCTGTACCTGCCTGCAGGGGATATCTAACCCTGTTTAAAGTGCAGGCAGGTTGCTGCCTGCACAGAGAAACATGGAGCAGCTTTGCCTTAATAGCAGCGCATTCATCGTAATCCTGCTGTGTTCACCCTGGGTGTGCCCGGCGCACCTGTTTAAAGGTGCACCATGGTGCAAACAAAGACAGTTCGCCCTATCAGTAATATAAGCCCAGATGTATATATTTCTTCCTCTCCTGTTTTACATCAAAGGTCACTCTTGTGTCTTTTATTCTTGGCACATGATGAGAAAAACTGACACAGGCATAGCAGACCCAATTCAGGGCCCCAGATCGAATTGCCAAGCCAAGAATGCATTTATTTGGTGGGTCTCACTCCCCAAACACCATTCCTAAAGCTAGGCTCCTGCTTGTTTCAAAGTACAGAAACATTTCCTCTAAGTACCAGCAGAGAGATTAGAACAAATGAATACATCCTGTGTGTGTAATTATCAAACCCAAATATAATCTTTATTATAAAAGGGGTTGTCTTACATTAATTACCTTGGGTAAACATGGACATTCATTTTGGCAGAGAAGAGAACACACAATCACCAAATGAGTGAACAATTAGCAATGTCGGGCTGTATACACACAAATAAGAGAACAATACTAGTATGTACATGCAGAAATAAGACATCCACCAAATAAAATGAGTCAATGAGAAACATTCTGAAAATGAATGTGGACAGTAGGGCACACAATAAAATAAGAGATTGTGAGGCAGGCAGACTGTTGTCAGGTCAGCTTCTGTTCAGAGGCATCTCAAGAAATCCAGGAGGTGTGGCACATAGCAAGTGTCGTGAATGTGCTGGAGTGGGGAAGTATGGTATGGACCATTGGCTCGGAGGGAAACAAAGCAACAGGATTTTTGGTAAGGTATCAAAGAAGACAATTCCACGATGACAACAACATCAATCAATCAATCCGATTTTGTAGAGCGCACTACTCACCCGTGAGGGTCTCAAGGTGCTAGGGGTGCTGCTACTGCTCGAATAGCCGGGTCTTGAGTAGCCTCCTGAAGGTTAGTAGGTCCTGGATCTGCCGTAGGAGGATGGGGAGGGTGTTCCATGTCTTGGCGGCGAGGTGGGAGAATGATCTGCCGTCGGAGGTCGCTCTTTGGATGCGGGGGACGGTAACGAGGGCGAGGTTGGCCGAGCGGAGCCGCCGGTTTGGGGTGTAGAAGGTGAGTCGTCTGTTGAGGTATGCTGGTCCGGTGTCGTGGAGTGCCTTGTGTGCATGGGTGAGGAGCTTGAAGGTGATCCTCTTGTTGACGGGGAGCCAGTGCAGTTCTCTCAGGTGGGGTGTGATGTGGCAGCGTCGAGGGATGTCAAGGATCAGGCGGGCGGAGGCGTTCTGTATGCGTTGCAGCCGTTTCAGGAGTTTGGCTGGGGCTGCTGCATAGAGGGCGTTTCCGGTGGGGGTCGGTGCTGCTCCCAGGGTGGTCGGCCACCAGGAGTCGTCCCAGGCTGAGGGGGTGGAGCCGAGGATGAGGACCTCCGTCTTGTCCGAGTTCAGTTTCAGACGTCTGTTTTTCATCCATTCGGCTACGGCTTTCATTCCTTAGTGGAGGTTGGTTTTGACGGTGAGGGGGTCCTTGGTGAGGGAGAGGATCAGCCGTTTGTCATCGGCGTAGGAGATGATGTTGAGGTCATGCAGTCTGGCGACGTGGGCGAGCCGGGCCATGTAGACGGTAAACAATGTCGGGCTGAGGGATGATCCTTGGGGCACTCCGCAGATGAGGGGGGAGGCGTACTCTCTGGGTTCTCCCGGAGAGGAAGGAGGTGGTCCATTCCAGAGCCTTGTCATGGATTTCTGCGTTGTGGAGGTGTGTGCTTAGGGTGCGGTGGCAGACAGTGTTAAAGGCGGCTGATAGGTCCAGGAGGATAAGGGCCGCGGTTTTGCCATTGTCCAGCAGGGCCCTGATGTCATCGGTGGTGGCGATGAGGGCAGTTTCGGTGCTGTGGTTGCTGCGGAACCCGGATTGGGACAGATCCAGGATTTTGTTCTCCTCGAGGTATCGGGTCAACTGTTTGTTGAAGTTTTTCTCGATGACCTTTGCCGGAAACGGGAGCAGGGAGATGGGCCGGAAGTTCTTGAGGTCCCTCGGATCCACCTTGGGTTTCTTGAGCAAGGCTTTGATCTTGGCATGCTTCCAGCTTTCCGGGAAGGTTGCGGTCTCGAAGGAGATGTTGATGGCCTTGCGGAGATGGGGTGCGATGGTCGCGCTGGCTTTGTTGAAGATGTGGTGTGGGCACGGGTTTGACGGAGCGCCAGAGTGGATGGTGTTCATGATTTTGATGGTGTCGTCGTCGCTTATGTCGGTCCAGGTGAGCAGGGGGTCGATGTCGGTGGTGGCCGTGGGGTCTGAGGTGTTGGTGGCTGCTGGAGCGGTCGGGTTGTCGAAGCTGTCGTGGATGTCTGCGATCTTGCGGTGGAAGAACGTGGCGAGGGAGTCGCACAGGTCTTGCGATAGTGGGATGTCGTTGATGTTGGAGATGGGGTTGGAGAGTTCCTTCATGATGTTGAAGAGCTCTTTGCTGTTGTGTGTGTTGTTGTCAAGGCAGTCTTTGAAGGAGGTCCTTTTGACGGATCTGATGAGGTGATGGTGTTGGTGAATGGCGTTCTTGTGGGCTGCGTGGTTCTCCGGTGTCTGTTCACGTTGCTATTTCTTCTCTAGTTTTCGTCAGGTTTGCTTGGAGGCCTGGAGGTCTACGGTGAACCAGCTGGCATTCTTGTTGGTGCATCTGTTGGAGGGTTTCTTGATCGGGGTGAGAGTGTTGGTGCAGTTGTCGATCCAACGTCTGAGGTTGCTGGTGGCGGTGGCGGGGTCAGTGGGGTTGGTGGGTGGGATTTGGGAGAGGGCGGTGTTTAGCTGGTATTCGGTGATTTTGCTCCAGCTGCGGTGGATATCTGTTGGGTGCGGTGGTGCGTGGTGGGTTTCCGGATGGTGAAGTGGATGCAGCTGTGGTCGGTCCAGTGGAGTTCGTTGGTGTGGCTGAAGGAGACGTGGGAGCTTGTGGAGAAGAAGGGGTCGAGTGTGTGGCCAGCGAAGTGGGTGGGCATTGTAACGAGCTGTCTGAGTCCGAGGTTGGCGAGGTTGTTGATCTGGGTGGTGGAGTTGGTGTCGTTGTTGTTCTCGAGGTGGAAGTTCAGGTCTCCGAGGAGAATGTAGTCCGTGGAGGCAAGGGCGTGCGTGCTGATGAAGTCGGCGATGGAGTCGCTGAACTGAGGCTGTGGTTCGGGGGGTCTGTAGATCAGAGCTCCTCTGAGGGTGGTGTTGGGATCAGTGTTCTTTTGGATGATGGTGATTCCACCTCCTACTCCGTTTGTGCGGTCTCTGCGGGTGATCTTGTAGCCGTCCGGGATGGCTATGGCGATGTCGGGTGCCGAGGATCTGTTCATCCAGGTCTCTGTCAGGAAGGCGACGTCCGGGGATGATGTGTCGTGCAGTTCCCAGAGTTCGACGGCGTGTTTGCGTGAGGAGTGGGTGTTCAGCAGTATGCATCTGAGGTGGTTGCGTCCTGTCACTTTGGGCAGTTTGGCGGCTCGGAGGCTGGTGAAGCTGCAGCTCTGGCAGGAGAAGGGTCCTTTGGTGTGCTTCGGGGCGGCCAGGAAGCAGGTGTGCGCTCGTCCGCTGTTGAGTGCTTGGAGGGCGTTGTAGCGGCGTCGGGCGTTGTGGCGTTTGCGGGGACCAGGGGGTTTGGCGCTGTGCGCAGTCCAGGTGCAGACGGGCGCAGACGGGCTTGCCTTAGGCGCGCCTTTGGTGCACCAGCGGCCGCCATATAAGGGAAGGTGGGAGGGAGGAGCAGCTGGGAGGCGGGAGCGGGGCGGCGAATGGGCAAGCAGGGGGGCGGGGACGCAGTGGCAGAAACGGGCGGAGAGCGGGGGAGGCGGGAGGCAATGAGGCACAGAGACAAGGGCAGCAGTGGGCACAGAAGCGAAGAATTCACAACAGTGGGGCACAGAAAATAAGCAAGGTAACAAAGGAGCACCAAAAACGAAAAAAAAAAGTCACAACAGTGGGGCACAGAAATTAAGCAAGGCAACAAAGGGGCACAAAAACTGAAAGAAAAAATAAATAGTCACAACAGTGGGGCACAGAAAATAAGCAGGGCAACAATGGGGCACAAGGGGCACGGGGAGGCAGAGAGACACAGCTGAGGCAGGGGCCTCGAACTTACAGCGGCAGCGAGCACAGGGAAGAGATGCACAGGTGGTGCTGTGTGGCGTGGGGGAACGACCTGCCTGAAAACAGGCTCAAGGGTCGCTACATCAAGGCCAAATCGCTCCTTAAACAACAAAATACAGAGGCCCTTGCCTACAGTGCTTAATTTGCAAAAAGCATAAACCCTGGGATTTTTAGGAACCCACAACTCATGCTGCTGAAAGCTACATTTGCCAAATACCAAGGCTGTTTAGTCTTAGCTCACAATAATCCCTTTTTCTTCTATCACACTACCCTTTCTATTTATGTCACTCCAGAAGGTTTTTCTGAGGCCTTAGCTACAGGCAGCTTTAGTTGTCTGTTGGCCAGGCCTATTGTGTACAACATACTTGCAGTGGGCTTCTTGTCAGCACCTTCCTCATGTTTGGATGGCTGTGTTGTCTAGTTTTCTTTCCTACTCCTGATTTGAAGGCTTTCCTCACTATTCTTGTGACTGCCTGACCCACAAGCATTTCAGTATAACAGTGTTCCTATTGGCTGACATACATCCTTCCACTGCTTTTATTGTGGGACCTATTTGTTTCTTTTTCTGTAAGAACTCAATGGGGTTTCTTGTGTTTCCCCCCCTTGTGCTACTTTTGCCTTCAACTTTCCCCTAACCTCCTCACTCTCCATGTTGCTTCCCACTCCTCTGACCCATCCCACTCATTTTTTCTGATCCCCACCCCTTTGTGCTCTCTTTTTGTCCTCCTCTAAGCCACCGATGGCGACTGCTCGTACCGCTTCACACTTGCTCCCCTAGTGAATGTTTTTTCATATATACGTTCACATAAAAAACTGAAGGTAAAGTGATGTCATCAATGATGTCATTTAGAATGTCACAAATTATTTAATATGTGCGGTCATAAGCAGGGCATGGCAGCGGCATGAGCTATAGTTAGCTCTCTAAACTACAACTGATGAATTTCAGGGTTTCGCTCCTAAGTATAACGTCATTTCATTTAATGTTTGATTTTCCTCAGTAAATGTCTTGGGTTTTTCAAACATAAGCTAAAATCGTATGACTGTACTGTTGTAATTTACTTATTGTTGGGTTGTGGAATCCCTGTTGTCTGGGTGATAGAATGAGAATGTTCTGGTGGGTGGTGAGATGGGCATTCGGATTGAGAGACGCTGGGAAGAGGAGTTGGTTAATGTTGGTGGTTGCTACAATAAAGCCTACTTCTGAACCTCATACAGCGTACCGGCTTTTAATACTGGCGACGAGTTGTGCTTGATTGGGGACAAGCGGCAACCATCAATTCCCCTGCGAACCCGCATGATCGAATGGATTTTACTAATGGAACTATGGCTCTGAGATTGTGAAAATCTCGCGGAATTGGACTTGGATTTTGGGATTCCCAGACACCTGGATATACAGTGGTGACACAAATAAACTCTTTCGTCGTGTCGCGGACAAAGTAAGGTAAAGGAGTAACGGTTACGCTTACTTTCAAACGGGACCCTGCACGCTCTGCTATCCTCGCGAAGAGCCGAATCCTGGGTTTCTTGGAAGTTGTGTGACTGCTTGTGACATCACACGCAGCGCGTCACACGCATTGCGTCATCCTACGCGGCGGCCATTTTGCTTTGGGGTACGAGAACGATCACTCGTGTTTCAGTTTTAAGCCATTTACCTTGCTGTTGATCTTTCGGTGACAGCGACGTGTGACTCTTGGTTTTGAAGACTTTAACTACTGGTTCATGGTGAGGAATCCTTATTTTGTTTTTTGTTGTTTTCTCTCTCGTTTTAAAAAAAAAAAAAAAGAAGAGAACAAAGTTGTTGTTTTTTCTCAACATTGCATTTAAGACTGCCTTGAGATATTGATAATTTTAACATCATGGCAACTGCTTCTAGTATGTCACAACCTCCTGCTTTTCTGTCAGAAAAAAGAGAACCTATCCTTCCTTGGAAGAGGTGGAGGAATTTGTTTGATTCCTATTTGGTAGCTATTGGGGGCGAGAAGTTTTCCGCAACAAGAAAACAAGCTATATTGTTACACAACTTAGGAGTTGAAGGCAGGAACACTTACGATAGCTTGGACCCCATCATCATTGGTAGTGGTGATGGTGAACCTACAGATGTATATGAGATGTCTATGACTATGCTTGAGCGTTATTTTGGTCCACGGATTAATGTCGTTTTAGAACGTCACAGGTTTTTCACCAGAGTTCAAGGTCAAACAGAACGTGTTGGAACTTATCTTGCTTCACTGAAAACATTAGCACGCATGTGCGAATTTGGGGAGTTGTCTGACTCTCTTGTGAGGGACCAATTAGTCAGATGTACGAATAGTTCAAGGGTACAAGGGAAACTATTGTCCAAGAATCCATCGTTAACAGAGGCTATTGCGATTGTTGAGGGTGTCGAAAATACCTCTTCATGGGTGAAAGAGATAAGGAAGAATCGCGAAGATGGTGATCAAGGGAATGGTGAAGGCATAAAGAAAAACCAAGAAAGCGTTCATTCCATGTTGGAGCGTGATGTTGAGGATGAATCATCTGAAAGTATTGCCAAAGTGTCTTCAGGGTCAAGAGTTAAAGCTGTTGCAAAGAACACTCAATCTCGTATGGTTTTTAACAAAGATGCTCAACAATCTAGTGAACGAGATTCTCGACAACAACATTCTTTTGACCGTGAAAAAAATAACAGTGACAAACAGAAAATGAGATGCTACAGATGTGGAAGTTTCTCCCATTCATCAAATTTTCCAAATTGTTATGCAAGGGAATGTGTGTGTATGAATTGTGGAGTAAAGGGACATTATGCCAGGGTTTGCAAGTCGGCCAAAAAGGATCGCAACATGGGAAATTCCTCGGACAATATTCATACAGTGGTCATTTCGAGCATTTCTGAAGAAGGAGATAAGGTGGATTCGGACAAGATTACTATGCCATTTTGTAACATTATGGTGAATAGTGACAAATTTACTGTTTTAGCTGACTCTGGTTCTCCTTTCACTTTGATTGGAAATAAGATATGGGATGAGGTAGTTGGATTGGAGAATGTAAAGCTTCAATCTCCAGACATTTCACCTTTCAGTTATGGAGGGGCCCGGGTGGATATTCTGGGATACATAACGGCAAGAATTGTGTTTAAACAGAAAGAGACCATAGGAAAGGTTTATGTGGCTGTGAGAGGAGATAATTTGCTGGGTTGGAGACACCAGCATGATTTAGGCATAATTCTTAATCCTAGTGCTACCAACCCAGAAGACCAAGTTATGTTGATGGATGAGATAAGCATGAGCTCACCTGGTAAGATATTAACTGTAGATGGGATGAGTGTGGAAAGGTATATTGAAGATTATCCGGAGGTATTTACTGATTCTCTTGGTTGTCTTAAAGGGTTTGAGCATCGGATTATCCTGAAGGATTCAGCCAAGCCGTGTGTGCATAAGGTGCGGAGGGTGCCAAATTTAATGGTTGAACCGTTAAAGCATGAACTTGAGAGGTTGCTCAAACTAGGAGTGATTGAGGAGATAGAGGCTTCGGAGTGGTTGTCTCCGGTGGTTTTAGCACCCAAGGATGGAGGATTGGCGGTGAGGATGTGTGTTGACTTGCGTGGGTTGAATGAATGGATTTGGGTGGATCGCCAACCTCTTCCTAATATTTCAGAATGTTTAAGTTTATTGAAGGGGGCTAAAATATTTAGTGTTCTGGACTTATCGTCCGCTTATCATCAGGTGAGACTTCACAAGGACTCCAGACATTTGACGTCATTTGTCACTCCTTTGGGGGCGTATCGATTTTTGAGGATGCCGTTTGGTTTGGCTTCGGCCGCAGCTTGTTTCCAAAGAATTATGAAGACGGTGCTTGGGGATCTTCCCAATGTCTTGTTTTTTCAAGATGATATATTGGTATATGGGAAGGGTGAGGGTGAGCATGAGACAGTTTTAAGATCTGTCCTGAGTAAGTTGAAGGAGAGAGGTCTCACTCTTAGAAAGGACAAGTGCCGTATTGGATTGGAGTCTGTAACCTATCTAGGACATGTCATTTCGGGGAAGGGTATACAGCCCAAGGTGCAGCTTGCAGAGAGTATAATTAGTGCTCCAGCGCCTCAGGACAAGGAACAAGTTAGGTCTTTTCTAGGAATGGCCGAATTTTATTCCAAATTTGTAAAAGGGTTTGCTGGAGTGGTGGAGCCGATCAGAGTGCTCTTGAAAAAAGGATCACGGTTTGTTTGGACGCCAGATTGTGAGAGGGCTTTTAATTTGGTTAAGTCTGAGATTGGGAGGATGCCAACGCTAGGTCATTTTTACACCAGATTAAAAACTGTTCTCACAACTGATGCCAGTCTCAAGGGTCTGGGGGCTGTACTTTCTCAGGTTGTTAATGGAGAAGAAAAGGTAGTAGCTTTTGCTTTTAGGGCCCTTAGGGATGCGGAGATTAATTATTCTTGCATTGAAAGGGAGGCCTTAAGTGTGTATTGGGCGATACAACATTTTAAATTTTACCTGTGGGGAATTCCTTTTATGGTAAAATCTGATCATCGCCCCCTTGTGCAAATTTATTCAGATCGTCACAGTGAGCGCATGACTCCTAGGCTTAAAAGATGGAGTGAGGGTCTGCAAGAGTTTAACTTCCGTGTACACTAAATTTCTGGGTTGGATAATAAGTCTGCTGACTGTTTGTCTAGGTTGCCAGTGCGTTCTGGGGAGGAGAGTGATGAGATTGAGTGTGTGAATTGGGTGATGGAAAACCCGTTGTTGGAAGAGGAGTGGTTATCTTGTGCGGTTAAGGATACTACTTTTGTTGTGTTGAAGGATTTGATATCTAAAGGATGGATGAGTTGCAAGGATCTTGACCCGGCTGTGAAGTCGTTTTGGTGTGTAAAGGATGAATTAACCTTTTGTGGGGGTAAGCTTATGAGAGGAGAAAGATTGATTCCACCTGATGTTCTCAAGGAGAAAGTAGTCAATTTGGCTCATGAGGGACATCTTGGTAGGAGTCTTACGAAAGCGCGTGTCAGAGAAAGGTACTGGTGGCCCGGGATGGATCGGATGTTGGAGAGTGTTGTGAAAGATTGTCACTTGTGTGCCATCAATGATAAGTCTCATGTGACTAGTCATGCTCCTCTTTCGCCTGTGGAGGTGCCGGATGTGGTTTGGACCAAGTTGGGGTTGGACATTATGGGTCCTTTTGAACTTATGCCTGCCCAGGAAAGGTTTGTTGTTCTCTTGGTGGATTACACCTCGAAGTGGGTGGTTACCAAGTGTATGGGTGTGGTCAATTCCAGGTCCATCATTGAATTCTTAAAGGACGTTTTTACGTCTGAGGGTGTTCCAAAATATCTAGTTACAGATAATGGGGTGCAGTTTATCTCCCAAGAAATGCAACATTTCCTAGAGAGTGTTGGTATAATTCATTTGAAAACTGCACTATACTCGCCACAAGCTAATGGTCTCACTGAGAGAATGAATAGGGTGGTAAAAAGTTGTGCTCAAAGGGCACTTGATACTGGAGTTTCTTTCAGCTGTATGCTGAGGGAAACATGGTGGGCACACGGCACTGTTCCTAATGCTATTTCTCAGAAATCACCTTTTGAAGCTTTGAGGGGAAGGTTGGCAATGTCTAAGCTGAATCCAGGGTGGCTTCCTGTGTGGAAAGGGAATGAGGTCAGTGAGGATGTGAGGAAGAGGAAATTGGCTGATTATCAGTCGAGATACAAACAGCGCTATGATGACAAGATGTCTGTGAAAGAAAGGAAGTGGAACCTTGGTGATCGTGTTTGGGTCAAGAGAACCAGGTTTGGTCATAAGGGTCTGTGGAAATTTAGCTCGCAAACTGAACATTATCTGCGCCATCTTGCCTCTCCCCAGCGCTACGCACAGCGAGCACACGGTAGCCATTTTGGGCACCCCACTCTCTCCCCCGCTCATTGTAAATCGCCAGCGCGTTCCCCTGACACTGCAAGCATCCCCCGCGCGCCGGCCACCCCCGCTCTCTCATACAGGCCGTAAACCCTCTCCTTCTGCGCGACCCTGCTACGGAACCACATCCGACCGACATCCCATACATGGTCGTGCCTCTCCTTTGATAACCCCCTTCCTCTGCGCCCCATTGTCCGAACTGGTCCCAGGCCATCACCTAGCCCTGCGGATGCAGTTTATTGCCCCTACTGTAAGGGAAACACCCCACATCAAAGGGATTACAGTAGATCAAAGCCCCTACCCCCTGAGACCCGACCGGTCACACACACCCCCGGGAATTGGCGGAATACCCTGCTGCGCGATAGCCATCTCCTACTGCGGGTAAGGTGGGAACTTCTACTGTAGCTATGTGTGGGATCGGATCTGAGCCGGGGCTTCAGGGGATGTTCTCTCATGCATCAAGGGAATCTCAAGAATGTACTATGTGTAATAAAGCAATAAACCTGTGTATAAGAGACCAGGTCTCAGAGATGCAGTTAGAGCACCTCGTGACGATACCTTGCTGTCTGATCTGATGTGTTCTGCTCCGACGGAATAAAACTTTGTTTCCTGCCTTCCAGTCTCCGGCGCCTGCCTCTTTCATTGGTAAATTATCGAGTGGTATGAGAGGCGATTACCGCCGGGCAAATACTTGAAAGGTTATCGATAGAAACTGCCGCTACCATTTAACAGGTCTGTCTAACTTTCTGGGTCCTTTTGTTATCACGGCGATAAGGAAAAATGTTGTGACTTTAGATAAAGGCTGTACCTGGAGCATGTCAAGGCTGGTCAAGTTTGTTGATGTAAAGTTGCGTTCAGACAACAACCGGCTTTGTGTTCCTGTGAATGGGAATGGGAATTGTAATGGTTCCGCCAGGCTCAGGCATGTACCAGCCAAGTTTAAAGATTATGTTATGTATTAGCATATGTTAATCTTCATATTTTGCACCAAATAATTGTTATCTTTATTTATTATCATTTTGTTTTTGATGTATTGTAAAGGGGATGTGTTGTAATTTACTTATTGTTGGGTTGTGGAATCCCTGTTGTCTGGGTGATAGAATGAGAATGTTCTGGTGGGTGGTGAGATGGGCATTCGGACTGAGAGACGCTGGGAAGAGGAGTTGGTTAATGTTGGTGGTTGCTACAATAAAGCCTACTTCTGAACCTCATACAGCGTACCGGCTTTTAATATGTACCTAACTAGAATGTAAATTTAACCTTTGTTTTTTTAGTGAATTTCTTGTTTTTTTCAATGTAAAGTAAGAAAGTATTACCTGAGGCCATGCCCTGCACCCAATGCCCCGTGAACTACAAACCATCCCACCACACATGGCCTTTGGCTGTTTGTGGTGTGGGATTAGCCGCAGGGCCTGGCCAGTGCCCAACCCCCCTTGAGTGTCTAACATCTCACAGTCGGTCATCCTCCACCATTTTCCATTAAAAAAAGATTTAGTGGTACTCACCACACAAGCAGTACTAAAAGAGTATCGCAGGACAGTGCAAACTTTACTTTTTAATGCTTGCATGGTCCCACTGGACCTCACTAGGATACCTCGCTAGACCCTGCAAGAGGAGCGTGGTATGCGGGATACAATGTTTGTATATGCCCCCACAGTGGTCTCTGGGACCCCAAGACAAGGACCATGGAGTCAGGGTACCCATACTGTGCCGTCTTGTATGTGTTCTTTTTTTTTCATTCTCAGGACAGTACCTGAGCCGTTAAAATGGTGGTTGCAGCCTTTCTGCTGATGTTACAGCAAGCCATTCAGATTGCTTGGTACCGCGGGACCAGTCCCGCAGTTCCGAAAGGGGTTGGAAGGTAAAAAAGCCTTCTTGGCCAGTCAAAATGGTTATGTTTTTTCACTTTGAAGTACTGCTAGAGTGCCATTGCATCAATCATCCAGATGTCACTATATTTTGGCTTTAAAAGTCTCAAAAACAGCTGAATACATTTAGACCAAATAACAAAAAGCACGCTTTATGAATTAAAATTATATTTTTGGCCAAATTTGGTGTCATTCTGTTCACCTATTTTTTCTGTGAGGCCTCGCAAAAATCCTATGGCAAATTGCACGGGTAAAACGTGTTTGGGGTCCCCTACATTTTTTCAGCCCCTGCTTGATGGATCACCCCCAAACTTTCAAGGCAGGAGCTGAAATCGATGACTTTATTCAAAAGTTTCATGAAGATTCGTCAAACAGTTATTAGCAAATCAAAAAACGCTCCTCCTGTGGAAACTCTGACCTAAATATAACTATAAGTTGGCAGTGCAAGTGTGTTATATGCATATCCATATATCTACATGTATATCTGTAGCTATATCTATAGTTTCTAACTTTATAACTTTTGGTATTCACAAAGGGCATTTACGAGTAGTAAAGTTAAGTTTTGTCTCAGTGAGACTTAAGACCAAAACTTAAGTTAAACTGAGACAAAAGTCTTACTTTACTACTCGTAAATGCCCTTTGTGAATACCGAAAGTCGAAAAGTTAGACTTTCGTCTCAGTTTACTTTTGTGAATCGGGCCCAAACACCAGACATATAGTCAAAATAATTTAATCTGAATTGAGGTCCTCTTATGTCAGAAATTCCAATCTCTGATAAGATTTGGGGGCCGATTCATAAAGGTAAACATATTTAAGTGTACGTTTACTACTTTTTGGTATTCACAAAGGTAAGTTACTACTAGTACCTTTACTACTTGCATCTTTACCAGTAGTAACTTTACTAGTAGTAAAGTTTCTAATAGTAAGTTACCTTTGTGAATACCAAAAATTTGTAAACTTACACTTGAGTCAAAGTTGACTACTTTTTTGATATTCATAAAGGAACGTTACTACTTGTAACTTTATTGATAGTAAAGTTACCAGTTGTACCTTTACTACTAGTAAGTTTACTACTAGTAGATTTACTAGTAGTAAAGTTATTAGTAGTAACTTACATTTGTGAATACTAAAAAGTATTAAATGTAGACTTCAGTCTAAGTTTACTTGGGCCCTCATTATATAAGGACTGCCACGTGACCACTTAATTTAGAGGTGTTTCACCCGAGATTCTGTCAGAAGGTCACCTCACCTACAGCTGGTGCGCTTTGAAGAAGTTACCTCTTGTTCAATGCTGATGAAGTCAAATCCCCAGAGGAAACTGCTTCCATAGTGCTTGTGCGCCCCTCGCAGGGAACACTGTCTTCTCGCCTTCAATGATAATGACAGTTTTTGCTGTCAGCGAGGTATGCAGTGAGTTGCTTCTCGCTAAGAAACTCTAGATTGCAAGTTGCTCTGCTTTCCATGTTCTCACAGTTAACACATAGAAGCAGGCTTTAGAGTGTTAGGTTTTAAATGATATTTTAGCCATGTTAGAAATGTTCATTTTATTCTTGTTGCTCGCAGCGTGCCTTCTTGCTGGTTTTATGCTATCCTGTGTAGTTGTTTTAAATGTACTGAGAAACAAGTTATTCCTGTCATAATAAATGATTTATTTAAAGTGTCTATTCTTTTTAATGCACTGTGTGCGTGATATATTGTGAATAATGAAAAAGATCCCTTCAAAGGGATTATTTGTAACCCAAAGGCAATAACTCTTTTTCAACAATGTTTTTGGATCGGGTTCTGAGGAGTTACAATAACCTGTCTTTCACATTCAGAGCTGGTGCATTGAACTGAGTTCACTTGTGCCACCCCTGCGTGGGAAAGCAAACCTGGTAGAACTATGCGAAACTTGTAGGTTACTCAACAGTTGCCACCCAATGTGGAGCTCATATCTTATGCCTTGAGTAGTTTTTCATTTTTCCCACACATGTGAACCATTATTACGTCATTACAGAAACGTCTGTAGTAAACATGGTTACCCCCTATTGGAAATAAGGGAGCACCTATTTCCGTAGGTTTGTCAAGCTTAACTCATAAAAGGTCATTCTTTATTATGTGGGTGTTCTAGTTCTATATTTAATTGAATTAATTCAACATGACAGCACCTATTATGATAAGGGCCAAATACAGGGAAGTAGATACTCAACATCTCAAAGCTTGAGGTGTCCCCGATGAGGGGGTGGGGGCAGTTACTTTTGTAATAGCTCCACACGCGATGTATGCTTTCGAAACATTCTACTCATTGAGTCATTGGTGGAGTTCGAGCCTATCGATGCCGTCACAGGGCAATTTTGTATCTACATAGAAGTACACCCATCTGCACATTACAGGATGTACCAAGATTTGGAAATCCTCCTGACCTACTAGGAACATCAAAACTGGTCTGCTGGTCAATTGCCACACACGCACAGAAATGTCTGCTTGGGACCTCCGGGCAATAAAGGGGCTATGTGGCTGGTCATGGTTGGCTGCACCTCGTCTCGACAACCTAACACGTGCTGAGGTTGCCGGGGTTTTGAATTATACAGACTTGTGTGATTCGTACAGCGTGCTTTTAGCCCCAGACTTGCTATCACAGCACCTACGATGGAGCAATTTCACCAGTGGCACTGCTCGACACAGCTATTGATGAGTGGCTTGATTTGCTGTTATCGTTTGAGGTTCTTGGAGACGAGCCACAATCAATACAGAGTGCCTCAAATGCGCAACCAATTGCTGAAACCAGTATGGATTAATGACATGAACGGACATCATATCATTTTTAAGCTTTCCTTAAAGAACATCCGCATGCTGCGTATGCACCCAATTTTCTTCACCCGCAACATTTTCTTCTATGAGAATTGTACTCACCATATATACCACAAAGCCTGCATGGAATATGAGCTAAAGACAGTTTTTTTCTTATCAAACTCTTTCTACTTTTTCAACTTATTTTCGTATTGCATGTTGTATTCTGGACTATGAAATAGTTCTAAATGCAGCAAAACATGAATAGTGAGCGCGAGATTCACTCGCTAATTGTGCTCTTGGGGTACGATTTTTCTCTGACTTACTTCCGGCACTTAGCGCTGTTTTCTTAGTGCGGTACAAAAGGGGGTGGTGATGGACGGAGCATCAGAACCAATCAAACACTCACACCCAGACAACAGATCTGGGTTTGATCCATCACCGTTCTTTAGCCCACTCTGCCACCCCAGTTCAGACATGGCCATATGCAAATCAGTCTGACCCTCTGCCTCATGGGAACAGTCCAGCCCGAACTGCCAAGCCATGTCTTCCCTGGACCGGAAACAAGCTTCCTAGACCGGTTTCTGGCATTTCAGCCGTCTTCAGCCAGGCTTGCTTGAATCCAGTGGCAAAGTGAGCAAGGGACTCACGTCTGAGCATACCCTGCCAACTTATGGCAAACAAAGCGGTACAAAAGGGGGTGGTGATGGATAGAGCATCAGAACCAATCAAACACTCACACCCAGTCAACAGATCTGGGTTTGATCCATCACCGTTCTTTAGCCCACTCTGCCACTCCAGTTCAGACATGGCCATATGCAAATCAGTCTGACCCTGTGCCTCATAGGAACGGTCCAGCCCGAACTGCCAAGCCATGTCTTCCCTGGACCGGAAACAAGCTTCCTAGACCGGTTTCTGGCATTTCAGCCGTCTTCAGCCAGGCTTGCTTGAATCCAGTGGCAAAGTGAGCAAGGGACTCACGTCTGAGCATACCCTGCCAACTTATGGCAAACCAAGCGGTACAAAAGGGGGTGGTGATGGACAGAGCATCAGAACCAATCAAACACTCACACCCAGTCAACAGATCTGGGTTTGATCCATCACCGTTCTTTAGCCCACTCTGCCACTCCAGTTCAGACATGGCCATATGCAAATCAGTCTGACCCTGTGCCTCATAGGAACGGTCCAGCCCGAACTGCCAAGCCATGTCTTCCCTGGACCGGAAACAAGCTTCCTAGACCGGTTTCTGGCATTTCAGCCGTCTTCAGCCAGGCTTGCTTGAATCCAGAGGCAAAGTGAGCAAGGGAGTCACGTATGAGCATACCCTGCCAATTTATGGCGAACAAAGCGGTACAAAAGGGGGTGGTGATGGACAGAGCATCAGAACTAATCAAACACTCACACCCAGTCAACAGATCTGGGTTTGATCCATCACCGTTCTTTAGCCCACTCTGCCACCCCAGTTCAGACATGGCCATATGCAAATCAGTCTGACCCTGTGCCTCATGGGAACAGTCCAGCCCGAACTGCCAAGCCATGTCTTCCCAGGACCAGAAACAAGCTTCCTAGACCGGTTTCTGGCATTTCAGCCGTCTTCAGCCAGGCTTGCTTGAATCCAGTGGCAAAGTGAGCAAGGGACTCACGTCTGAGCATACCCTGCCAACTTATGGCGAACAAAACGGTACAAAAGGGGGTGGTGATGGACGGAGCATCAGAACCAATCAAACACTCACACCCAGTCAACAGATCTGGGTTTGATCCATCACCGTTCTTTAGCCCACTCTGCCACCCCAGTTCAGACATGGCCATATGCAAATCAGTCTGACCCTGTGCCTCATGGGAACAGTCCAGCCCGAACTGCCAAGCCATGTCTTCCCTGGACCGGAAACAAGCTTCCTAGACCGGTTTCTGGCATTTCAGCCGTCTTCAGCCAGGCTTGCTTGAATCCAGTGGCAAAGTGAGCAAGGGACTCACGTCTGAGCATACCCTGCCAACTTATGGCGAACAAAGCGGTACAAAAGAGGGTGGTGATGGACGGAGCATCAGAACCAATCAAACACTCACACCCAGTCAACAGATCTGGGTTTGATCCATCACCGTTCTTTAGCCCACTCTGCCACCCCAGTTAAGACATGGCCATATGCAAATCAG
This sequence comes from Triturus cristatus, assembly GCF_964204655.1. NCBI lineage: Eukaryota > Metazoa > Chordata > Amphibia > Caudata > Salamandridae > Triturus > Triturus cristatus. The sequence goes on along the minus strand of NC_140593.1, from coordinate 86,262,780 downwards.
TCTGACCCTGTGCCTCATGGGAACAGTCCAGCACGAACTGCCAAGCCATGTCTTCCCTGGACCGGAAACAAGCTTCCTAGACCGGTTTCTGGCATTTCAGCCGTCTTCAGCCAGGCTTGCTTGAATCCAGTGGCAAAGTGAGCAAGGGACTCACGTCTGAGCATACCCTGCCAACTTATGGCGAACAAAGCGGTACAAAAGGGGGTGGTGATGGACGGAGCATCAGAACCAATCAAACACTCACACCCAGTCAACAGATCTGGGTTTGATCCATCACCGTTCTTTAGCCCACTCTGCCACCTCAGTTCAGACATGGCCATATGCAAATCAGTCTGACCCTGTGCCTCATGGGAACAGTCCAGCCCGAACTGCCAAGCCATGTCTTCCCTGGACCAGAAACAAGATTCCCAGGACCGGTTTCTGGCATTTAAGCCGTCTTCAGCCAGGCTTGCTTGAATCCAGTGGCAAAGTGAGCAAGGGACTCACGTCTGAGCGTACCCTGCCAACTTATGGCGAACAAAGCGGTACAAAAGGGGGTGGTGATGGACGGAGCATCAGAACCAATCAAACACTCACACCCAGTCAACAGATCTGGGTTTGATCCATCACCGTTCTTTAGCCCACTCTGCCACCCCAGTTCAGACATGGCCATATGCAAATCAGTCTGACCCTGTGCCTCATGGGAACAGTCCAGCCCGAACTGCCAAGCCATGTCTTCCCAGGACCAGAAACAAGCTTCCTAGACCGGTTTCTGGCATTTCAGCCGTCTTCAGCCAGGCTTGCTTGAATCCAGTGGCAAAGTGAGCAAGGGACTCACGTCTGAGCATACCCTGCCAACTTATGGCGAACAAAACGGTACAAAAGGGGGTGGTGATGGACGGAGCATCAGAACCAATCAAACACTCACACCCAGTCAACAGATCTGGGTTTGATCCATCACCGTTCTTTAGCCCACTCTGCCACCCCAGTTCAGACATGGCCATATGCAAATCAGTCTGACCCTGTGCCTCATGGGAACAGTCCAGCCCGAACTGCCAAGCCATGTCTTCCCTGGACCGGAAACAAGCTTCCTAGACCGGTTTCTGGCATTTCAGCCGTCTTCAGCCAGGCTTGCTTGAATCCAGTGGCAAAGTGAGCAAGGGACTCACGTCTGAGCATACCCTGCCAACTTATGGCGAACAAAGCGGTACAAAAGAGGGTGGTGATGGACGGAGCATCAGAACCAATCAAACACTCACACCCAGTCAACAGATCTGGGTTTGATCCATCACCGTTCTTTAGCCCACTCTGCCACCCCAGTTAAGACATGGCCATATGCAAATCAGTCTGACCCTGTGCCTCATGGGAACAGTCCAGCACGAACTGCCAAGCCATGTCTTCCCTGGACCGGAAACAAGCTTCCTAGACCGGTTTCTGGCATTTCAGCCGTCTTCAGCCAGGCTTGCTTGAATCCAGTGGCAAAGTGAGCAAGGGACTCACGTCTGAGCATACCCTGCCAACTTATGGCGAACAAAGCGGTACAAAAGGGGGTGGTGATGGACGGAGCATCAGAACCAATCAAACACTCACACCCAGTCAACAGATCTGGGTTTGATCCATCACCGTTCTTTAGCCCACTCTGCCACCTCAGTTCACACATGGCCATATGCAAATCAGTCTGACCCTGTGCCTCATGGGAACAGTCCAGCCCGAACTGCCAAGCCATGTCTTCCCTGGACCGGAAACAAGATTCCCAGGACCGGTTTCTGGCATTTAAGCCGTCTTCAGCCAGGCTTGCTTGAATCCAGTGGCAAAGTGAGCAAGGGACTCACGTCTGAGCGTACCCTGCCAACTTATGGCGAACAAAGCGGTACAAAAGGGGGTGGTGATGGACGGAGCATCAGAACCAATCAAACACTCACACCCAGTCAACAGATCTGGGTTTGATCCATCACAGGCAACAATGCATTAAAGAACTACGAATTGGGGCTAAATGCAGCAGAAGACAAATAGTGAGCTCGAGCGGCCACTCACATATGCCACATGTGCCCTTGCTGTGGGACTTTTTCCCTGAAATTACGCGAGCAGGCGTAATTGAGTAATTATCGGTAATTCTGTGCCAAAGAGTAACACAGAATTTTCAAAATTACTCTGATTGCTCTGGGGTAATTGAAAAGCCCACCTAGTAAAAATGTTCTCACATTAGGAACAGGATACCCCCGGCTCCCACCACGCTTTTACTTCTATGTACCAATGGTCTTCACTTCTTCCACTGCCGGATTTTCCCTTCTGCAGCAGTGTATTGTGCAAAGTAAAACACACATAGTTACAGCCTGGGCCATTTAATGTCACTTGTAGCTCCTTGAGGTGTGTAATAAGGAAATTACGCGCTTCTGCTTGTGTTGTCATATATACTGAAAGTATGACATTGTTCTGCATTCTGTCCATCAACTGATGTTTTTGCATTTGTCATATATACTCAGGCATGCACAGCTGTCACATAACAGTCATTGAAACATAAAGGAACATGCAAGGTAGCCCTGTTGGTTGAGAGCCTGCTGTTTATCTCTCGCTGCTGCCTGAAGGTTATAGCCTCTAGTCCTTTGGCGCTGACTCAGTCTGCCACCTGTTCCAGAGTGAGGAGCTGAGGACCTTTCAGATGAATAATGTCATGATTTAATATTTAGTTCCGAAAACAAAAGTAATTTTTGGTGTGTGTGACATGAATGGTCAATGTCATTAAATATGTGTCTCCCGGCCTGCTGCGGACTCGCAGCCTATGTCCCCCACTGGCTGATGGATGCACCATCAACCACTGGCATTTCCAAAGACTTATGATGAAGCCATGAAGGTCACAGAATGACTTTGTTTATTAACAATAAGGAGACCAAAACATAACGCCATCACAATGTGACACATAATGCATCATAAAAAAAGCATTGAAACAACATTACACCGCTCCTTAACTGATTACATAACATAATAACACACCATAGAAAATCGCTGTAACACTGCATCATAACGTACCCTCATATCCCACTTCCAATTACATAACAGTATTCCATAATAAGACATAGTATCATCTAACGTATAACACACAATCAATCTATCAAAATTCTTTATTCGGCTCTTATGAGCCATAAGAGTCATATCATAAAATAAACGGTACAAAGGGGTTCGCACATGATTAAAAGTCAGGGAGAAGAGAATTATAAAAATACACCATAAAAACTTCAGAAAGCTCCATTAAATAGTGTTTATAGCAGCAAAATACCAAAACCTTGAGGGGCTTATTGCCAAGCCCCTTGTGCCGCCAGTGGATCACGTTGCATGTCGCATTTGAGGTGCAACCTGCTGCATGATATTTACACGCACACATAATGTAAATACAGCCCCTTTTCATGCAACACTTTGCGTGTTTTGGCTCTTGAGGCGTGACATGGGTGTTGCTGTGGGTGTTCCTCCCACGCAGCACCCATGTCCACTGATGCGCTTCCAGATTTACGAGCAATCGTGAACCTGGAAATGTGGCAGAATGCCACGCCACTCCAGGGGTGGCATAGCATGGTGCATTCTACAGCATGCATTGGAATAGGAAATAACCTCAATGTATTGTTTTTCATCAGGAAGGTGCCCCTTCCTGCACAAAACAACCTGTACGACGCAGGCATCCTTGCACCATGGTGCAAGGGTGCTACGCCGGCACATGGCAGCAGTTTTTGCACCAGTGCAGGGAAAAGCACAAAGATGCGACATATTGTTTTAAATATGTCGCATCCCTGTTTTTCTAAACGAATGCAGCGTGGCACAGCAAAATGACCTGCGGCACCACGCTGAGTTAGTTTCTCGCCAACAGGGCCCTAAAATGTTTAGATCGTAGTCTCAGGGGACTTAAGATGTAATTTAAAAGAGCAATAATAACAGTTTCATTTTCCAGGCACTGCAAGTACATAGCACACAATCAAAGCAGTAGCATAACACAACAACATTATACCATAAATAACTTAATATATAACACTGACACCTAAAATAACAGGACAACACTAGAACATATTGCAGCTTGACATAGGATTCGCTGACTCACAATGTGGCATACCAGCAACTTAACAACACAACAGATAAATATGGATTGTTTGATGTTCAAGTCTACCAATTACTTTCTACTTTAACAATTTTCCATTTCAACTTTCACATCTATAAAAAATATTTCTTCAATATTGTTAATAAATTCTTTATAAAGTGCTGCAAAAACGACACAGTACATTCTGTGGTATAAATTGTGCAGCCCGTGATGTTAGATCAAGCAGCTATGCCCTTTCCTGTTTGATTATCTCAGTGGGAGACCCTAATTGTGGCCTGGGGTTGCTTGAGTCCCTCTTCCAAGTGGTGCTGTCCTAGCAGAGTGCACTGGGCTGTTCCTACTGGAGCCACAGCAAGGCTGACTTGCTTTTGTGGATCCCTGTCTGTAGAGTCATAATCAGGAAAAAACAGATGTGCTGGAATGCAAAACAGAGAAATGACCAGACCTCGAGATTAAATTCAAGTGCTGAGCCCAGCACTTTTTTGTTTTTCAAAGTTGGAAAGTGAATCCATCTTATTTCATGTCAGTGAGTCACTCCTGCTCTGCGGATTTATTGGTGTTGTTTACATAGCTTGTAAAAATCAATACCATAGTAAATGAGAAATTAGTAAGAGGAGACCCAAAGAGGATAAGAATTTCAGAGAAATAAGAGAGTTGTGACGCTGGGCAAAATCAATAAACGAGTCATTAATCAAACGAGACAGGAATTCACAGTGAGTAATGACCTGAGGTCACCCAAGAACTCAGGATAAGAATTAGAGTGAAAAGGAGCAGAAACGGGTCGAAAGGGGGGGGGGGGGGATACAGCACAGGGGGCAAGTAAAGTAAAATGTGTGAAACAGACACGGAGAATGGTACCACAGAAGTGTCTGCAGTGCAAGATATCGTAAGTGCTCATATACATACAAGGCACACAAAACAGACACAGAGATTAGTATAGAAGCATCAGGGGTGCAAGATCCCATACTTGCACACACAAGTAAGGCACACACAAGAGAGACAGAGAATGGTAACACAGAAAGGTCTGCAGTGCAAGATCCCATACGTGCTCAGATACATGCACGGCACACAAATCAGACACACAGAATGGTACCATAGAAGCATCAGGGGTGCAATATCCTAAATGTGTGTACACACATGCAGAGCACCCACACCAGAAACAGAGAATGGTACCAGAGAAGAGTCTGAGGTGCAAGATCCCATAAGTGCACACACACATGCAAGGCACATACAACAGACACTGAGAATGGTATCATAAAAGCTTCAGGGGTGCAAGATCCTATACTTGCACACACACATGCAATGCACACACAACAGACACAGAGAATGGTACCACAAAAGAGTCTGAGGTGCCTGATCCCACACTGGTGCACACACATACAAGGTACGCACAACAGACAAAGAGAACAGCACCACAGAAGGGTCTGCGTTGCAAGATCCCATATGTACGCACACATATTTAAGGCACACACAACAGGCACAGAGAATGGTACCACAGAAGAGTCTGAGGTGCAAGATCCCATAAGTGCTCCCACACATGCAAGGTACATACAACAGACACAGAGAATGGTATCATAAAAGCTTCAGGGGTGCAAGATCCTATATTTGCACACTCATATGCAAGGCACACACAACAGACACAGAGAATGGCACCACAGAAGAGTCTGAGGTGTAAGATCCCATAAGTGCTCACACACATGCAAGGTACATACAACAGACACAGAGAATGGTATCATAAAAGCTTCAGGGGTTCAAGATCCTTTACTTGCACACACACATGCAAGGCACACACAACAGACACAGAGAATGGTACCACAGAAGAGTCTGAGGTGCAAAATCCCATAAATGCTCACACACATGCAAGGCACATACAACAGACACAGAGAATGGTATCATGGAAGCATCAGGGGTGCAAGATCCCATACTTGCACACACATGTAAGGCACACACAAGAGAGACAGAGAATGGTACCACAGAAAGGTCTGCAGTGCAAGATCCCATACATGCTCAGACACATGCAAGGCACACAAATCAGACACAGAGAATGGTACCATAGAAGCATCAGGGGTTCAAGATCCTAAATGTGTGTACACACATGCAGAGCACCCACACCAGAAACAGAGAATGGTACCACAGAAGAGTCTGAGGTGCCTGATCCCACACTGGTGCACACACATACAAGGCACACACAACAGACACAGAGAACAGTACCACAGAAGGGTCTGAGGTGCAAGATCCCATATGTACGCACACATATTTAAGGCACACACAACAGACACAGAGAATGGCACCACAGAAGAGTCTGAGGTGCAAGATCCCATAACACACACATGCAATACACACATAACAGACATAAAGAATGGTATTACAGAAGCACCAGGGGTGCAAGATCCCACACATACGAACACAAATGCAAGGCACACACAACAGACACAGAGAATGGTACTATAGAAGGGTCTGCGGTGCAAGATCCCACACTGGTGCACACACAGATGCAAGGCACACACAACAGACACATAGAATGGTACCACAGAAGGGTCTGCGATGCAAGATCCCACATGTACTTACACATATTTAAGGCACACAAAACAGACACAGAGAATGGTATCATAGAAACATCAGGGGTGCAAGATCCCACACGTATGAACACAAATGCGAGGCACACACAACAGACACAGAGAATGGTACTATAGAAGGGTCTGCAGTGCAAGATCCTACACGTGCTCACACATATGCAAGGCACACACAACAGACATAGAGAATGGTATCATAGAAACATCACGGGTGCAAGATCCCATACTTGAACACACATGCAAGGCACACACAACAGAGAGGAGAATGGCACCACAGAAGAGTCTGAGATGCAAGATCCCATAAGTGCTCACACACATGCAAGGCACACACAACAGACACAGAGAACAGCACCACAGAAGGGTCTGCGGTGCAAGATCCCATAAGTGCTCACACACATGCAAGGCACATACAACAGACACAGAGAAGGGTATCATAAAAGCTTCAGGGATGCAAGATCCTATACTTGAACACATATATGCAATTCACACACAACAGACACAGAGAAGGGTACCACAGAAGCATCAGGGGTGCAAGATCCTAAATGTACACACACACATTCAGAGCACACACAACAGAGATAGAGATTGGTACCACAGAAGAGTCTGAGGTGCCTGATCCCACACTGGTGCACACACATACAAGGTACGCACAACAGACACAGAGAACAGCACCACAGAAGGGTCTGCGGTGCAAGATCTGATATGTACGCACACATATTTAAGGCACACACAACAGACACAGAGAATGGTAACAAAGAAGAGTCTGAGGTGCAAGATCCCATAAGTGCTCCCACACATGCAAGGTACATACAACAGACACAGAGAATGGTATCATAAAAGCTTCAGGGGTGCAAGATCCTATACTTGCACACACATATGCAAGGCACACACAACAGACATAGAGAATGGCACCACAGAAGAGTCTGAGGTGCAAGATCCCATAAGTGCTCACACACATGCAAGGTACATACAACAGACACAGAGAATGGTATCATGGAAGCATCAGGGGTGCAAGATCCCATACTTGCACACACATGTAAGGCACAGACAAGAGAGACAGAGAATGGTACCACAGAAAGGTCTGCAGTGCAAGATCCCATACGTGCTCAGACACATGCAAAGCACACAAATCAGACACAGAGAATGGTACCATAGAAGCATCACGGGTTCAAGATCCTAAATGTGTGTACACACATGCAGAGCACCCACACCAGAAACAGAGAATGGTACCAGAGAAGAGTCTGAGGTGCCTGATCCCACACTGGTGCACACACATACAAGGCACACACAACAGACACAGAGAACGGTACCACAGAAGGGTCTGCGGTGCAAGATCCCATATGTACGCACACATATTTAAGGCAGACACAGAGAATGGTACCACAGAAGAGTCTAAGGTGCAAGATCCCATAAGTGCTCACACACATGCAATGCACACATAACAGACATAAAGAATGGTATCACAGAAGCACCAGAGGTGCAAGATCCCACACGTACGAACACAAATGCAAGACACACACAACAGACACAGAGAATGGTACTATAGAAGGGTCTGCAGTGCAAGATCCCACACTGGTGCACACACAAATGCAAGGCACACACAACAGACACAGAGAATGGTACCACAGAAGGGTCTGCGATGCAAGATCCCACATGTACTCACACATATTTAAGGCACCCAAAACAGACACAGAGAATGGTATCATAGAAACATCAGGGGTGCAAGATCCCATACTTGCACACACACATGCAATGCACACATAACAGACATAAAGAATGGTATCACAGAAGCACCAGGGGTGCAAGATCCCACACGTACGAACACAAATGCAAGGCACACACAACAGACACAGAGAATGGTACTATAGAAGGGTCTGCGGTGCAAGATCCTACACGTGCTCACACATATGCAAGGCACACACAACAGACACAGAGAATGGTATCATAGAAACATCACGGGTGCAAGATCCCATACTTGCACACACATGCAAGGCACACACAACAGAGACAGAGAATGGTACCACAGAAAGGTCTGCAGTGCAAGAAGCATCAGGGGTGCAAGATCCTAAATGTGTGTACACACATGCAGAGTACACACAACAGAAACAGAGAATGGTACCACTGAAGAGTCTGAGGTGCCTGATCCCACACTGGTGCACACACATACAAGGTATGCACAACAGACACAGAGAACAGTACCTCAGAAAGGTCTGCGGTGCAAGATCCCATATGTACGCACACATATTTAAGGCACACACAACAGACACAGAGAATGGTACCACAGAAGAGTCTGAGGTGCAAGATCCCATAAGTGCTCACACACATGCAAGGTACATACAACAGACACAGAGAATGGTATCATAAAAGCTTCAGGGGTGCGAGATCCTATACTTGCACACACACATGCAAGGCACACACAACAGACAGAGAATGGTACCACAGAAGCATCAGGGGTGCAAGATCCTAAATGTACACACACACATGCAGAGCACACACAACAGAAACACAGATTGGTACCACAGAAGAGTCTGAGGTGCTTGATCCCACACTGGTGCACACACATATAAGGCACACACAACAGACACAGAGAATGGTACCACAGAAGGGTCTGCGGTGCAAGATCCCATACTTACACGCACATGCAAGGCACAACCTACAGACATGGAGAACGGTACCACAGAAAGCTCTGTGGAGCAAGATCCCATACGTATGAACACATATTCAAGGCACACACAACAGACACAGAGAACGGTACCACAGAGTGGTCTGCAGTGCAAAATCCCACATTTATGCACACATATTTAAGGCACGCACAACAAAACAGAGAACAGTACCACAGAAGGGTCTGCAGGGGGAAGATCCCATACATGCTTACACACATGCAAGTCACTCACAACAGCCACAGAGAATGGTATCATGGAAGCATCAGAGGTGCAGGATCCCATACGTGCTCACACACATGCAAGGCACACACAACAGACACAGAGAATGGTACCATAAAACTTCAGGGAGCAAGATCCTATACTTGCACACACACATGCAAGGCACACACAACAGACACAGAGAATGGTACCACAGAAGCATCAGGGGTGCAAGATCCTAAATGTACACACACACATGCAGAGCACACACAACAGAAACACAGATTGGTACCACAGAAGAGTCTGAGGTGCCTGATCCCACACTGGTGCACACACATACAAGGCACACACAACAGACACAGAGAATGGTACCACAGAAGGGTCTGTGGTGCAAGATCCCATACTTACACACACATGCAAGGCACACCAAACAGACATAGAGAACGGTACCACAGAAAGGTCTGTGGAACAAGATCCCATACGTATGAACACATATTTAAGGCACACACAACAGACACAGAGAATGGTACCACAGAATGGTCTGCGGAGCAAGATCCCATACGTATGAACACATATTTAAGGCACACACAACAGACACAGAGAACGGTACCACAGAGTGGTCTGCGGTGCAAAATCCCACATGTATGCACACATATTTAAGGCACACACAACAAAACAGAGAACGGTACCACAGAAGGGTCTGCGGTGCAAGATCCCATACATGCTTACACACATGCAAGTCACTCACAACAGACACAGAGAATGGTATCATGGAAGCATCAGGGGTGCAGGATCCCATAAGTGCTCACACACATGCAAGGAACACACAACAGACACAGAGAATTGTACCACAGAAGCATCTGCAGTGCAAGATCCCACATGTGCGCAAACACATGCAGAGCGCACACACAACAGATACAGTGAATTGCTGGCAGTGTATGTGGAGAATGACATGTCAAAGGATTCAATCAGTTTGTCCAATGGGCTCCGTAAAGATTGATCAACAACAGATCACTAACAGTAGCCTTGATGGGCTCCTGTTCCGATCTGTTTCTGGGCAGTAGGCTTATAATAGGCCATAGCCGCCATTTGTGTTCTGGCCGTTAGGAATGAAGAGAACCAGTCTAGGACATTGTTTTTCATTCTAGCCTCTCCCAACCTACCAAGGAACACGGGGACCCAAATGGAATGGGGTGAGCAATTACACCAAAGTGACAGAAAGATCTAATAAGACCAATGCCGTTGTTCCTCCCTTGTCCCTGATGGGTATGACACAAGGGAAGACCAGGTTCAGGGAGCAGAAGTCTGGGCCTCGGCGCAAGGAGAAGAGGGGCCCAGGAAGAGAGCCAGATGAAAGACTGGTGCAGGGAGCCAGTGAAGACTGCTCCCTGCTGAATTCACCCTCCTGGAGACCAAGAGGGCATAACTGGGGAGCACCACCAGGAGCAAGAAGAGGCCAAAATAGTGCAGATTGGTACCCTGGGGGCTGAGATATGCCCCCCAGAAGGTAGGCTACCTTTGACACCTACTGGGACCGATGACAAAGTGCATGGGGCTCTGCCGTCGGTCTTAGATGTGCCCCCGGGGTGGGTCAGGTCCTGGGGGCTGCCCCCAGACGAAGTAAAGTTGGTGACCGCCATCGCGCTCCCCGTGAAGAGCCCCAAGAGGGGGGCCAGGAGCCCACACTGGCCGCCGACGACAATGGAAGCCGGGGAGCGCCCTGGCAAAGGTTACCTGGGGCCAGGGATCCCAACTCCGGGCACCGATGACGTTGGTAGGGAGGAGGGGGCGTGTCGTCATTCAACCCCCCTCGCGAGGGAAGATAAGCCGGGAAGCGCCGTCGTGCTCCCAGTGAAGACCCTTTCAGGGGCCCAGGGCCCCAACTCTGGGCCCTGACGCGATAAGCGAAGTCGGGGAGCACCGTCGCACTCCCCGTGAAGGATTGGCCTGTGGCCCGAGACCCCATCTACGGGCCCCGACTTGGAGGCAGAGGAGGGGGGAGTGCCGTCGCACTCCCCCATGGCAGAGGGAAGGCATGAGGAGTGCTGTCACATTCCTCCGAAGACCCGCCAGGCCAGAGGCAGCCTCGTGTCTGTCCGCAGGAGCGAGCAGACCTGAAATGTAGTGTCGGCTCTCGCGGCGGCACACAAGGGTGCTGGCCAGACGGGAAGCCGGCGGAGGTGGGCTCCCTGAGCCGCTCCCCACCGATCCTGCAATGCAGGGGGGCCCGGGTGTTACTGGGCCCCTGCTAAGAGAGAAGAGTGGCTGGGGGTGGGCTCCCCGAGCCGCGAAGACGATACATGGATAGCAGGGGTCCGGGTGGGACCGGACCCCCCCGCAAAGGGCAGATGCAGTGCCAGGCCGCGGGAGCAGGCTGCATGGCTTTCCCTGACATAGTGGGAGAGCCGCTGTTCTATTTTGCGCGCTGGGCCCAGGGAGCACCCCATAATGCCTTGCAAGGCATGAGGATTACATCGTGGATGGGTGCCAGGTGGCCCCCAGAGGCGGGGGTCACTCCCTTAGTTGGAAAAGGTGCAGGGGGAGCTGCGGGAGCAACGCAGTCTCCCCCAGCACAAAGAGTCAAGTCCCCCCCTAAGTCTCTGGGGGACTCCAAAGAAATAACCCCTCAAGGGCTCAGCTTACAGTCAACGCATCCCTGGGCTGGAAATGTTGTTCTGCCACTGGTGATGCATTAGGGACTGCCTCAATGTATGGAGGGCTGTGCTGGGGATGTCTGGAGAAGGGCATCCCCTGGAGGTGAAGAGGTGCAATTGCACGACAAGTGCCTTTATAAAGGTTATTTCTATGGTGGGACTGTAAGTCACATGCGTAATGTGAGATCATAAGCAAAGTGGGGTTATGTTGCCAGACATTCCTGCTAGGGTGTCTGGCTGTATTTGCTTACTCCTGTGATTTTAATTGTGATGCCTTTTAGGGGCTTTAAATGCAAAGCATTGAAACTGTAATAAGCTATGCTGAGTACCTCATTTAAAAGTGATGCCCAAACATGTTTTCTTGCTACTGCATTAGGTGAAGAACAACCCAGACTGCTAGCCACTAAGATGTGGAGGTGTGTACTGTATGGTCAGTATGAGAGGCGCAGTCAGGGTTATGTGTCCCTAGGGCAGATGTACCTATTTTCAATGCTTGTTGAGATGATGGGGTGGGTCGCCACTGGGATAGTGCCAGTTGGCAACGCTCTCGCTCCAGGTTGTGTCAACCCGCTGCATTAGGGGGCAAGGTGATGTGCATACATGGAAGTGGTGGTACTAGAAACCACCCACCCACTCAGCAGAAGGGTTGGAGATGTTATGCAATGTCACAAAGTAATTCCATCAGCTTATTTATATTTGTAAATTGGTGCATAATATTGGGTAGTGTGTGTGTTTAATAAACGTACTCTTTCTTTTATAAAGTAAAGTACAGACTGGACAATCAATTATTGAGTGTTATTTCTGCGTACTGGTAAATGGCGATTACTAGCCTACACCACCTCTCTTGAGTAAGCCTTAGACTGCTCTGCGACGCTACCCTCTGAGAGTCAAGCGCTACAATATGGTGTTTGGTTCCCAGTGAGGGACAAATGTGACATGTTATTTGTGTAGGCCTCACAGATACTGCCCCGTTTTCCAACAATATTGATACATTTAACGGGACTTTTTGGGAAGGCGGCTATAGATTGAGCCGGAAGATCTGCCCCGGTGAAAGATGGTGAACTAAACCTACTAAAATCACAGTTTTCACTCAAAATACAGGCAACTCCTCTACCTTGTTTTCCCTTCCGGTTTTTTGTGCTTTATTTGATAACCTTGTGGGACAGCTTGCATCATATCAGGGGTGGAGTCAGGTTTTAGCCATGTTTCAGTGGCAAAAAATATCTAAGTCAGCACTATAGCTCAATTCTAGGCCTGGGCGAAGTTTTAATTATGCTGGAGTAATCAAAGTCATTTCAGTAATTACAAAAATTACGCAAATACACCAGCTTAAGTAATTAAGAGTGATATGGAGCAAAAAAAATACAAAAGGAACACAGGAACAATGTACTGAGAGAGAGCGAGTGGTTGCCAGCTACGGCTGTTCATAGTGCTATTTTCTTAGAGCAAAATGCAACCTCGGGTCTATTTGGATGCAAGGGTGCATTGTGCACCGAGGAAATAGTGCTAAATGCTGAATTATGCTTCTAATGCAATTATGCATAATTACGAGGGCCCTGTCCAGGATCAGATGCGTGCAGACAGGCTTACTTTTAGCATGTGCACATCAACTGTGCATTACCATGTGGCCGTGATTTCAATCCGGGTCGCAGTGATCAACTAGACTGCAAACCAATTGTAGCATGAGGCTGCTACCACCAAAATGGCGGCTCCTCTTCTAGACAAACTTTTGCAAGGCTCAGGATGAAACCCGACCTACCTGTACCTAATAAAGTGCAAGTGTGAAATGATAAAAGCTTGTCAAAGATCCACCAGAACTTCATAACACAACTTCAACCTGGCTTTCCCAACACTTCAAAAAGAACTAAATAATGGAACTGTTAAGAACGGTCCTCTTCAAACACCAGATGGACTCAGGTAAGAGAAACAGCAATTCTTTATTGAGTTAAGTTATCCTGCATGGAAAGCGATGCTCACCCTAGGCCAGCCAGTTATCAACTGCCTAGCTCAGAATCTACCACTCCTCTGTCGAACGTGGAATGCACTGAACACAGAGCTCCACACTCCACGCTGGGAGGTTCCTTAACATAACATGCCTAGGAGAAGATTACAACACATCCTCTTCGCTTACACAAATAGATGAAAACAAAAACTGAAGAAGATAACAGAAAGTAAGAATGTGAAGATTAGAAAATGATAAAAGAAAGAATGAAAGAAGTATGAGAGAAAGAATGAAAGAAGTACATAACATTCAGATATATTTTTTTTTAAATTACATGGTACAAGTAATGCAACAATTACTTAACACTTTGGAGAAGAACTCAAAGATACACTGAATCAAACCTAAATTATGAATCATCAGTCACATATGTAATCTCTCAAATAACCTGGAGGATGGCGACCTCTCACATGCCTCACTTCTCTTGCAACTGGAACTATTGATTCAGCCCCATCCAAAGAGACAGAGGCATCACCACCCCCTTGTCTTCCCACATGAGTGGAACCACTGTCAAGAGAACTGCTCAACAAATCAGGGTCAGACATAGATAGGAAAGTGTTGCTACAATCAGTGACTTGACCTTCCTTCTTGACATTGCCACTACCGCTACCCTTCTGGTACAGTGCCACACTTCTATAATTCCACTTGTCTCCATTGTCCAAAACCACACCATAAGGTAAGGTGTGTTTGACCTTGTAAGGACCTAAAAACTTTGAAGACCGAGCACCTGGTCTGCCACTGCGTACCTTTACCAAATCACCAGAGGAAATATGTTTCTCAGATTTCTTCTCCGTGCACCCCCCATGTTGAGAAGAGGAGGATGAACTGGGTGCGGAATCCTTCAACACAATCTCTTTAAACCATGTGGGAACCAGTTTGGTGTTGGGAAGTCTACCACGCATCAATTCAAACGGTGTCTTGCCTGTCACTCCATGCGCACTCGAGCGATACGCCCACAGCATTTCAGACACTAACCAATCAACTCCATTTCCGCTAGACAGGGCCATCTGAATAGTACCCTTAACAAGACGGTTCGCCCTCTCAACCATTCCATTGCCTTGCGGATTATAGAGAGAGGTGCGAACATGTTTGATGCCAAAGGACCCCAAAAATTTCTGCATCTCATCGGACGTCAACTGAGTACCATTGTCCGTTATCAAAATTGAGGGTATACCTTCCTCCCGACATATTTCCTTTAAAACGTTGATAGTGGTTGATGTGGTGATATCTTTCAGGAACTTGACTATCAACCACTTCGAATGGACATCAACCACTACTAAGCCAAAACGTAAACTCTCCTTTAATTCGTTCATGGGTCCAATAAAGTCTAAGCAAACGCTATGCCATGGTTGACCTGGATCTGTTATGTGTCCTATGGAGGCTTGGACACCCACTTTCAAACGTTTGTCACTCTCCTTACAAACTTCACAGTGGGCAACTACAGAATCTACATCTGAGTCCATACCGGGCCACCACCAATTCACTCTCAATCTTTTTTTTGTTCTTGTTTGGCCCAGATGCCCTTCGTGAGCCAAGCTGATTAGGTTATGTCTTAACGCCACAGGTGGAATAAACAATTCCCCTCGCATGATTACTACATCCCCACATACAGACAACTCATCCAGGATCTTTACATAAGGTCTAGTGGAGTGAGAGATTGAGCTCTCTCTTCTACCACCTAAGAGAATCAAGCGTTTTAGTTCTAACATAGAATTATCTGATGACATTTCCCTTATCCAATCTGCCTTTGTAATGGCTTGAGATTCAACCACACTCAATACATCTTGTACTGATGCTACAGCCCCTTCACTTTGTCTCTTTAAAACAGCAGTTTTATCAACAGTCTCCCAATCAAGAGATAATCTCGATAAGCAGTCGGCTTGTACATTTCTCCAACCTTGAATGTAAACCACATCATAGCAATACTCTTGAAGGCGAGAGGCTAATCTAGCCAGCCTTGCCGAACACTTATTTGTACCCCCTGGTAACAGCACCTTGATGAGAGGTTTGTGATCTGATTTGAGTGTGAATCTGGAACCCCATAAATAGGTTCTAAAGTATTCACACCCCCAAGCAGCCGCCAAAGTTTCGCGTTCTATCACCGAATAATTTTTCTCGGAATCAGTCAATGTTCTGGATACAAATGCCACCGTTTTCTCATGGCCATTATGTAATTGAGCCAAAACTGCTCCAAGACCTGTGGCACTGGCATCTACAGTGAGAACTGATTGGCGTTTGGTGTTAAAAGGAGTGAGAATAGCTGCTTCACAAATACTTTTCTTAACATCCTCAAAGCATGTCTGATGAGACGTGCTCCAAACAAAAGCGACTCCCTTCTTTAAGAGGGATCTCATAGCAACAGTTTTGGTCGAAAAATTCTTAACGAACTTTGAGTAATACTCTATAAGTCCTAAGAAGGACCTCAGCTTGTCCTTATCCGAGGGAATAGGGGCCAAGCGAATAGCATCCAACAAATTTTGTTTCGGTTTTACTCCCTGGTCCGAAATTTCATACCCTAGGTAGTCAACCTTATCCCCAAAGATTTTGCATTTCTCACGTCTGAGAGTTAAACCAGAGTCTCTTATTTTGAGTAAGGCTTCTCTAAGTGTATGATTATGTTGATCAAGAGTGTCCCCAAAAATAAGGATGTCATCTTGAAAAAAGACAACGTTATTAACATCCTTAAACAGTACATTCATCACTCTCTGAAAAATGCTGGCAGCCGAACAAAGGCCAAACGGCATCCTAGTACACTGAAAAATACCATCCATGGTGATAAAGGCTGTGAGTGGCTTGGACTCATTATGTAACTTGATTTGATGATACGCATTTTTTAGATCTAATTTCGAAAAAAACTTACCCCCACTCAAAGCCAGAATCAACTCATTGATGTTCGGTAGAGGAAAGGTGTCTACGACTACATTTTGGTTAAGTGACCTAAGGTCAATGCAGAATCTAAATTTTCCGTCTGATTTTTCAGTGATGACGACCGGAGAAACCCACATGGAGCTCTCCACAGGTTCTATTACCCCCGAAGAAACCATATCTTTCAACATATCCTTAACTGCTTCCCTGGCCACTAAGGGTGTCCTGCGCACCTTGTGTTGAACAGGAATAGCATTGGATTTTAGAATTATTTTATGTACATAACCTTTAAAGCAGCCTAATTCCTCTCTGAATACATCCTTCACCTCTTCTAAAATTTTCCCTAGAGATGGGTTGTCAATCACCATCACCTGAGTGGGAGCTCTGGGATTAACTATGATCGAAAGATCATATTGGTGCATCCACCCTAAAATAGGTGGTCCCTCTGTGGCAACATATACTTTTCCTTGTATGGATCTACCTTCAAATTCTATCGTGGAGTTCATGTATCCCAACAAATTTATTGTTTCACCTTGGTAACCGCCAGGATTAATATCCTTGGGTAATAACTCAACATTTGTCCATGACATATCAAATATGTCTTTTGGTATGATCATGTACATGGACCCACAGTCTACCATTAATTGCACTGGTTTCCCATTTATAAGAAAGTCTGCTTTGGGTCTATTCTTCCTACCTATATGATCATCGACACTTAGAATATTGTCAGCAGGGTCATCCACACTTAAAATTTTATCCACCTGCTGAATGGGTGTACTGACTACGCACAAAGGATCTGTGTCATGAGAAAAAATGTTAGAATTACCATCAATAGTGGCCACTCTCTGTTTAAACGATTGCTTACACATATTTGCAAAGTGGCCCTTACGTCCACATTTCTTAAAACCTTTCCCTATTGCCGGGCATCTAGTATAATCTGCATTATGGAATGAACTACCACATCTGTAACACAATCTGATTTGTTGTCTACCTCTTTGTGGCATTTTACCTGACCTAAACACAGCTGCAACATCTGAATCGTCTCTAGACACACTCGTAACACTATCTGAAATGTTTTCTTGTTTTTTCTTTAGCTCTCGCATACAGTATTGAGACTGTTCAAGAACTTTCGCAATGTCAATGGCATCTTTCAATGAGGGATTCTTTGCAGCCCAAAGACGTTCCTGTGTTTTCTTGCATTTACATTGCACTATCAACTGATCACGAACAAGTTCATCAGTCATTGCACCAAATTTGCACTTTAGGGAAAGTTCACGAAGTTTGGATACAAAGTCATCAACTGATTGATTCTCTTCTTGTCTATGCGTGTAGAAGTGATAACGATTCATGACTATATTGACTTCTTTGGCAAACCTTGTTTCAAGACGCTTCTTAGCTTCAATATAAACATCCTCAGTAGCGTTCCCATTGGGTAAAGTAGCAGGTGGAAGGTATTTAAAAATACGTTGACCCTCTTTGCCCAAATTATTTAACAAAAGTGCTCTTTTCCTTGCTGCACTAAACTTGGAACCATCAAGAGCATCAATGTAATTTTCAAACATGGGTAGCCAATCTTCCCATTCAATAGATAAAGGTCCTGACGATGCTAGAAAAACTGGAGGTGAAAGGATTGAGCTCTGTGATTCCATCGCCACTGTGACTGTGTGAAATCAATGTAAATACTTGAACAGTCACAAGATAGAAGGGCTCCGAGCACATGCACACCGCACTGTTAAAAATAAAGAAAGCGCTAAATTTTAAGCTGTCAGAAGATTATTAGGGCAAAGTGTACCTTGCAAAGTGATCTTTGCCTGCGCGTTGAACGATCGGGTGCCAAGTCCGTGTAAAGGTCAAAAGAAGACAGCCGTAATAACAGCTGATGCAAAGCTGTGAAAATACTTTAACAAGATGGCCGCCGACGTCGTGGTGACGTGCTATCTGAAGGAAGTAGGGCTTGTCCGATGAACGTGAGCAGCGTACCAGCCTTCTTTCTTTCTAAGGTTGGTTGAGCACAAGACGTTCGTCGGGTGGAATCTCGCGCACTGTTAAGCTCGTGAGTAGGCAATGGCTCGAGCGTCGGCTTCGCGTTTAAAACACACAGTTCAGCATTTCACAGCCAACCAGGAATTCTCGCCATCTACACACGGCCCACCTCTTGAAGAAGAGAGATTGAAGCTCCAATTGCGGCGCCGAAATCCTACAGACGGCAATCTACATCACAATTCACACCGCGTGGGTCTTGAGCCGCTACCACTGCAGGAACGCTGGCCAACTCGTCGCCAATGTTAAGAACGGTCCTCTTCAAACACCAGATGGACTCAGGTAAGAGAAACAGCAATTCTTTATTGAGTTAAGTTATCCTGCATGGAAAGCGATGCTCACCCTAGGCCAGCCAGTTATCAACTGCCTAGCTCAGAATCTACCACTCCTGGGTCGAACGTGGAATGCACTGAACACAGCGCTCCACACTCCACGCTGGGAGGTTCCTTAACATAACATGCCTAGGAGAAGATTACAACAGGAACGCTGAATAAAAATGAAAAAACCTGTCTGTCTATTAAAGGAATGTCATCTGGTTATAATACTGTTCTTATGATTATAAAATTCCACAATGTACAAATAAAAAATAAAAAGGAACAAGAAAAATGTTTGGTACAATGAGCTGATTCAAAGGAAGACATTTCCACTCCAGCTAATCTGCTGCACAATATCCTCACCCAATGGGCACACAGAGAGCCGTCACTTTTCATCCCTCATTGCCCCTGGAGACTTGTATCTGGGAGAAGCTGAATGGCAGGAGACTGAGGCTGGACAGTTGAAATGCGTCTTTATTCAAAAGAAGCCAAACACAGGAACCCACGGCTACACAGCATACAGGCAGGACAACAGAGTCACAACTGACCCTTGCTAGGCCACCCATACTCATGAGGTTCCAAAGAATTAGAACCCCAAAGACAGGCCAGAAGAGTTAAAGGAATAAAGACATGAAACACATGCCCATGTGAATACATACCACAAGGCTGGCTTTACAAATCTTAGGACAACATTTTGGATAGAAAAATGCTGTGATGTGCACTGTTTACTTTCTGCAGCTTGGGCTGTCACCTGAGGCATTAACTCTTAGCTCTCAAAAGAATAGCAGTGGGATGTATACTCCTTAGAATAAAATAAAAAAAATGGAACACAAAAAGCAGGTTTTCATTATTGTCAACATATGGAAAATGGATTTGAATACAAATCACCTGTCTGCTTGGAACGGGTGATAATGCCTTGCAGGTGATGCCAATCAGAATGTATTGACAATGTTAAAGAATAATTTATGTTAATAATATAGTTTACAATAAATAAATAATCTAGGTGAAGAAATACAGATCGACGAAAACCACCATTGTTTTTTTTAAATCGTTGTGTTAGCTTTTCTGTAATTTGCCAAAAGATTTTATGCTTTGGTTAACACTAGGAAATCAATTTAATCATGGCAGGTTGAGGTATAAGTAATTTGGCTTCCCTACGTTGTTTAGTGTTTGTGTAATACTATATTTCCCTCTTCCATCAAACAAATATCTTTCCATTCAATAAAAAACAGAAATGTGTAATGTTCTTATCATGACAGCAACACCCTGTGTAGAATGTTGGTGGCATATTAAATGGACATTTATCAGTGTTAGAAATGTGTGCTATCATATCACTTCCTTAGAGGATTCAGTGTCAAAGATCATATGATGTCACTTCCTGTGATGTCATTGGGTAAAAGGGTGTTTATGTGATGTCACTGCTGCTACCGCTGGCATTTGAGTGAGTTGACACTTTTGTAGGTGCCGAGGACAAACTGTGGTCCTGAGTAAAGCAGCCAGTTTGTGGCCTTCAGACGCCACTGTCCAGGGGCACAGGGTAGGCTGTGGTCCAGGGGTGGCATTGTGTTAATATTCCAATATTCCCCTGACTTGACCGCCGGGCTTGTTTTTTCCAGGAAGAGTGGGCAAGCTGCGGTCCTCACCGGAGAGTGGGCAAGCTGCGGTCCACAACCTGGCAGCCTTTTATCGTCCTGCTCCAGCCCATTCTAGTATCTGGCAATTATCTACTAGAACCCACTCTGGTCGGATGGAACTTTTTACTTGCCCAATAGCGTGGAGGGAATAAACACAATTATCAAAATTACTGTCCACCATTTGCCATAATCAAGGACTCGAGACTTAATCTCTTGGCTCTCTGGCTTTTATTATCAGCATAAAGATTTGAAGATACAAAGTCCTCAGTACGAGGCACAACAAGTACATAGGCACTAACACAAATGCTACTTTACGAAGAATTCGCATACGGCTAAAAATAACTAAAAGTACAATCTCTAAAAGCATGAGGTAGAAAACCACCAAGCAAATGTCGATACTAGGGACACTGAACCATACCATCTCTGTCCCTATTCTGCACTAGATGACATCCCTACTTAGCAATCCCATGAGACCCTCAATCGAATAAAAGGTGTCAGAGTGAAACTTCCTAAGAAGTCTTCACTTAGAGAGCTTGGTCTAAGTTGTCCCCTCTATCTCTTCGCCTAGCCTTCCTCTGCTCTGGGCTGCTCTGATCTGCTTCCACCCTCGGGGCGCTGTCCCTAATACAGAACCCCAATTCTCAGAACACGCCCTTTGCGCCTCCTCTTCTGCGGGGTCGACTTTCAGTAATTTTCCACAGAGCGCTGTCCAGTTCCATCGTCCATCGCTTGGCCTTGAGTCCCAGACGCCATCCGCACTAGGAGTTACGATTGGCACTTTCCAATGCACTCCCATGTCTGGCTTTTACTACATAAGTCAATTCATGAACAAAGAGCTTCTCTACTAACGAGCAACTGTCCTTGCACCTGGGGTGAGATCATGCAAGGCAGACATACTTCACATCTTTTAACTTGCAATTTACTACAGCCTAAAACCTCTACTGGAATAAATCCTTTTTGGCCTATTGCCCTTGGCTAACATAAGAAAATACCAGGCCTTTCGCCTCAACGATATATGCGAATTCTGGCCACTACTTCGGTTACACAAGCATGTCTAAATCACAGTATTGACATTTACGCCTTTCTTTCATGTGTGGTCAAACTAAACAGTCTACAGACACAAATTCTAAGTTACACATTTCTAACACCACATTACCTTTCATGTAGGCTAAACTCTATACATTTCTCTAATATGTACCCAATATGCTTGTACATAGCTAACACTTCTATTGAAATCGACATAGGTTATACAATTCTTAATATATTGCACACAAAATACCTGAGTACACATTTGATTATATGCGGGTGCCGACTAACAGTGAATATAACGCACCCCTACGATTTTCAACCTTTTTTAAGCGCTACATCAGTTCCCCCCTTTGATGACATCTGTCATCACACCACTATAATCTTTTTCTTCAGAACTGATTTAAACCGTACTAGTCATGGCTCCGCCATGTCGAAGTCCCTCCATTCTCTTAAGACTCTCATATTGCTGCTCCTGGAGCTTCGCCATCCTTTTCTCGTTTGCCCTAAGAGCTCTTTCAACCTTGCCTCCTTGATACCACTTCCACGCTTTCACGCATCCCCACAAACAAATCACGCAAACTACAGCAATGATAATTGGCTTCAACACTGATCCAAGAAATCCTCTTCCCAAATTCGCAAACCACGTTCCCACTCTTCCAAATCCTTGTCCAATCTTTTCCCATACATTCTCCTCCGTCAAGTCCATAATCTCCTTGTGAATAGTCGTGATGTTGTCTATGTACTTCCCTATCTCCTTCGTGTTGTCTGGAATATATGTGCAGCATTCTTGAACCTTCAATAATTTGCAGACTCCGCCTTCTTTGGCTAACAACACGTCTAATGCAAGGCGATTCTGCATAACCATATTTCGTATCGACAACATCTCTCCAGCCACCAACAACAAAGACCTCGCCGTGTTCATAGACAACTCATCAACTACAGTCGCCAACCTCCTGATCTTCACTTCATTCAACACCACACCCATACTAGGTATCATTGCTCTGTATATGTCCCCAATCACTGCACCTGCGTTTGCAGCCCTACGTCTTCTAGAATGTTGCTTTGTCTAACAACTCCAAGTCCTCTGTGTGATAAATCTTCGGGAATATGATAGCCAAATAGCATATGCCATACCAATTTGCGGGTAGCCTGACATAAGCATTCTTCCCACATACATAATACACTGTCGGAATCACCTCTACTGGACCTTGCATAAAACCCTTAACAGAAGCGTCCAGAGTGAAAGTCTGTGAACAGGTGCTATGTCCTACTGCAACCTTCTCCGTGGCCGATTGAGGCCGCCCAATACACAAATTCCCTCTCTGCACTTCGTCTAACGCTATTGGTCCATAACTTCCCTTAGACTTGTGAGCCTTCTCCTCTTCTGTCCAATCTACTGGACTATCTCCGGTGTGTCGTGTCTGGGTCAACTTTCTATATCTGTCCTCTACCTGATCAATGAATTTCTTCTCCGTCTCATATAACGCACATGTCAGGTTATTCCTGTGAGCATGCGCCGTATCCAACTTCACAGTCGGTTTAAAATACTTCAGGAGTCTGTCCTCTTTCTTATAATAATTGTATTTGTTCAAATGCTTGATTGCTGGAACTTCAGGAAGTACTGTGTCAAAATTTGAAAAAAAATACTCGAACTGTCTCCTGTCATAAAATAAACTGAGCAATAAACTACAAGAAATCCCATATGTCAATGGGAGATGATGATACTTGATACCTTCATCCACTGAAGCAGGCAACTGCATACACACATAGCAATCCTTCACATCCATCGCATCAACATACTCATACAGCAACTTTGCATAAGCGTTAAGCTTAAAATCACCCCTCGACAAATCCATGTGGAGTCTGCGATCATCCCTCAACTTCGATGTTCCCTGTTCTCTGATACTGACACCTCTCTGCCCTGGGGTACTAGGTGTGGGTGCTCCCTGAACCTTCCCCTCTTGCCTGTGAGCCACCATGTATGAACTTATCACTACTGCAAATATGGTGACTATCACAACTCCTATCAATGTGCCTATTATCAACTTAGCCCTACGATGTGGGTTTGCAGGGTCTGCCATCTTCGGAATATACTCAGTGTCCAATACAGTCTCTGAAAGGGTAAGTCTCTTTCTCATTAATGTCTCTTTCGTGAACTTAGGCAAACCTCCCTAACTTCTCTTCGTTCTATAACGGAAAAATCTCTAAATTTGTTCTTCTTCCGCTCGGGTCTAGGTTATCTTCTTCTCTGCTTGCAACCCTCTCCAATCAATCCAACATAACCGCTGGTCCCAACAGTTCCAGGACTCCCTGCAATATTTCGAGCTTAAGAATGATCAGTTCTTGTGGGTCTGGCACAGTAGTGAACGTCGGGAACTCTAGATTGTCCAAGATCATACCTCGAATGACGCTCAGGAAAGGTGGACTCGGAATATGAATTGTCAGAATTCCTTCGATCTCCAATCCCGGAACCTTCAGCAACACTTCCACCCTCTGGAGCGGGACACTGTTGACCAATGTCATCGACCTCAATCTTCCCGTGCTCGGTAACCCTGGCATCGGTCACTTGATATGCCCACTCTGGTGAAGCGTACTTCCGACTTGGCACTCTAGTTCTCTTGGACCTTCTCACACCACCTTGAGGATACTCCTCGTCTCCTGATTCTTCTTCTGGCTCTTCCGAAACTGGTGCAAGATCTGTGTCCGGAGCCAACCTCAGGTTTACCCGGTTCTGTCTTGCGGGCCAAACCCTTTCTGCTTCGGTGGCACCTCCGGTCTTCCCTTCGATACCCTGTGCACTGACCTCCTCCTCTTCGGCAGAACTCGATTCCGTACTACCCACTGCACCTCTTGCTCCTTCGCCTGTTTCTGGGTCAGTACTTCTTTCACGTTCTTCCCCAACTCGATTCAGTGCACCATCAGCCGCTCCAGCAACCCTTACAGCTTGACTGGCCCTCTCAGGTGATTCTATCGGCTCAGCTAGATTTTCGTTCTCGAGAGGGGCTGTATCTTCTAAGGGTGCTGGGACTCGGCGGGTATGGGAGGCATGCACCCAGTTCGGTAAACCTCCACACTTGACAGCTGTGTTCGTAATGAGGATCACTTGAAACGGGCCGCGCCACCTTGCATCCAAGCAACTCTTCCTCACGTGCTTGCGGACTAGGACCCAGTCACCTGGACACAGGTCGTGGCACAAGTCACTCGCAGCTGGAACCGTTGCTGTCTGCACCTGCTGAGACACAGAACGGACCACGTCAGCAAGGCCTTTACAATAGTCCAGGATCATATCATCAGTGATATTTATCAGAGCAGTAGCAGGTATTGCAGGCAAACGCATCGCTCTTCCCATGAGGATTTCATGGGGTGACAACCCAGTCCTTCTATCAGGCACACTTCGAAGGCTCATGAGGACCAAGGGTAATGCATCAGGCCATTTCAAAGACGTAGACGAACACACTTTCGCCATTCGAGCCTCCAGAGTTCCATTCACCTGCTCCACTATCCTTGAAGCTTCGGGTCTATAGCTACAATGTAACCTCTGATCTATATTTAGGGCAGCACAAAGCAACTTCATAACTTCGCTGTGGAAGTGAGTTCCTCTGTCCGATTCAAAGGACGTCGGGAACCCGTACCTTGGAATGAGTTCTCTCAATAGTAGTTTTGCTACCGTGAGTGTGTCACATCTGCGTGTAGGGTATGCCTCCACCCACCTGGAAAAGACACATACTATCACTAATATGTACCTCAACCCATTACACTTCGGCATTTCGACAAAATCCAGCTGCATCCTATTGAAAGGTCCCCCTGACCTCCCTATGTGACTCAATGTCACAGCTGTCCTCTTCCCTACATTCATCTGTTGACAAGTGACACACCTCTGGCACACGGTTTCAGCCACTGACCGAAACTTCGGGTTATACCAAGTCTGACGAAACACTCTCATCATTGCGTCCCTACCTAAATGTACAGCAACATGTATCAGCCTCGCCATGGGGTTCAACAAACTTTCCGGCAACACTGCTCGTCCATCACTCGAAACCCATATATCCTCCTCTCCTTTCTCACATCCAGCTCGTATCCAACTGTCTCGCTCCTGATCAGAAACCCCTTCCTGAAGCTGTTTCAGTTTCTCCCATGAGTCTGCCATTGCTAACATTTGATCATACACCATTTCCTCCTCTTTTTCGTCAATGCGAGTTTCCGTAAAATTGCATCCCTGCTCTGCACAAAACCGAGCTACTTCATCAGCATAGTTGTTACCCAACGAAACAAAATCATTTCCCTTTGTGTGTGCAGCACATTTAACAACGGCAATTTCATCAGGACCTTGCAATGCCTCAAGCAATTTTCGTACATGGTCACCATTTCTTATGGGTGAACCTGAAGACGTCATAAACCCTCTCTGGGACCATAGCTGTCCGAAGTCATGAACCACACCAAACCCATACTGGCTGTCCGTGTAAATAGTCACACGGATCTTCTCGGCTGCCAAACAGGCACGAGTCAAGGCAATGAGCTCAGCCACCTGCGCGGAGTGTACTCCTTCTAAACAAGCGGCTTCAACCACCCCCGTGATGGTACATACAGCAAACGCTGCTCTCAATCGACCGACACTGTCTCTTAAACATGAACCGTCCACAAAGAAAATCTCATCTGACACTGAGAGTGGTTCATCGACAATGTCAGGTCTCGGTTTGGTGCATAGTTCCGTAACGTCGAGACAATCATGGTCCTCACAATCTTCATTATCATCTATATTTAGAACAGATAACAATGTAGCAGGATTTAGAACAGCACACCTCTTCAATGTTACATTATCGGCTGCAAGGATAATTTGCTCATAACGAGTCAGCCTATTATTCGTGAGGTGCTGTGTTTTAGTCCTAGTCATCAACAGTTCAACAGAATGTGGCACATGTACAGTAAGAGGATGACCCATCACAATGCTCTCACATCTCTCGATGCTGACACCTGTTGCCGCAACGGATCTGAGACATCCGGGCAACGCAGAAGCTACTGGATCTAAAGTAGCTGAGAAATAAGCAACTGGTCTACGGACACCTCCATGATTCTGGGTTAACACTGCTAATGCGCAACCTTCTCTTTCGCAGCAGAACAATGCAAATGCCTTGTTGTAATCCGGCATTCCCAACGCAGGAGCGCTACATAAGGCTTCTCTCAGCCTCAGAAATGATTTCAAACAGTCGTCGTCCCATGGTACCGGATCACTTACATCCTTTCGCGTCAGCCGCTGTAAAGGCTTAGCTTCAAAGGAAAAGTTTGGGATCCACTGGCGGCAATAACCCACCATTCCCAAAAACATTCTGACTTCCCTCTGCGTCGAGGGAACTGGCATTCTCAGAATCGCATCAATGCGATCTGGAGACACCTTCCTTTTACCCTTCTCGATTCTGTGCCCCAAATACTGCACCTCAGGTAAACAGTATTGCAGCTTGTTTGGAGACACCTTGTGACCATTCTCTCCCAGAAAGTTCAACAACGCAATGGTATCTGTCCTGCAAGCGTCTTCTGTTTCTGACGCAACAAGCAGGTCGTCAATGTATTGCACCAAAACAGAGTTTCGCGGCAACACAAGACTTTCAAGATTCTTCTTTAGGAGCTGATTAAAAATCGATGGGCTCTCCGTATACCCCTGTGGGATACGACACCACGTTAATATACGATTCTCTAGCCTAAATGCAAAAAGAAATCTGCTCTCTTCATGTAAAGGAATCGAAAAGAACGCCTGACATAGGTCAATCACTGTGAACCATCCAGCTTCACATGGGATCTGAAACAGTATCACAGATGGATTCGGTACCACTGGACAACATGGAACGACTATGTCGTTTATTTTCCGCAGGTCTTGCACTATCCTGAACTTCCCACTTGGTTTCTGCAGTCCCATAATGGGCGAGTTACATGGACTACCCATGATCTCCACCAGTATTCCCTGTCTAATCATAGACTCGATCACAGGTTTAATCCCTGCAATCGTTTCAGGGGATAATTTATACTGAGGTGTTCTCGGGAATTCCACGTTTGGCTTAACCTGTATCTTCACTGGTTCTACTCCCCTGACTAAGCCGATCTCCTCTCCACTTAGGTCCCACACATCGGTCGATACGGACTCCCTCAAATCCTGTGGAAGCTCCTCCACTGTCAAAGCTGGGTACATTTCCACGCACACCCGCTGATTTGCAACCTTAAAGGTCGCATCATCATCTCTTGTCTGCACCTCTACTCCTTTCGGGGTATAGTAGATTGTGCAATTGAGCTTGCACAATTAGTCTCTCCCCAACAAACAAACAGGGCTAGAGTCGCACACCACGAACTGATGTCGATCCCTAAAGTTTCCTATCCTAACTGGAATCGGTTCTGTCAAGGGGCTAACTAGTCTTTTGTTCGCTACTCCAACCACTTGTATGCTTTCTCCAGAAAGGGCTACACCCGGAACTACTGCTGATCTTATAGTTGACCTGGTAGCCCCCGTATCAACCAAAAAGGTAGTAGGGTGTCCATCGAGTTCTGCTTCCACAAAGGGTCCTCTCTGATCCACCTCTAGAATGGCCCTGAGTATGCAATCATCGTCCTGGCCTAAACTCAACCGGGCCAGCAAATCCACATCTTTCTCCTCGCTTACTTCAAACATGGGCATCTGCAAATAAGTTCGAGCTCCCTGCTGTAAGTTCTGTATTCTGGGTGGCTGGGGAACCTGCACTTGCGAGATGCCGGTCCCCCCTTGCATCATTCTCGGTACAGTCACCGTCTGTACCTGTTCCGCCCCAGGGACCTGACCCATTCCTCCCTCCATCTGTGGCTGATTATAGGGGTTCAAGGGACACTCGCGCCTCCAGTGTCCCACCTGATGACACTGGTGACAAGCTGTCGTCTTTTTCAGTATTGCTACATCTATGCCTGTCCTAGGGTCTACGGGCCTCGGCCTTCCTTGACCCTGCACGTTCTGATTCCCTGTCTGATAGTTTCCCTGTCTCCTCACCACTGGACCCCCATTCGGTGGTCCCTGAGCAGCTTGCATCTGAATGAGCAATAGGTTAT
The DNA here is from genome assembly GCF_964204655.1 of Triturus cristatus. Taxonomy (NCBI): domain Eukaryota; kingdom Metazoa; phylum Chordata; class Amphibia; order Caudata; family Salamandridae; genus Triturus; species Triturus cristatus. Next base: position 86,233,692 of record NC_140593.1, on the reverse strand, counting down.
CTTTCATCTTCTTATGCTTTGACTCAATCTCATCCGTGCAATACCTGGCGTACCGCAAGATTTCATCTACGGGCTTATTCTGCCAACAGATTAAATGCTGCTGTATCATGAGACTAACCTCGGGCTTCAAACCCAGCACAAACTTAGACACAAACTGTCCCATATCTTTCGTCTCCAGCTCATCTAGGCCACTGTACTGCTTAAAAGCCTTCAAAAGTCTCTCATAAAACTCATGCACTGTCTCTTTAGGCTCCTGCACCGTTCTGTCTATTTTCACCCAATCAATGTCTTCGGGTGAAACCTTCGATTTCAACCAGGTAATTACTTTCTCATACAGCCTCATTACTGCTGGCGACGGACCATTTGTAATCATATTCCTCTCAGGCTCATAGTCCGGCCAATCAACAGCAATTTTACATGCGTTCCACAGATCTCATGGAACCACAATATCGAATAAGGTATTTAGGTCTATCCACAACACCTTCGAAATCTTGACAAAACGCTCAACTTGCTTGTACCACTCTGCAGGCTTCTCCCTGAGCCTGAGAAAATCATTCGTAAATGATGCCAAATCCCCCCTGCTCCATTGTACATGCACATATCCTCCATTCGCCACTTCCCTCAGGGGAAAGGTCTTTGCTAGTAACAACCCTTCACCCGGGGTCCCTCCTTCCGCTCCCCTAGAGGTCTTTTTCTTAGACCATTTCTCTTCCCATTTATCCAGCGTCAGCCATGGCCGCATGGCTAGGACCAATTCTCTGGCATGTGACCTCAATCCAACAACCCTCTTCTCCTCCAACTCTCGCTCAGTATAATGCATCCTATGACTTCCTTGCAACACCCTAGTCTTGGACAAATCCACATCATATTCCTTCGCCAATCCCCTCAATTTCTCGTGTGCCATTCGTGCTTTCCGCGTCACATCTTTCGCCACGAAAAGCAGCTCATCCGGATTGTAAGATACTATCCTCTCAAGAGGTAGACTTCCATATATAATTTCATCCACCTCTGCCTTGAGCCTTACTATGTCTATCATCCCTGCCTTCAAGGCTCCTTTCAACACCTGACAACTTGCTCCACGCCCCTCATCATATTCGCATTCTGGTTCCTTCTCTCTCCTCTCTTCTGGTGTTTCTATGGGAGCAGAATGACTCTTAAAGCCATCTTGAGCTTTCCCCGCTTGGCCCACATTCCGGTTCAGGTGCCTTTCTGACGGTACCCATGACCTTAAATCTGATCTCGACTCCATCAGAGTCCTCGGCCTCACCGATCTCTCGTACTCTTCGCCCCTAGATGTATCTGACACCGCTGCTAATGGTGTACTTCATTGTACAGGGCTTGGAGGTCGGGCCGTTGCCCCTTCCAACCCACTTTCCCCGCTTTCTCTCCTCGTTCTTTCTGCCACTCGTTCAGACCTCTCTCTTTCCTCTGATTCCGGACTGTATATCGACACAATCGGTCCAATGGTGACCGGTACCCTCAATGCATCCGGTAACCTCATCTCTCTTTCAATCCTCCCACTGGCCTCAGACTGACCCTGTGAACTCGCTGTTTCAAACGAAACCAACCCTTCCACTCGGGTCTCGGGTTGGATTGTTACCCTTCTAGTTTCTCCCCTCTCACCCCACCTATCATCCACTTCGTCTGGATTATAAGGAGGTGGTCTCTCGTCTAACAATCTTTGCAATACCCCATCATCGGAGTCACTCTCCTCTTCCTGTGCTTTCACATGCCTTATCCCCGTCGAATCTATCAGCAAGGGATACAGTTTCTCTTCCTCAATTGTCTGCACTCTCCATCGTTTCTCCGCTGCGTCCCACTTGGCATCCTGAAATGCCCTAATCGACTTCCTCATCCTCTCCTGACTTCTTCCCTTTTCCTTATCATGCGCTGCTCTAATCCACGCATGTAATGCTTCGAACTGTGCCGGTCTTGGCAAGGGTCTTAAGGACCCCATCACCGTCTTCAGTTGGTACAGCACCGCTAGTCTAAATGAGCCATACCTCGGGAAAGCTAGTTCCCCTTCGCCTTGTCTCATCTTGTGCCAATTCTCAATCCAAACTATAGTATGTAACCCCACGTTCTTTGCCATGTAATGTGCTGGGGTGTCCTCGGGAGGGGCTTCTTCTCCCTCTCGCACAACTACATGCTTATCGCCTCTACACAATTCTCGCAAAACCCTGAGACACTTCATAATGAGCGTATTCGATCTCACGCTCTGTTTACTTCTTGTTCTTAAATCCTCCAATAACAGCGCAACTCACACCAACCGGCCTATCACAGCGCGACACCCTCTGACGTCACCTTCCTCCGTTCGCAGCAGTTCCCTTCTCCAAACTCGTTTCACGCTTGCTCTCGTCCCATTCATACACTGAAATAACCGATTAAGTTACTTCTCTGGCTGTCCGTCCACAGCCTCTGACTGTTCGTCCACAGTCTCTCGACCTTGTTGACCGCGACAGACGCCCGTCTGCCCCCGTCCGGCCAGACAGATCGCCACTGATAGGTTACTAACACTCCGATCCGCACACAACAACCCACGACCAGCGTTAAGTTGCCATACACACACACGTTCGCTCCCCCTATCTCGGTCCAGGTGATCGATGGTACCTCACGATCTCCTTTGAGTGGTCAACAAAATCTATCTCAGGTGTCTTCTACACCACAATTCCCGGGCTGCGCGCGCTCACAGCCTGATCTCACAATCACACGACATACACATCAACTCCGCAAGACACCACACAACAAATCAACACCGCAATCTACAACATCTCATTTTCATACTCACTCCTGGAACTGCTGCTTTCAGCCGCACTGCTACTCGCCGTCGATGCTCATCTGCTGCCGTCTGCTACTCGCCATCTGATGATTCAGCATCACTTATCGTCTTTTGGGCCTCGAGGATCACTTATCCTTATCTAATCTAATCGTCCCTCGCTATCGGAAGTAACCATCCGTCTCTGCTACCAACTGCTCCAGCCCATTCTAGTATCTGGCAATTATCTACTAGAACCCACTCTGGTCGGATGGAACTTTTTACTTGCCCAATAGCGTGGAGGGAATAAACACAATTATCAAAATTACTGTCCACCATTTGCCATAATCAAGGACTCGAGACTTAATCTCTTGGCTCTCTGGCTTTTATTATCAGCATAAAGATTTGAAGATACAAAGTCCTCAGTACGAGGCACAACAAGTACATAGGCACTAACACAAATGCTACTCTACGAAGAATTTGCATACGGCTAAAAATAACTAAAAGTACAATCTCTAAAAGCATGAGGTAGAAAACCACCAAGCAAATGTCGATACTAGGGACACTGAACCATACCATCTCTGTCCCTATTCTGCACTAGATGACATCCCTACTTAGCAATCCCATGAGACCCTCAATCGAATAAAAGGTGTCAGAGTGAAACTTCCTAAGAAGTCTTCACTTAGAGAGCTTGGTCTAAGTTGCCCCCTCTATCTCTTCGCCTAGCCTTCCTCTGCTCTGGGCTGCTCTGATCTGCTTCCACCCTCGGGGCGCTGTCCCTAATACAGAACCCCAATTCTCAGAACACGCCCTTTGCGCCTCCTCTTCTGCGGGGTCGACTTTCAGTAATTTTCCACAGAGCGCTGTCCAGTTCCATCGTCCATCGCTTGGCCTTGAGTCCCAGACGCCATCCGCACTAGGAGTTACGATTGGCACATTCCAATGCACTCCCATGTCTGGTTTTTACTACATAAGTCAATTCATGAACAAAGAGCTTCTCTACTAACGAGCAACTGTCCTTGCACCTGGGGTGAGATCATGCAAGGCAGACATACTTCACATCTTTTAACTTGCAATTTACTACAGCCTAAAACCTCTACTGGAATAAATCCTTTTTGGCCTATTGCCCTTGGCTAACATAAGAAAATACCAGGCCTTTCGCCTCAACGATATATGCGAATTCTGGCCACTACTTCGGTTACACAAGCATGTCTAAATCACAGTATTGACATTTACGTCTTTCTTTCATGTGTGGTCAAACTAAACAGTCTACAGACACGAATTCTAAGTTACACATTTCTAACACCACATTACCTTTCATGTAGGCTAAACTCTATACATTTCTCTAATACGTACCCAATATGCTTGTACATAGCTAACACTTCTATTGAAATCGACATAGGTTATACAATTCTTAATATATTGCACACAAAATACCTGAGTACACATTTGATAATATGCGGGTGCCGACTAACAGTGAATATAACGCACCCCTACGATTTTCAACCTTTTTTAAGCGCTACATCAGTCCTTCAGTTTCCTCCTAGTTACACCGAACCAATCGCATAACAGGAAGTGGAAATGGACAGCATGTCTGTGTATTTGAAGGAGGGGCAGAAACGGGCGCTTCAGCTCTTCCGGAAGTAATGGGACACGGAGAGAGATTGGCTCCGGGCCATCCTCAAGTCATCATCACGTGCCGCCTTTGTGGCTGCTGGGTGTTGTATGAGCGTGAGTGATTGCTCGCTTGACAGTGGCTCCAATGAGTGACTTGGCTCTGAAGGAACAGAACAATACAGTACATTCCGCTCAATCTGTTGAGTTCCTTTTGTTAGACATGTGATGAAAAGCCCACAGATGTTTCACAGGTTCTTAGCTGTGTTTGCCTGACAAGTGCGATCTAAAACAAATTATGCATCTTTGAAATTCTGCCTCTGATGCCATTTAGAGAGCATAACGAATACATTAACAACTGAAAGGGCTTCTCCCCTCCAGCAAATGTAGCCTTTAGTTTACGTTCCTAGTCTATTTTTGATCTTTCCACGCAGACGAGTCACAGCCAGTCTGGCGGTTCTGGGAGCAGAGAGATAGAGACCCCGGGGAAGAGATCTGACATTTATTCGGGGGGCTTTGGTCTCAGTGCGTGTGATCCAGGGAAGGGCTGCGGGCAGAATCGCACTTCGAATATCCGCAACCAAATGCAAAGACCCCTCCAGCTTCAAAGCCACGCGCCCCTGACCCGTGAACATCAAACGCTTCTAGGCAAAGCAAAACAACGGGGACACTGGGGGCGAGGGGCACTTTTTATGCACAATGTTACACCACAGGCCTCCTTGAGTTCCTTGTACATCAAGAGAAGTTTACATCAAATGTCCCTTGGTGGCTCTACATTACCTCTGCGTAGCGCAGGCTCTGCCCACCAGGGTGCGCGCATGGCCCCGCCTCATCCATATTACTGGGGCGGAAGTCGGTGGCGACCTTGTTGCGCGCTGTATCGAATGAAGCACTGGAGTACTGCCCTGCAAAGCAGCATTCTCCCTTTGCAATGTACATGTATTGTGAGCCCTGTGCTTTGGGGTGGTGGGGGGCAGAGAGGGTCACATTGTGAGTAGAAGTCCTTCCCTACACCCTATCCCTTGCTACGGAAGCCACCGGCTTGCACATACACAGGGATAGCTGTCCAATATCTGCTCATGGCCTTATCGAGAGGTCCCTGTAGTTCTGCCCCATCGTTCGTCCCACCCCGGCATTAATTCTGAGGGGGAAGTTACTGGGTGTTATACGTAGGACCCCCTAGCATTCCCTGCAAATAAACAACTACTTGATAAGTCTTTCATTCTCCTTTGAGTCCACTGGTTATTCCTCATTCCCTCATCTTTTCCCCAGATGCCAGCACCTTGCGGCAGGTAGAGTCTCTGTGTGAATCCGTGGTGCTACCGCAGGTCTTGTAATCCTGACTTGGTGAGTACCTCCTGTTACTGACAGAATCAGCATTACTGGGAACCTCATAATATGTTCTTCAACATTTTAACTCTGCAGTAGCAGTTGTAATGCCTCTGTCCGTTCCCTTGCAAGGGGGAACGCAGTTCTGTTTGCTGCTCCCTTCCCTTTGTGAGGCGCGGTGGCTCTCAAGAAGTGAATTTTGGACCATGGACCAGATGCACAAAGAAGAAGAGTCGGTAAAAGTCATCACAATCTACGCCCCAAATTTTACTGAGTGCATTCTGTTTTTGTATGTTTCAATAGGTCATTTCGCAATAATCCAATTTGTAATGGGTTGCAATTGACCCACCTCATGAATATTACGTTGCAAATTTCAACCCACTATAAATCACTGCCATCACATGGATGGTGGCCTGCTGACGTCAACATCAGCAGATCACCATGACTGTAATTGATTTCAAATAAAGCAATTTAAAAAAAAAAATGCACCTTGTTTTCCTTGAAGAAAAACAGGATGCGTTTTTACAAAAAAAGTTACATTAATTTTTTACTTAGTTTAGGTAGTGGTTCATGGGACCTCTGCTTAGTCTTGAAACATGTTCTTTTCAACATTCACAAAGGTGAAGGGGTCCTTTTTAGTCAGTAAAACATAAATGTTTTGCAACTGGATTTCGGTCACAAAACATGAATGCAGAGCATTCTGATTTGGTATTTGAAAGAGACGCCCTCAACACTCTGTCTTCCAAACACCCATCCAGTTTGTAGTTGCAAACCCAAATTGAAACATATTACTGAATCAGAATTTGGTTTACTTACACATGAAAAGGCCTTTTTGCAGTTGCAAATGGCGTGATCCTGTTCATCTGAACATTTGTGACCACAAAAACCCTTCCTACATCTGGCCCAAGGAATGGTGCAAGGATGTTCCCCATTTTAGTCAAATCAGTAGTTTGCCCATGAAGTGCTCCTAATACTAATTCTTTTTTTTTACATTTCTTTATTATTTTGGAAAACATAGTGTTGGAGTACTAAATCTGCATTACGTCACCATGAATTGACAATGAATGCAACTCTCAATAGCAATTGTGGATTACAATCCACATTTTTACCTTGTAAAAAACGTTAGCCAGGAAGCAAGATGGCGGCCACGCTGATGGCCGGTTGAGCAGGTTGCTCCTCTCCTCGACTCTGTTAAAGGGATGCTGTGACCAGCCTAGATCTGCTTAGGCGAACGAAACGAATCAGAATAAAATACTGATGCTTTGGCGGATATTATCACTACCTGAGCCCCCTTACCAGTTGTGTCATTCGGTCTCCAACGGTAGCTATCTTCTGGTGCTCGGGTACGGAAAGTACGGAGCTTGGGCTATGGCGTCCAAAGCTGCAGCTCGCTCATTGAGACGAAAGGCGGCTGCATCTCTGACTGGGACTCCATTCAAAACCCGACTTGCTACTGCCGCTCAAAGCAAAACACCGCGTGGTGGTGAAGATCCCCGGAGGTGCAATCAATCTTCTGCAGCTCTCGTACCGGGGGCGGCGGACCAGCAGTGCCAGCGGCTGTCGGTGCTGGAACACTCACAGCCGCGACCCAGGCTGTACTGGCAATGTTTAAGCCGAGAGTTAGCAAAAAGAAATGCCAGGAGGAGGCTGAAGTGCGGGCTTTCAAAGGTGGCAATGTTTCAGACACTCAGTGCGCACCGCCCTTCTCTGTATATATGGACGACACAATACAGGGGTGCACCGAAAACGCAACTCTTGCTGAGAGTAGGGTGAGTGAAATGATGGGGGTAACGGAAGGTAGTACTTATATTTTGACTCTTCCTCATTCTGGAGTTTTGCAGAGCAGTGAGCCTGCAATTGTGTCTGTATCCAGGGGCACTCTGGGAGTTGAAGTACTCTTGGAAACTACAAGTGTGCAGCCCAGTGTTACTTTAGCGGGTGCTGTCGTCAATGGTACTGTTTTATCTGATTCCGCCCTCACGGTCATGGCCGAAAATGAAAGGGCTGGCGCTGTGACGACACCCGTGGCTGCTGGTGACCAGAGTCATCCGGAGCTATGTGAGCTACCTGACAAAGTTTCCAATGCCGATGACTTTTTCTCCTTGTCAGACCATTCTTCAGCCGAGAGACTTGTAAAAGACTGGCTTGTGGGAGTGAGTTCTGGCGATGAGGGAGATGAAGAGGATGATGAGGCAAAGATCTTGATGGCATCAGCTGGTAGGGCTCTAGAGAATGTATCTAGTGGCATGAACTTGGTGGAAAGGGTAAGCCCGCCGGGGTCAGATGCATCACTTTCCTGGGATTATCAGAGTTCGCCAAATACAGTGGCTCCCCCTTCAGTCTCTCAGTCATCTGTACCTGTTGGTGCTATTAGGAGTGATAATGGAGAGATAACATTGGCAACAATTTACGATTTGATTGTGGCACATAGGGCAGAAACTCAGGCTGAGAGCATACGCACACAGAATGCATCTAAAAAATTGCAAAATTCGATACGGAGGGTGGTGAAGACGTGTGCTGATATCTCTAACAGAATCAATACAGAAAGAAACTACAGCCTCTCTTAAAGCACATCGCGATGACTTGCAGTGGAAATGATCTGACTTAGAGAATCGCTCAAGACGTAATAATCCTAGAATTTTGGGGGTTCCTGAAGGCAAAGAGGGCTCTGACCCCCGCAAATTTGTAGTGGAATTGCTGGGCGAGGCTTTTCCGGAGCTCTCACAGTGGGATTGGCAGACAGAGGTACAGAGGGCTCATCGCTTTCCAACTAATCAGAGAAAGATTGTGGGCCAAACTGCTCCTCTCCCGCGGGCTATTCTTATTTCATTAAATAATTTTTTGGCTCGCGAGGCACTTTTTGATCTGGCACGCCCTACTAAGAAAGGCCATGAGGAGGGTTGTGATTTTTTTGTTAGACCTGACTTCTGTCAGTCCACTGTTGATCTTCGTTGGAGACTACGGCAGTTAATCCCCCAGTTTCAGGCAAAAGGGGCTCAGGTTTATCTTCAGAATCCGGCCAAGTTGAAGATTATTGTAAAAGGGCGGACTCAGATGTTTTTTGCTGAAGCGCCAGCCAATGAATTTTTGCAGACTTTATGACTTTGTGATTCTAAAGTTTTGTTTGCTGGTGCATAGATTGGGTTTGAGCCTCGATTTATTTTTATTTTTGTTGTAACTAGCAAATGTATTTATGAGATGATAAGTAGGTTTAGCATGGATCGTTGAGAGATGAGGGGAGCGGGTTGGGGTACCTGACTCTACATCATAAGGGACGATGGTCCCACTGCTTCATGGGGTGGGTAGGGTGGGGTTGTTGTTTGTGGTGGGGGTTGGTTGCTCTGGGAGGGGAGGCGAAGGGGGGTGTGGAGGTGAAAAATTCAGCACTGTATGATTTCTCTATGTGTTGGTACGGAGGTTTTTTCGTTTACAGTGGTAACTTGAAATTCAACTGTAGTATTCTATTTTTCTATGTGATTCTAATTTTGTGAGGAATGGCAAGGGTAAGTGGGGGAAAAGCACTGGAGGAGGGGTGGGGGCTTATTCGAAATGGCATATTCATCTCTATAAATGAACAAATTGGTAGTCTGTACTCTTAATATAAGAGGTTTGAATAATCCAAATAAGAGACAGGTCTTGGCCAAGGTAATCCAGGCGCTATCTTGGGATCTTCTTTGTTTGCAAGAGACACATATTTCGTGGTCAAATAGGGGCTGGCTTAAGGCGCCGGGCATGGATCTGCTTGCATGCTCACGGCAGTCGGCCAACACTAGGGGTGTTGCTATTCTTTGTAAGAAGGGAGCAGTAACATCCAGGAAATGTAAGGAGGACAAGTGGGGACGGTGGGCCATTATAGAAGCCATTTTTAATAACAAAAAGGTGTTTACTATTTGTACTCTGTATGGTCCAAATTTGGATGACCCAGAACTTTTTGATAAGATCAATTTAGAATTGTGTCTCTGGCCTCAACCTCTTATAATTTGTGGGAATTTAAATATACATCTGGATGGGGATTTTGATGTCACCTTTAGCCAGGCTTATCACGGCAGGAAGTCACGAGTTTATAAAAGTGTCCATAGATTGGTTTTGGATCAAGGACTTTCTGATGTCTGGAGCAGGCTTAATGCCGGTCAGGCAGGCTATCCGTTTTTCTCAGCTCCCCATAAAAAACTGGTTCGATTGGATTATTTTTTTGTTTCTTACACTATGTTGGTTGAGATGTCCATATTTACTCTGCCGAGGTTTATCTCTGACCACAATCCCTTAGTTTTAGAGATTGAGTTTGAGAGGCTTACCCCACACGTTTTTAACTGGACCTTTGATAGGAAATTGTTGCTAGATTTGGAGTATTGTAATCATATCAGGGAATGGCTGCCCGGTTTTTTCCAGACTAATAGGAAGTCTGCCCCAGAAGGGGTGGTTTCGGATGCGTTTAAGGCGGGACTCAGGGGGGAGACCCTGAGCTTAGCGGCGCAAAAACGCAAAACTATAAAGAAGATTATGGAAAAGCGCATCCTGGACCTTAGCACTGTGGAATATGAGTTGGATAAAAAAATTAAAGAGGGAGTGGATCTGACTCTGGTATTGAGAAAGCTTGCTATTAAAAGATCATTAGTCTATCAGCAGTTTGCGGATGAGGTTGCCGCTAAATTTCAGCTCCATAAGAAAGAGTGTTATGAGGATGGTGAGCAGGCTGGCAGAGTTCTTGCCAATCGATTGCGCCAAAAAGAGACACAAAGCAAAATTATTAAAATCAAAGATATTCAGGGAATAGTTCAGGAATCTCCTCAAGGGGTGCGGAAAGCCTTTAAGGCCTTCTATGAGGATTTGTAGTCTAATGAGGAAACGGATAAGGCGGATAGCTATTTAGCAGAGATCGCGACCTCTTCTCTATCAGAAGCACAGAAAGATTTTTTATCGGAGACGATTACATGGGAAGAAGTGGAGGCGGCTCTCCTCTCACTTCAGCTGGGTAAGGCGATGGGTCCTGATAAGATTCCATTGGAGTTTTTTATTACATTTAGGGTGGAACTGGGGGTAGAGTTATTGTCGCTATTTCAGCAGGCCTTTGAAGGTATCCCCCCGGATCCGTGGTCTAAAACAACGATAGTGGTTTTCAAGAAGAAGGGGAAGGATGGGATGCAGCTAGGGTCATACCGACCTATATCTTTAATTAATTGCGATAGCAAGATTTATTCAAAATTACTTGCTAGGAGAATTGCCAAAGTTATTATTCCAATAGTCTCAATACGTCAGCATGGCTTTATTGCTGGCAGAGGCACTACTGACCACATAAGATGTGTCATATCCTTATTCGATTGGGCACAGGTGACAGACTCTCAGATGGGGGTGGCCCTGTTGGATGCCGAGAAGGCATTCGACAGGGTCTCTTGGGATTACTTATGGTCGGTACTTATTTGGAAGGGATTCCCTCTTGATTTTATGAAGGCTGTTCAGGCTCTATATAGGAAACCAGCTGCTACTGTTTTACCGCAGACACGCGCGAATCTCAGAGGAGAGGAGAGGTTGCTGCTGTAAGCTGCCGCCGCTCCCGAGGCCGAGGCCGGTAACTAACGACCGCGGCATCTGAGGGCATCTGAGGGCAACCGGCAACCGGCAACTGGCAGCAACCAAGCACAGCCGGCATCTGCATTCTACACGGACTCCTGTGGCCCTTTCACATTTCACATTTCTTACAGCCTGCCCGCCGCCAGCCTACCCAGTGCTGTCAACATCGCCGCCGCCCCCCCACCGCCCCCTGCTCCTCTTGAGCAGGAGCCTGCTCCAGCTGGGATACGGTTGGTGCGTGTTTGGTGCACAGTGCATAGTGGGCGGACTTGCGGGGGCAAGGACAAGGGCAACGGAGCACAGAGGAGCAAGCAGCTCCTCTCTCAGCGCTCCTCTAGCCCCCGTGCGGCGCTCTCTGCGGTCCAAGCAGGAGCTGGAGCACCAGGAGTGCCAGGAGTGTCGGCTGGCGACCGGCCGGCCAGAGCCTTGCTGAATACCACCAGATCCAGGCAGAGCCGTGCCAGAAGCGGCAGGCAGTGTGCAATGAGCACGCAGAGGCGCTGGTGTCCAGCAGGGAGCTGCAACGAGCAGTAGCAGCAGCAAGTGGAGCCTAGCCGCCACTCTCCACGCCTGCGAGCAGTTAGCAATCAGCAATCAGCAGCAGCGAGCGAGGAGCAGGCGAGCTGATTACCCGGAGCCCGTGTCCGGAGCATTACAACCAGTGCCCACGTTATCCGGCAGCCGGTAGCCTGCTCCCTGGTTTCCAGTCTGCGGGGTGTTCGTGGAAAAGCCTGCTGGGGGGGTGCTGCCGTGCAAGGCACACGTGAACAGAGTCTGAGCAAGGGGGAGAGGCGGGCAGCCACCCCGGGAGGGACCGAACACACACAAGGACAAGGACAAACCGGTGAGTGGTGTATTGGTGTGTAGGTGCGAGGGGAGAGGGGAGCTAAAGGACTAGAGTGCTCCTACTGAGACAACCACATCACGGTCAGGGGGCACCCCAACCCCTACCCAGCTTCCGCCTGCTACCTTCCACCGGTTGTCGGTCCTCACAACCCAGGCTCAATAATCTAACATGAGATCTGGTAAGGTCCGAGGGAGCCAAACGCATAAGGGAGGTCTAAATAAGCGAAAACAAAGGACAAAATCATCTAAAGGGGAGTTTGAGGCACAGTCAGATATGTCCAAACCTACAGAGGAGTCCCCCCCTCCAGAAATAATTGACCTAACAGCTTCAAGCGAGTCAGTGGAGCCAGTTCAGGCCCATATTGTTACAACTACACCTAAACAAATAAGACCTATGACGAGCAAAGAAGGGGGAAAAAAAACGAACACAACCTTGGTTCAGCCTAAAATCTATACAAAATTTTGCTTTTTAAAGAATCCAGGTGACATTATATTTTCTAAGATCAACAAAGTATCAGGCCTTCAGTCACCTCTCGAACCGCTCCAACCAACTTTAAACCACCATCCCAGCGACAGTCAGGGCCGACTGGACGACAGCTACAGCAACAGCATCGGCAATAGCAGAGAAGACAAAAGCTTAATATCTATAATAATACCCCAAAAAACTTCAACACCTCAGCGCAATAATCTCAAAACGGGGCAAAAGCTTGTGATGGCAGACATCCCGGTAAGACGGCAGATGACCATAGATGCCAACTTAATACAAATACATCGGCCAAAGGAAGCCACGGCTTTGTTACCATTAAAATGGGAAAAGAATATTGCTAACATTAACACTAACATTAACACTAACACCGAAAAAGTCAGCATGAGCAATGAATTAGGCCAGGAGGGTCACGAGGGTATAAGCAATGATGAAGAGGGCAGGAGGAAAGAGGAACCTGAAACCGCTCCAGCAAGGTCATCGGGGATGGAACCCTCATTAGTAGTCCTTGATATAAAAAACAACACAGCAACACCAGTACCTAAGGCGTCAGAAGCGACGGGAAAAAAAGATGGAAGCCAGAAGATTTGCACTCCAGAAGTGATCGAAATCTCCTCTTATCTAAAGAAAGAGGAGTGGGAGGATCTCATGGCGGCATATCCCATAGACCTAAGCACAAGTAGGCTGACCAGTGAGTTACCAAAATGTGGAACGGTCCTCCAGCAGACAAATACAACAGGAACGGAGGGGCCAGAAACAGCGCAACTCTTCAAAGTGTCACCCGTGCTCCAAGAAGCGGGGCCCAAAGAGTGTGATGGGAACCAGGATGCATATTCAGCTCAGGCCAGACAAGAAAGCGCATGGCCCAGTCTCCTCAACACAGTACAACTCCTGGTGGATGCAGCACAATATCAATCGGAGAAGATGGATGCCCAACTAACGCTGTTAGATGCGCTGGCAGTATTTGTAGTTGCAATAGACGGGAAGCTGGGCACACTAACCTCGCTTCTTCAGAGCAAACTGAACCAACATGTGGATACCAAAAGGAGAAACAACATTGATTGTGAATGTGGCCCAATCATTGACAAACTGGCCACTCTGCCAACAGTAATGTCAGACTTATGCGGACATCTAAAACAATCTACAGAACTTAGCCAGAAGATCAGCAGTGGTGCACCGGGCTGCAACAAACCAAAAGGACCCGGAAAAGAGCCTACTGCACGAATAGGGGTGGCTGAGGATGACGCCACCGCCGGCAAAGTTACTGCCGCCATACGGCGCGATGAAACAACAATGATCGATGGGCATGACCATCAAAAAACGGTAGTGAAAATCCTGGACACAGGGGAAAATAGGACTGAGAATATAACACCTCTATCTGCAGGTGTCGAAGACGACGCGGACACAAACCAGAAATCAAATGCCAAACAGAGGAGAGCGAAAAAACGCAAAGGGAGGAAACAGAAGCTCTGCTCCAAACGTGAAGGCTTTAGGCAACTTTTCGGGCAAATTAAAACTGCAGAACAAAGCTCGAGCAATCTGGTTGAAGCAATATCACCGAATCACGAACAAGAAGAAAGAGTCGGCATTATCGATGACACCGCCCAAACAGCAAATAAAACCTTAGTGAAGATAGCAGCTGATCCACAAAGCAATCAAGCAGTGGCGCCCTTACACTCCGGGTCCAAAACCACATTGGTTGACTCCGGGTCTTGGAACCGACTAATACCTAACATCTGGCCTTGCACAAAACCCATGGAAAGCCCAAAAGCCCCTACAAGTCCAAGGGAAGACAAAACAGGAAGACAGGATCTAGGACTAACCGAAAATCAAATATCAGCCATTACCAAAGAAACGGTGTCAAAATATCTACAGGTGGACCAAACAATGTCAACAATTGCCCCTGTAATCCTGACTTCAAACGAACAGCTCCCACGCCGCGTAATCTCTGATCCGCCAAATGATGCAAGTGATCTAACTTCAGTATGGGAACACAACCGAGAGGGCTATCGGGTACCAGCAAATACAGCTAGCAACACGAAGCGGCCAGCAACACCAAACAAGGACAACGTATTTGGAGGTGCTATCGATCAAGGGGAAGCCTCGGATGCAACATGGTTCATCCCGGATTTTACCTCCAAAGGAAGCCACGACATCCTCAACAGAGGCAATATCTTGCGATTATTGGCCCATATTCCTCCATTGTCATCTGTGGTAAGCTCGGACCTGAAGGCTATCGAATTCATAGTTGTGGATGGTATAGGAAAAGAAGCAACAAAGGCGACCTGGACCTCGGCAGACATGGCACGAAAGATCCTTCTGGAATCTGAGACCTTTAAAAACTGGGGCATAACGCTGAAGCCCTTTACAAAGCCACGATACCCGGATGTACTGTGCTCTGGGAGAAACCCGAATCCGAGGGTGCATACAAAAGGTAGCAAAATCTCGGTTCTCAGGGGTGCTGTCGGGCCAAGCCGTACTGGCAGCAACAGGTCGAGCGAACTCACTCTCGGAGTACGACAGGAAAGACAAGCTCCTAATGGGTGGCAGGAACAAAGACGGTTTGTGAGAACCATAACAAACAGCAATTGACAAGTGCAGGGGCCAATAACGGAGAACTTGCAGGACCAATTGCGCTTATGTTCCTGGAACATAAATGGCCAAGCATCCAAAATGCTTGACCCAGACTTCATAGCTTACATTCGATCCTTTGATCTAATAGCGCTACAAGAAACCTGGCTTGCTGAGCCTCCACATCTGCAAGGATACCTACGTTTCTTCTCCGGCGCAAAGAGCTTAGCTAAGTACGGTCATCTAAGAGGAGGTTTGGTAACATATGTAGCTACAACCAGCTTTGCGATGGCCAAAGAAACCGGGCACTCGGCGACAGCTGCACTCGCAGTTAACCTGACTTTGACAACAGGACAAGGCAAAACAACTAATAGCTGCATTTTGGTTAATGCTTATATTCACCCCAAAGGAAAGAAAAAAGCAGTGAGGGAGTTATATGCATATATTGAAGAGTGCATTACGGGGGAAAAAACAGGGAATTTAGTACTCACGGGGGATTTCAACCTCAATCTTATGGGAATAACACAAGAGGAAGGTACTACGGCACAAAATACTTTCTGGGCTCTACCACAACAAAGCAAGCCACTAATAGCCACTCAATCAAAATTGGGAAAGAAGGTACTGTGGGCACTAGAAAACTTCAACATAAGGGCATTAAACGGCAGGTTTGCAGGGGACAACCCGCCAGCTTCAACTTTTTACTCAAAAAAAGCGAACAGCACGCTAGATTATACCTTCATGTCACTCCCACTTTTCCAATTCGTAATATCCTATCAGATTGGGATCCAAACAGATAGCGATCACTGCCCTCAGGAAATCATTATGGACCTTGCTAAGCCAACTTACGAGCGCTCGACAGCCCCCAAAGAGTCCATTTATACCGAAAATTTTAAAAAGATCAAGTATTCGACCGCAATGGGCGAATTTTTGACTGGACTGGCAAAACAACACCATTTGGAGCGCACGGGCCCTAATGAAGTAGTGAAATGGGTGCAGTTCACTACCACCTTGGGACAATATGCAACAAAATCTAAACCGCGCACAAGGACAAATAAGTTAGGCACCCTCCCTCAATCACACAGAGTGAAAATTAAAGAAATAAAATATTCAATCTCCAAGTTAAGGAGAATAGTACAGCAGGATCACAACAACAAAAGGATGCTGTATCAACTCTCTGAAATTAAAGCCTCATTAAAAAAACTTAAGTGGGAAGCAAATAGAACCTTAGAGGAACAACTCTGGGTAACCCTTCATGAGGACATAAAAAAGAATGATGGTGCAAGGTTTTGGAAAACAATAAATTCTTTAACGCACCCTGCAAAAACGGAGATATCATCAAACATCACAGAGGCAAGTTGGGCAGCATATCTCGAAAACCATTTTAACCGAGATCTGTTGGCCAATCAGAACATGAACAATCCTTTCCCTGTGCGAGCCCAGGACGACGGCAATAGGTTACAATGGTGCCCAATTGACCAGGACACGGCGGGAGACGCAGATTATATTTCCTTGGTACCCATAATAAAGCGGCAAATAAAGAAAGGTAGAAGGGAAGGCGCTCCGGGTCCAAATGGGATCCCGCCCGTCCTCTTCAAACAAGATATGGATTACTGGGCAGCGGCACTTGAACCTCTCTTTCGGGAGATCAGACACACAAACATCTTGCCAGATACTTGGAAGGGCTCCATTATTGCCCCCATATACAAAGCAGGGGATAGGGGCCTTCCTCAAAATTACCGGTTAGTTGCCCTAATCGATAACGATGCGAAGTATTTCGCAGGTCTAATTTTGGAAGAACTAAAAGAATGGGCTACGAGGAAATCTCTCATACCTCTCAATCAAACAGGCTTTGTTAAATCAGTGGGGACGACAACAAACATACTGACGATGGGTATGCTTATTGATAAGGCAGAGACAAAAAAACTGCCTCTGCACCTCTGCTATATAGACTACAAAGCAGCATTCGATAACATTAATCGTAACCTACTATGGACAAAACTCAATGATTGGGGTATCCCAAAAGGCTTGTTGGAGCTGTTAATTAATTTACATACAGACACTTGGATTCAGATCAAGGTGGGGGACGGCTCAATGTTGTCAAGGCGGATACAAACTAATAATGGCCTCAAGCAGGGCTGCGTGCTGGCCCCCACATTGTTCAACCTGTTCCTGGGGGACTTGGTGCCCCTACTATACAACTGCAATTCACACTCGCCAAAATTAGGAGGCCTCAATTTACCATGCCTCTTATATGCAGACGACCTGGTGTTAATAAGCCACACAAGAGTTGGGCTTCAAAATCTTCTGAATATGACCCAGAAATATTCTGAGTTAAATGATTTAACAGTGAACCTCGAGAAAACGCAAACAATGACAATCAGTAACAACAAAAAGAAGAAAGTTTTCTTGTGGTTCTGGAAAAACATCCGAATTAAAGACACCTCGTCGTATAAATATCTAGGCGTGAAGATTGACAGTGGCGGCCAATTTAGCGAACAAAGGGCTAGCATAAGAGGCAAAGGCACTGTTCTGGCAATTGCCTTAAAAACATTAAATAACAACCTCTCCGGCCCTTCTCTGTCCCCCTTACTACATGTTATACGTGCCAAACTGTTACCAACACTAACATATGGGAGTGAGGTCCATCGAGGCAGAGATGCCGTTATACTTGACAGCACAATCGTGTCGGCAAACAGAATCATCTTCAGCCTTCCAAGGCGATCCTCCCCAGCACAGATAAGACTGGAGTTTGGAATTCGGTCACAGCTATTGGCACGACAGGGGGCATATATCTGCTCCTGGGATAAAATAAGAAAAACGACCGAAGGGACGCTGAACGAATATCTATGGAAAGAGCTAGAACAGACCCAAAACTCACCAGCTGCAAAACACCTTGAAAAAAGCATAAGGAACACCGGGTTGGCAGGGCTCTGGGCGTCCCCTGTAGATCATAAAACATTCAACAAACTGGTGAAAAAATCGATCAAGCTACAGTCATGGGTTCAGGATAAAGCCATCCTATCAAAAAGATCTCATGCTTGGATGGTATTAAATACATACCTGACACAAGCCTCCCAGCCTTACCTTGCCTTAGGTTACACAAAAAAAATCAAACTGTGCTTTTTAAGATATAGATTGGGCTTGTTACCATGCATCCTCCATCTTCCTCACTGGCTGAGACCGAAAGCAGGCACATTATGCAGGTTATGCGGCAAAGGGGCAGAAGACATGCTGCACCTGCTATGCTTGTGTGAGGAACTGCACGAAGAAAGGAAGCTCCTGCTGAAACGCCATTTCATTCTACAGGGCGTACGCACACGAAGGAATGCAGTGCTAACCTGCTTTTCAGGACAGGACCCTCAGCTGAGCTGTAGATTTGTGAAATTTTTAAAAGTAGTAGAAAAAAAACTACCAAAAACTGATCCATGATTAACTCAGCAAAACAGGACATTTGATTTAACTTACACAGATGAATTATTTATGCTGTAGATTTTTAACGAATTTTAATATGTGTTATTGTATCGCATTGGTTTTAATTAACTGTGCAATAAATTAACTGTGGTCTCAACTGTAGCTGCTACTGTCCGGGTCTCGGGGGTGGAATCGGAGGAGCTTAGGGTGTTCAGGGGTACCCGACAGGGCTGCCCCTGTTCACCTTTCCTCTTTGCTCTCTATATTGAGCCGCTAATTTCTAAATTGGAACACGACTCATTGATTATGCCAGTAAAACCTCAGTTACATGACGTTAAAGTATTGGCATATGCTGATGATCTAGCAGTTCTCACAAGGGATTTGACCAGGGCCCTAGGACGAATAGAGATTTTGACCAAGGAATTTGCTGGGTTCTCAGGCTATAAACTGAACTTAGCTAAAACTCAGATCTTACATTCCGAGAGGGCTTGTCCGTCCGATGCCAAAATAGTCGCTGAGGCAATATACCTGGGTATAAATATCTCAGCGAAAGTACAAGATTTCACAGCCTCCAATAAAACTTTGGAGAAATTAGACCATCTGCATCTGTCCCTTTTTGGAAGAAGCAATTTTATTAAAATGCTAATCTTCCCGAAATTCTTTTATCTGTTTCGAGCTATTCTGCTATTGTTTCCCAATTCTTTATTTCTGAGATTAGAAAGGATGTGTTCTCGGTTTTTATGGAGCTATAAAACGTCGAGAAGAGCCTTGAAGTGGCTCTACTCACCTAGAATTCGTGGGGGGTGGTCTATTCCTAATTCTCGTCTTTACTGTTGTATATCTTTGCTTCAGCACATGGGTGTTTTATTTTTTGGAGAAAGAGCTGCTCAGGACCCGGCCATTTCTCCTTCTATTTATGAATTAATTTTGGGTCTAGAAGCTCGGTACTTATTTGTTAGGATTATAGAGCGAATTATTACAAGAAAACCAGATTTAAAATCCTGATGGCTGCGTATTTTGTTTGGAAAAAGATCTGTGTGTTGTTCAAGATAAGGGATCTCAATCGATATACCCCTATTGGTTTGATTGGGGCTTTTTCCACAATCTTTCAGGATTCTGTCGCGCGAACGTGGCATGCGGCTGGTATTAGGACTATTGGGGATCTCTGTGAACACAGTCAAATTATGTTGTATGCTTTATTGAGGGAGAAATTCGATCTTGACAGGGGTGACTTTTTAAAATATTTACAGCTGCGGAGCTTGTGGATAAAGCTATTATAAGGGGCACCTGCTCATTTGAGGGAATATGCATTCTTGAGATAATAAGGGGCAGATGTAAGCTGGCGCAATTGTATCGCGAAGTTACTCGGGGGCAGCACAATGACCTTTTAATTCAGGAACAAAAATGGGAAAACAGGTTAGGGATCTCGAATATAGATTTACAGGAGTCTTTGGAAAAGTCTAATTCCATACTACTGACTGGAAGCCTCAAGAGCCAGTGTTATATGGCGATTTTTGATTTGTATTACACTCCTGCTAAGACCGCAAGATGGAAGACTGGAAGGGGGGATAAATGTTCTCGGTGTGGGGTGGTAGCAGCTGATGCAGCACATATGTTTTTTCTATGCCCGTCCTTAGCCCCCTTCCTGTATGACCTACAGCATTTTTTGAATTTTTCTTTAGAAATACCGGTAGACCTCAATGTGGGTCTTGTTCTGTTTGGCACTGAATTTGATATAACAATTAGCAAACGGGCAGTATCACAGAAGGGTTTTTTATTTATATGTATGGCTGTGACGCGTCTTTGTATAACTTTGCTGTGGCTGAGCCCGGATCCACCTCTTTTCTCTGTATGGAGGGCTAGGATTCTCGCTCTGTAAAATATGGAAATGGCTCTTTATAAATTGAAAGGCCATAGGAGAAAGATACTTGGGGGCAGATTTACAAGCCCCTTGCGCCTCATTTACGCCACCGTTGCGTCACTTTTGTGATGCAGCGGCGGCGCAAATCCTGCGCCATGGTGCGGGGTATTTACAACGTGACGCATCTGGGAGATGCATCACGTTGTAAAGCCCTGCGCCAGAAGTAGGCGTTCCTGCGCAGGGGGGGCGTTCCGTCACAGGAATGCCTCCTAAAAGTGGCTGAGTGAAATCTACAAGATTCCACTCAGTCACTTTTAGGCCCATGCTGCGTCAAAACCCTGCGCCTGCCTGAAGCAGGCGTAAGGATTGACGCAGCATTCACATGATAGGGCCCCCCAGAGCCTTGCTGGAGCTGCGTTGCGCTTACGACGCAACTCCAGCAATGCGCCACTTTTACGGCAGAGATGCGTCACGCATCTGTGCCTTTTTGCCCCATGGTGCGCCGCTTTGTAAATGCGGCGCATACATGGTGGCGGAGCTGTGGCGTACAATAACTGGCGCATCCCTGCTGATATGCAGGGATGCGCCAGTTATTGTAAATATGCCCCTTGGTGAGCAATTATGGGCCCCAATAACAGGATGGCTGTGATCAAAGGCTATAGTCAAATAACTGTACTTTAATGAATTTTTGTTTTTGTATTGCGGAATGATTTGTTTGTAATATGATAATAATGAAATCTGACATTTGCTGAATACAATTAAAAAAAAAACAAAGAAGCAAAATTGAAAAAAAATAAAAAGTAAAAAACTTTTAAAATTCCCAAAGGAAAGCCAAGTATTTATTAGAGGTAACTTTACAGATGCATGACTATTTATTGCATAGGGTTCCGGATGTACAAAAAGGGGGAAGGGTAACCCCAATTCTCCGACTTTTTTTTAAAGATGTTGGTGTTAACCATGTTAGTCGATTGCAGCACCGAGATCATACAATTCATAACCTGACCTAAAAACCTCCACCGACCATGAGGTTTCTGCCTCAGTTCTGTAAAAATCAGGAGACCACTGTCAGGAAAACACCATCCTTCTAAGGAAGATGCTGGAATCTCAGGCCAGCTTCAGGGGTGGAGATAGAATGCCCCATGAGCGCAAATCACCCCTGCAGGAGCAGAGAGGAGTGTTCCTTTTAATCATCCTCATCTTGCTGTGCTTGAAGTTCACTGTGCCCTTTTAGGCGGCTGTTTGTGTCAATTTGCATTTTGCCTCAAGTGCTGTGATTATTTTGCACTTTAATGTGCAGCTGAGTTGATGTACACATGAAGAATGCAAAAGGGTTGCTTTGGTATCTTATGAAAATGCAACTTGCTGATAATGGGGAAAGCTGAACCTTTAAATGCAGAAAAAAGTTGGTTAATAAAATAGTAAAGTAACATTTTTTTGTTGAGATTGTTACAAATGGGATACTGGCCCCTATTAGAGACATGAGTACACACATGTTTAGGTCTCGCCTGACCCAGCGCATGCGCTGGTCTCGCGAGACTTATTGAGAGGGCTCCAAAAAGTGCTACCAGGCCAGCTTAGAGCTACAGTGCATGTGCGCGGGGCGCGCGCGCCACTTTTACCGCGATTACTTTCACTTTAGCGGCCGCACGACCGCTTTGATGTTTGATCGTGGTCACTTTTAACTTTTGCGGCCGCACGGCCGCTTGGCATAGCCAATAGGTCTCGCTTTTGGGACCTTATAAGTGTTTAGTTATGCAACTGTTGCATGGCTAAACACTTATAAGGTCCCAAAGGCGAGACCTATTGGCTATGCCAATGCTTGTTTTCAAGCTTGGAGTGAGGGCGGCTGTGAGGTCCGCGCGGACCTCTATCCGAGCGAGACGTTCATAACATATGAACACGCCTGTGAAAGCTTCGCTCTCAAACAGGGCCACTATCTACAGTATAGGGGGATCCAAGAGGTAGCGAAAGTTACCTGGCCCCAGTACCCAGACACCCCGCAACCGACACATACTCCGGACATGTTGCTCACATGCAGATCCGGGCTCAGGATAATATTACTCCTGTATTAAGCAATGAAACAGGACCCGTCTGCCCAGTCCCCGTGGTCAAGGGCCGCATGGGAGCGGGACCTACATGAAGAAATAGAGGACAGGGCTCGGACGGCCACATGCGAGCCCACACACACAGTCTCCTGAAACGCAAGGTGTAAATTGATCCATTACAACTTCCTGCATCACACCTACCTCACATCAGTGAAACTACAATGTATATCACACAACAACGATAGCAGGTGACCCCGGTGTGGTATAGATGAAGCTTATTTTTGCACCTCGCTTGGGCATGTCTTGAACTGCAGCATTTTCGGGACTGGTGGTAGAAAAGGTGCGAACAAACACAGGTCTCCCCATAGGAGAAAAGCCAATCCCATGCCAGCTAGCCCATGTATGCAAACCCCAAAAAATGAAAATAGCATACAAACTCCTACAGCTGATGATGGTCCTGGCCAGATGCAGAGTGGCCATAAATTGGATGAGGTAGAGAAGCCCGGTTATGCCAACATGGCTTGGGGATGTCAGGGAAGGGGGCCTAGCGGAAGAAACACACAAGAAACTAACTAGCACAGATGATAGACTACAGGCAGACCTCACGCAATGGCGAGAGCTGTGTAATTCTGCTCTCAACTCAGAGGTAGCGGAGAGCGAGCCGAGCGATACGGCATCCAGTGTGAGTGGAGCAGATCAAGTTGTAAACCAGGGGGAGGGCGCGGGCAGGCAGGTGAAATGAATGCTTACCCCAATACTTGTGGTTTACTACGATGAAGCCTATGTTGTATCCCTCATTGTCAACTATATCACTGCTTCTAAATATGATATTGGCCTTGGCAGTAAAGAGGTTGTGCTGATGATACCTACAAACTATTGTATGCTGTGATGCTGGTTGATAAAATCATCAAAAATGAAAAATAATGTTAAAAAAAAAACAAGATTGTAACAAAGAGCCTTATGTAGATCTTGGCAGACGGGTTACTCCATCACACCGGTGACAGATTACCCATCCGCTGAAATATCAATCTCATAGGATATAACACGATTCATATTTCGGCAGACGGGATATCCGTCACGGTTGTGACAGAGTAACCCCTCCGCCGAGGTCTAAATCAGACTCTAAGTCATGCAAATGTAGATCTGAAGAAAGTATGGCGGATGTTACAATATCATATATGTCACATTCTTCAAATTTTTGAAAGTAAAGAGAAATCAGGTTCATTTAGAGATTTATAAAGTAATAAGAAGCGATCAGAAATGCCCCAGTACAAATAATAGTAGCGCCCAAGTAAGGGGGTGATTGTGCCCCTGGTGATAGTCCTATAGTAAGTAATGGAGAATCAAGAAGCATCAATGGCACACACCCTGTGCCAGTGCTCTCTTTGTCATTTGCTTAGGTCTGGCCTTTCAGACAGCTTTGTCTTCCTAGACTATTGTTTTCTTTATTAAAATTGCATATATGATAAACATATATAGAGGAGCATTAGGTCAGCGGTCTTCAAATACATCGTCATTCACATTTTTCTCCCATCTTGCTTAAGTTCACTGTTGTACATAGTAAATTAAGTATTAACAATTTTGCACAGTCCTACTGTTCACACCTCACCGTGTGCTGCATTATATAAAGTAACAATACTCAATTTCGCTGATTTTAAAATACACAGATATTTATAAAGGTTGGCCATTTGCATTGATACTACATCTTTGGCTACTGAATTACTGAAACCGTCATTTATACTATTACCTCTAATTCAGAAGTAAATGGGGAATAACACGTGAAAATCAAGATCACACGTACTAGGTCATCACCAACTTTTGTGTTACTAATTTGAGTTTGCTTCTTGTGCAGATGAAGTGCTAATATCGTTTCTCAGGTAATACTGTTTTCTTCTTAATATTAAAATGACATTAAATGCACAAAAACATGCCTTTAACACACATTTCTACACTTGACAATCTATTAACTAAGAGCATACTTGCATATTCGAGAATTAAAAAACACAGTAGAACATTCTGGTTTAACAAATAATTTTAGTAACTGGGGGGGGGGGGGTCTTCAGAACTGCTGCTGAGTGCCCCGTGCCCGCCAGTGCTGTCACTATTGATCTATGCTCTCATTTCCATTTTCAATTTCGAACCTCAGAAATGGCTGCCCGCTGGTACAATTCCTGAGCTGCTGGCAAGGAACCCCGCTATCTGGTGCCACCGAGGGACCGGGAAGAAGCGGCTTTGATGCTATTGTCTGACGGTCCATTGTGTGCAGCGGGAGCCTGCGCGGGAAAGATTATATTGTGCTGAGCTCTGCTGCTGTTAAGCCAGACACACTCCTTTTCATAGACTTGCATGGAATCAGCTCTGGTCCTCCCAAGCTCCTGACCCTGGGCCAGTGACTAGCCGATTCAGCTTTTATGAGCTGTCTCTCCCTTTAAAGAGATGGTGTTGAAGGCCAAAATAGGCCAAGCAAATAAAAAAATAAAATAGAAATGGGTTAATGCATATTTGTGCCCCGCTTATGCCTAACCTTCAAGACTAATCCACAGAGAGCAACTTCTGCCCCTTCTCTTTCAAACTGAAACTTTTGTGCAGGCCTTGGGAGTGACTGTGATAGTGGCCTCGTCGCCACTGCCATATAGGACAAATTGCCTCTCAAACACTGTTGAAACATATAACTGCCTAGAAAAAAATGTAAACTCAGATCCCAAGTGCTGCCAGTAGGGAAACAGCAGTGCCTCACCAGAAAAAGGCCACTTGCATATAGTATTACCACATCAATGTGACTCTGTGGCTGGAAATGGTGCATGATGAACTGGAGTGCAATGTAAACAAAAGGAGGCCTTCATGGTAA
Organism: Triturus cristatus; assembly: GCF_964204655.1. Taxonomy (NCBI): domain Eukaryota; kingdom Metazoa; phylum Chordata; class Amphibia; order Caudata; family Salamandridae; genus Triturus; species Triturus cristatus. Next base: position 86,208,360 of record NC_140593.1, on the reverse strand, counting down.
TGTGGAAGCTGACTCGGCAAGTGTGTATTACTTCTCAGCCTAACCTCACTTTTTATCTGGCTGGAGATCACTGTGTCAAAATTGCTGCACTACTACCCTTACTGAAGTAACACACTGCTGACCTTCCTGCGCTCCAGTATGACACGCAACATTTCTCTAGTAACCTTCCCGACGCCTACTAGCCAGGTTTATATGTCCTTAACCCAACTGAAATTGTACTCTGCAATGTCGCAAACTTACATTTCTTTTTCCACCACAATCCTGCATCATCTATTCTCATGCTTCTTGATCTGAATGCAGCAGATGACACTTTACATTATTTTCATTCCTGCAAACTTTTGGTTCACAAGGTAGCTTTATGACCGCTCTCTCTCAGTGAGGCCAGAATCTGAGATCCTCACCAGTACCTCTACCTACTGGAATTCCTAAAGGATCAATTCTAGGCACTCCTATTTCCACTTTCTCTACATCGCCTCACTTAGTGTCACCATCATCTCCTATTTTATTCTCTCCTCTCTCCTCAGCTATGACAACACTTACATCTTCTTTGCTTTTCCTACCTTCTCTCCCTATCTTCAGTCACTGAAATCCAACACTTGATAGTTCTGTGTCTTTTTGATGAACTCCTTCAAATCAGAAGTTGTCTACTTTTTTTACACCCTGTACCTCAATTAATTCCATCTGCTACCCGATAACTTGTTTTTTCTCCTCAGCCAGAGTTCTAGGTGTAGTTCTCAGCCCTTCACTGAATATATAATCACGTATTACTCCTACTACTTTCTCAATATAAAGTTATGAATTTAAGAAAAATACCAGTGCCCCCCTTTCCATTCTGTTAAAGCACTAATCTATTCACTAATGTTTAGTAAATGAGATTATTGCAACTGCGTACTTGTGGGATTAGGGGACTGGGGCTTGCAGCCTGGGTCCATCTGCGTACTTGGAGAGCAATATCTCTAGAAGCAAAGAAATTCAAAGTATTTTGTCTTTACATTCTGAAGAATTTGTTTAATTAATTGAATTTGTGAAGACTGAGTAAATGTAATCTATATAATTTGCAGAACCCCCAGAATCTAAAAGTCCCCAAGTTACTTTTTCTTGAACTTCTGATGAAATCATTTTTATCTGAAACGATTCAGCGCTCTGTCCATCATCTCCTTGTGTTTGCTTTATGGCTGAGTAAGGAGATCTACTGCATGACATTATGTTAAGATATGAACCAAATGTATCATTAACTCCATAAGCTCATTACACTAAGTATAAGGATTAAAAACCTGTGCCAAGACCTCTTTCAATTCAGTTTGGCAGCATTGAAAAAATAAGTATACACTTTTCGCTTCTGGGCAATAGTCTCAGCTACCAATCGGTTGGATGCGGTAATATAAGTCAGGAGGTCCTGATGGCCTTGTTTTACATTTATTAACTCATACCCCATAGAAAGAGCATGTGACTATCTTTCAGACAATTTCCACATCTGATCATAAAGGCAGAAAAACGATAAAGCTGAGAATAATTTCATTTTACCAATTGAAAGATCCAATTGGCCTCATTTCCATCAACAGAATACTACAATTGACTGCATTTCCACGGAGATGTGACAGTAAAAATGCCACCTTGGTTTGATCACCTGGCGAGGTCACAAGTTTTCACAAAATGTATACCGGGATTTAAAAAAATGTGAATTTCTTTGGATCTACAGAGAACCTCTCTGGGAGTGATAGGGGTGTGACTGGAATCACTGCCGAGCGAGAGTGTGCAAACCTTGACATCTCTCAAGAGAGGTGATAAAGTGCATGAACCTGATCCCCCATCGGTGGGGAAGCACATGTTGTGCACTCCTGCACAGCTAATCCGAGAGCCCTGCGGGTAACAAATAAATTAAAACCACAGGGTGCTTCCATTAGAATCACAGGGACTCATTTCTCAAAGGTCACTTACACTTTTGAGTAATTTTTTTACACATTTTTATTTACACATTAAATTTACAATTGCACTTTTGAGTAAATTTACACTTGGATTTTGCCAATTGCCCAAAATAGTTAAGGTTACTCTGATGTGTAAGAGGGAATTACATGTGTAATTTACTCAAAAGTATTAGCTCCCTTTGATAATAGCCACCATAATGTTGAGTTCACTATTGGAAAACCTTCCCAGCCGCCGGAGGATTTAAATTCCTGCAATGGTGCCCATGACTACTCAGTCGAAACCAGTGCGGGCTCGATGGTTGCAGGATGATATTCAATAATGAAGGAACATTAATGTTATATGTCCATCTCCTGAGACTGGGGCTCTCACTGTCAACTGGTGAGATTTGAGCTTTCTGGTTTATGCTGCAGACGGTGGATAACTGGAGTGACATAGAAAAGAGTTTACTGAAGCACCCCACCCTTTATAGTTTAATGGCTCACTACTCCACATCGTTTTTTTACTTTGAAAAGCTTCAAAAAATCTGACACTTGCAAAGTGTTTTTTTTTCTAAGATGGGGAGTTTTGTGGCTTTCTGTGGTAAACTGTTGCAGCTACAATGTGAGGCTCTGCATGGACCACTGCCATTCAGGAGTCATGCAAAGCAATTGCCCACTGCCAAAAGCCCTACTCTCAAAGTGGCAGGAGTCACTTCTGTATCCTACTCTCAAAGTGTCAGGAGTCACTACTGTACCCTACTCTCAAAGTGGCAGGAGTCACTACTGTACCCTACTCTGAAAGTGGCAGGAGTCACTACTGTACCCTACTCAGAAAATGACATGAGTCGCTACTGTACCCTACTCTCAAAATGGCAGAGTCACTGCTGTACCCTACTCTCAAAGTGGCAGGAGTCACTACTGTACCCTACTCTGATAGAGGCAGGAGTCACTACTGTACCCTACTCTCAAAGTGACAGGAGTCGCTACTGTACCCTACTCTCAAAGTGGCAGGAGTCGCTACTGTACCCTACTCTCAAAGTGGCAGAGTCACTACTGTACCCTACTCCCTACTCTCAAAGTGGCAGGAGTCACTACTGTACCCTACTCTCAAAGTGACAGGAGTCGCTACTGTACCCTACTCTCAAAGTGGCAGGAGTCACTACTGTACCCTACTCCCTACTCTCAAAGTGGCAGGAGTCACTACTGTACCCTACTCTCAAAGTGACAGGAGTCGCTACTGTACACTACTCTCAAAGTGGCAGGAGTCACTTCTGTATCCTACTCTCAAAGTGTCAGGAGTCACTACTGTACCCTACTCTCAAAGTGGCAGGAGTCACTACTGTACCCTACTCTGAAAGTGGCAGGAGTCACTACTGTACCCTACTCAGAAAATGACATGAGTCGCTACTGTACCCTACTCTCAAAATGGCAGAGTCACTGCTGTACCCTACTCTCAAAGTGGCAGGAGTCACTACTGTACCCTACTCTGATAGAGGCAGGAGTCACTACTGTACCCTACTCTCAAAGTGACAGGAGTCGCTACTGTACCCTACTCTCAAAGTGGCAGGAGTCGCTACTGTACCCTACTCTCAAAGTGGCAGAGTCACTACTGTACCCTACTCGTAAAGTGGCAGGAGTCGCTACTGTACCCTACTCTCCAAGTGGCAGGAGTCACTACTGTACCCTACTCTCAAAGTGGCAGGAATCACTACTGTACCCTACTCTCAAAGTGGCAGGAGTCACTACTGTACCCTACTCTCAAAGTGACAGGAGTCACTACTGTACCCTACTCTCAAAGTGGCAGAGTCACTACTGTACCCTACTCTCAAAGTGGCAGGAGTCGCTACTGTACCCTACTCTCAAAGTGGCAGGAGTCGCTACTGTACCCTACTCTCAAAATGGCAGAGTCACTGCTGTACCCTACTCTCAAAGTGGCAGGAGTCACTACTGTACCCTACTCTCAAAGTGGCAGGAGACACTACTGTACCCTACTCTCAAAGTGGCAGGAGTCACTACTGTTCCCTACTCTCAAAGTGGCAGGAGTCACTACTGTACCCTACTCTCAAAGTGGCAGGAGTCACTACTGTACCCTACTCTCAAAGTGGCAGGAGTCGCTACTGTACCCTACTCTCAAAGTGGCAGGAGTCGCTACTGTACCCTACTCTGAAAGTGGCAGAAGTCACTACTGTACCCTACTCTCAAAGTGGCAGGATTCACTACTGTACCCTACTCTCAAAGTGGCAGGAGTCGCTACTGTACGCTACTCGGAAAGTGGCAGGAGTCACTACTGTACCCTACTCTCAAAGTGGCAGGAGTCACTACTGTATGGCTGTTGAATAAGAACAGTTTGCCTACCCGATAGTAACTGATGCGTCATGCTCAACTGCAAAATATCTACTGCTGTATGGTGCCCCACTCTACAAGGGCAGGAGATCTTACTACACACAATCATTATCTTTGAAACACTGTGCAGGCTAAACTGTCTGAGGAGAATTCAGGGAACTGTGGTGGGAGCCAAAGGAAAGGACATTTACCTCATGAAAGTCTCTCAAGATGGCCAACGAGCTGAGAAGCCAAGCACGGGAGTCACAGATAGTGGGAGCACTGAAAGCAGGACAGCACAAGGGTGATAGAAAGAGCGTAAACATTGTGATGAGGCAGTATGTCTTAGAAGTGAAGGAGTTTAACAGCATGTTATCACAGGATTCTACTAATACTCTGATACCAGATGGTACCAGAGTATGAACAGCCTCAAGGGAGGCCTGGAAGCTTGAAGGCATACCTGCGACAATGACAGCGAAAGAGAGAGAAGACCCCAGGTGCGAAATAGAGAATGGGAATAGGAAAGCCAAGTAAAGTTATAGATTTAAAAAATAATACTTACCCGTGATGGTGCCTCCATGAGGGTGGAGGAGCGTTATCGACCCTCCGCTGCGAGTGGAGGAAACGCGAAAATAAAACGGTAAAAAAAAAACATTTATTACCATCTTATTTTTCAAGCTAGCAGCAGTTGAGTCTGAGAATGGGGTCAGCAGCAGGGAGGAACAGTGTGCACTTCAATTTGAAGTGCGCATGTCACTTTGGACGGCTTTCTTGCGATGGCCAGCCTCACATGCGCACTATAAACACTCCTACCCAAGCTGTCTTTGGGCCTTATTATGAGTTTGGCGGTGCAGGAGCGGGACTACCCCGCTCCCACATCGCCAATCACGTGTAGGATGTTTTCCCCTGGTCTGGAGGGCGGTTCTTTGGCATTCCCAGGGCGGTGACTATAAAACAGGCACCGCAATGAGAACATCAAAGGCAGCACCTGCACAGCATCGACTGCTGCAGTCCATTCCGCGCAGGTACTGGTGTGCATGCACACAGGGTGGTGATGGAGCGGGTAGTACAACATTTTGTATACCCCCCATTTCTGCATGTTCATACTAATTAGAATAATCTATTAATTGTAATAATATTAATGTGTTTTGAGTGGTACCTAACCAACCTTACTAATGTATGAATTACACGTGGGATTTGCATTTTGCATGGCTAAAATAATTTCTAAACTAATAGACGAACGCATACTAATACTAGAAAAATAGAATATTGCATGATATATGTTGCTTTTGTGACGTAATTGTAAGTTGCACCAGATGACATCATTGGGTGAATATAAACGCTTTAAATGTCGCCATTATGCTAGATAATTACACACACATAGGGGAATTAGTGAGGGTTAAACATTTTATTTGTTATTTCCATGTTTTAATTACTATTTGTGTTTGTTTCACTTAAGTTGACCGATTGGGCCTATGACAAAATGGCCGACCAACGTACACGACGAGACAGCTACCATTCCACGAGGTTTCAGACCAAGTGCGCATGTCCCAGGCTCCTGAACAAGTGGCCTCATGATGACCTACACAGCCTGTACCCAAACAAGGTCACGACTGGACTTTTGCCAAGAGCTTTAACAATGGACAACTTTTGACAACCGGATGGATCATGTCTGACGGAGTGACATCATAGACTTTGGGAGACCGAAACGGATGATCTTAACCAACCAATCAGAAGTGCCCAAAACTGATGTTACATTTTGTCATTACTTTCATTATAAAAAGATGGTAGAATAGTGAGTTGCGCAGACCTTTTTTCTTTTTCCTGACGTTATGCTGACGGAGAGGACGGTGACACTGCAGGACAGCTGTTTCCCTGAATCTTTGACAGACTAAATTGCTGCCCATTTTCCTGATGAACTGAGGACTCTCAAACTGATGGGCATTGATTGATGCGTACACGCTTATGGTCCAGACCCAATTTTGGGACTTTAGCGTGCTGCATGATGACTTGATTGATTTAGAGGACGACTAATAGCCAGATTAGGTAAATATTGTGTTTAGTGGTTTGATTAATGTTTTATTAAAATGTGCATTAATTAGATAAACAATATTATTGATTAACAAGCAAATGTGTTGGGTTATTTATTGAGAAGGAATAGATTAAGATTTGAATATAAATGAAAGAGGATTACAATCACTTTTCCAATTCAGCTAATTTGATCCATCGGCTAAGTGGAAGGAATATCTCGAGGTTTAGGATTAAGATGTGCTGGATTAAGGATATTTAGTGTATGTTTATGTAAATAAAATTCTTTTAGGTTATAAGGTATTCTTTTCACGTCAGCGTTTGGAACACTTATCTCTCCCGTAAGAGCAGGCCAAATGAGTGTGACAGTGTTGGTGTTATGGGCCCCACCAATGAATGTACGGAATGAAAGCGTTAGTATGATATCTGGTCTGTGACGAAGGGAGGATTTGAAATTCCACGCTGCATCAGTGGCACACGTTGAGCTCCGCTGTGTGCATCCACATGGCATAAGGCACCAGGGTGCCCTGTAGAGACCCCTTTGTTTCCTCACCACCTCAATTTTCATGGCAGTCGAACCACCATCAAACGTATGGCAGTGAGAAAACTTGAAATACGCTTGGTGGGACCTCAGAGCCCCTCCAAGCATATTGCGGCCTCAGGACTGCCGTGCAATCTCTAGGGAATGGCATTTTCCTGGTGGTTGTCATGGTTGGTGTGGTCCCAGGGTGGCCCGACTGCCCAAGTCATAAAAGGGCCATCAGGAGACCGCCACTGTGAGTCTGGCAGCCCGTAGACTGCCAGACTCGTAATAAGGGCATTCAACAGCTGGGTGGAGAGTAAGCATAGGATCCCAGTGCCGAAAAGAACATCGAACCTGCACGCTCCAACCAATCCTGGTGCTTTTCTCATACAGACTGAGCAGCATGAGAGCAGCATCTGGGTTGGTAGAGGGTAGGTGGCTGAGGCTCTGGGAGCCTGTGCTAGAGCCACCGACTGCTGAGATGAAGAGGAACACTGAGCATGAGGCAGTGGGTATGTAAATCTTTTTTTTAAATTTAAATTGATTTAACTCACTGACACTGAGAAGCTCGCAGTGCCATCAGCCTCAACTCCCGGGCTCTCATTCATGGCTCATTATAAACACTGTTTAAAATAGAATACGATTGAGAGCTTTGGTGTTCAGCCTAAGGGCACTGCTGGTTTTATTTTTACCAGTGCCTGTCAGTGGGTTAAATATTCGCCCCACCAGTTTTATTTGCCGCCAGCCCCCACTGGTACCTACCTTTTTGACTCCAATGGAGCAGCAAGTGGTTGGAGCCTGATCTTCTGCGGGAGTGCCTGGGAAGAGGTGTAGACCTGAAACAAAGAGGAAGAAGAGGGAGGAATAGATTTAGAGAGAAGTTTTCTTAAAAATAAGTAAGCAAAAAGTAAAAACAAGGGTAAATAGTTGTGTGGTTTATGGGATAACAAAGTTGGCAGAATTTTAGGACTTTTCCTGACATCTGTGGCTAAGTGCTTCGCTTTAAGCAGCTCTTGGTCAACTGTAGCAGTGATGGTGTCTTGAATTGAGTGGGTATGGCTGTCATATTGATAGCTTCAACTTTTTAGTCCTAAAAATGTTGGGCCTCATTTACGAGGTTTTGGCGTAGGGTAGCGCCACAAGGAATCTTGCTGCACTGTCCTGGGTAAAAAGAAAAGGGCAGGAATGTGCTGTATCTAGGAGATACAGCGCATTCCGTTCTCTTTCCCCTAAGCTGGCACAAAATGAGCAGCCATGAGTCAACTCAGGCACCCTTGCGCCATGGAGCAAGGCTGTCTGCGTTCCAGGGGTGATTGTTTTGTGCAGAAAGGGACACCTTCCTGCACAAAAACAATTACAAGAGGTTTTTTCCTCTTTCTATGTCTGCTGCAGAAATATGGATGTTTCTCCCCGTTGTGCTTCCCTAATGCCACCCCTGGGGTATCGTTAGAATCTGATGCATGCCTAGGTTTACGTACATCCGGGAATGCTTCAGATTCCATGGGTGTTTCATGGGAACACCCACAGCAACACCCATGGAGCGCCCCTTTCATGCAGTGTTCTGCGGAAAAGGAGCACATATTTACAAGGCCTTGAAAAGCCACGTAAGGGGGCTTTGTGTGGCCTTGTAAATATGCTGCGGCACATTTCGCCTCCAGAGCGGCAAAAAAGGTGATGCTATAGTGGTGCAAAAGTGCCGCGAGGGACCTCATAATTGAGGCACGTTGTGTGAAGTAAAGAAACAATTTCCATGAGGACATAAACTATATCTGGGAATATCTTGGTCAGGTATCAGTCTGTGCTACATTGCTAACAAGGTTAAAAAATAATAAAATTATTGTCTATTTAGCTAACTATGTAAGGGCATAGCTATCAATGTTGCAGAAGGTATAGTAGCACAAATGACCAGGTATGTGTGGACCCTCTGCACCCGGTATAGCTGGAGACAAAGGACCCAGTTTACTCACTTTCATTATTTATTTATTTTTCGAGTTTTATATAGCGCAAACTAGACCCGAAGGTATCAGAGCGCTTTACATGAGCACCAGTTGCGTTACAGATGGACACATTCATTTTTAAAAACAACATTTTTTGTTAGGCACTGGGAGATTTTGGGCCATATGTATCATTCCAAATTGTGATCGCAAACGCCGAAATTCACAGAATTTCGGCGTTTGCGATTGCAATTTGGCCCAGTGGTATGTATGAAAGCAAAACTGCCTTGCAAAATAAGGAATCGCAAAATTTGCGATTCCTTATTTTGCGATTGCATTTAAGGAATTGCAAATTGCTATTTCTTAAATGCAATGTAAGAAGCACAGAAAAAGAGCAATTTGGCCGTAAGGAATCGCAAATTACCACCAACTTCAACATGGTGGTAATTTGCGATTTCTTTGAAAAATTCACTTGTTTGCATTTTTCAAAGTGCCATGTGGTGCACATACATGCCCTTAGGGGATGTATGTGTGCCACATGTGCACACATGCACATTTCAGGGGTGCAACAGGGTGTTTTTTTGACACCCTGGCACCCTTGAAATTGCATTCTCAATTTGCAATTCTCTAATTGAGAATCGCAAATTGAGAATGTCTTCCCATTCATTCCTATGGGCCTCTAGGCCCATAGGAATAAATGGGGAGGTATTCCTTAATTGCGAATTGCAATTTGCGATTCGCAATTTAGGAATATGTAGGATTCGCAAAATTATTTGCACATCCTACATACATAGTATTTTGCGATTCTCAAATAGCGATTCTCTAAAAATCGCTATTTGAGAGTCGCAAAACCTAAGTTTCATACATATGGCCCGGAGAGATTTGCCCAGAATCACAGGATGTTGAGCGTCCCTACCGAGAATCAATACTGGTTCCCCAGCATTGCAGTCGACCGCCCTAGCCGTTAGTCCATCCTCTCCCCAATTAGGGCACATTACATCCTCCTTACACTAAGGTAACCGTGTTGCAAGGGTGTCACTGTTTATTAGCTTTGGCACTGGGAAACAGGATAGAACCCATTTCCCCATAGTGAGTCACCTCTTACCCGAGGGAGGGGGGGCAGCATTGGTCAGGATAAAGCAAAATAATTGCGCAATTTTTCGATTGGAAACAGGCTGCTGGTTAGAAGGCAGGAACCCTAATGATCCCACTCTGCTGAAATCTTCTGGTGGGTTCAGGCTGGAAGAGGAGAGGAAATCTGGCAGAGCACTGCACAACAAGGATTTCCGCAGAGTTTGTCCTTGCCAACTAACACCAGGGCAGATGTTAAAAACTGGCCTAGAAAGTAATACCCAGAAGTCCATTCCTTGGAAATGAGCATGTTTTTTCAAGAGTTCATTGGCTGACACTGGGCTGCAAGATGGACTGGACTGCTAGTGAGACAAGGTTTTAAGTGTTGGGAAATGTGAGAGGCAGGGAGGTGTGGACAATAATCAAAAGGTGCATGCAAAAGCAAATTGAAGGAAAAGGTACAGAGAAAGGATGTAGAAGCAGGAAAGGAGAATGGATGAATAGGCCGTTGGAATAAGTGAAGGACTTACATTCTTTGAAAGCACTGGAAAAACACCATGCAGATGTTTTTTTACTGCAGAGAAAAGAGTAAACACTGATAAACACTGATTTTTACGAAATTTGAAAGCATTAAAAAACCTCAATGGACATCACAGCAAATAAAAACTGAAAACAGGAAAGCCGGAGTATAGATTTGAATCCTTCTGTTTGCAGCAGCAATCTTTTCTCATTTTCACATATTATTCCATTAACAGCTGCTTATGGACCACATTTTCAACATGTTTCTTGAACTCCAATTTAGGGCCACATGGCAACCAAACATATTGTTGGTCTTTTATCAGAACCATCATATTAACTATATGCTCTTCTCTGTTTCCAGAACTGTGGCCAGTCTAAGCAAAAAGAACAAAAAGTTGCCCTGCAAGTTTTTACTTCTCCCAATGGAGACCGGTGCAGAGTCTGCGCTGGAGAATCCTGGAGTGCGCGCGTCACAGGCTTCCACTCTCTCCATCAACTCATCAATGACACAACTATCGCCTGCCCTGCCATGCCTCCTCTCTCTTGCCTGATCAGGCTCTGATGCCAGATTGATCTTAAAGTGAGCGAGGACTCCTCTAAACGTAAACATATATACTACTTCATGTGTAAACAGATGTCACAATGCAACAAAACTTGAGGACAATAGATTTGAAACTCAAGAGAGCCAACACCCAAAGGCATTTCGGCATATGTAAAGAATAGCTTATGCAGCCCTCTTCCACATACTTTTACGTGTCTTTTACGAATTGGCCCAAAAACATATAAAATTGGAATATTCTGGGTCTATTTATATACTTGTAGTAAAAATCTAAAGCATTGTGCCCTCTTTGTGCTTTTACTAATAAGGAGTTGGATGTGCCGTGGTGCATTCACAAAGGATGTAAGAGTACATAAAAGGTTAATCCTGTGTTTCAACCTTGCATACTCAAACACTTTCCCAAATTGGGAGAGGATGGAGCCTTACGGCTAGGGCAGTCGGCCTCGAAGTTGGGGAACCAGGTTTGAGCCTCGGTAATGACGCTCAACATCCTGTGATTCTGGGCAAATCACTTCATCTCCCCGTGCCTAACAAAAATATATGTGTCCATCTGTAAAGAAACGGGTGCTCGTGTAAAGCGCTTTGACACCCGATGTCTCGGGTCTAATTTGTGCAATACAAAACTCCCAAAAAAAATGTACGTTCCCCATTTACTATATTGATGAAGAGGCCCAACGACGTTTTAGTTTTCTTTAATTTCTTTTGCTAGAGCCTCATTTAAATAGCAAGTTTCTTGAGGATAGTCCTTTGAATTTTAATTGGCCTGTGTTTGATTTTCCTATCAATTCACAGGGGTTCTTTCAAAAGTTATCCTAATTGGTATTTTGATTTGGGTTGGAATTTTGCTCTACTGAAGAGGTTCCTGATAGACTGTCTATACATGTGTAGAGGTGCTAAGAATGTTATCTATATTTGTCTGTGAAACTAGGCTACTGGTCACGGATGCTTTAAGAGCTGTAACTCCACAATGATGTCTTAAATACTTCGGGCCTCATTTATGCGAAGTGACGCATCGCTGCGTGAAAGCAGCCATGCGTCACTTCTCAGTGCGCCCTCCTTACGACACCAATGAAGCGTTATATTTATAACATGACGCATCATGTCGCAAGGAAGGACAGATATGTCAGTATAACTGACGTATCTGTCGGCGCTAAAAGTGGCGCATTGCTGGAGTTGTGTCAGAAGCCTGACGCAACTCCAGCAATGTTACATTCACATGGGGTAAGCCTCATGTGAAAGGGCCTGGGTCATCCTTATGCCTGCCATGAGGCAGGCGTAAGGTTTTGACGCATTGGTGTCCTAGAAGTGGCGCAGCGAAATCTCATAGATTTCGCTGCGCCACTCCTACGACCCTTACTTGCGGGGGTACGCCCACTCTGCATACATTATACCTGGCGCAGGTGTAATGTAGTGCAGGGGTTTACGAAGTGACGCATCTACCTAGATGCGTCACTTCGTAAATATGGCGCGACATGGCGCATGTTTTACGCCACTGGTGCGTCACAAAAAGTGACGCATCAGTGGCACAATAGTGGCGCAGGGGCTCATAAATGAGCTCCTCAGGGGCAGATTTACAAGGCCCTTGCGCCACTTTTGCATCACTTTTAACATGGGAAACGTGACGCAAAAGTGGCGCAAGGGGCTTCAGGTGGCCCTAGTGTGTTTATTTAAATGTCACCTGTGAAATTTATAGGAATTTATGTGTAACATTAGCAAAATCACTTTGTCGTATGTCAGTTGAAAAAACTGAATGTGAGGGCATCACTCATATTTCAATGTCACTCACAATTCTGGCAAGGGGACAGGATCATGTGTGTCTCTGCCCACGTATTTTCTCCTTGGACCTTTCTACTGCAAGACATTTTCTGTTTGAGTCAGTTGTCTGCAGCAAAACATTCTGGAAAATATTATGCTCACATAATTTCATACAATTGTTAATTAGCGTAACACAAAATTGCAGGAATTACCCAGATTACACAAGCGGGCTGTATCCTGCGCTTGTTTTCAAAGTGCAGGAAATTGTTATTTTTGAGACAGGGTCAGAGACAGTAAATTATAAGCCACTTTTTTAATTACAGTTGACTAATAGAAAACCAATAAGGCAGAAAGTTAGTAAGTGCAGAAAGCTGGCTCTGCATATACTATACCAAAGTACGGGATAGTGTGCATAGAGTCCAGTGGTTCTCAAGAGGTATAGCAGAGTTTAAATTAGATAACCTCTAACAGCTCCATTTGTGGTAGTGTGGTCGAGCATTTAGGCCTATCAGGAGGGTGTGTTAAGCATTTATTGTGTTCACTCAATCAAGGCTGATGTCACACACTCAGAGACAGAATCCAGACCAATTAGGTAAATATAAAAAAGGTAAACTTATGGTTTAATAATAGTACTAATCAGGACTTGGTACAGATAGGTAATAAGTAACCCTGGGCGGTGAACTCCACTCTGTTTGCGGAGTTTTCAGAGTTTTCAGCACGCAGCGTTACGCGGAGCTCGCAGAGTTCCTAAAAACTCTGCTCCGCGTAGCAGAGCAAAAAAAATGTCCTCACTCGCGTTTGTCAACGTCAAGTTGGCGATCGCAAGCGAGGAAAATCAACCTCCCGGCGAGGTTTTTCCTCGTTCGCGATCGTCAACATCAAGTTGGCGAGCGCGAGCGTGGGAAATCACCATTCCCGGCGAGATTTCTCAACCCGGAGGGGTCAGGTTTCTCATTGCGAGTAGTCGCGTATGCTCGCAACCGCTCGCATTAAGAAACTGCCCGTCTCCGTTGAGAAAGCTGGCACTCGAGTAAAAGTCTACTCGAGCAGCAGAGAAGGAAAACAGGGACCGCTTGCGCTGCAAGCATCTAGCACTGTGCAATCACAGCAAACAGAATTTTTCTATGGCACTCCGCTGCTTGCGGAGCTTCGCGTAAAGCAGCAGAGTTTCACGTAGCGCAACTCCACGAACTCCGCCCAGGGTTAGTAATAAGTACTTTGAAATGCACGACTGTTCAAGTAAATGCAGTTGTTCTTGTAATTGTATCAGTTACAGGTTGATATCACTTTTCAGAATACTTGGCATTACACAGTAGACACTCTTTGATTATTTTCGGACTACGTTACAATATTGCCCACTTTTCCCTATACATTAGCAGTTCTACATAGAACTCTTTCTAGACCCAAAATCTCATATTATGAGTCCCTGTGGGAGGAAAAATGGTTATCGAGCTCAGAGCTAAGTATTGGACTTGCGAGGTTGAGGTTTCGGGGTTAGGACTAAGGTTCCCCAAGGTAAAAGTGAGCACTATAGTTACACCACCAGTGGCACTGGGTCTGCTGGGTGCAGAGTGCAGGGGCCTAACATTAGTCAACGGGCTAAGGGGCCTTTGGGTGGGATCTACTGGCAAGCAGGCAACTTGAGTGTGGAAGCAAAGCTCCTTAGGTTATGGTCGGCACTGCAGGGGCCAAAGACCGACACAAGAACTGCACCACCAGCGGCACCGAGGCTGCCAGGTGCAGAAGGTAAAGCGGACGTTGCGGTCCCTGGGCATCTCAGTGGAGACCGATGGTTTCGGCAAGCTGCAGGCTCAGTTGGGAGGACTTCTTGAAGGCCACCAATGACTGGGAAGGTGACTGGGGTTCTGGGAGGATGCTTGGACGCTGTTGGTTCAGCCACCCAAGGCCGAGAAGGCGTTGATGGCTGAGGTGTCTTAGGTGTCAGTTTCCTTAGTCTGCAATCAGTAACGGTCGGCATCCGTCAGACAGATGCGATCGGACTTCCTGGACCCCTTAGCAAATGTATAGCTCTAAAATACTGAGCTCTGCTCTGTATGGCGCCGAGCTGTGGGGCTTTGAAAACTTGAATCCTCTAGCTGTATCTGAGAATACGTTTTTACGAGGGGTTACAGGCTTGCCCCAAAGCTCTCCCATGCTCCCCTTGCGCTACGACTTGGGTGGAAAGGCCATAGCTGACTTAGCAAGATTGTGTCCCATCCTTTACTGGCGGCGGATCTGGTCTACACCAGAACTGGCCATTTTTGCTGAAGGTTTAAAAGACCTAATAGAGGCTAATGACCACCATAAAATTAGCTACCTGCGTGTCATCAGAACCACTCTAATAAGCATGGGCATGTCATCATTGTGGACCGACCCTAGCAGAACAGAATTTCCATCATAAAATGTGATTAAGCAAAGATATTGGGAACTGATCATGTTGGAAGCCAACAGAGTAAGTGATGCTGCCGCATTGTCAGGAAAGTTCTTGCAAATAAAACCAATGCCGTATGTTGAGAATTACTGGGACATAATTACTAAGCCATTGGATCGTAAATTGTATTTCCAGATTAGAGCAGGTTGTCTGCCTGTTAAGACCTTTGCAGCCACGTGGTCCTCCGCAGCCAATGACAAGTGTCCAACTTTCACTAACGAGGAGGAAACATATGCACATGTGCTATTTGTCTGCCCCGTATATGCTGCTCCACGTAAAGCTTGGCTGGCACTGATCTGCAGGAACATGGACACACTCCAGTCGAGCGTTGCAATGCGCATACTGTGCACGGACTCCTCTGTATTGTATGCAATTCCATTGACAAAGTTTTTAGGATGGATGTGGTAAATTAGAATTAAACATCTAGCAGCAAAATGGACCATGTAGGCCATTGATATTCTAGTTAGAATTTGTAAAATGTTTAACGCCCCACAGCACTAATTTCATTTAACAATTTATGTACACATTTTTAACGTTTTAACTTATTTTATAACACATCCTGTAATTTTTATTAAATTTGTGATTTAAGGTTTTATTGTGATATGCTTTTATGAAATGTTTTTGTTGAATAAAGCTGAGTTGATGATGGGTTAATGTGCAGGGCCGCTGAGTGTGGCACAATGGGTGCTGCAGCCCTCAGAGGGCTTCCTTGTTCAGGGTGCTCTTGGTACCCTTGGTACCGTTTACAAGGGGCTTGCCTGTGGCCAGGGGTGTCCCATTTGTAGATACAAAGGTACCATTTTGGGAAAGGACACAGGCCCTGGGAACCTGATTGGCAGGGGCCCAGGACACATCAAGTCAATGTGTTTCAGAAATCTGGCAAAAAGTGGGGGGGGTTACTGCAACAGAAACCCACTTCCCTACAGTACATTATAGAGAAAGGCTGAGAAAACACAGTGCAGAGGTGCCGGGATCTTATCCTTACATTTTTTTAAACCTCTTATGTTTTAGAAATGTTACCTTAACTAAGATGATATTTTGTAATGCTGAGAGGGTGCTGCAAGCAGATAAAAAATATATAGCAGACTAGGGATACAGCTATTGATGAATGTGGGAATGGTTCAACAATGTTTTGAAACCCATCTCAACCAGTAACTATCAGTGTAAAATGGAGGCTCTCAGTCTCTCCCCAGGAAAGGACATACGTTTTCATAAATGTGAAACACTTTCCTATTGATGACAATAATGATTGCAGACACTGAAATGAATCTGACACAAAGCAAATACAATATAATGTTTTAGCAACATACAAAACAAAGGGACATAAAGCATTTTGGAAATTAAGTAAATGTGACCAAGAATATAAGGCCATCTGTGGCTTAGGGTTAGGGTAAGTCATCCCTTAAAATGGGAATGTAAATAGGCTTGGGACTGCTGTCTTCCCTCATTGGTGACCTGAAGTTTGTTGCTAAGTTGAGACAGCACAGGCGCTGGGAGCAGGAGTACGCCGGGTGCCGTAGCACCCATAAACGTCTGTGCTTGAATTCCAAAGTTGAATATGCAACATAAAAATCTTAAAATGTTAGTTTTATCTTGTCACATTTGCTGTATATTAAGAGACAGAGCTCAAATGTCAGGCTATAGCTTCTCTCAAATTGTTCTTTATTCTTTTAATGTGCAGCTTGGCCTTTACTTTTCTTTGACTGCAAAGTGAGAGGAGTTTAAAAAGTGAACTATTTGACAACTTTGCTGGTGTGAAATGAAAGGCTGTAGGGTGTACTTTTTTTAAGAACACACAACAACAATTAATGACCAATACATTTAAATGTGCAATTATTTCACAATATATTGGTAGTCATGAAAGCACAAAATACGCATTTAAAAAAAATCCTTTTTAAAGCGTGATGGAAACAAACATGCTAATAGGATCTGAACAAATCAATTACTTGGTGTTGCATAATTGACAAATATTTGCTGAAACACGATTTCCACACATTATCATTTGTGCACTATACACTGTTATTAGTGAAACATCTGTACAAGTAAGTGGCCATTTTAATGGAGAATTTGCTGTCTATAAATGACAGTCTGCTACCACGCCATGCTTTAATAATATATGTGTGATCCTAAACACACCGCCAGCTACATACCAGACCCTTACCACTCTCTTGCTGAATATCTGTGGCTCACCTTCCACAATTGTTCTTTGTGTGAAGCTTTGATTTTTCACAATCCCCATGAGTTCAGTGATGTCACATTGATGGCAGCAGGCCCACTCTGAAAATTGTCCCAGCATCACTGTTTGAAAGAAGTTGGGCCTGATTCACAGAACTAACTTAGGATAAAATCCTAAACTTACTACCATTTTGGTATTCACAGAAGGCACTTACTCATTTTGGTATTCACAGAAGGCACTTACTCATTTCGGTATTCACAGAAGTTAGGAGTCCTAACTTTAGGACTTCTAAATGCCTTCTGTGAATACCAAAAGTCTAAAAGTTAGGATTTTTCTCAGTTTAGGAGTAGTATAGTTAGGACTCCTAACTTTAGGACTCCTAAATCCCTTCTGTGAATACCAAAAGCCTTATAATTAGGATTTTTCTCAGTTTAGTAGTAGTAAAGTTAGGACTCCTAACTTTAGGACTCCTGAATGCCTTCTGTGAATACCGAAAGTCTTAAAATTAGGATTTTTCTCAGTTTAGTAGTAGTAAAGCTAGAACTCCTAACTTTAGGACTCCTAAACTGAGAAAAATCCTAACTTTAAAACTTTCGGTATTCACAAAAGGCATTTAGGAGTCCTAAAGTTAGGACTCCTAACTTCTGTGAATACCTAAATGAGTAAGTGCCTTCTGTGAATACCAAAATGAGTAAGTGCCTTCTGTGAATACCAAAATGGTAGTAAGTTTAGGATTTTGTCTTAAGTTAGTTCTGTGAATCGGGCCCGTTGTGTTTAACAGGAGTGCGAGCGAGGCCAAAGGTGCCTTCCTCGCCCTCCTCTCCTTTAAGGATGTGCATCTCCTGGAGTGTTTGGTCCATGTGGGAAGACGGGCCACACAAACAAGCTTCCTTTAGGCTTAGAAAATTTCTGCTCTTTCAAAGTGCTAAAAGTGTTGTTACATAATTAATAGTTTGAAAATAAGAAGACCGAAAACTGCTTTCACTACCAGGCTTTTAAGATGGAAGAAACTATGGGGCATATTATCAAGGTCCGGTGGCAGAAAACTGCCGCTAAAGCGGCGATAATGGGCTTGATAATATGCTCTTGTGAATTCCAATAGAAGTCCATGTTCTGGGGTCAACATGGGCTTCTATTGGAATTCTCCAAGGCATATTATCAAGCCCATTATCGCCGCTTTAGCGGCAGTTTTCTGACGATAAAGTGGCGATAATTTTAACGCCTCTGCTTGATAATATGCCCCAAAGCCACTTACCGTTTTTAACATCGGAAATGATTATAATTCACAGTAGAAAGTGTTGAAATGGCATTTGTATCTATTGAGACACATTTTTCAACCACAGAGAAATTATAGTCTCTTCAATCAAATGGAGGAAAAATACCAAAAATGCCATTTTTCGGGTCATTTATAGCTTTTGTTTTATCAACTGCATTAATTTTGTATCCAAATTTGTAAACAAACACCACAAATCAGAGGTACCACACTGGCCAAAAATTGTTTACTGTTATTGCAACTGCCAGAAAGGAGGGAGAAAAAAGGGAAGCAGAAGAGTGGTAAGGAAGAACAAGCCCAAAACGAGGGGCGTGAGAAAGAGACAAATGGGCAGAGGAGTTAGAGGTGAGAAACCAGAAGAGAGAAAATAGAATTGAGAGATGAGGAGAGAGTTAAATGTGTGATTGGAAGTGAGAGATCGGGCAGGACAAGAAAGGGGAGATGTGAGAAGAAGCGGTAGTAGGAAAGAGGAAGGAGGCACCCAGGAGAGGCGAGGAGAAATGGATAGTAATAAAAAAGGAGGAGGAAAATGAAGAGAGACATGGGGAGGGCAAAGGAAATGGAGGAAATTAGAGCGAGGGAGTGCTCATAGATGAGAGTGAAAAGAGAAAAGACTGAATATATGAAAGGATCACCCTTATAGGAAGAAACTTTCTTGTTTGCTGCCATTCTGGATGGGGGTACAGGAGGTGAGGATTTATTTTTTGGGGCTACTCCCCTGGCCTTAGTAGGATGTACTCTGGGACATCAGAAGCAAGTAACCATGCCATGAGGATCAGTAGCCTCCACTCTCTGAATGAAATGGGATCGGACACGTCATTAAATCATTTCTCATTGGATATTGATGTGTTGTCCTATAGATGATTTTATGTAGGTCTTGTCTCCCACACAGCTTTTAGCTGTCCGTAGAGGAAGACTGTAGACAAAAGATTATTGTGTGCTATATCAAAAACCTACAGTAGCCCACTGCTTACCTTTGATTGGCTTTATTGTCACTCTCATTTGCATGCTTCTTATTTGATTGATTGCCTCCTCTTCCTTGTGTTTGTCCCTCCCCATGACCATCACCTCGTTAGTCTTTACCATTGTTTTGATTGGCTGACTTGTATCCCTCTAATGCTCTCATTTGGTGAACTACTTTTATTTTTCCTTTAAGGACTTAATGAGAGTGCATCATGCAGGCAAGCTCACCATGTCAGGTGGTTGTCCGCACACCTACAGCCAGGAAACCATAAGACTACAAACTAAGGAGTGTGAAAAAAGAAATAAACAAGACAGCACACAAATGCATTTCGGCATCTGTAAAGAAGAACTTTACAGTCCTCTTTCACATACTTTTACATGTCTTTAACGAATTGGCCAAAAACATATAAAATGGGAATAAAATCGGAATATTCTGGGTTTAATAATATACATGTAGTAAAAATATAAAGCATTGTGCCCTCTTTGTGCTTTTACTAATAAGGAGTTGGATGTGTCATGGTGCATTCACAAAGGATGTAAGAGTACATAGAAGATTAATCCTGTGTTTCAACTTTGCATACTCAAATGCTTTCGCGAATTGTGACATATATATGAGTGTGTATGTGTCTTTAAGTGGTCTTCCTGGTGTGCTGCTGCTCTTCCAAATACCCATCCCCAAGCTCTATGTTATACTCTCTCTAACATTTGCTCTCCTCTTCGTATGATGCTTTCTACATTCAATACTATAGTTCATGTGCTCGAAATGCCTCATTTTACACTCCACCCGGGCTTTTTTAGGTTGAGCCTGGCGAAACACTCCAGACTTTTTTAAAGCTCGTGCTTGTGGTTGTCACATTCTATAGGCCTTTGCGAGTGGCTTTCAAAAATGAAAGCACGCAAATGGCCAAAGGCTGGTGCATGTCCCGCCTTTTTTCTAAACGTTCACTCCCATGGCCTTTGAGTCTCGGGAGCGAGCAGCAGCATGCCGGGTGCCAGCTGCATTCCTGCATCCCGGTATCATGTTTCACTTTCACGACCGCTCTTGTTTAGCCTGCCTAACAGGAAGCGTACAACTCGTGTAAATATGAAGGGTTCCAGTCGCACTCCCAATGCTTAATTTGTAACCTTACAACTGCCAGGGCTTTTACTACGCAGCAGCTTCAGACAACATACTTCTTTTTTTACCCTGCCTAACAGGCAGCGCACAACTTGTGTTAATGGGAAGTGAATGTGCTTTCAAGGACACAACTTCTAACTGTACGAGCTCGGAAGCCAGGTTCCATTCTCAAATGCTGCTCAATAGGGTGTGATTTTGGGCAAAGCATTTAATTTCCATACACACCATAAAAATACAGGTGTCCTGGACTGCAGATAAAGTATTTCTGTTGAGTGTTAGGTGCTGCTGCTGAGCACCAGAAACCACCAGCTCATATTTAGCACTGAACTTTCCCTATGTTTAAAACACCGCTACATAATATAAAGCACAGCAATCTACATTCAATATGAGTTTCACTATTGATACACGGCGCACAACCCGTGTAAATATGAAGGGAATGTTACTGCAAAGGACAAAACTTCCAGCTCCAGTCGCACTCCCAATGCTTAATTTGTAACCTTGTAACTGTCGGGCTTTTATTAGGCAGCAGCTTCAGACAGCATACTTCTGTTTTTAGCCTGCCTAACAGGCAGCACACAACCTGTGTAAATATGAAGGGAATGTGCTTTGAAGGACAAGCCTTCTGGTTCCAGACGTACTCCCAATGCTTAATTTGTAGCCTTACAACTGCTTGGGCTTTTATTAGGCAGCAGCTTCAGACAACATACTTATGTTTTTTAGCCTGCCTAACAGGCAGCACACAACCTGTGTAAATATGAAGGGTGTGCTTTAAAGGACAAACCTTCTTGTTCCAGTCGCACTCCCAATGCTTAATTTGTAACCTCACAACTGCCGGGGCTTTTACTAGGCAGCAGCTTCAGACAACATACTTCTGTTTTTTACCCTGCCTAACAGGCAGCACAAAATGTGTGTTAAAGGGAAGTGAATGTGCTTTCAAGGGCAAAACTTCTAACTGTACGAGCTCAGAAACCCGGTTTCATTCTCAAATGTTGCTCAATAGGGTGTGATTTTGGACAAAGCATTTCATTTCCCTACACGCAGTAAAAATACAGGTGTCCTGGTCTGCAGATAAAGTATTTCTGTTGAAGTTCCCAAATGCGAGACCTATTAGCTATGCCAATGCTTGTTTTTAATTCATCCCCTCACAGCTGAAAGCATGCCCATTGCTCAGACTGGCTTGTCCCCATTGTTTCCTTCAATAACTCCCCCACCCACTCCTTTGTTGCTCCCCCATCCCTCGCTGTACTTTACCTTTTTTTCAAATGTTTTGTAGGGCTCAGTTGCTCCCATTTTCTCCTGGGCTGCTACAATTTCATGAATACGTATTCGACCAACTGATTGTTTTATTTTTTACTTGCTGCCTAGTGATAAATAAAATTGTTTTACCTCATTTAGTACGTGTGCATGGTGAGATATGTGTAAGCATATGTCATCCTGTGAATGACGCTGCCAGATGACATCATGGCACGTTTGCTGTCATGTGCACGTCACATTAACACAACTTTTTCTTTATTTTTTTAAGCATTTTGCTTTTTGTCAATGCTGAACAACATTGACAAAGCCCATAAGTCAAAACGGCGGGCTCTATTGACTTTCCCAATACTTTTTTCTTTGTAATGTTTTGGTTTTGTTCACAGACATTACTGTACATTTGGATATTTTTTCTGTCCCTTCAGTATAGTACTTTTATTATATGTATTTATAGTGACTTATTGATTATTATAATGAAAATTATACATTTGCATAATATATCAAAGTAGAAATGTATGAATATAATACTCACTGGTTTTCTGGTTAATTGATTCACGACTACCACAGGTTTGGGATGTTTGACTCACTTTATCTGAGTGTTAATTTCATACAGAATAAAATGCCTCCTGATGGACTGCTCCTTTTTCTGCTATTGATAATGTCTGTACTCCTGGGGGTTGCAAGGTATCGCTGTTGGTTGTGTAGTAATGCAACATATTCATTATTTTACTATCCTTGCTACACTCACCACTGAGAAATCCCACAAGCTGAAAACTTCTAATTGGAAATGGATGGCAAAGTAGGTGAGAGTCTTATACCATAGGTTTTGGTTGTTGGTTTTGTTGCCTCAGACAATGGCAATAGCCTTGTGTATGAATTGCAAGATAACATGTACTTTTGTTTGCTCTGCTGTGCACATTGACTGAGCCTAGGTTTCAATAACAATCTCCAGAATGAGCATATGGGTTATGATCTGAAAATCTGTTACAAAATGTGTACATGTTTCGGTCAAAAAGATTGCAGGAGCCAAAGGCCTTCGCTGCATTTCTGCACACATTTGGTTCTAGTGGCTTCCGCTCAGTACACACTTCAACACCTGTTTGAAGAACACATGCAGTCAAGGGGTATGTCACGCAGGACAGGTGTGCTATTGACTCATCCAAGTCTTTAACCCTTCAAAATGACGGCCCATCAGCCAATCATAGGGATGGTCACTCTCTTAAGTACACTGCACAGGCAGTGAGCAATAAGAACCGCAGCAGCAGACTTGTCACCTGTGTGGTTTGTGTGCTGTATTGCATTCAGGTGAAGACAGCAGATGAGCACAGAGACACCAAGGATCTTGAAGCTCTGGGTCTGCAAAGTTACTAATCAATCACAAACTACAGGATGATAACGTCCAGGTAGTACACACGCCAGATCTGTACTGAACCACACATTGGCCCCACTTAAGCCTTTTGTGTCAAATACAAAATCAGAGGCTTTGCAACCACAACATTCAAATTTGCAGTGTATCGCAAGCACATCACAATTGGCAAATGTCTTTGCATCTTTGAGAGTCACGATGGGCCCGATTTACAGAAGTAACTTAAGACAAAATCCTAAACTTACTACCATTTTGGTATTCACAGAAGGCACTTACTCATTTTGGTATTCACAGAAGTTAGGAGTCCTAACTTTAGGACTCCTAAATGCCTTCTGTGAATACCAAAATGGTAGTAAGTTTAGGATTTTGTCTTAAGTTAGTTTTGTAAATCGGGCCCGTTGTGTAGTTTATGACCCATCATGAATCTTTAGGAAAGGGAGCGTGAAACGGGTCTTTCTCCTTCACAACGATTTGCAATTGAATGTAACAATTTTGTACTGCAAATGTGGTCCAGAAATAGTTTTTGTGGGTGCTACCAAAGTGAAAGTCTGTGATGGAGAGGCCCCACTTTGTGGGCTGCACAGGCACAAGAAGAACACAGAGTGATCCAGAGGATTCTTGACTGATCCTACGAATTCGGCCCTTTGTAATATGATGATCCCCACCCAGGTCGCAAAGCAGTCGCTATTCAAAACAACAAGTGCGACTGGCACTTCCTATACACGAGGCCCTTGCAATCTTCTTTTAAGCAGAACAGCTTTGCGGTCGCTGATTGAGCCTGTCATGCCTTCTCTTCGTTGCGCCTGTGCCCACCGAAGGCGCGCGCCTACACGGCGTCCATGCGGAACCTTAGACGACACTCAAATCAAAATGGACGCCACTGCTCCTTCTGGGTACGCTCTTCTGCTTCCATAAACCCGCGCGCACACGCTCCCCACGGCGGTGCTAATATACCTCTCGTTATTGTAAAGAGCCTCTTTTTTTATTCTCTTTGTAGTGCTATCAAACATCCCCCTAATTACCGGGTGCAGTGTGTACCAATATATTTTTCCCGGGCAGACAAGGCGCCTCAGCTAATCTAAAGCAAACACGGGCAGGTAATTTGTTGTGACAGAAGCGCCACTTCCGCGCCGAGGCAGGCGCCCGGTCCAGTAATGGGACACGAAGTGCTCGCCACGCGGATCTTCCAAGGAGGGAAGGGGGCGAGCTGATTGCTTTCTTTACATACACAAATGGCCTGCCAGGTTCTAGGGTTATGTGTTGGATGGGGAGGTGAATATCAAGCAAGGCACTTAGGGCGAAAACACCAAAGCAGAAAAAAAACAAGCATTTACAATGCAACGGTCTCGGCATTGATAAAGTTAGAGCTATTGGCATTGCTCATAACAATGCCGTTTCTTTAAATGTTTTAAAAACAAAAACATAAACAAAAATAATGTCATGAGCAATGCCAATAGCTCTAACTTTACCAATGCCGAGACCATTGCATTGTAAATGCTTGTTTTTAATACTATGTATTTTGAGGCTGCCTATTTAGTGTTTATATTCGTGCACATGATATTGAATTTTATTCGCATAGTTTTATGGCCACGTCCCAATATAAACTATCTTTGTTGTTGTTGTTAATATCTCCACAGACAGCAAAGCCATCAATCCCTTGCCCTTAAGGCAGTGACCTCATCAGGACCACACAATTCAATGGTCCAAATGAATTTAGATCACTATTTCCCCCACCCACATAGCCTTTAATATTTCAAATCTTTATTGGGGGTCCTGTCCTCTCACACTGGGGGTGCTGGTCCTCGTTGAACTTTCTATTGATAGGATCAGCTGAGGGTCTGTGACAGGAAAACTATGCTCGGATCCTCCAACTGTGCTTTACACTAAAAAGGACACGTATTGCACCTCCCAACTCGATGACCCTCCACTTGCGTCTTCCCATGGCCGACAAATGGATACAAGAAGGATGAAGGAGGAAGAAGGGTGACCGAGTGACTCCGTAGTACAGAAGCCCCTGCACCCTCACCCGCAGTTTCCTCATCAACCAAGGATGCTACTATATACATTAATGAAACTGGTGTTTTGCTCATTTTAACTATACTCTGTGCACAACAAATGAATAAATACGAAGACACAACACTTACCTACCTATGGTTGTGGAAAGTGATTAACTCTCAGTACTCTCTTTCAATATCCTTTTCCCTAAGTTACTGCCCATGCAATATCGTGCCCAAAAGCCATAAATTACAAATGTGACCTAATGTTTTATTTCTGCAAGGGACTTTTTTTTGCCCCAGCCAGATCTGAGGCCATTTCACCTTTTCATAATTCAGAGTTCATAAAATATTGGGCAGGTTTAATTGTTAAAAAAGTATTACAATGGAGAGCAGCAACCCAAGCTGGTGCACTGCGTGGCGCTAGGATAAGAAAGCGTTGCTGGGTCATTTCTGCTCCGATATGGCACTAAAGGTCTCTTTCCCAGCACTGACGCATAAAAAAGCCTTTCTAGAGCCATGCGCACACACGTTTGCAAAGGTGTTTGTACTGAAAAGGTACCCTTCCAATACACAATACTATGATTAAACTATATTTACCACTTTTAACAGATTGGAAGAGCGCTGTACACTGCGGCACACATGCAAGGTGAGAAAAAGTTAAGAGAAATAAAAACATTTTTCCTTGGTAGCGCCTGCCTCAAGAAGGTGTTATTTTTGTTTCAAAGTGCTGTCTAACAAGTTAAGCAATGCTTTGTGTCAAAAACCATGGGTGATAGCATGAGAATGCCCATGTACCACCCATGGGACACCCTCAGACATGCAAAGTAGCGCAAAGCACAGTATGTTTTGTGCTGGAAAGTAAAAACGTTATCAATACTTTGTGTGCCTTGGCAACAGCCCCCAGTGTTGATTAATCTACCCAACAGTATCATGAAATAATGTGCAGGGACTGTTAATTGCAGAGCTTTGGAACTGTCAAAACTGTGTTAAAACGTACTATATACAAATCAAGTTATTATGTATTACAGCTGCACCGGCAGGTACAACCAGGAGGACATTAAGGCATATCTTTCCTGCTACCCTATGTATCAATGGAGATTACATATCCTAGGCTGTGAGTAGCCATGCCCTGCTCTTATGCCCTATAAGCCAACTGTAACTGTAGCAAACATAGGCACCTGGTGCAGAAAGCACAGGGTGAAACCCAAGTGCAAGGTAAAAGATGCCTCAGCATGCCAGGCGCGCAACACCCATTGGGCTCACCGGGCTTCACCCCCCCCCCCCCGTCATGTGTGTCAGCCCGGCTGAGACAGCCTCGCGGGCTGGCGTCCGTCTAATTGCAGCCGGACCAGAGTACTTCACAGGTCTTTAAAAACCATTAACTCGTTAATGAGGCTTTAGTTGTGTTTTCCCCCCTTCTTACAGCCACTCTGCCTATGACTGGAAGACTTAACCCCCCCCCGAAATCTTTTTCAGCCCCCCCCCCCCCGAAATTTGGCTCTAGTTGCCCGCCTGGCATGAGCACCAACCTGTAGTAGCCAAGCACTAGCCCATGCCGGCAGCTCTGCACATTGTGGAGACTTCCATCATCTTTCCTGGATTCGGCTTTGGCATCCTGGGATCCCATGTTTTTAAACACCCACCTGGCTGCCAGTGACTCATCCCTGGGCACGCCCGCCTGGTTACAGAAAGACTGCACTCTGTGCTACGGCTAAGGGTTGAACTGTGCACACGGGAGCCAAGTTCATAAAATATTTGGTGGGGTCCGGTTGATCCAATTTTGACTATAATTTTGGTGAAACCTGCAAGTGAGACCGAGGCAGGCTCATACATTTATTGTAGGTTTGCAATTTGGTCCATTTTTAAAACTGACCGGGGAGGAGCCTAGCGCGCATCCAAGATGGTCGCGTGAGCACAGGGCTCCCCGGACCCTTTCTGCTCCTCGGAATTTATCCTGAGAATATCCTGACGAGGTTTATGGAATCTGGGAGATGAAGACCAGCTGAGCACATATCTCTTTTCAAAAATCGAATAGGACCTGGGAATCCTGAGTTGTCGTCGTCGGAACTCTTGGGACCCACCCGACGGAGGTGACCGGGGTAACGGTGACCTGTGAGGCCGGGTCGCAATTGATCAACAGCGGCTGCAGCGCGGTGCCAGTTGCCGATCCACCACTTTCGGTTTCGCTTTTGGACTTCAGGAGACTAGCTGGCGCGCGCGCTTGAGGTGGCGGGGTGCTTCCTGGGCCTCTGCGCGAGGCTTTGTCTCCACCTGCCACTAGAGTGCCGATCGCCTTGGGTCCCCCACACCGGCATATTGCGGTCTTTGGTGCGGCGCTGGTCTTCCTTGCTGGTGCCTCTACACCCCTTGCTCGGTGGTCCCCTTGGGTGACTGTGCTCACATGGGGGGCAAAGGGGGTCCCGAGGGGCGCAAGACGAAGGCTTCCCTCCGCGGGGGAGCGGTCCAGAGCAACAACATGGACCGCTACACCCAGGGCAGAGGGTCCCCTGGAGCTACTGGCCCCCCCCCGGACGCTGCCGGGGGCGGCACGACCGTCTCTACGGAACTTTCCCTGCAGGACATTATGGGCGCCATTGATGGCATCAGGGAAACCATCGCCACGCAATACGAGGCCCTGGCCCGTAAGATCGACACTGTCGCGATTGACGTCACTTTAATCCGGGCCGATCTCTCCAAAACTAACGAGAGGGTCCAGGCTCTCGATGCACGGACCTCCACCCTCGGTGCGGAGGTGTCGGATCTGCGGGCCGCGCTTGGAGACATCAGGGTGGTCAATGATCATATGGCCCGGCGGCTGGAGGACTTCGAGGGACGGGCCCGACGCAACAACATCCGCGTCATCGGTGTACCGGAGTCCTCCGACAACCGCCCGGTTGACCTCGTGGTCGAGGAACTTATCCTGCAACAGTTGTCCCCGGCTGGCCTAAGTAAGTTCTTTGCCGTGGAGCGGGCCCATCGAGTTCCGGGCGGTCGGCCACGGCCGGGGGCCCCCCCGAGGCCTATCGTGGCCAAACTGTTCCACTACAGAGACCGAGATGCTATTCTGCAGGCCTCACGGATTCACGGCCCGGTTCGCCATGAGAACTCGAGCATTAATTTTTATCCGGACTTCACACAACTGGTCCAGAAACAGCGGATGGGATTCCAGGGGGTGAAGCGTCGTCTCCGCGAGCTGGGCCTAAAGTATTCGATGCTCTACCCTGCGAAGCTCCGAGTGGAACATGGGGATCGGACAGCCTTTTTTGACTCTCCTGTGGCCGTGAGTGACTGGCTGGACTCGCTGCCGGACGGAGGTGGCCGTCCCGGGCCCTCTGCGGGCACCGCAGGTGACGGGTCCCCTTTGGAATGACTTTTGGTCCTTGATTTTGCCATTTTGCACTGTTCAGTTGGGTCTTACTTCTTTTGTACATTGTGTTTCGCCAGGACCCGTGAGGGGGGCGGGCGGGGACGGGTCCCTTTCCTCCTCCGGGGTCTTTTCGTAGAATGGGGTTAGTGGGGCGACAGGCACACTGCAAGTTGGGGGGTTTTTTTGGCCCGCAGGGGTGCAGGGTGGGGGGAGTTGGACTTGGGGTGGGGTTGGATGGGAGGAGGGGTTGTTTTGCTGTGTGTTTTTTGTTTGCAGGGCGAGGTATTGATTTTTGTTCACATTCGGGAACTGTGCTGCGGGCTGGGGGACCTTTGATCTATTGGAGGGGATGGGGGGGGACGGGTTGAGGCTTATGTCATGGAACGTTAATGGGTTGGGGGACCGTATCAAGCGGGGTGTCGTACTGCAGTATTTGCGTCGTTTGACTCCTGATGTGGTGTTTCTCCAGGAGACGCATCTGGTTGGTAATGTTTGTCATGCAATGAACAGGGGGGGATACTGCCTCGTGGCCCATTCTGGTTTCACAACTGGTTCCAGGGGGGTGGGCATTCTCCTGCGAGCCTCACTTCCGGTGGAGATCACTAAGATAGTCTCGGATGACAGAGGGCGCTATGTGTGTCTGATTGGGAGGTGGGAGGGGCAGCCCCTTTCCCTGGTTTCAGTTTACGTCCCCCCGGGCCTCCAGAACTCCACCTTCACGGATTTGGGTCGCATGCTGCTCGAGCTTCCGGACAGTCTTCTGCTTATGGGCGGGGACTTTAATTCGGTGGTCTCGGGTGAGCTGGATCGATACCCACCAAGGGCCCTCCCCGCTGCCCAGGCGTGGCTAGGTGGGCTGTTGGAGACCTTTGGCCTGGTGGATAGCTGGAGATTAATGCATCCGACCCAATGTCAGTACACCTTTCACTCTGGGGCGCATGGGAGTCTTTCTAGGTTAGACTATTTCCTTATGCCCGCGGCGCAGACTGGTCGGATTCGAGAGGTCAGGCACCTGGCGCGGGGTATCTCCGACCATTCTCCGCTGTGGCTGCTCTTTGACACCGGGTCGCGGTCTGCAGGGCGGATCGCTCCCATTAATCCGTGGTACCTGCGAGACCCTACGACTCGCGACAGCCTGGTTAAGGCTATAGACCACTACTTCCGTGATAACGAGGGGTCGGTGTCGTCTGCATTGTCCCTGTGGGAAGCCTTTAAAACCGTAATTCGCGGACACGCACTCTCCCAGATAGTGGTGGCCAAGAAGCTCAAGAGTGAGGCAGTGGTGAAGCTGGAGACTGACATCTCGGGGCTGGAGTCGGCCTTGGAGGTGGGTGTCACTCCGGACGGGCTCCATGCCCTCAGCCTGAAACAGTTTGAATATAGGTCTCTTGTCACTGACGCGGCCAAAACTATGTATAGGGAGCAGCAGGGTCGATTGTATGATGCCGGGGACAAGGCGGGAAAGTTGATTGCGTGGCTGGACAAGAAGGAGAGAGTGAATCGTGTGGTCCCGGAGTTGCGTGTTGCGGATGGAGTGTGTGTGACTGAGCCTGGTGAGATTGTGGAATGTTTCGCCGACCACCTCCGGGCCGTGTACTCCCCAGTGACTGACAGGGATGAGGACGACTCTCGCCTTTTACTGAGGGATATCGCTTTGCCCAGCCTGTCCGTCGAGGACCGTGAGCAGCTGGACGCCCCCTTGTCGGTGGATGAAATAGCGACTGCGATCCGCTCCCTTCGCTCGGGCAAGGCTATGGGTCCCAACGGTCTGCCTATTGAACTATATAAATTGCGCCCTGATAAGCTTGCGCCCTTCCTCAGTCGTATGTTTAAAGAGTCTCTTGCGGCGGGTTCCCTTCCGGCCGACCAGCGTCTGGCCACGATAGTCGTGATCCCCAAGGACGGCAAGCCGCGAGACCGTTGTTCCTCTTACCGGCCTATTTCACTGCTAAACGCAGAGCCTAAAATCCTGGCTAAAGTCCTTGCCAATCGTTTGTTGAGCGTCATTTGCGATCTTATTCATCCTGATCAATGCGGCTTCATCCCGCATCGCAACACCGCTCTCAACTTGCGGCGTCTTCACGGCGCTCTCGCCAGGGCGGAGTTCCTCTCCGAACCGGCCGTGCTGGTTTCTTTAGATGCCACGATGGCTTTTGACACCATCGAGTGGCCATTCCTCTGGGCTGTCTTGGCTAAATTTGGCTTTGGGGAAGGATTTATCGGCTGGGTGAAGCTTCTTTATACGGGACCCATGGCTCAGGTGGTGGTGAATGGGCGGGTCTCTCGGCCCTTTGCTCTCGGCAGGGGCACGAGGCAGGGGTGCCCGTTGTCCCCTCTGCTCTTTGCTCTCGCCCTGGAGCCACTCGCTGCTTGGCTCCGATGGGAGCCCTCGATTAGAGGGATCCGGTGGGCCCCGGGCTTCGAGGATCGGGTCTCGCTGTATGCGGACGATATTCTCCTGTATCTCACCTCGCCGCGGCAGTCGCTCAACGTCCTCTTTGACGTTCTGACTTCCTTTGGGAGCAATTCGGGTCTCACGATTAATTGGTCTAAATCCTGCGTCTATCCTATCTCCGGTGGTCTCCCTCTCCTGCCGCCTCGGCTTCCGATCCAAGTATCTCTGATCGGCATTAAGTACCTGGGAATATACGTCTCGTTGGACCCGGTGGCTCGCTATGAGCAGAATCTCCTGCTTCCACTTCGGCGTTTGCGGGAGGACACGGCCCGGTGGTGCAGGCTGCCCCTGTCCCCGCTGGGTCGGGCCGCGCTGTTTAAAATGATGTCCCTTCCCAGGTTCCTCTATGCACTCCAGAACTCCTTCGACGTCATTCCAGTGGCCTACTTTCGGGAGGTGGAGAGCCTGCAGAGGAGACTGGTGTGGGACGGACGGGCGCGTATCGCTCTTGCAAAGCTTACTCTCCCCTGGTACGACGGGGGCATCGCGCTTCCCGACATTCGCAGGTACTATTGGGCCTCGCAGCTCTCGGCCATTAACCATGCCACATATGCGCCTGGCTTTAATCCGGCGTATGAGATGGGCAAGTTCCTGCTTCCCGGCGGGAACTATAACAGGGCACTTTACTCCCGCGCGGCTGGACGGACCCTCACGGGCCCCACTAAGATTGCTGTACGGACCTGGAGGGCTGCCACTGCGGCCATGGGCTGGAGTGAACGACTAACATGTGCTACTCCTTTGTTTGCCTCCGACCGACTGGGCAGCCTCTGGACTACGAAGGGGTTTGACCAGTGGGATACGATTGGTATCAGCAGAGTGGGAGACCTATGGCTTAAGGGCACGGTTAAGACCTTCGCGGCGCTCCAGGGCGAATACGAGCTTACGGACAGGGAGTTCTTCCGCTATGCCCAGGTTCGTCACGCCCTGCTCTCGGTCTTTGGGGAGGGGACCAAAATCCCGGTTTCCTCGCCCCTCGAGGACCGCATACTTGACGGGCATGTCCCGGACAGTACCATTTCTTTAATTTATAAAAAACTAATCAATCACCGGGCTGACCTCTTGGTGCGCCTCCGAGAGACTTGGACGGGGGATGGGGTGGAATTGGACGACGAGGACTGGCAGTCTGCACTGTCGTCCCCCAAGGAGGTCGCCATTCCAGCCCGTCTCCGCCTGGTACAGCTTAAGATTCTTCACCGGGTGTATGTGACGGGTCCCCGCTTGGTCTCGATGGGATTTTCCGACGACGGGCTCTGCAAGCGGGGCTGTGGGCTCAGCGCCACCTTTCTCCATATCCTGTGGGAATGCCGCGAGGTGGCGGAATACTGGCGCCGGGTCCATACGGTTATGGGACAAGTCACTGGGGTTGTGCTGCTGCCGGAGGTGCGTCGCTGTGTCCTGAATGTGTGGGAGCCCAATGATTACAACGCGGCGCAGACTCGGTGGGCGGCCCTGGGGAACATGATTGCTAAGAGAGATATAGCGCAGCTTTGGGGCTCCCAGCGGCCTCCCACCGTGTCCGTATGGAAGGAGAATATGGACTGGTGTATGTTCAGGGAGAAGACTGTGTATGTGGCCCGTGGTAAGCCAGGGGCATGGGGTAGAATCTGGGGGCAATGGAACGCGTATCGCGGGGGTATCTGTACGCCCCCCCTCGTGGACACCGATATCGCCATGTCCCCCTGACCCTTGATGGTTCCTTGCACCTTTTGAAATAACTAAATATTGACGTTCATCTCCCGTGACCCCCCCCCACCCCCAGCCTTCCGGTACTCCTTCCCTTTGCCGGCTGCTTGGGGCCTGAAGTGGAGTTCCCCGGGGGTAGCCTGCCCGCACTGTTTGCCCTTATGCCTCGCCTTTTGTTTTTTCTTTCAGTTATTGTGTATGTTGGACTTGATTCTCCTGTTCCTTTAGGCTTTCCGGAGCCATTACGGGGCTGGGCCCCAGGAATCGACTGCTGCCTTGATAAATGTATATTTTCCTCTGAATCTAGCGGCCGGCCCTGGTGGTTGTAGGCCCGTGCTTGTAACCGATTTATCGTTCAATAAAAATTTAAAAAAAAAAAAAAAAAAACAAAAAAAAAAACTGACCTTGCCTTTAACTTTATTTCCAGATCTCTGCTCCTTCCCCACAGTGCTTAATTTAAGCCGGTGGTTTCCGGTGCTCGGCACTTATGACATCCTGCTGCTTGGTGGTGCTCTTTGTCTCATTTAGAGAGGAGCGTAACAACAGTGGTTTATTAATTCAATGCACTTTAAAAAAAAGACTAATGCCTGCGCCAAAGCCATTCGTATAGCTTTGGGGGTCTGGAATAGTCAGAGTTGTCAAACTCGCATGTGTGTGATAGTTAGTAGTTGTGTTGTTCCTGTTATTGGCAGCACTGGCAACGGCAATGGGCGGTGCAAGTGGAAGTGGCCTCCTGAAGAGGGCCCGGACACCAATTGTACAAGCTTGTGTGCTCCCACACTACCCTTCCACTTCTGCAGTCTCTGAACACTCAGCCCCCCCTGCTCTTTAACCCTTCAGCTCACAAACGATCCCCTCTGCTCACAGCTGGAAGAGAGTTAACGCAGCGTGCACAGCGCACACTCGCACTCGTAACCTTTTCTACGCGCCAGGCAGGAGTGTCTGACTTGAATGTTCAGTCATCCGAATTCGTTCAAAACAAGACAAGCGAGCGTGGCTGGATGGGGTGGAGGAGAGAGGGCAGAGAGCCCAGGCTCTGATTACAGTAGATCGATGTTTTTGCAACATGAATCAATGTTCTAATAATGTATACTTTGCAGTGTGTATGCAGTTCTGGGATGAAAGTTAATAGCTCACTATTCAATATTAGGATTTTAAGTTATAAATTGCAAGTAACCAAAAAGATGTATCTTTTGAAAGCAGTAACCTGCTGATCTGTTTACATCATACGCACTCTGTAATCTACTTGGTACACGTTCTTTGCAGCAGGCATATTAACCCTCTGCACTAACTTCACCGAAGTCAAAACCTCAACTATACAAAATGCTCATCTCTCTCCAGGAAGATAATTAATCACACGAGTTATCTTGACATTTATGTGGGGCCTGGTAATTGCCGGGGGAAAGAAACGCTGCAGCAGGTGCTCAAAAGCATAATAAACTTTCAAACACGGCGCCCCCAGGAAGCCAGCACCCGGTGCGGTGGCACCGGTCGCACTGCCCTAAAGCCGGCCCTGTTCTGGAGCTTGTAGCTTCAACTTTGCTTTACTAGTGAAAGCCTACTACTAGCCCCAGAATGCAGAACGGTAGTTACTACAAACTGTGAGCGGCTAAAAGATGAATTTAGCACACTTGGCCCATGGATAGGTTCCGCCAGAGAAAGTTTACAACAAGACTCCGTTGTCACCTGGGACACCACGTTCCATTTCCTCCAAAAACATATAAATTAATTCTAATGGATTCAATAGAGAGGCAGAACCACAACTCCCAGACTACACTGGGTTGTTAAGGGAGAGAGTGCATTATTGGCCGAAAGGTACTAGGCAACGTAAAGTTCCTAGGGTGACTTGATGAAAGAGCACACTACGGGGTGCACGCGCACCCCAGAGACAGCAGGCCCCTAAAGGGGAGGGGCGGCGAGAGGGGGTGCAGTGTGCACAGACGGCCTTTCTGCTAAAAGTCCGATGACTTCCCACCAGGGCGCTCACAGAGGCCGGTCCGAGAGCCTTTCAGCGCCGTCGGCTCCTTTCCTCGCTCCCGTGTAGTCGCACAAAGAAGTCATGTCGCATTTCTTGGACAGAAAGACACAAAAAATAAAAAAAAACACCAGAACAAATCAAATCCTTCAGAGACTCCTCTCGTGAGAAGGGGGTCAAGGGATGGATAATTGAGGGAAAAGATTGGGTTGTTCTGACAACCTCACTGATGACAACGTTATCCTGAAGTGGAGCCGGGCGCTGCATTTCGCCCCTCCCCCCCGGCAGCTCTGCACATTGTGGAGACTTCCATCATCTTTCCTGGATTCGACTTTGGCATCCTGGGATCCCATGTTTTTAAACACCCACCTGGCTGCCAGTGACTCATCCCTGGGCACGCCCGCCTGGTTACAGAAAGACTGCACTCTGTGCTACGGCTAAGGGTTGAACTGTGCACACGGGAGCCAAGTTCATAAAATATTTGGTGGGGTCCGGTTGATCCAATTTTGAATATAATTTTGGTGAAACCTGCAAGTGAGACCGAGGCAGGCTCATACATTTATTGTAGGTTTGCAATTTGGTCCATTTTTAAAACTGACCTTGCCTTTAACTTTATTTCCAGATCTCTGCTCCATCCCCGCAGTGCTTAATTTAAGCCGGTGGTTTCCGGTGCTCGGCATTTATGACATCCTGCTGCTTGGTGGTGCTCTTTGTCTCATTTAGAGAGGAGCGTAACAACAGTGGTTTATTAATTCAATGCACTTTAAAAAAAAGACTAATGCCTGCGCCAAAGCCATTCTTATAGCTTTGGGGGTCTGGAATAGTCAGAGTTGTCAAACTCGCATGTGTGTGATAGTTAGTAGTTGTGTTGTTCCTGTTATTGGCAGCACTGGCAACGGCAATGGGCGGTGCAAGCGGAAGTGGCCTCCTGAAGAGGGCCCGGACACCAATTGTACAAATTAAGCACTGCCTGCTTGTGTGCTCCCACACTACCCTTCCACCTCTGCAGTCTCTGAACACTCAGCCCCCCCTGCTCGTTAACCCTTCAGCTCACAAACGATCCCCTCTGCTCACAGCTGGAAGAGAGTTAACGCAGCGTGCACAGCGCACACTCGCACTCGTAACCTTTTCTAAGCGCCTGGCAGGAGTGTCTGACTTGAAAGTTCAGTCATCCGAATTTGTTCAGGCAATGGGCGGTGCAAGCGGAAGTGGCCTCCTGAAGAGGGCCCGGACACCAATTGTACAAATTAAGCACTGCCTGCTTGTGTGCTCCCACACTACCCTTCCACCTCTGCAGTCTCTGAACACTCAGCCCCCCCTGCTCTTTAACCCTTCAGCTCACAAACGATCCCCTCTGCTCACAGCTGGAAGAGAGTTAACGCAGCGTGCACAGCGCACACTCGCACTCGTAACCTTTTCTAAGCGCCTGGCAGGAGTGTCTGACTTGAATGTTCAGTCATCCGAATTCGTTCAGGCAATGGGCGGTGCAAGCGGAAGTGGCCTCCTGAAGAGGGCCCGGACACCAATTGTACAAATTAAGCACTGCCTGCTTATGTGCTCCCACACTACCCTTCCACCTCTGCAGTCTCTGAACACTCAGCCCCCCCTGCTCTCTAACCCTTCAGCTCACAAACGATCCCCTCTGCTCACAGCTGGAAGAGAGTTAACGCAGCGTGCACAGCGCACACTCGCACTCGTAACCTTTTCTATGCGCCTGGCAGGAGTGTCTGACTTGAATGTTCAGTCATCCGAATTCGTTCAAAACAAGACAAGCGAGCGTGGCTGGATGGGGTGGAGGAGAGAGGGCAGAGAGCCCAGGCTCTGATTACAGTAGATCGATGTTTGCCTTCGTTGAGCTGCAGAGGAGAAACTGCTCCTCGTCCCAGCAGAGGTTCCTGAGGCCCAGCTGATGCCTACAAGCCGAGGGCACCGGAAGACACCACCGCCTTTCTCCGAGGCAGAGCAGAAATGCCTCGGAGAAAGGCAGCCTCCTTTTCGGATTCGGGGGCGTGTTTTGCTGTTGTCTCCTCCCTGAGACTTTTCGCAAAAACCACGCCCCCCGATCCGAAAAGGACGGGGCCTAATCGGAGTGACTGACCTCTTCTCCAGTGGCTGGCCAGCATTTACGAGGCCAGCCAATGGAGAACAGGGGAGAAGAGGGGCCGGTTCAAGCCCCCTCTTCTCCAAGTCATTAAATCTCCGACTTCCGGTTCTGCCTTTCGGCAGACCGGTAGTCCTCGACCTAATCAACAGCAGGACACTTTCCAAAAGACCTGCCTCAGGTGGCAGCCGATAGGAACGAACAACACTGGTAAGTAATCTCTCGAAAAACGCCTGAAAGGTGGAACCGGAGACACAATTAGCCCAGTGGTAGAGTTGTGTTTTATGGTTTTTACCTCCGCTCTCTTATTTATTATCTATTCCATGAGAAAATACTTATTGAATGAATAATGCTTTATTAAAGTGCTTTGCTTCGTATGGTCTCTTGGGGGGAATCAGGATGTTGACCCACGGTGTAGCTTTAAAGACGACAACATGTCGCCCTGATGGTTCTCATTATGTAACTAACACCCCCCACCGAAGACAGAAAACAAGGCCAAGCGCAACAATTTCTTGCCAAGCCATTTTCTCCGAGCAGGCAACATTTGTGCGTTCTGTTGTGTCAAAAGAAAGCCCTGGGACCTCTTAAATGCCAGCAGAGACTCACCAATGCCCACTGACCATCAAATGCTGGACTGTTACTGGATGGCGAAAACTCTTCCACCACCAAAGCCCTAATGCACCATCCAGGATGCACTCAGGGGGTGGAAGTGAGGTTCACTTCATTTCCATGGTAACCCTCCCCTGTGTGAGCATGACATACCCGCACCCTGGCAGTGACTCCAGCATTCATCCCCATCCATTGTCTGACGGGCAGTGCCCTTCTTAGCTTCAGCTGTGAGTGAGATAGTCGGGCGCCTCAGCTGGTGCACAGATTCTTCAGTGGCCCACTAGAGTTTACTACCTTTTTCTGTATTTGGAGAACCCTAACACTGCGTGCATGTGGCCTACCAATGCAGGAGCTATTCTTCCACACGTATGTGTCCCCAATTGCCCCTTCTCTGTCCTTGTCCACTCCTTTCTCCTGGCTACCAGGTGCACTTCCTGAGAGGCTGGGGACTCTCTAGACCACTGACCTCGCTGTGGCTAGCATGGCAGTCTCATGTTGACATCACACTGTGTACTGCGGGAGGGTCAGTACCGCTGAATCATGTTCAAAGTTTGACATAAGACCTCCCCTGTGAGATGCTGGGTTTCTGTTGCAGTAACCCCCCACTTTTTGCCAGACTACTGATGCACTTTGACTTGATGGGTCCTGGGTCCCTGCCAGTTTCCCAGGGCCTGTGTTATTTCCCCAAACCTAACCCAATTGGCATCTCTGGCCACAGGTCAGCCCCTGGTAAATGGTACCACAGGTACACAGGGCACTGTGACCAGGGAAGACCTGTAGGGGCCGCAGAACTTATTGTGCCACCCTTAGGGGCCCTGTACCTTCACACACACACACACACTGCCTTTGCAGGCTGTGTGTCTTGCTGCAGGACAGAGTGAAGAGTCGACATGGCACACATCCCTGTGTGCCATGCCTAAAACCCACTGCCCTGGCATAGCTCAGTCACCCCTCTAGCTGGGTGCCCTATACCAGTGGTGAGGGTACAGGTGCATGAGACCTGTACCCCTATAGTATCTAAGTCCATTCTTAGACATTGTAAGTGCAGTGCTGCCATTAAGAGTATATGGTGCTGGCAGTTTGTCATTACAAACTCCACAGCACCATAATGGCTTCACTGAAAACTGAGAAGTTTGATATCAAACTTCTCAGCACATTAAACCCACACTGATGCCAGTGTGGGAATTAATGAAAAATGCACTTCAAGGGCATCTTAAAGATGCCCCCTGAAAAACGACCAGACTCAGGTGGGTTCCCTGACTGGTGCACACCAGCCTGCCACAACAAGACATGTTTCTGGACCCCTAGGGTAGGAGCCTACGCTCCCTGAGCCCAGATCAAAGCCTTTCCTGGGCGGAGGTGTTCAATCCCAAAGACTGTCTCCCGTGAACACCAGATTTGTTCAAATACAGACTCTTGTTCCGCAAGGATCTGTGTGTTTGCAGCACTCTGCACCTGATGCCCACGGCCCAAGTTCGAGTGGCCCAACACCAAGAGGAGGTCCCCCTGGCGATCCTGGCCCGAGATCCGGTGACCCCTGACCTGCCTCAAGCCTCCAGCCGAAGCCTGCAGCCTCAAACAGGAAGGTCTCCCCCACAGCAACCAGGAGCTGGTAAGAAGATCCGACCCTAAAAGGCACCCCTGCACCCGATGCCCCACGGCCTTTGGTGGCCCAACCGAAGGTGCCTAACCAACCCCCAAGATCCCATTTTACCTCTCCAAGTGCTGGTTTACCCAGAAGACCTTCGTCCCCGAGTCTGCAGTGCTTTTGCACACCGGAGACTCTCCATTGAAAGCAACAGGGCACCCGACGCCAAAATAGCACTCTGCACCCGGACGCCCCAGTGCCACTGAGGGTGCATTTTTTTTGCTGGCCTAAACCCCCATTTGCCCTGAGCTTAAGTCCAGGAGCTTTGCTCCCACAACCCAGTGGCCTGCCAATCAGCAGCCACCAAGAAGAGGGCCCCTATCCCCCATTGGATAACATTGGGCCTCAGCACTCTGCACCCTAGTGCCGCTGAGGGTGTAACAAAAGTGCATCCTTGACCCTGGGAGACCCCTGAGTCTAACTCCAGAACCCCAACTCCTACAACAAAGTACTTACCTTTAAACCGATAACAGTATTTTCCTCCATAGGATAACATTGACTGTTTTTCTATGAAAAGTTTTGAAGTGTGGAGTTGGAAAACCTAAAGAAATTCTTCAGAATTGTACTAACTAACAAAAACGCTTTTACTTACCTGTTTACAGGAAATGTCCCAGTGCAGTATCCAGGCATACTGCACTGTGTAAGAAAAGTATTCTGAAAAGTAACGTACCTTTTATTTTACTAAAAATCCTATACAAAGTGTATGTACTGTATTCTGAAAAGCATTGCATTATCAGTAACACTACTGTAATCAAATCAAAGTACACTTACAATTGCAATTCAAACAATTTACAAACTGCATTAATACTGTAAAGTATGTATTGCTTACCTGTGCCAGGCTTGCTTGGTTCTAGAAAATAAAATAACTAAAAGAATATTTTTATACAAAAA
This sequence comes from Triturus cristatus, assembly GCF_964204655.1. Lineage (NCBI taxonomy): Eukaryota > Metazoa > Chordata > Amphibia > Caudata > Salamandridae > Triturus > Triturus cristatus. The sequence goes on along the minus strand of NC_140593.1, from coordinate 86,168,442 downwards.
CAATTGGTCTGAAGTTCAGTCTTTGCCTGTGTGAATTCATTTGCTGACTGAGTGTGTACAACAAATGCTTAACACTGTCCTCTGATAAATCCTTACTGCTCGACCACACTACCACAAATAGAGAGTGAGGTGCTATCTACTTTACCTCTGCCTACCTTTTGGGTTCAACTGGACTCTGTGCACACTATACTTCACTTTGGTATAGTATATACAGAGCCAGCTTCCTACACCCCCCCCCCTTTATAAATGATGACTTCTAAATGGCATCTTGGACTTCCTCTGAGATGCCTGTCTGGACCGATACCTGATGCACGCAAAGCTGATGCATGTACACAAAGCTGATCCATGCACACAAAGCTGATCCATGCACAAGAAGCTGCTGCATGCACACAAAGCCGATCCACGCACACAAAGCTGATCCATACACACAAAGCTGATGCTTGCACACAAAGTTTATCCAGGCACACAAAGCTGATCCGTGCACATGAAGCTGATCCATTCACACACAGCTCATCCATGCACACAAAGCTGCTGCATGTAGACAAAGCTGATCAATGCACATGATGATGATCCACGCACACAAAGCTGATCTATGCACACAATGTGGATCCACGCACATGAAGCTGGTCCATGCACACAAAGCTGATCCGTGCACACAAAGGTGATCCATGCATGTGAAACTGATACATGCACACACATCTGATCCATGCACACAAAGTGGATCCATACACATGAAGCGGATCCACGCACACAAAGCTGATCGATGCACACAAAGCTGATTCATGCACACAATGCTGATCCATACACACAAAGCTGATCCATGCACATGAAGCTAATCCATGCACATGAAGCTGATCCATGCACACAAAGCTGATCCATGCACATGAAGATGATCCAGGCACACAAAGTTGACCCATGAACATGAAGCTGATCCATGCACACGGAGCTGATCCATCCACACAAAGCTGATCCATTCAGATGAAGTTGATCCATGCACACAAAACTGATCCATGCATACAAAGCTGATCCATGCACATGTAGCTGATCCATGCGCATGAAGCTGATCCATACACACAAAGCTGATTCATTCAGTTGAAGCTGATCCTTGCACACAAAGCTGATCCATTCAGATGAAGCTGATCCATGCACACAAAGCTGGTCCATGCACGCAAATCTGATCCATGCAAACAAAGCTGGTCCATGCACACAAAGCTGATCCATGCACATGAAGCTGATCCATGCACATGAAGCTGATGCATGCACACTAAGCTGATCCATGCACATGAAGCTGATCCATACACACAAAGCTGATCCATGCACACAAGGCTGATCTATGCACACAAAGGTGATGTGTGCACATGAAGCTGATCCATGCACACAAAGTGGATCCATACACATGAAGCAGATCCATGCACACAAAGCTGATCGATGAACACAAAGCTGATCCATGCACACAACGCTGTTCAATGCACATGAAGCTGATCCATACACATGAAGCTGATCCACGCACCTAAAGCTGATCCACGCACATGAAGCTGATCCACGCACATGAAGCTGACGCACATAAAGACGATCCATGCACACAAAGCTGATCCACACCACATCTTCAACAAAGCCAGCACCGCCATCGCACCCCATCTCTGGAAAACCATCAACATTTCCTTCGAGACAGCAACCTTCCCGGAGAGCTGGAAGCAAGCCGAGATCAACACCTTACTCAAGAAACCCAAGGCAGACCGCAAGGACCTCAAGAACTTCCAGCCCATCTCCCTGCTCCCGTTCCCGGCAAAGGTCATCGAGAAGACCGTCAAAAAACAACTGACCCGCTACCTTGAGGAGAACAGCATCCTGGACCCATCCCAGTCCGGGTTCCGCAGCAACCACAGCACCGAAACTGCCCTCATCGCTGCCACCAACGACATCAGGACCCTGCTAGACAACGGAGAAACCGCGTCCCTCATCCTTCTGGACCTGTCAGCCGCCTTTGACGCGGTCTGCCACCTCACACTATGAACACTCCTCCACGATGCCGGGATCCAAGAGAAGGCCCTGGACTGGACCACCTCCTTCCTCTCCGGCAGAACACAGAGCGTCCGCCTTCCCCCCTTCCACTCCAAAGCCACTGAGATCATCTGCGGTGTAGCCCAGGGCTCATCCCTCAGCCCAACGCTGTTTAATATCTACATGGCACCACTCGCCCACGTCACCGGACTGCACGACCTCAATATCATCTCTTACGCCGATGACACCCAGCTAATCCTCTCCCTCACCAAGGACCCCCACACCGCCAAAACCAACCTCCACGAAGGAATGAAGGCCATCGCCGAATGGATGAGGAACAGCCGACTGAAGCTGAAGTCGAACAAGATGGAGGTCCTCATACTCAGATCTACTCCTTCGGCCTGGGATGACTCCTGGTGGCTGACCGCACTGGGAACAGCTCCAACACCCACCGACCATGCACGCAACCTAGGGGTCATCCTCCACTACACCCTTTCCACGACTAAGCAGGTCAACGCCGTCTCTTCTCCTGCTTCAACACCCTCCGCATGCTCCGCAAGATCTACAAATGGATCCCCACCGAAACGAGAAGAACGGACACCCAGGCTCTCGTCAGCAGCAGGCTGGACTACGGAAACACCCTCTACGCAGGCGCCTCGGCCAAACACCTGAAATGGCTTTAATGCATCCAGAAAGCCTCTGCACGCCTGATTCTCGTCATCCACCGCCGCAGCCACATCACACCCCACCTGAGAGACCTGCACTGGCTCCCCGTCAACAAAAGGATAACCTTTAAGCTCCTCACCCACGCACACAAGGCACTCCACAACACCGGACCAGCGTACCTCAACAGACGACTCAGCTTCTACACCCCCACCCACCAGCTCCGCTCCGCCGACCTCACCCTTGCCACAGTCCCCCGCATCCGAAGAGCGACCTCCGGCGGCAGATAGTTCTCCCACCTCGCCGCCAAGACCTGGAACACCCTCCCCATCCACCTAGACCTGCTGACTTTCAGAAGACTCCTCAAGACCTGGCTTTTTGATTAATAGAAGCATTCCCCTCCCCCCAGCACCTTGAGACCGTCACGGGTGAGTAGTGCACTTTATAAATGCAATGATTGATTGATTGATTGATTGATTGATTGATTGATTGATTGATTGATTGATTGATTTATCCATGCATATGAAGCTGATCCATTCACACAAAGCTGATCCATGTACATGAAGCTGATCCATGCACACATAGCTGATCTATTCAGATGAAGTTGATCCATGTACACGAAACTGATCCATGCACACAAAACTGATCCATTCAGATGAAGTTGATCCATGCACACAAAACTGATCCTTTCATAAAAAGCTGATCCATGCATATGTAGCTGATCCATCCACACAAAGCCGATCTATGCACACAAAGCTGATTCATTCAGATGAAGCTGATCCATGCACAACAAACTGATCCATTCACATAAAGCTGATGCATGTACGTAAAGCTGATCCATGCACACAAAGCTGGTACATGCACACATATCTGAACTATGCAAATAAAGCTGGTCCATACTCACAAAGCTGATACATGCATATGAAGTTGAACCATGACTGATGACTTCTAAGTGGCATCTTGGGCTTCCTCTGAGATGACTGTCTGGACTGAGACCAGATGCACGCAAAGCTGAAGCATGCACACACAGCTGATCCATTCACCCAAAGCTGATCCATGCACAAGAAGCTGATGTATGCACACAAAGCGGATCCATGCACACAAAGCTGATCCATGCACACAAAGCTGATGCATGCACACAAAGCTGATGCATGCACATAAAGCTGATCCATGCACTTGAGGCTGATGCATGCACACAAAGCTGATCCATGCACATGAAGCTGATTCGTGCACATGAAGCTGATCCATTCACACACAGCTGATCCATGCACACAGAGCTGCTGCGTGTAGACAAAGCTGATCCTTGCACATGAAGATGATCCATTATTTGAGAAAAAGATGGACCCCCGGCAAAGTACGATAAATCCTAGGGCAGGGCAAATATGACTGAGAACAGTAAATACCTAGGCCATGAACTGGTCTGACAATACCATAAAACACATAATTGATATCTGAAAAGACTCAGTGTACAGAGTTCTAAAACTAAAAAATGTTTTGTATTTATTTATATAAATTCATAATAAAAAGGATTCAAAATATTGCGACATGATACATATAACAACATATTCATAAATGTAGATTACATACAAAACAGAAAAATATATACAATACATAAATGTTAAACACATAACATAAAAACATATAGAAATCAATTTATTGTTGCTGGTTGGAACAAAGTGTGGCTAGATCTGTGGACAAGTAATTTGTCTACGCGCTTTTCGGCGCAAAAAGTGCCTTCTTCGGGACGGCCACAGCAACCTAAGATAGGTATATAAATGGAACCAAATAGCAATAATTGGTACCAATTGAAGCTGATCCACGCACATGAAGCTAATCCACACACATGAAGCTGATCCATGCATATTAAGCAGATCCATGCACATGAAGCTGATCCATGCACACAAAGTTGACACATGCACACAAAGCTGACCCATGCACACAAAATTGATCCATGCACATGAAGCTGATCCATGCACATGAAGCTGATCCATGCACACAAAGCTGATCCTTGCACATGAAGCTGATCCATGCACATGAAGCTGATCCACGCCCACAAAGCTGGTCCATGCTCACTTCAATTCCCATTGTGTCTGTCTACAAAATATATTGTTTGGCCCTGTTTCATCTACATGAGTTAAGGGGATTTTCATTGTGTCTGCTTTAAGACTCTAATGCACACCATATTGGTGGAGGTGCAAGTGTGATTTTATTTTTCAAAGAGTAGTAATAGCAGTAAAAAGAATTGTAACGACATGGAATACCAAACCTCCAAGAACGTTTTCCTTAAATGGATTGGGAAGAATAAATGAATCACTGGACATTAAACACAGAAAAACATTTCTGCAAATGATACTGAATATTTAAAAACGCAACACAAATTATAAGATGTACATTAGTGACTACTATATCAAGATGTACACATTGGAGTTACAAAGCCACCTAAATTCTGGGCAACCCTACCTTCGAGTGGATGTTCCGCCGGCCAGAGCTCCATACACGAAGAAGTAAAGTCAATATCCTTCCTCTTCCCGGATAGGGAGCCAGTAACAAGAGAGCTTCCCATACAGAGAAAGCTAAGTTACACCCTATTGAAAGACAACAATCCCACTCTGTAATGCCTTCCTGGAGGTATTGCCAAACCATGGTCTCTCAAAAGAGTTTAGGGTTTTATGAGAGGCGTGATTGACGTTCAGATGGGATCAGGACGGTTGATCCCCTCCTCTTCCGGATACCACGGAACCTACCATTTCAGTCTCCTCCAATGACTGTCAGGTTACAGAAAACGTAAAGAAAATAACACGTTAGACAACCCAGTGAAGTAGCCAACTAAGGGGGCAATGAACATAAGAACTACCATGAAGGACCTGCTGAGCTGCTCAGAGTTATCAGCCTCATGAAAACCATGAAGTAAGCACAGTCTCTCACACCTCTTTATCCACCCCACTGCTAATCGCTGCACCTTATTATAACACGATGACTGCACCTCGGTGGTCGTCACACACAACATCAAAACACTTCCAGGTAGGATCAGAAAACAGAGACAACACACTCCCAATCACACACCCTACATGGCATAGCTTGCTGCCCATTTAGGCAAGCGCTTTGGAGCCCCACAAAGGGGTAGTGAGAGCTATAAAAATAGTGCAGTACAATACTCACTATAGAGCAGAGGTCTTCAAACTGGGGGCTGGCTCCCCCTAGGGGGGCCCTCATGTGATCCCTAGGGGGGCTCCAGGCTCTGACCAAACGAAGCATCGTGCTGATAGCAGTGCTTTGAATTAAGCAGTGGGGAAAGATGAGCGGCAGTAAGCTGCTCTGTAAAAGGCCATCACAGCTTCTTTTGTCATTTATATCCTAGCTGGGAAAAATGGTAACAAAATTTAACTGCAATGTTTAAATATGTCTTGTGTTTAAATAAGTCGAGACATATTTAAACATAGCATTGAAAGGCAAATTGTAAGTGAGGGAACAGAGAAAGAAAGTAAGGTGAGGAAGGGGTCAAAGTAAACGTGCGGCAGGTATGGATAAAATTGAAAGAATCAAGGTGTGTTGTCAGTGAGGGAGACAGGAAAAAAGATAAGAATATGGTACAGAGTGTATATCGAGTTGGAGGGAGAGAATAAGTAATTGTGATTAAATAGTAAAAATTTAGAACACCAAGGTGGGCATAAGTAGTTGAGAGTATTACACAAGTTTCAATTGGAAGCACATATTGCAGTTGTAAACAAATCCGGTATATATATAAAAGCAGGTGAGAGCAATTGTGAGTTGCATTGAAAACAAAAACCGTTCATATATATAAAGAATATAGTATGATGTGCATTTAAAATCAGCATTTAAGCATTAGCATGACATAGCGAAATTAAATAAGATTGAAGTTACGTGATTTCGTTATTAACAGTTTTAGAGACAGTAATGCATAACCACAGTCGGTGTGTGCGAATTAATGTTTAGGAATATAGTGTTATCGACGATTTGAATGAATTAATAGTTACAGTTTCGATTTATGAGGAGGCCGCATCCGGATACCGGGTCAATCACGAAGAAGAGGGAGGAAGGGTTCGCATTAGTCTAGGAACGAATGGGGATTTTTTGCCAAGGGTGACTGAGTGAATTCATATATTTATAAAGTGCTGGTGCTTCCTAGGTCACATGGTCTATTCATTGTTAATTCTTAATATCGGAGTTGTGGCAAGGCATATGACTAGTATGTTGTGTCAAAATTGTGAATCAGTAACCTCGTGAAGTGTGAGGTACTGCTGTGTCATGCCATATGAGAAAAATGTAGGCATTTTAGCGGGTGGGGAAGGGAGGCAATAAAATTCACAAGTGAAAGTTCGGACGGTGACACTAAGGACATTCTTGACAAATTACAAAACATAACCTGGGAACCTGACTTCATACTGGTCTGTATAGACATTGTCAGTCTCTATACATCTATCAAACACCAAGACGGACTCAGTGCAGTGCAACAATCATTATGGACACAACCGGCAAACCTACTAGAAAGCAACAAAATGACTTTGGAAATGCTTGACTTCTGCCTAAAAAACAATGTCTTCAGTTTCAATGGAAAGATATACCGACAGACACGCGGTACGGCTATGGGAGCCAAATTTGCGCCGCCGTACGCCTGCATCCTGATGAGCCATGTGGAAAAATTCTGGCTATGGGACCCTGAGTTCACGGAATATACCGCCCATATTGTTATGTGGCGACGCTATATAGATGACATCCTCTGTATCTGGCAAGGAGATGAGACATTGCTCAAAAGATTTTTGAAGCAATTAGACCAAAACCCATGGGGAATTAAAACGACCCATACCTTCTCCAAGGAAGAGATCAACTTTTTGGATGTAACTCTCTATGTAAAAGACAACACTCTGCAAAGCAAACTTTATCGAAAAGAGACAGCTGCCAATTCCATTTTACGAGCCGATAGCTTCCACCCACGACACAACATAAGAAACATCCCGAAGGGAGAACTGTTAAGAACACGTAGAAATTGCAGTGAAGATGAGGTCTTCAAAACAAAAGGAGAAGAATTGGTGTCTAGACTCACACAACGTGGATATGAACAATCAATGCTCAAAAACACAATGACTACAGTGGCCAAAATTGAAAGAATACAGATGTTCAGACAAAACAAAGGAGAAGTCCAAAAGAACGATTCAGCTATACGCTTTATAACGGACTACAATAACGGCCACCACCAAATTAGACAAAGCCTCAAGAGACACTGGCATCTGCTTCAACAAACACCAAACCTTAATCAAGACCTAAAAACATATCCAGAGATAACATACAGACGCGCCCCTAATCTGAAAGACCTCCTGTGCAAATCAGAATTTGTGGACAAACGGAACTTGGTCAGCACCTTCCTGGACAGACCCCCAGGATTCCACATCTGCAGAAATTGCAATATTTGCAAGCTTAGCAACAACAAAACAACAAAAGTCCTACTAACTGAAGGAAGAGAATTCTCCATAAAAGAATGGATTGACTGTAACAGCAAATTCTGTGTCTATGTGATTATCTGTCCCTGCAATCTTCCATACATCGGAAGTACAATCAGACCACTACGGACCAGGATTCAGGAACATTACCGAAACATCCACAAACATCATTCAGGCCATCCACTTACTGAACACTTTGAAGACCATCATCCCCACAAAAAAGACTTCCGCTTCTTTGGTTTGGAGATTGTACACCAAGCCAAAAGAGGGGGGGACCGCGAACTCAAACTCCGAAGACGCGAAAGTGAACTAATAATGAACTATAAAACCACCAATCTGGGGCTCAACAAGGATGCGGAAATGCATATATGGTTGGGAGACGACTGATGCCCCAACACACTACTACAACCGCACCACCTATTACCCAAGACTTAACACAACGTGTCTGTTGTTTACAATAACCCTAAATAAGTTTCCCCAAATACCATCAAGAAACTTACAGCATACCCTCCTGACTTTTGCCATTTTTTCAGATGATACAACAATATGTAGAAATATGTGATAGCATACTTTGTGCTACAAGGTTGCCTCAGTGTGACTCAACACGACCTTGTTCATCGATATGTGATAGCATACTTTGTGCTTTAAGGGCGCCTTAGTGTGACCTAACACGACTCTGCCCATCGCCCAGTTTATTGATTTAGCTTCTTAGAGCCTGGAGATATGTGTGCTATTATTAATTGTAACTCCAATTTTGCGCCTTAGTGTGACCTAACACGACTCTGCCCATCGCCCAGTTTTATTGATTTAGCTTCTTAGAGCCTGGAGATATGTGTGCTATTATTAATTGTAATTCCAATTATGCAGCAAATCGTGTTCAAGTGATTATAATACCTGACACATTTACTCTTTCTTGATATTGTTTTTCTACTCCTTCCCCGCCAAATTTTTCACCCTTACTCAGTTCCTATAAAAACAATTGATCGTTATTTATACATTAATATATACGGATACCTGCTAGCATACTTTGCACACATGCTTCTGTCTATAGAACCAGAGTGTATGTATTTATGTATTGTTAATAATTGCTATATTAATGTTCTAGCCTATTGCTTTAAGTAATTATAATGTCTGGCATATTCACTTACTCTCTCTTACCATTGATCTTTAAAACCTTTTTGCTATCCCCTTGCACTTCACTTAGTTCCCATTACTGCTGACCGTCACCTTCTAATTTCGCCAATCCCGATGTACCCCCAACCCAAAATGGCGCCCAGCAAAAGCACCCGTTCACTTCCGGGTATTGAACCGGAAGTTCTCATATGACTCCTTTACATTTGCTCGCAACCACGAGCTGTTATTACTACCGCGACCTTGGAAACTGCAACACCTGGCATTAGCCGAGACTAGAGGTAAGGGACTCCTTCCCACGCTCCCCCTCCCTGTCACCCAGCTTTTAAATAATGCCTTCCGCTTACATTTTCCTCTTTCACTTCCTTCCCCCTTGTGTTTTCTCCGCTCTTTAGAAATCTTCGGGTATTTAAACCCTTGTCACTAAATACCGAATTACCTGACAACCCGGTAAGGAAGCATATCCTTTTTTCTCATTCACACTTGCACAACTGATCGCCTAGAGCATGCGTATGCCTTACTCCATTATCTACACGATTTTGGACTCCGTATAGATTAAACCTCCGCGTGCGGCTTCGAAGTTTTACAAGCTTAAAAAATAGCGCAAGCACTCCTCGCATTCGGCAATTATTGCACAGTTAACTAGTCCCTACTAATTTTTATACAAATTGCACTATCAACACACCGTTACCTGCACCGTCCGAACTTTCACTTGTGAATTTTATTGCCTCCCTTCCCCACCCGCTAAAATGCCTACATTTTTCTCATATGGCATGACACAGCAGTACCTCACACTTCACGAGGTTACTGATTCACAATTTTGACACAACATACTAGTCATATGCCTTGCCACAACTCCGATATTAAGAATTAACAATGAATAGACCATGTGACCTAGGAAGCACCAGCACTTTATAAATATATGAATTCACTCAGTCACCCTTGGCAAAAAATCCCCATTCGTTCCTAGACTAATGCGAACCCTTCCTCCCTCTTCTTCGTGATTGACCCGGTATCCGGATGCGGCCTCCTCATAAATCGAAACTGTAACTATTAATTCATTCAAATCGTCGATAACACTATATTCCTAAACATTAATTCGCACACACCGACTGTGGTTATGCATTACTGTCTCTAAAACTGTTAATAACGAAATCACGTAACTTCAATCTTATTTAATTTCGCTATGTCATGCTAATGCTTAAATGCTGATTTTAAATGCACATCATACTATATTCTTTATATATATGAACGGTTTTTGTTTTCAATGCAACTCACAATTGCTCTCACCTGCTTTTATATATATACCGGATTTGTTTACAACTGCAATATGTGCTTGCAATTGAAACTTGTGTAATACTCTCAACTACTTATGCCCACCTTTGTGTTCTAAATTTTTACTATTTAATCACAATTACTTATTCTCTCCCTCCAACTCGATATACACTCTGTACCATATTCTTATCTTTTTTCCTGTCTCCCTCACTGACAACACACCTTGATTCTTTCAATTTTATCCATACCTGCCGCACGTTTACTTTGACCCCTTCCTCACCTTACTTTCTTTCTCTGTTCCCTCACTTACAATTTGCCTTTCAATGCTGCGTCTCACTACAACTTTATAATTCTTCCCAAAAATCACCCTCACTATGTATATAATATACACATGCCTTATGACACCATGTCCTTTTCCTACCTTGGTTTAACATTGTCTATATACAGCCCTGAGGAAGCCCCAGGCCTGATGGCCGACTAGGGGGCGAAACACGTGTTGGCTGTGCCATCTCTTTTTTTGCAGCTACCCAAAAAAGAATAAAAAATACTTATCTCACCCGGATCTGCATGTCTTAATTGGATTTTATCCCCAACAACGGAAATTAAAACTCTAGCCCGGACACACCATTTCAAAACTAGTTTCAATTTAGGGGGAAAGGGGCATCTCCCCCTGTCTCTGCGCCAGAACCAGTACTTGAAAGCTTCACGCTTATTATATGATGAGTAAGGGATGAGGATCTCTTTCCCCTCGCACTCATACAACATATTTAAACATAGCCTGTTTGGTAGAATAATTGTGAAAAATCTGAGGGGGCCCGATGTAGTTTGAAGACCACTGCCATAGAGTGAAGTGACGGTAGATGGTCACCTCCCTAAAACTGGGGATGACAGTAAGGGGCAGATTTATGAGCCCCTTGCGCCACTTTTGCGTCACTTTTAACATGGGAAAAGTGACGCAAAAGTGGCGCAAGGGGCTCATAAATCTGCCCCTATGTGTCTGACAACTACTCTGCTGCCCCAGTGGAGACGGGCTTTTCTGTCGTAAGATGTAAGTGTGATCCGGAGTCTCAGCTACAGGCGGAAGCGATGAGGGAGCTAGCTGCTCACCACTAGCGCACACGCGCTCGTAGGTTCCTTGTTTGCTCGAGATCTATTTTTGTAACGATTTTTTTAATTGAACAAATAAATCTATTACTTACACTCGTAGATGAGTAGGGCTGTGCATCAGATTTTTACGCACAGAAAGTTCACTGCTGAATCTCTCAGTGCATAACAGCTGAGTCACTTCATAGCAGCTGAATCTCACGCCTTGAAATAACAGCTGAGTCACAGTGTAACAACCAGGGGCAGATTTACAAGCCCCTTGCGCCACTTTTGCGTTACTTTCCCCATGTTAAAATTGACGCAAAAGTGGCGCAAGGGACTTGTAAATAGGCCCCCAGTGTCTTACCGTATAACCTTAATTTGCAGTCAGACCTGGCAACACTCACTCCTTAGTGCCCACTGGCCCTCCAATTAAGCATCCGACACATGCTAATGGTGAGAATTAGACATTCCAAAGTAGACAGGGTACAGAGAGTAAAGCACCTTCAGGAAAGAGAGAGCTGCAGGCCATGCAGACACAAAACCCCTCCCAGACAGGCGAGTGCCTTGAGCTACCCGGCGATACGTGCACCCCACCTTCCTTTGTGGTAACAGATTAAACCAGCCTCAGATGGTGCAAAACAGCCGCCGCTTCTCTTTATTCACATATTGAATTAAGAAATACACAGTTCAAGTTTAATGGAACATAATCTCATAATTGCCCAAATTGTTTGTAGGTCAAGTCCAGTCCTCGGTCCGTAAGAGCAGCTTGTGTCAGCGCCTTGAGCGAATGCTCCCTCACTGCAGGGGTCTAGCACCTCACCTGCAGCCGTGAGGCTACACCTTGCTGCCAAGTGTTGTGGCTGGCCCTCGTGCCTGATGCAGGTACAAGTGCCAAGTCCACCCTCTGCTGACTCCATGCTGACCCATAGACCATCCCGCAGCCGTGGCCGCTGTATGTAAGAGCGATGGGGCGGCGGGGCTGGCTGGGGAGGGGGGGGGGGGGGGGGGGATTTCGAGAGACGACCACGAGGGAAAATTAAGTTGTTATTTAATTTTCCCTTGTGGTCGTCACTCGAATTGCCCCCCCCCCCCCCCGCCAGCCGGCCCCATCGCTCGTACCTGCAGTGGCCGCAGATGCCATACCGTAAGCGTAAGCCGTAAGGCATCCCAAGGGCACGCGCTTGAGGGGCTCCATCTTTGCTATTGCGCTCCTTCTGCTGTCCCTTTGTGCTGTCCCCGCCGCCTTGCCTGAGCCCAGGCGCGCAACACCCATTGGGCTCACCGGGCTTCAGCCCCCCCCGTCGTGTGTGACAGCCCGGCCGAGACAGCCTCGCGGGCTGGCGTCCTTCTAATTGCAGCCGCACCAGAGTACTTCACGGGTCTTTAAAAGACCATTTACTCGTTAATGAGGCTTTTGTTGTGTCTTCACCCCTTCTTACAGCCATTCTGCCTATGGCTGGAAGTCTTAGCCCCCCCCGAAATATTTTTCAGCCCCCCCCCGAAATTTGGCTCTAGTTGCCTGCCTGCCTGAGCCCATCAGCTAGCCGCGGCTGCGAAACCCGTGTTATAGGTGTAGATGGGTGGGCCAACGGTAAAGAAAGGCACATGTATATTGAGGATCCCCCCTTCCCCCACGCCCTTATATCCTTCAGGTGCACCCAGGGGGCCCCCGCCGATTGGTCACTTCAAACCAAGCTGACTAATCAGTGCCCGGCATTTTCCCGGGCTCAATGTCTGCCCGTTCTCGGCTCTGGACCTGTATGACTGTGCCTCCCCGGCCCGCGTGATTTCTGTTAATTTCAAACCATGTGGTGTCTCACGTGACAATAGGTGGTCCTGGTCCATAGATTATCTTTGAAATGGGACTCTGCTGACGGTTATCAAGCCCATGGACTCTAAATGTCAGAGGTGCAGCTGAGCTATCTTTGCAGGTTACCATCGGAATGTATGGAAATTGATAGACGAGTGACTTAAACACTAGCATATGGTTTTAATTGTTGTCAAAGCTACAGGGGCACACAGGTGAGGAATTCATTTTACTTAACACTCTGCATTATGCCTTCATTTCTTGCATTTCTGATTTTTTCCTGTAAAGCTATTGCAATGGGATGCTGTTAGTGAACGTCTCACTGTAATATTTAAGCATTGATAGCATGGGTTCCCGAAGTTAAATAAATTAACATAAAAGCATTGACAAAGCCATTAGGTCTGTCTCTTGTGTAGTGCATGCACACAGCATGCTGGCATCCACACACAGACAGAAAGGCAGGCAGACACACGCGCACCATATATCAATTTTCACATACAGCACCAAACACCTCCTATATATGTGTCTGTATGAAAACAAATGTACAGAGGTAGATAGAAATACAGGCACCCATGAATACTCAAGCACCCATTCAGACCTTAAGTACTTCTGCACACTTGCCGGACATGCACACACCCACTGATGTACAGACACACTCATGCAGCACATCTGTTCACCTGTACAGGAAGAGCTTGGCACCGTCAGACATCCATACACACACATAGTCAACAATTCACATAGACCCTCAAACACACAGGCACATAGTGTCCTTCTAGACACACATGAACACACCTACACATACTAAAGCACACAAACACTCCAATACACATGCATACACCCATTACATACAAGAAACACATACAGACACAATCAGCACATATTTGGGTACAGCTAAAGACTACATGCTGACAGGCAAAGCATGCACACACATGATGATGGTAGCGCATGAGTGTGGGGTCAGATAATCAATGGCTGAATAGGTAGATACATGCATTACTATGTGATTACATGAGAGTGAGGGGCTATACTGATGATTGGATGGTGTTGGGGTATACATGGACCAAAGGTTGGATGGATGATTATATGGTGTGAAGAAGGGATTAGTGCATGAGTGAGGGGGGTGAATAGACTGGAAGATGAATACGTATGCACGGATGGATGACTAGTCCATTCATCCATCTATCTATGCACTTATCAAGTATCTCACCAATTCATCTATCCATGTCCTAACTCGGCATGAGTTCACATATCCTCTCTCTCAAGCATTCTTCTACCCATGTACTCTTACATCCATTAAATGCACTCAGCCACTAATCTATTTATCTATCCATGCACACTTTATTCTAACCATTTAAGCAACCACTGGCTCATTCCCAAATTCTCCCGCTGACCGGTTTGCACGCACACCCACTCGCTAATCAATGAAGAAGCACTTTTATTTGTAAAAAAAAAAAGTCAAACCTATAGAATCTTCCCTGCTAAGCTTGTTTGACTGAGACCCAGCATTTTTTTCATCTTGTCTCATATGATTGGATTTAGTTAAGTTTAGAATGTCAGAATCCATGCTTCTCTCATGTGAAGCAAAAGTTATTCTGGGCCCACAATCCTTTTTTAGGGCAAAGCCTACCAAACAGCTCAGCTGTCTGGTTTGCTAAAGACATCTTAGGGACATTCAGGAAGTTTCCTTGGGAATGCATTTTGCTTATTACTTACCATTGGCTTTGGGGTTTGTAACTCACATTTTCTGGCTTTCCCAGGGAGCAAAGCCTTTTCACACCAACTCCCCTTGTATTCTTCCACAAGTGCTTTTTGCTGCAAACAGGCATGAAAATCGTGTTCTTTTCACATCACATTTGCTGTGTATTCAAAGACAGAGGTCAAATGTCAGGCTCTGTCTTCGAGGGAGCTTGGTGTTTACTTTTTTTCTCATGGACTTCAAAGTGAGAGGATTTTTGTGACAATATTGCTGGATACTGGGGGTAGGAAATGTTTTTGTTTCCTAGCACACAACATTTAAATGAACTGTGCAAGTATTTCAGAATGTATCATGATTATGAACAAACAAAGGAAGCACATTTATTGTAAATTCTGAAGGGTGTTGGAAACAAATACTTCAATATGATGAAAAAAATCAATACACTAGGTGATGCCATTTCCACACATTATCGTTTGTGTGTTGTATAGTTTTATAGTAAAACTGTACGTCTGTGCAAATGTAACAGTCATTTCAATTGAAAATGTGTTGTCTATAATGGCAGTGTGCTACAACACCATGTAAACTCCACTCTACGCCACTCCACTCTACTCTCCACCATTCCCCACCACTGCATTCTACACTGCACCACTCCCCTTCACACCACTCCATGCCACTGCACTCTGCAACACTGCACTCTGTTCCACTCTGCACCACTCCACACTACACCACTGCACTGTACGATACTTCACCGTACGCCTCTCTACTCTGCTCTATGCCTATGCACTCTACACCACCGCACTCTTCGTCTCTTCACTCTACACCACTCTAGTCTAGGCCACTCCAATCTACTCTGCACAACTCCACTCTATGCCACCCTACAACACTGCACTCTATTTCAATGTATTCTACGCCAATGCACTTTACTATGTAAGACTCAACTCTAAGGCCCGGCATTCTACGCCAACCCACTGTACGCCACTCTAATCTATTCTGTACCACTGCACTCTAAAGCATTAGGCTCTACTCCACTCTATGCCACAGCACTCTACCCTGCACTACTCGACTCTATGTCACTTCACTCTACTGTGAAACAATCTACTCTATACCACTGCACTCTATGCCACTCTACTCTGCGCCACGCTACTCTATGCCACTGCACTGTATGCCACTCTACTGTAAACCACTGTTCTCTGCGCCAATGCATTCCATGCCAATGCACTCTACACCAATGCACTCAAACTCTGCACCGCTGTACTCTTCGCCACTGTATGCCAATGTACTCTACACTACTGCACTCTACGATACTCTACTCAGCAACACTGCACTCTCCGCCACCGATCTCTACGCCAGTCTGCTCTGCACTACTGCACTCTATACCAATGCACTCTATGTCAATCTACTCTACACCACTGCACTCTGCATCACTCCACTCTATGCCACTGAATTCTAAACCACTCCACTCTGCACCACTCTACGCCACTGCACTCTCTGTCACTCTATTCTCTTCCACTGTACTGTATGCCACTACACTCTACGACACTCTTGACTGCACCACTACACTCTTCACCACTTCACTCTACTATGCACCACTCTAATCTATGCGACTGCATTCTACTATGATGCATTGTATTCCGCTGAATTCTATGACGCTGCACTCTATGCCACTGCACTCTATGTCACTATACTCTGCAACACTCTATGCCAAAGAACTATTCACCAGTCCACTCTCCTCTACGCCACTCCATGCCACCACACTCTACACCACTGCACTCTACTATGCACTACTGTACTCAACGCCACAGCACTCTACGCCACTCTACTCTGCACTACTGCATTCTATGCCAATGCAGTCTTCACCTCTGTACTCTGTACCACCCTACTCTGCATCACTCCACTCTATGCCACTGCACTCTACAGCTCTCCACTCTATGCCACTGGATTATATGCCACTGTTATGTTAAAGGAACTTTCTAAAGCGCATGTACTCCAGACGGTTTCATGACACTTGAGTCCAAGGGACACTGCCGCTAAGTGATTCACTCTGAACCACTCTATGCCACTGTACTCTTTGCCTCTTTACTCTCTGCCACTCTACTCTACACCACTCTACTCTATGCACTCTAATCTGCACCACTGCACTCTACTATGCGCCACTCTAATCTACGCCACTGCATTCTACAATCCTGCATTGTACACCAATGAATTCTATGCCGCTGTACTCTGCGCTTCTGCACTCTATGACACAATAGCCTGGAACACTCTACACCATTGCACCCTATGCCACTCCAAGCCACCCCACTTAATGCCATCCCACTCCACTCTGCATCACTGTACTCAATGCCATTGCATTCTAGGCCACTCTACTCAACACCACTCGCTGTGCAACACTGCACTCTACGCCTCTGAACTGTAGTCTTCTCTACTCTGCACTACTGCATTCTATGCCAATGCAGTCTATGCCACTGTACTCTACGCTGCACTACTCTGTATCACTCCACTCTTCGCCACTGCACACCGCAGCCCACCACTCTATGCCAATACATTCTATGCCACTATACTCTATGGCACTATATTCTACTCTACACCACTGCACTCTATTATGAAACAGTCTACAACACTGCATTGTATGCTGCTGCGCACTATGCCCCTTCACTCTACACTACTCCACTCAATGCCGGTGCACTCTACACCAGTCTAATCACTGTACTGTATGCCGCTCTACAAAACTCCATATATGCCACTCAAATACACAACACTCTATGCCACTACACTCTACAACACTCTACTCCATGCTTCGCTGTTACACTCTATGCCACTTTCCTCTACGCTTCTAACTTTTAGCCATGCTGAACAGCAGCCATGCTGGTTTACAACATGGCTAAAACACATTGGCAACAACAATAGCTGTTGCATAGGCGAGACCTATTTGCTTTGTCAATGCTTGTTTTTCTTTTGACATGGAGATATTTGCACCTGAAATGGTGTGCTTCAAGGCCGCCCACGGCCTGGTTGTTTCCCAGAAGCGCGAGCTGTGTCGCTTGCGTCGAACCTGCTGCTCTGCCTGGTGTCAGTGCGCCCGGCTCCTGTGATTGACTTGCTGCAGTGACATGTTATTATTAAGAACATAAAATATGAACCTTGTTTTCTGAATGCAATTATATGGCTGCAGTGTGGAGTGAGACAAAACGGGAAAGCGACAAAATATAACCAACTATAAAGCGCCGCGACTTGCAATTTATTACCGCTCATTGCCCAGGGATCAGCTGAAAAGCATATAAAGGCTTCTTTATGAGGTAATGTTTTACCTTATACTGCTAGAAAAAGAAAAGAAGCGGGGAGGGGAGAGCAGTAAGGAAGAATAGACAGCAAGAGTTGTGTCGAGGCATCACAGAGCTCTAAAGTGCCCTGCCATCTCACATGTCAAAGGGCCCATTCCAAGCTTCTGTTCCCCTAAATGTTTGGTGTCCTTTGTATTTTTTGTTCTCCAATCTTTAAAGCCCCACCTCACGAACTGGTTTGCCCACCTAAGTTGAACTGGGCAGCAAAGTCTTCCATTTGCTCACAGAAATCTTCCAATCCTAATTCACGCTGTCAGGATTGGCCGCGGTTTCCACGAACAAAGGGGCAGATTTACAATAACGGGCGCATCCCTGCATATCAGCAGGGATGCGCCAGTTATTGTTCGTCACGGCTCCGCCACCATAGATGCGCCGCATTTATAATGCGGTACAAAAGGGGGTGGTGATGGACGGAGCATCAGAACCAATCAATAATCACACCCAGCCAACAGATCTTGGTTTGAACCATCACCATTCTTTAGCCCACTCTGCCACCCCAGTTCAGACATGGCCATATGCAAATCAGTCTGACCCTGTGCCTCATGGGAACAGTCCAGCCCAAACTGCCAAGCCATGCCTTCCCTGGACCGGAAACAAGCTTCCTAGGACCGGTTTCTGGCATTTCAGCCGTCTTCAGCCAGGCTTGCTTGAATCCAGTGGCAAATTAAGCAAGGGACTCAACGTCTGAGCATACCCTGCCAACTTATGGCGAACAAAGTGGTACAAAAGGGGGTGGTGATGGACGGAGCATCAGAACCAATCAAACACTCACACCCAGTCAACAGATCTGGGTTTGATCCATCACCGTTCTTTAGCCCACTCTGCCACCCCAGTTCAGACATGGCCATATGCAAATCAGTCTGACCCTGTGCCTCATGGGAACAGTCCAGCCCGAACTGCCAAGCCATGTCTTCCCTGGACCGGAAACAAGCTTCCTAGACCGGTTTCTGGCATTTCAGCCGTCTTCAGCCAGGCTTGCTTGAATCCAGTGGCAAAGTGAGCAAGGAACTCAACGTCTGAGCATACCCTGCGAACTTATGGCTAACAAAGCAGTACAAAAGGGGGTGGCGATGGACGGAGCATCAGAACCAATCAAACACTCACACGGAGTCAACAGATCTGGGTTTGATCCATCACCGTTCTTTAGCCCACTCTGCCACAGCTTGTAGATTTCACTCGGCCACTTTTAGGAGGCGTTCCTGCGCCGGAACGCCTACATGTGGCGCAGAGCTTTACAACATGATGCATCTCCCAGATGCGTCACGTTATAAGTACCCCGCACCATGGTGCTGGCTTTGCGCCACCGCTGCATCACAAAAGTGACGCAACAGCGGTGTAAAAGAGGCACAAGGGGCTTGTAAATCTGCCCCAAAGTATGTCAACTTCTTGCAATACACAAAAATGTAGCTTGGGCTGGCCACGTGGATCACCAACAATTGCACACAGGGCTATCTTGGTGACCCCAACTTTGCTGACAGCTTCCTGCAGCGGCTTCCTTACAGGTAACACAGACGGGCAGTCACTTTCTTTTTCATTTAGTGTCAAAGAACAGGCCATTATCTCCTCGAATAGAAGTAATGGACTTCTCTGCTGTCCACCTTGTGGATTCCACCATTAGAGACTTTTTTCTCCAGTGAGGAGCAAACTGTCTCCCTCCAGTGGGTGAGTCTGGTCAGGCCGTCTGTTGCTGCTTCCTGGATTCCGCAAGCCTGCAGGGGGTACTGTGGGGGCCCTCTTTCAGATGTCCAGACCCCAAGGTTATGAAACAATCTCCCTCTTTACATTAGAAAAACTGATAATCACTTGACTTTTAAGGAAACTCTAAGGCTATTTCTTTTGTCAACAAACACAGGACCCTGGAATATTTTTTGAACATTTTACTGGATGACCTCACCTCCCCTCCAGGTGCCATGCTCCATCATCGGTCATCCCAAGCTCATCGAAGAATCCTCTAATGGCAGGCGGGTGCTCAGCTGTTTTGAGGGTACTTGCAGAAAGATGATGTTAAGGACCCAGACAGAAGACAAAAATTCAAATCTTGCTCACCTTCCCAAAGACATTCCCCCTTTAATGATTAGGTGGTGATGAGAACCTAATTGTCTTGGATGCATTTCGAGAGTTTAATGCTCCTGCAACCGATGGCTCAACATGTTTCAGTGCTAACAATGCCCTAGAGAGGTCCGGGGCTTTCATCAGGACTAGGATCCCTATTTCTCCCTAGAATGAATCCCTGACTACATGTATACAAACCCAGCATACACACCAGTGTACTCTTTCTGCTGGAGAGCGAAGTACTTGTTTTTCATATAGTGTTCATACGGTCTCTCACTTTGCATTGAGAAAGCTGTCGCTCAGGTAGAAAATCTACTCAAGTGGCAAGAAAAGAAGCAGCGCCCTATTGCACTATGTATGGTGCAGTTTGCGCTGATTTTAAGGCTCGGGACAAACACCTGGTGCTGAAAATCAACGCAAAACTGCATGACCAAACGCACTCTGCCGCTTGCGGAACTCCAAGTAGCGCAGCGGAGGTTTTTGGTCACGCTGCACTCCACGAACTCTGCCGAGTCCCAGATATACATCTAGTATAATGGGGTGACCTAGTGCCCCTCAGAACCTGGGTGTATAAGAGTGTCCTAGATATAGCCTCAAAGAAGAGTAAATGAGGGGAGATTTGTAGTCACGCAGTCGTCAAAGGTCTCTCCCTCTATTCTAACCTATTTGGTGTTTTTTTCTCCTTACGTTGATGGCCTCACCAAGGAAAGTGAATGTGCGGTTACAATCCACCTATCAGACCCTCTTAGTTATGGAGTCAACAGCAGCATTCATTTTCCATCTTCACGATTCAAGTTATTAAATGCTTACAAATGCTCTCCACAATCAATATCACAGTTGTCACATTCAAACTCTATTGCTTTCCCCAAGACTGGTCCTTTCTCTCCATTTTTCTGAGGTGGGCAAACTGAGGAGAGCCATTCTTTTTGTTCTTGTAATTTTTGAGCCGTGAGTGATGCTATTATCTGACTAATACAGCCGGTACTCAAGGTTTCCTTTTCCCAGATCTCCAGTCACCGCAACAAGTACCTTCTTTAACAGCAGTGCTTAATTTGAGCTGGAGCTTTCCGGTGCTGAGCACCGGAAAGCATTAAATGGTTTCCGGTGCTCGGCACCGGCACCTAATTGTCAACACCACACTTAGGGCAGTCTGCCACAAGGTGGCGCTGCTCATGTAATTTAGAGATGAGCAGTATCACAGTTATTTAGGAAAACAATATACATTATAAAATTACTAACACCTGCCTTCCCAGCCATTCCTTTAGCTTTGGGGACCTAGAATTATCTGAACTGTCGTATTAACATGCAAGAGAGATGACAGAGATGACGGGGCGATGGGTGGTGCAAGCTGCAGTGGCCTCCTGGTCAGAGCCCTGGCACTTAATATTTTACAAATTAAGCACTGTTTAACAGTGCACCTTCTTGGACAGCCCATTCTGCCCAGATCCCAGCCTCTCATAGTAGTCAGTGATGTCTATTGGTGGTGTGGCACCCAGGCTTACTCACAACAGTGTTAAGAGGCATATATGCTAACTAAAGGTCATCAAATATGATTCATTCAATTTACTAAAGCAAAACATTAAAATAATGTGTAGAATAATGTATGGAATAAACCTAATTTCTATTTAATGAACGAATTCACTAAATAATATTCTAATGTATTGAATTATAGAGTGCCACTATCACCTGACAGCATCATGACGTTAGGGGAGAAGAAAGACAGACGATAAAAACTAACATAACAGTTGCATTTTTGGCTGTATGCAGGCAAGAGTGTGAAGAAGTGTTTGAGGAGCTTAAGTGGCAGACTGTTCGAGAGCATAGGTCCCAGATATCTGAACAGGGACAACTTTAGGATTTGGGGGGCCCTCGGCCAAACATATTTCAGGGGCCACTGTTTGGAAAAGCTTTGAATTTATGATCCAATTTCAGCTCTTTTATACCCCCTTTGGCCAGGTCACTGACTGCCCACATTGGCCCAAATTCTAAATGTGTTTACATTTAATATCCAGGGATAGTGACGTGTGTTTTTAATACTATAAAACAGCAGCAGCTTTCTAATATTATTGCAAATAATCTCTGTGACCCCACCCCCCATGTCTCCTATGTGAAGTCCTGTTTTTCTCTAAAAGAAACATCATTTTATGGGAGATGTATTAAACATAAAGACTCTTCTAATCAAGAGAAAAGGGAGCTAGAAGAAGTAGTCATCCATTCTTCTTCCTAAGCTTGTATCACGAATCAAAAAAGGGGAATGGATCACTTGTAACTAGAAGTAGGGGTTCTTAAAACATTGTTTGAACCTTTAACACCTAAATAGGTATTATGAGAACCCTCAATCACGTATTTTAAGATGGTATGGGCGGTTTATCTTGGTTCTCCGCCTTCTGAATACGTGTCAGCATTATCATTAGGTCTCTTGTGTACAATGCTGCCTCCACCTGGAGGGAACCACTACTTCTCAGTAGTGATCAGTAATATTTGTGCAAAATAGTGATAGTGACGTTAAAAGTGTCTTTCCCACACTGCCCTCAAACAACAATATTTATTCTGTTAGGTGTGTAGGAAGACTATTAAAAATAAAAATAGTGGTGCAATAGGTTAAATAATGTAACCAAAGCACATTTTGTGTCCAGATCAAAAAAAGGTTGACATGTTTCTGCCCTTCTAGTGCCCCAGGAGGGGGTCGTTGGGCATTCTTCATGACCTAGTGGTTGTGAGAGCCGGTGATGCCCAGTTCTAAAATTAGGTTTTCAACTGTCTTCATAAATATGAGAGCTAGCAGTATCTCAAGGTTTTTTGTTACCTACAAAAAAATGGAGTGAAGTTAAAAGAGACAATCAATGATACGAGCACCATACTTGGTGCTTGTGAAGCAGATATTTGTGAAAAAAATGGCAATTCTTTATGATACTGTAAAGCAACGTATAAAATGGCAAATCTCTGTTAAACTCAGAAAAAGCGGCCCTGAGAGTGGATATCTATTGGTGTCAATCATTAGTACATAGATCGGGGCGCAGGGCACGTTTTTTTGAGTCTGGTTCCTTTTGTTTGAAACCTGTTTTATTGCGGTAAAAATCATTATTCCAATGGGTAGGGTTCACAGAGAGCATAACGATAAATCGCCAAAACATGATTCTCTGATAAAAACCGTTAAGCATTATGAGTAAGGGTGGGCGTAGTGGGCGTAGTGGGGCTACGTGAAGCAGCACGTAGTGTGCCCAAATCTACGCACACTACGCGCTTCGCGTAGCCCCACTACTTGCCACCCACCTCCCGCCCGCCCTTCTTTTAAATAATATAAGCAATGAAAAATAAATTAAAGTAAGTCGACTTACCCGTAAGCGCGGCGTCTCCGGGGCTCCCTCTTTCTGTTTCTAATTTCTTCTGGCAAATGCGCATGCGCGGACGCCCGCGCATGCGCATTTCTCGCGAGAAATGCGCATGCGCGGGTGTCCGCGCATGCGCATTTGCCAGAAGAAATTAGAAACGGAAAGAGGGAGCCCCGGAGACGCCGCGCTTACGGGTAAGTCGACTTACTTTAATTTATTTTTCATTGCTTATATTATTAAAAGGAGGGCAGGCGGGAGGTGGGTGGCGGGTGGCAAGCAGCTACGCTTCGCCCTCGGCGTGTGCGTAGCGCTGCCTTGCTTCGCCTACTTCGGAAAGTGCGAAGCAGGCAGCGCTACGTACACTACGTGGGCGAAGCGTAGTGCTACGCCCGGGGTTAATTATGAGCGATATTACACGTTTGCAATCGATACACCTATGGATAGTAAATGCATTCGATTGAAGCAAACAGAGGAAAAGGCGGGTTACCTTGGAGCGCTTCCGTATTTCGGCTTCTGCCTTGCCACCGTAAGCGTCTCGCCTATTTTGTAAAGAAACGGGGAAAGGCAGGAAAGGCAGGGGAGGGAAGCAGGGAGGGGAAAGGGAGAAGGGAGGGGAGGAGGTGGGAAGTTAAGAATACCGTTAGGTAGTTGTTTCCAAAGAGGCTGGTTATCATTGTGAGGATTCCTCTTCCGTACCTCCTTTGCGGGCTGAGCACGACTTGTGCTGACGCTGGCTTGCAGGGCTCGTACTGGACGAGATCCCGTCTTTGGCCGATTTTTACTCTGTGGTTAAAAACTGAGGGAGGACTATAAAAACTGTTTGTGAGAAATATTATACTGAATAGAGTGTGGCTCACAGATATTCTTATCAGTTGGAAAAGGTGGAGCCACTATGGATTGCCTGTATAGACCAGTGATTGATTTATAAATTTTACGTTAGAGATGCCTGTGTGGCTGGTATATGTATAAAGTTTTATAAGAAAAATGGAGTGAGTCGGGAAAGCCGACTTCTAGCGTATAAATCAGAACATACTGGTCAAGTTCCATGTACGTGGGTAACATATAGAATATTTTACTTGAAATTAAGCCAAGGTATATTATCGTTCAAGCCCTTAGTATCTGTACTAAGACGATGTACCCACCTCTGTTCTCTTTCAAAAAGGATTTTTTCAGCATTGTTCTTGGTTCCTACTAATGTTTCGATTATGATCCATTTCAAATCATCCACAGAGTGTTTTTGTTCAATGTAATGTCGACTCATTTCGGTAGTCTCACTTTTACATTTCACATTGCTTCTGTGCTCGCAGATTCTCACTTTGACTTTCCTGCATGACATGCCGATGTACCTTAGATTGCACAGACATGTGATCATATAGATAACAAAGGATGTGTTACAGTTGGTATGCTGTTTTATAGACCACTTAAGGTTCGGTGTTAGTTGGACAGTCTTAGTTGGTGTTGTGAGGTGACATACTGAACACTGTCCACACGGATAGTGACCTGTGACTGGTTGTAAGTCCCACAAGGTATTCGTCAATTTTGGCTGGGCAGAAGGTCGTGTGTGCACCAAAATGTCTTTTAAATTTCTGGTCCTTTTATTGGCAAATCTGGGTTTTTGCCATTTCAAATTGCCTGAAATCAAAATTAGCCAGTTTCTGTTGATTATTTTCTTGACAGCATTGCTTGCTGTACTGTAGGTTGTGACACAGGTAGGTGTATTATCAGTGGGGTCCCTCTGCGTTGTTTCTAGTAGACATTCCCTTGGCTGGTTCCTTGCTCTTTTCTTACATTTAGATATTATTTTGGTTGGATAGTCTCTTTTCACAAGTTTGGAGCTAAGGTCGTTTGCTTGTTTTTTATATTCTGCTAAATCGCTACAGTTACGTTTCAGCCGTAGGAACTGGCTGTATGGTAGGTTTTCTTTAAGCGGGCGGGGATGAAAGCTGTTAAATGACAGTAGACTATTTCTGGCAGTTGGTTTGAAGAAAGTTTGTGTCTTAATAGTATCTTCTTCGATATAAATAGTGAGATCAAGAAAGTCTAGCTGTGTGTTGTTAGCTGTGTAGGTGAATCTCAAACATTCATCTTGTTCATTCATCCATTGAGGAAAGTTACTTAGACTTTTCTGGTCACCTTCCCAGATCACCATGATGTCGTCAATATATCGTTTCCAGAAGCGGATGTTAGTGTGATATGGGTTTCTTGCATTTTGTATGTACATTTTTTCAAAGGCGCTAACGTAGAGTCCCGCTATGCTCGGCGCAAATGTACTGCCCATTGAAGTTCCGTGTCGCTGTTGGTACAGTTTCCCTTCATATTCGAAGTAGTTCTCGGTGAGAGCCAAGGTGCAGCATTGTAGGATGAAGTGTCGTGGGGTTTGATATGTCCAGTTTTGGTCAAAAGGTATTGTCTCTAGAGTTTCGAGGGTTTTCTGTTGAGGTAGGCTGGTGTATAAACATTCTACATCAAAACCTGCCAAGAGCATTGTGTCAGAGGAGAAATTTTCATTTTGCAAAAAGTTCAGTAGGTCGCGAGTGTCCTTCAAGTAGGTTGGTGTTTGTTGAACCAGTGGTTTTAGAAAGTGGTCCGCAAATTGTGAAAGCGGCTCTAGGACTGATCCTATACCTGACACGATTGGGCGACCTGGAGGTGGTCTCCTCTCCTTGTGTATTTTGGGGAGGGAGTAGAAGTATGGTATTCTTGGCGAGGTCGTTCTCAGAAAATCTGCTTCGTTATGCGATATCCACCTGTTGATTTCAGCTTCTTCAACCATGATCTTAATTGTTTGCTGCAGTCTTGCTGTAGGATCAGTAGTAATCACGGTGTAGAATTTCTCATCAGATAGCAGGTCTAGGCATTGATGGTTATAGCCTTCTTTACTTATTAGAACGATTCCTTCTCCCTTGTCTGCTGGCTTTATTATCATGTCTTTATTGTTTTTCAATGTTTCCAAAGCTTGTTTTTCCGCTTTAGTTAGATTCATAAATGGTTTTTTTGATTGTGTAAGTTCACCGATTTCTTTCATTATGGCTTGTTCAAAAGCTTGGAGTTCAATGGGAACTTGATGATTCAATGGGCAAAAGGTAGATGTGAGGCGCAACGATGTGTCACCTTCCTTTTGCTCAGTATCTTTATCAGAGAAGAAGGCTTTGAGTTTTAGCTTTCTACAGAATTCGGCGACTTCACATTTTGTTTTGAAAACATCTAGATTAGGGGTTGGTACATATCCGAGTCCTTTGTTCAGCACTCTTTCTTGAGCTTCTGTGAGGATTATGTCTGTTAGATTAATTACTAGCGAGTCGTGCTCGTTCCGGGTTTGTCCTTGGTCATGTTGGACATGCTCCTGGTTTGGACTTGTCTTTCTTGGTCTGTCCAAGTGACACCTTTTCTTCGTCCCCTCTGGTTCGTCTGGCCACGTCCTAAAAAAGGCGGTTGCTGCATGTATGGTCCCATATAGTGTCCCATTGATGGAGGCCCTGTAGTATACGGATTCATCCATCCTTGAAAGTTTGGTATGTATGGTTGAAAGGGGATTGGTTGTTGATTCCCATATTGAGGAGTGCGCCAAATATTTGGTCTCCGCTGTTGTTGGCGTCTATAGGTGCCTCGGTTCCTTCTTGGTTGCCTTGTGTCTGTGGTATTCCAATCAGAACTATCAGTTGAAGTTCCACTATTATCGGTATCAGACTGATAATCCGGTATCTCATAGTCTTCTTTACTATATGGATGCATTTTTTCCATGGAGAAGCGTTTTAGGTCTTTACCCAGTTTCTGTATTTTGTTGTTAGTAATATACTCCTTGGTCTCATTCATGTCTTTGTTTATTTCCTCAAGTCTTTTTTTGTAGACTGATATGTGTACCATGTTCTTGATTTTGGTTTCATATAGTTGGATCTTAATAGTTAAAGCTTCTGTCAACCTTGTGGCTGTTTTTATTATTAAGACTAAATAGTCTCTCGTGCATTTCCACGATATCGCGGACCAGTCTTTACGGAATGCCAGATCTTTAAGAAAAATTTGTGGTGGATTATGTACCCAGAGACCCCTAGGGGCTGCATTGGCTCGCAAATATTCAGTCATTATAACGCCATGAATGGCCGTCCTAACTTGCTCCTTCTTCAATTCAGAAAGTTCTTCCCAGTCTGTGTTTTGTTCTAATGTTTGTGTGAGATCGCTATTATGAAGTAGTGATGGTAGGGAAAGAATTGCATTTATTTCATCTGCTGAATAACTCAAACCCAAATTTTCAGCCATGGTCGGTTGAGTAAGTTCCAAATATTGTATAAAATCCCAGTAAGCGTTGGTCTTAGTTCCTTTTGTAAAGGAGAATGTTTACTTAATGTTCCCAGAATGAGAGAGAATAATAAGTAGAGGCTCCCACAGCTGTGCGCTGCGAAATATCTTCTAATCAAGAGAAAAGGGAGCTAGAAGAAGTAGTCATCCATTCTTCTTCCTAAGCTTGTATCACGAATCAAAAAAGGGGAATGGATCACTTGTAACTAGAAGTAGGGGTTCTTAAAACATTGTTTGAACCTTTAACACCTAAATAGGTACTATGAGAACCCTCAATCACGTATTTTAAGATGGTATGGGCGGTTTATCTTGGTTCTCCGCCTTCTGAATACGTGTCAGCATTATCATTGGGTCTCTTGTGTACAATGCTGCCTCCACCTGGAGGGAACCACTACTTCTCAGTAGTGATCAGTAATATTTGTGCAAAATAGTGATAGTGACGTTAAAAGTGTCTTTCCCACACTGCCCTCAAAAAACAATATTTATTCTGTTAGGTGTGTAGGAAGACTATTAAAAATAAAAATAGTGGTGCAATAGGTTAAATAATGTAACCAAAGCACATTTTGTGTCCAGATCAAAAAAAGGTCGACATGTTTCTGCCCTTCTAGTGCCCCAGGAGGGGGTCGTTGGGCATTCTTCAGGACCTATTGGTTGTGAGATCCGGTGATGCCCAGTTCTAAAATTAGGTTTTCAACTGTCTTCATAAATATGAGAGCTAGCAGTATCTCAAGGTTTTTTGTTTCCTACAAAAAAATGGAGTGAAGTTAAAAGAGACAATCAATGATACGAGCACCATACTTGGTGCTTGTGAAGCAGATATTTGTGAAAAAAATGGCAATTCTTTATGATACTGTAAAGCAACGTATAAAATGGCAAATCGCTGTTAAACTCAGAAAAAGCGGCCCTGAGAGTGGATATCTATTGGTGTCAATCATTAGTACATAGATCGGGGCGCAGGGCACATTTTTTTGAGTCTGGTTCCCTGTGTCTGAAACCTGTTTTATTGCGGTAAAAATCATTATTCCAATGGGTAGGGTTCACAGAGAGCATAACGATAAATCGCCAAAACATGATTCTCTGATAAAAACCGTTAAGCATTATGAGCGATATTACACGTTTGCAATCGATACACCCATGGATAGTAAATGCATTCAATTGAAGCAAACAGGGGAAAAGGCGGGTTACCTTGGAGCGCTTCCGTATTTCGGCTTCTGCCTTGCCACCGTAAGCGTCTTGCCTATTTTGTAAATAAACGGGGAAAGGCAGGAAAGGCAGGGGAGGGAAGCAGGGAGGGGAAAGGGAGAAGGGAGGGGAGGAGGTGGGAAGTTAAGAATACCGTTAGGTAGTTGTTTCCAAAGAGGCTGGTTATCGTCGTGAGGATTCCTCTTCCGTACCTCCTTTGCGGGCAAACACGACCTTCTGCCCCGCCAAAATTGACAAATACCTTGTGGGACTTACAACCAGTCACAGGTCACTATCCGTGTGGACAGTGTTCAGTATGTCACCTCACAACACCAACTAAGACTGTCCAACTAACACCGAACCTTAAGTGGTCTATAAAACAGCATACCAACTGTAACACATCCTTTGGAATCTATATGATCACATGTCCGTGCAATCTAAGGTACATCGGCATGTCATGCAGGAAAGTCAAAGTGAGAATCTGCGAGCACAGAAGCAATGTGAAATGTAAACGTGAGACTACCAAAATGAGTCGACATTACATTGAACAAAAACACTCTGTGGATGATTTGAAATGGATCATAATCGAAACATTAGTAGGAACCAAGAACAATGCTGAAAAAATCCTTTTTGAAAGAGAACAGAGGTGGGTACATCGTCTTAGTACAGATACTAAGGGCTTGAACGATAATATACCTTGGCTTAATTTCAAGTAAAATATTCTATATGTTACCCATGTACATGGAACTTGACCAGTATGTTCTGATTTATACGCTAGAAGTCGGCTTTCCCGACTCGCTCCATTTTTCTTATAAAACTTTATACATATACTAGCCACACAGGCATCTCTAACGTAAAATTTATAAATCAATCACTGGTCTATACAGGCAATCCATAGTGGCTCCACCTTTTCCAACTGATAAGAATATCTGTGAGCCACACTTTATTCAGTATAATATTTCTCACGAACAGTTTTTATAGTCCTCCCTCAGTTTTTACCCACAGAGTAAAAATCGGCCAAACACGGGATCTCGTCCAGTACGAGCCCTGCAAGCCAGCGTCAGCACAAGCCGTGCTCAGCCCGCAAAGGAGGTACGGAAGAGGAATCCTCACGACGATAACCAGCCTCTTTGGAAACAACTACCTAACGGTATTCTTAACTTCCCACCTCCTCCCCACCCTTCTCCCTTTCCCCTCCCTGCTTCACTCCCCTGCCTTTCCTGCCTTTCCCCGTTTCTTTACAAAATAGGCGAGACGCTTACGGTGGCAAGGCAGAAGCCGAAATACGGAAGCGCTCCAAGGTAACCCGCCTTTTCCCCTGTTTGCTTCAATTGAATGCATTTACTATCCATGGGTGTATCGATTGCAAACGTGTAATATCGCTCATAATGCTTAACGGTTTTTATCAGAGAATCATGTTTTGGCGATTTATCGTTATGCTCTCTGTGAACCCTACCCATTGGAATAATGATTTTTACCGCAATAAAACAGGTTTCAGACAAAGGGAACCAGACTCAAAAAAACGTGCCCTGCGCCCCGATCTATGTACTAATGATTGACACCAATAGATATCCACTCTCAGTGCCGCTTTTCTGAGTTTACCAGAGATTTGCCATTTTATACGTTGCTTTACAGTATCATAAAGAATTGCCATTTTTTTCACAAATATCTGCTTCACAAGCACCAAGTATGGTGCTCGTATCATTGATTGTCTCTTTTAACTTCACTCCATTTTTTTGTAGTTAACAAAAAACCTTGAGATACTGCTAGCTCTCATATTTATGAAGACAGTTGAAAACCTAATTTTAGAACTGGGCATCACCGGCTCTCACAACCACTAGGTCCTGAAAAATGCCCATCGACCCCCTCCTGGGGCACTAGAAGGGCAGAAACATGTCAACCTTTTTTTGATCTGGACACAAAATGTGCTTTGGTTACATTATTTAACCTATTGCACCACTATTTTTATTTTTAATAGTCTTCCTACACACCTAACAGAATAAATATTGTTTTTTTAGGGCAGTGTGGGAAAGACACTTTTAACGTCACTATCACTATTTTGCACAAATATTACTGATCACTACTGAGAAGTAGTGGTTCCCTCCAGGTGGAGGCAGCATTGTACACAAGAGACCCAATGATAATGCTGACACGTATTCAGAAGGCGGAGAACCAAGATAAACCGCCCATACCATCTTAAAATACGTGATTGAGGGTTCTCATAATACCTATTTAGGTGTTAAAGGTTCAAACAATGTTTTAAGAACCCCTACTTCTAGTTACAAGTGATCCATTCCCCTTTTTTAAACATAAAGACAACATTTCCATACAAAATTTCAGCTATAGACTCCCACACATACCCTAAATTGAAAATAAATTAAAGGAAAGGAGTATTTAGAACAATTTTTTGAAAAATTATCCAAGGTCTCAAGGGCAAAGCCCTCAGCAGAACACAGCTGGTTCCATCAGCCCCCGCCCCTTAAAGGCTGGGGCCCTGGGCCAGCGCCCACTTTGCCTATGCCCTAAAACGTCTCTGCTTCTGTCCAGGGCAAAAACGCCAGTGCTGGGGGACCTGGAAAAACACCCAGGATCCAGATCTTCAGGCTCTTGCCAGGGTGTAGTGTCTGGCTCTTTCCCAGAGTATAACGCTAGTTCTTCCATTCTTACTGGAATTTTGTCCCTCTTACAGCACCTGGGATCGGTCGGGCACACGTATCTCAGTGCCAGGATACCCGCAGGGTCACAGTGCGCTTTATAAGTTTTGATAACATTAAGAAAGGGTATTCGGAGGGACAAATCAGTTGGATGCAACATTACTACTTAGTCGCTACTTGATAAACAGTGTCCACACATCTGCATTCCCTCCAAGTCAAATTGCTATGTCCTCTCTTTGTTTGTCATTTGATTTCCCTTTTTATTCCCATGTGGTTTGTTCACTATGTCACTGACCAGTTCTGTTTTGGAATATTGATATAGGCTATGCTAGGTTCAGTTGGAGAGGACCTGAGAGATGTTAAGGCCTGCCCTGCTTGGTGTTGTTGTTCTTCTGTTCCTGACTAAAACTTGCAACTCATCAGTGAGTTTCGGGAGCTGTTATTATTATGCATGTTTATGGTGAAGAACACCACAAAAGAAAGGGGTGATAGGTAGACTTGTGTAGAGGGCGAGTCTTACAGGCAGCACCAAATCCTGTTTCCACAACTTGCTGCTACGTGCACTCATCTGTGAATTTTGGATTTTACTATGCTTGCACGCAAGTTATTAACTTTTCACTTTGCTTATTTAGTAAATAGGACACTGCGGATTTTGATTTTTATAAATGTCATTTGATTTAAAAGTTCTTTCCCGCGCGTGACACTCTATAATATATTCCATTGAGTTGTAATCTTCGTGTACAGCAATGCCTCCATCATCTGCAGGAGAGGTGATGGGTGACACATCACATTGGTGCAGAGTGATGTCACAAGTTAGTGCTGTTTTGAATTGGGGGGACGCTTTCCAGTTTGCAGTGATGCATCAAAGCATGGTTTCTATGTGACCCATTGCGTTACGGTGACCATTTTAAAGTGGTTGCGACACTATGTTTAAAGCAGTAAACGGCATTGTTCACACAGACTCGATTACATTCTGTTAGGCTTAATGCTAGCAGTAATATAGCAAGCAATGGGCATGAAAGGATTAAGGAAGATCAGCTCTTGAAAGAAATTTGATTCTAAGCTCATCCACTACTGCATGGGACCTCTGAAACTTTGGCTGACTTTTGGCACTTCGTCGATGGAGTAGAAATACGGCAGGCTGCTTTGTTGTTTTGACTTTCTGTGTTAGTCAGTTTTGTTAACTACTTGCTTTTGTGTTTTACTTAATTTAGTGGAACCATGGCGGTAACTAGAATGAGGCAACCACCACAATCTTTAAGTCTCGCCTAGGCAGCGCTCACACTGTCTCTTCGAGACATGCTGTAATCAGAATATGGGCTTTAAGCTCTGCCCAGCACTTCTGGTTGGTTGGTTGGCCTGCCTTTCAGAAATTCCTTTACTGTGGTTGGTCAATAGTGTTAATCTCTCTCTCCTTTTGGTGCTTGGTTCCCTCCTACAGGACATCACCAATTGTTTCTTTTGGTTGGCCATCTCTGGCCATCTGTTGCCTTCTCGCTCGCAGATGCACCCCCTCCCTCCAGTTTTTGCTGCTGTCCTTCATGGTTTTCTTTGCCATGCTTTCGTCACTGCATTCTCTATGATTATATTGGTTCAGGTGTTCTCACTTCACTGCGCTCAGATTAGCTGGTCTAGCTTTTAATAGTCCTGTGCTTCCTCGCTCACAGACGTACCACCTCCCTCCTGTCAATGCTGCTGGATAGTCCACTGCCTTCTCACTCACATACGCACCCCCTCCCTTCCGTCATTGCGGCGGAATAGTCCTGTGCCTCCTTGCACGCAGACGCAACCCCTCCCTCCTGCCATTGCTGCTGAATAATCAGCACCGCAAGGTCATACCAATGGTAACAGTGCTACACAAATATCATCTCTCCACTGCATAAAAAAATGTAAAAAACATTGTCATTTTCAACGTCGAGAGCTCTAACTTTTACAAATGTGACTCTAATTGCATTGCAAATGCTTGTTATAGATGTAGGTGAACCTACCTTTCTTTGGCAGAATGGAAAAAAATGATTGACTCTTATTCAGTAGCTTTCGTGAGGGGAAAAAAATCTGCATCTTGGAAACAGGGTGTATTATTACACAATCTCGATGTGGAGGACAGGAATATTTATGAAAGTTTTGAGGGGATAGATATTGGAAATGTTGAAGGTGACCCTAGAGACACATAGGATATGTCTATAAAATGATGGAAAAATGTTGGTACTGCATTTTGGGACTCGAATAAATGTGGTGCTTAAAATACATAAATGTTTTGCACGTCAGTGGAGGAAAATTAGATGTATAGGCAACTTTGTGGCATGTGTAAGAAATCGGGCCAGAACACGTGAATTCAGTGAATTGTTGACTGATTTGTGGCTCAGAGATCTACTGGTACACTGCACAAATATTAGGGTTCAAAGAAAAACTGTTATCAAGAAGCCTCAATCTCAAGCATGCCCTGATTTTATTGAGGGCATGGAACACCCTGCCAATTGGGTGAAGAAGATGAGGAAGGACGATAGTGACAGTGCAGATGTAGCCAGATTTACAACATTCAAGACTGGAAAATTTCAACAGAAAAGTCTTCCTAAAAGCCAGCCATTTAGTGTTGATTCTAGCAAGTTTAAATGTTACCGATGTGGCAGTAGCCAACATACAGGGACCGGTCCAAGTTGATTTGCCAGAAATACTATTTCTAGGAAGTGTAGTAAGAAAGGGCATTTTGCTATAGAATCTAAGAAGATCTAAGAAGTGAAGAACTAAAGTAATTTAGATTACTAGATGGAAGGGGGGGTGTGGAATGTGGTATTAACAATTATGGATGAAACATCCACTTGTGTTACAAATAAAGTAACCATGCCGAAGCGCAAAGTTCTGATTGGTGGGAAAGAATTGATAGCCTTGGCAGATTCAGGATCACCGTACATACAGGTCTGAGATCACATTTGGGAGAGTGTGTATGGCATGGATGGTATAAAATCAGATATCAGCTTCAAGTCATTTTTTCATGGTGGTACCACTACTATTGGGTTTGAGCCCATGTTCATTAACTTCATTTCCTATTAATGATACTTCAGCAACTTCTAACTGAAAATGTGGAGCAACATTTGTATCCATATTGAGTGTTTGATATCATCATGTTTTGATTAAATTGCATACAATGTGTTTATGAACAAATTTTTAACAATTGTCGTGCACAACTAAAAAGTTAAAAAGGATTGTTCTACTTTGAAGCCTTTTGGCATCAGGTTGTGGGTCCTGGGTCTAATCCACCTTTGGTGAACTAGCTCACATCAATTGTCTACAAGGGCCATTACCAGGACTCGCTCCAGAACTGCACACTGTAATTGTTTAAACTTGTCACTATGATTCCTTTGGTTTAATACGAGGTGAATAATGTGCATTATGACAATTTCTGAATAAAATTAAATGAGCCAGGTACCAAGTCATTTTGTCATGGCGGTACAACTACTGAGATTATTGGGTTTGTGCTCATGTTCATTAACTTGAAACATAGGGAGACATGGGGAATAGTCATGTTGTAAAAAGGGGTGATTGCTTGCTAGGTTGGAGACTTCTTCACCCACAATCCCAATGCATGTGATCAGGTCATGTCGGTGGTAGATGTGAGTGAGGATTTGACACACAGAGAACTTTCCATATGTTTTCATGGAGAATTTGAGGTGGCTGAATGGTTATGAGCAACACATAATTCTTAAAAAACGTGGGAAGCCTATAGTGCAAAAATACATAAAGTGCTGAATGTCCCACAACTCATACTGGACTCACTTAAGTGGAATTGAATAAATTGATGGATGCTCGGTTTAATGAGAAGATTGACTACTCAGAGTGGTTGGCCCCAGTGGTACTGGGACCTAAAGACAATGGCAAAAGTTTGAGAATGTGCATAGATATGTGTGATCTTATCAGGAATATTTGGGCTGGTAGGCAGCCATTACACAATATTGAATAGGAGTTTTCTGTGTTGAAGGATACTTGCATATTCAGGGTTATGGATCTTTCAGCAGTGTACCATCGGGTGCATTGAGTGAAGATTCCAGGCATCTGGCATCATTTGACATACCTTTATTATGTTATGTGTATTTTTAAAGACCACTCACACCACAAGGGTATCCTAGCCCTGAGCTGGTTTCTGCTTAGTTTAGGATTGGGTGTGAGCTCATGTCAAGTGCTGCAGAGAGGTCCAGGAGAATGAGGGCTGCTGTGTCTCCTCTGCCAAGCATCATGTGGATGTCGTGGCTGCAATGAATTTGGTTTCTGTAGTGTGGTTGGGCTTGAGGAGCTGTTGATTGCTGAGGTGGTCAGTGAGGTGTCAATTGATTAGTTTCTAGAGACCTTTGCTGGGTTTGGTAGTAGGGAGATGGGTCTGTTGTCAGAACAGTGTATGTTTTCTTGAGCAGAGGCATGATGATGGCATGTTTCCAGGTGTCCGGGAATGTGACTGAGTCGATGGGGGCACTGAGTATGGGTGTTAATACTTCACTGATTGGTAGGAATCCTTTGGTGAAGGTGTGGTGGCGGCAAGGGACAGATAGAGCCCCTGAGTAAATGGTCTTCATGGTACCAGTAATTTCGATGGTGGTGACGGCAGGGCACAAGGTCAAAGTTTCATTCATTGGCCATGATGGGAAGTCGGGTGCTTAATGGATCTTCAGTCTTCCTTTTGTCCTTGTGTCAGTGGCAGCATGCTTCCAATGTGTCATGCTGAGGGTGTTAGAGGGAGTAAATCATGTTATGGTATTCCACAATAAGGTTTGAACTGAGAGGATCATGAGAAGGTTATTTTTGAGGTGCTTAGAAGGCTGTAGGTGTGTGGATTGTTCTTGCAGAGGGAAAATGCAGATTCAGGGTGACCACTGTGCCCTCTCTTGGCCACACAATATCGAGTGAAGGAATCAGCCCGAAGCCAGACCTAGCTCAATACATTGTCGATGCACCAGACCCCTCTAATAAGGATGTAGTGCGTTCTTTTTGGGGTTTATCTAAGAACTACAATACGTTCATTCAAAAGTTTGCTAGTGTGGTACAACCTCTAAAGCTACCCTCCTAAAAAGGAGAAAAATGTATGTGGTCTAAAAAGTGCAAAGGTGCTGTTGAAGTTATTAAGCAATGTATCAGTAAATTACAGACCCTTAGGTATTTTGATGGATTTAAGGAAGCAATCCTGACCACTGATGATAGTTTGACAGGTCTGGGAGATATGTTGTCTTAGACAGTGGATGGTGAGGAGAAGGTGGTAGCATTTGCTTCCAGAGCATTAAAAGACACCGAGGAGAACTACTCTGTATTTGAAAGAGAAGCCTTGGTGTGCACTTGGAGTATTCAGCACTTTAGATTTTATCTGTGGGTTGTACCATTTGTCGTGAGGATAGATCACAGTCCTTGGTGACCTTATTCTCATGTAAAGGTATTGAGAGAACTACGTTACATATTAGTAGATGGATGGAGGGCATCAGGGACTTCATGTGGAGTATTTGAAGGGATCTTCCAATCAGACAGCGGACTCTTTGTCCTGATTGCCTGTGGAGGATTTGAGGCATGAACAGCCATATTATTGCCCCGTTAACTGGTCACAGCAAGAGTGATGGCAGTACATCATACCTTGAACAATTGCCATTATCGGCAACAATACAGCTTATTCATGAAAAAAGATGTAAAACATGGTTATGACATATACACAGCACCTCCTCCACAGCTGACAGCCAGCAACATATTAGTCTGTGAAAAAGTGAACCTTCAAATCTGCTATTGAGGAACTCAGTCAAGCTTGAACGTCCTGCTGACAGAGCTGCTTAAGCTCCCTTCTGGTGTCATATTGACATTGTTAGGCCTGGCATCCTTGTCTAAGTTTTCTCCCTAACGTTTTGTCTTCAGCCATCGTGTTTGCCGACTTCGTTTTTGCTGGCTTTAGGACTGTGCACACTTTACCACTGCTAACCAGTGTTAAAGTGCTTGCACTCTCTCCTTAAAACATGGTAGAATTGAATCCCTAGTAGAGTGGCACAACTTGTTCCTAGGGCCTGTAACTTAAGTTCCACTAGTGGGCCTGCGACACTGATTGTGCCGCCCACTTAAGTAGCCCTTTCAAACATGGCTCAGGCCTGCCATTGCAGCTTGTGTGTGCAGTTTTATACTGCCATTTTGACCTGGCAAAATAAACCTTTTGCCAGACCCAAACCTTCCTTTTTAATACATATAAGTCACTCCTAAGGTAGGCCTGGGACAGCCCAGGTGGCAGGGTGCAATACATTTTAAAAGTAGGACATCTACTCTTAAGTTTTATATGTCCTGGCAGTGAAAAACCCTTACATTAGTTTTTGACTACTTCAAGGCCTACCTCTCCCATAGGATAACATTAGAGTTATCTAATTACATTTAATAAGCTGTAATATTCAAATGGGAACAGGTAATCAGATCATGTTTGGAGTCTTTATTGCTGTTTGAAGTGGTACACAAATTATTTACTCATTGCCTCTGAATTAAGCCTGACTGCACTCTGCCATGCTGCCTGGGGGTTGAGCACAGGTTAGTTTAGGGTTGTTGTCTGCCTCACCCTAACAATGATTGTGGTTGCTGCTTGATCAGGGCTCACACCGCAGTCATAAAACAATCCGATTTCTGACAGATATCACATGATGGCCAGAACCAATAAGTAATGTCTAATCAGTCCTTTGTGTTTTCTTCATTAGATCCCAATCTAGAACTGGTTCCTCGTGTACTTTCTAACCTCAATCCAATGAATGAGCAAACAGGATTGTTGAAGTAGGGAACTTTCTACCCCATTTCCTCTCCCAGGGTAGTTGGGAATATCATAGGAGACATAATTTGAGATTTCATAAATTTCAGAATGTTTAATGCTCTTTTTGAACTGAAGGCATGCCCATAAAAGTAATATTATGAATCAGTTATAAATGATATCCTTTTGTAGCCTGATCACTCTGAATATGTTTGCTCTGTCTCTGTAGTCCACTAAGTGACAGAGAATGGTGTGTGATGGGACTTCCAGTACAGTAAATACAGAAGGACCCCTGCATTCTTGACAATTGACTAAGGGAGAAATCATCTGATCACTGATCAAAATTTCTGAGATTAGTTAAACCATGAAATGAATTAAGTGGCCTCATGTTCTTTTCCGTAGCACAGTAACAGGCGCATGGTGGTGGGGTAGACAATTTTAGGGGGCCATCAAACTTCTGTTGTTCTGCCTAGTATGCTTCTTTGACAGAGTGGCTGCAGCTTTTGAGTTTGCCACTGCAGTGTCATCAATGCAACTTATTCTCTTTTCCTCAGTCATTTCTTTTTCCTTTCCTGCGCCAGTGGCTAGAAGAGATATGCCATCCAATTGTATTGTTATGATGATATTTAATGCTTATTTGTATGGCATGCACAGCAACCGGGAGGATATCCTGGTGTGTGCAGCTCTGAATGGGGTCAATTGGAAGAGCCATGTTTTCAGCTTCAGGCAGAATTGTAAGATGAAGACCTTCACTCTGATGTGATAGGGAAGATTGTTCCAGGCTTTGGGGACCAGGAAGAAAAAGATGCTGGCTTGGTGCTTGCAATGGGAAGGCTGGTAGAGCAGAAGCATTTGGTCAGTGTGTGGAACTGGATGCAGCTGTTGAGGTATGCTGGGCCTAGATTGTGTAATTACTTGTAGGTTTGTGTGAGGAGTTTGAAGAGGGTGCGTTTGTGTATAGGGTGCCAGTGGAGCTCCTTGAGATGGTTGGCTATCTACTTGGGGAGTGGTAGTTTAAGAGTGAGTCTGGCTTCTGCATTCTGTATGACTTGGAGCTTCTTGATGGGTTGAGCAGTGATGCCAACCTAGCGGGCATTGTACTTCAGTCT
This sequence comes from Triturus cristatus, assembly GCF_964204655.1. Taxonomy (NCBI): domain Eukaryota; kingdom Metazoa; phylum Chordata; class Amphibia; order Caudata; family Salamandridae; genus Triturus; species Triturus cristatus. The sequence goes on along the minus strand of NC_140593.1, from coordinate 86,128,625 downwards.
TCTGGTGATTAAAAATTGCATGATGGAACGTCGGGTGCACAGCAGAAGCCATCTAAAGACATTCTTGAGGAGCTTGAAGGAGTAGAAACAGGTGGATGCGACCATGTTGACTTGGCTAGCCATTGAGATTTGATTGTCAATCGTGGTACCCAGATTCCTGGCCGAGTTGTATAGGCTGGGTGTTGGTCTCAGCTAAGAGATGATATTGCGCCTGTGAATGTGGATGATATTGGTGACCGGAGTCTGGTGGATGTTAAAAAGTGTAGGACTAAGCAAGGAGCCTTGAGGGAAGCGGCAGATCAGGTTGGAGGCAGTGGATGACTTCAAGGCTAAGCTGATAGATGGGTGTGCTCTGAGAGAAAGGAGCTGATCCATCGCAATGCTGGTGTGCAGATTCCAGTGTCATGGAGACATTAGATGAGGGTGGTTTGGAGATGGTGTCAAAATATGCCCAGAGGTGAGCAGAATGAGTGCTGCTGTGTTCCCCTTGTCCATGGTAAGGTGGATGTTGTTGGTGGCAGTGATGAGGGTGGTTTCAAGGCTGTGGTTTGATCTGAATTCAGATTGAGAATGGTGCCAAAGGTGGTTGGCATTGAAGTGGTTAGCCAGTCGGTTATTGATAAGCTTTTCAAGTACTTTGTTCAGGTAGGATAAGAGGAAGGTGTGTACTTAGCCAGTGTCTTCGGTCTGCTGAGGACGTCTTCAGGAACTGAGAGATGGTGGCATATTTCCAAGCATCTGGGAGGGTGACGGTTGTCATAGAGTTGTGAGGGTTTTGCAGATCGGGTTGAGTCCTTTGGTGAATATCAGATGACGGCAGGGTTCCGAAGGGGCTCCTGAGTAAATGAAGCACATCATATTGGCAGTTTCCAGTGCGGTGATGTCTGGCCAACAGCTGAGGGTGGTTTCAGGGTGTCTTGACTTCGGAGTGGCGGATAGCAAGGGTGGAGGGGTCCAGTTAAGGTGTGAAGTTGTTGCGAATGGCGTTGACTTTGTTTGTGAAGTAGTGGGAGAGCTTAATACAGGGTTTCTGTGAGTTGACGGTCAAGGAGTTGATGGCAGGCAACATGAAATCCTTCAATATGGAAAATATTTCTTTCAAAGTGTTGGAACTGTTTTGGATTCGTTCAGTGAGCGTTGAGCATTTGGTGGTTTTAGTCGCTGGTGGTAGGTCCAGAGGGATGATATGTATGTGTCTCTGTCACTGATGTCATGGGTGTGACACTTGGTGAGTCTGAGGTTTTCCGTGCACCGGCATACTTGTGACTAGAAAATGAATGTGGAGGTGGTTTTAAACAGAGCCAAGGAGTTTGCGCAGAAGGTGCTTCATGTGTTGACGTTTTTGGAGGAACATGTTATGTTGTCGTTGTGGGGCAGGTCTTGTGGCTGAAGCTCAGTGGTTCAGATTTCATCAGGGATCTTATGTCAGTTGCGCTGGGAAGTCTTGGTATGTTTGGTTAGGTGCTTATTACACAGGTTCAAACTTATTAAGCAAGGAGTAGTCTGTCCAGGAGAGCGGGTGGGCTTGTTCACTCTGATGTTGGAGAAGTTGGTGAATAGGGGGTCGAGGATGTGTACGGCTATGTCTGTGGAGTTTTCCACTTGTTGGTTGAGTACTAGTGTACTTATGTCTTCCAGGAGGTTGGTGGTGTTGGGATCGGTTTTGTCCTATAGGTCAGTGGTTCTTCACTCTAGGTCTTCTCCGGGATAGGAGCCAGCTCTTCACCTTGCCCTATCACACTAAAGTATTGCTCCGACGGACGCTCTGGCCTAGCCTGCTCGTTGCTGTATCCTATCCCCTTCAAAAGTCCCTGTACTCTGCCCACTCGCAATATGGATGTGATTTGACTGTCTGTTCCTGTGCACAAGACCCTCTCAGGTTACTTGAAGCTTCATTGTTGTATATTTCTTCCATCTGACCCTCTTGGACCTAATCTCTTTAGTGCTGGTGTGAGCCCTCCTTTGTTGATTCATGCTGAAGAATAAACACATTCTACAGCTCCTTTTCTTGGAAGCAATTGTCACCCAGCCACAGGCGATCTCTCCACCATGACCTCTATGGTTACAGATGCAGTTCTTACCACCTTGGGGAAATAATTTGCAGCCATTAAGGTTTCCATTAGCTCCATAAATATGGCTGTGGAAGCTACAACCACAGAGGTACTCTCCCTCAGGGTAGAAGTTACAGATTTCAAGACTCAACTTACATCAGCGGAGCAGAGGTTCTCGAACGCTCGTCTAGATCAGCAGCCAAAGCCGATCTTTTTGAACCTGGTTTTTTCACTCAATCAGATTGGTGCCCAACGTTTAAGTTAAGGAGAAGTCATACTATCATCGATTACATATTTTTGTCCCCCCAGTTATTAGATAAAGTAGCATTTTATAACGCAAGGGTGTGTCCCTTCAGTGACCATAACCCTGTTTTATTAGTATTGGATAATGGCTGTGGCTTTATGGATACGGTAGGGGGAAAACAGGGAAGAAATTCGATGATAACTTGTGATCAAGGGAGGAGGCTTAAATGGGCTCAAGTCACTCCAGACTCCATTTTTAAAGTCCTGTGTTCGAAGGCGAAAGGGGAGCTTGCAATATGCGCAGACTCATCAAATCCCAAGGATGAGGTCCTTATTGCCTTTGGTGGCATATGCAGACAGATTGCAGCAGATCTTACTGTTGCCAGTAGACCCAGAGGATTCTGTGGGAAAAGGTGGTTTGATGAAAAGTGCCCTCGTGCTCATCGCTCCCTTGTTCCCGCGATAGGGTATTGATAGCGAGCCTACGGAAGCAGTATAAATTAGCTGTTCACACACGAAAGACAGAGATTAAGACAGAGGCATGGAATACTCTTTTATCCGTTGAGGTTTTGAAGGATAGCACTAGATTCTGGGCAATTGTTAATACCCCTTTTTTCCAGATTAGAAAATGATATTCAGGATAACAACATCACTGAAGCACAGTGGCTGTCCCATTTTGAAGGAATCTACGGTTCTAATGAAACATCGTATTCTTCCCCCAGTCTATCACCCCGGCTGGATGTAGCACCATTTGTCTGTAATGAGGCGGACATTGAGAGAGCCATACAGGAGACCTCTAGTAACAAAGCCCCAGGTACTGATGGTGTACCAGCAGACCTATATAGATGTGACCCTAAATTTTGGGCGAAAATATTGGCAAATGTTTTTAATGCCACTGGGTCGCAAGGGTTCCCTGTATCTTGGTCCCACTCAACCATCATTCCTGTTTTTAAAAAAGGCCAGAGAGGGTACCCGCGATGCTATAGACCCATATCACTGATTGATTCAGTGGTAAAAATATTAGGTAAGGTGGTCTTAGCTAAAGTCTCCGATTGGGCCAATGATAATAAGGTTCTATCCAATTTACAATATGGATTTAGGAAACGTGAAGCACTATGGACCAATGTCTTCATTTATATCTTTTAATTAATAAATATACTATAGCTAAAGAAGGATCCTTACAGATGGTGTTTATGGACTTATCCTCAGTATTCGACCTGGTTAACAGGTCGAAGCTGTGGAGTATCCTGCTTGAAATGGGGATTGAGACGTGTTTAGTCTACTTTTTGGCGGATCTTCATTGGGACCTTCTAGCATCAGTTAGGACTTCCCAGGATGGTAAACATACTAGGTCTTTTAAATCAGAGAGGGGTGTCCGTCAAGGGTGCATATTGGCGCCCTTACTTTTTACACTTTATATTAACGCTCTGGATAAATCTCTAGTAGAGGCAAGTGCGGATATCCCGCGTGTAGGAGAATGTCTTGTTCAGGTTCTCCTCTATGCGGATGACGGCGTGCTTTTAGCACGGACCGCGGTAGGCCTTCAAAGGTTATTGGATGCATTCGGTGCCTACATGCGGTCATTGGACCTGATTGTTAACACTGGGAAATCTCATATTATGGCTACTGGCAAAAGCTATAGGAAAACTAAGTCATTTTACTGTAATGGGGTGGAAGTGACTAGGGTGTCTTCTTTTACATACATAGGGGTATTATTTGACGAGAGAGGCTCATGGGCCCCCCAAAAGAAAATTTTTAAAAAATTCAGTTATTAGATCTACATCATCTTTGTTGGGGTTTGCCCAGCGCCTGGGGGCTAGGCCGGTAGAAGCTATTCTTAAGGCATATAGCTCAAAGTGCCTTGCCATTGCGGCGTATGGTTCATCTATATGGGGATTTAAACAGCAGGTGGGGTTGCAGACAGTTGAAAATAAATTCTTGCGTAGTCTCCTGTCTGTACCCCAATCAACCCCAACTTTTTCCATACACCAGGAATTAGGGCAGGGCTATGTTACAGACATCTTGAGCACCGCACCGTTATTGCGTTGGCTTAAAACCTGGCTTAATCCAGAATTGGCTCTGAATCATCAAATCCTACGGGATTGTGTCAAACTGGATAGAGCTAGTAAAATTAAGTGGTTGTTTTATGTTAAGCACATGTTATCTAAATTGGGGCGACCGGAACTGTTTGAAACACCAGACAGAATCTGTAAGGAAGATGTGAAGTGTGTCAAAACGAATTTTAGGAATTTATTGATGTTGGAACGGGAAGAACAGGAGATGAAGAAGCCCCTAGTTAGGTCTCAGTTTTTTAACTAAAACTACCCTGTTAATTGAACCCTATTTGAAATTGGTGAATAAGGCCTTCCATCGGTGGTTTCTGACCACGTTCCGTTTTAATCTGATCCACTTCACATTGGGCGATTTCCCTAGGTGGTGTAAACCTGAGGACGCAGTCCCCTGCCAATGTGATAATTATTCTGCACAAGATACTCTGCACTTTATGATGTTCTGCGACTTTTTAATCCCTATAATGTCTGGTAAGGGTTTCCTGCAAGTCAGACCTACCTTACTCTATCTTCAAACGCTGAGTAACCCTGGGGATATTTCTGCCATTTCTAGTTTTCTTGTTACCGCTGTACGAATCAAGCAAAAAAGATGTGTCAGATCAATTGTTGTATAATGTTTCTGTTCATCATAGTATGGCTTTTAATTCTGAATTATTTAGGTATTTTTATGGATATAGGATAACGTTTTATGAACATAGCGCAAATGTTTTAATTGGGGATTTGTCTATTTTGTATAAATGTATTTTGTACTTTTATGATTTTAATTAATCGAATAAAGTGAATTGATTGATTGATTGAGCAGCTGAATTGAGGCACAGAGCTGTGACGTCTCCTCAAAAAAGTTATCAATCTTGAAGACTGTAGCCATAGAGAGAATCTACGCATTTCAGGTGTACTGGAATAAGCTAAGACATAGAACTTGGAATGCCTTCCTGACCACGTTATTCTCTGCGACACTTCAGGTTATCTTTGACCCCCCCATTGCATTTTCACCGTACCCACTGTGCTCAGCTGCTACCCACCCTCACCATATTCTGATCTGCTGCGTTTGTCATCAACAGACTAAACAAATGATATTGACTGAAAAGAAACATGGGACCTCTCAGTCCGGAGATTACCATGTATTCTTCGCAGCAGACTTCTCAGCGGACACTAATGGCAAATGGAAAGCGTTCTAGGCTGGTTTGCAAGGATATCAATTTTGGACTACTGAAACTGGATGCAATGATTGTTGCAATCAATGGCCGCACAACAGAATACGAAGGGGACTTGGAATCTTTTTTGGACGAACTTGATGGCACACAGACGGACGTAGCACCCACCTCATCAACAGCGCTTGGACCTGCTTCGGACTACAAACACCAAAGGGATGACGAAGGGAAGTGGATTGTTTATACTGGGAAAATGCGACACAGAAATGGGCAGACAACAACAAGCATTGTTCCTAGAAAACAACACAACCAAGAAACAAGTCACCTATTAAGAGTTGAGATGATGGTAGGGGTGCTTTTGCTCCTCCTGCTGCATCTTGTTTGACTCCCTCTGAGGCATGGTGTGCCCGGACCACCCTCCTCTTCATTTCGTGCCTTGTACCTGCCAATCTGACTGGCCATGGAATTAACCATCAGACTTGCAGACCAGGTGCGGCCTTTCTCACTCAGTCTCCCCCATATGTTGGTGACTTGAAACCTAAAACTCTCCACTTATGTGACAATCTCCCAAACTGGTACATGACTCTCAGTCCTCTTTTTGTATCGTACCCCTTTGTTGGCCTGACAGGTCCATGCAGGGTACACCCTCAGTGATTCGTATTGTGTAATGGGAGCACTTTCTCTGTTTACCCAATACCAGTATGTTACACTTATTGTTTCATTTAAGTGCTGGGTACATAAGACTGATAGTTAGGCAGCTGATCCGAACCTCAGGTTTACAGGGCTACAGAGATGAGAGCCGCTGGACTCCCTGAGTTGAGGTTGTTGATATCGTCCCTTCTCCAGGACACTCCTCCATCTTTCTGCTCACCCCTCTTCTTTCCCAGTCTCTTTCTCTTGCTCCCATGAGGCTCCCTTATCTTCCTACAACCCCCTGGAATATGTGACCTTTAGTCTCCTAGGGAGCCACACTTACAACATAATTGGTAGTATGCCTTGTCCTTCCTGGTGAGCATCTTACCTTTTGCCTTACTCCACACAGAGGTCATTAGTATGCTTCCACAAAAAACTTTCCGCCTGCTGCATGCCTAGCGAGACACTTGCCAGACCACCCACTCTCCCCACCTCGCACCATGACCATACCCATACCCATCCCTCATCCTACCGCTACACTCACCACCACATTATGTCATGCACCAGCTAAAACGTACATTTATAGGGCATCAGAGACCTGACCGTCGTGTAGTTCCTACAAACCTATTTAGGATCTGTGTGTTTAGACAACATATACTGTGGGATTAGAGTCAGACTGATTGTAGACACCCCTACCAAATATGTTAGCCTGTATACCTGCTAGCTCACAGTGCCACTAGAAACCCCTCTTACCAAGGAGAGAATAGTTCTTGGCAACTATCGAACATGACAACTCTGTCCCATCAGGAACCATGGAAATAGTGTACCTCATTTCGCTCAGTCACTCGTGCTCACTTCGTCACAGAGAGATACACAGAATAACGATGGGGATGTTTTTTAATAAGCATTTATTGAACTAACGTCATTCTAGTGTACAATAGGTGTGCTGAAACAACCATTAGACAGTAACAGATATCAATGATAATAAGCACTAACAGAGTAACAGGATGGTAGATTTCTACCATCGTGCTAAAACAATTGATGCAGGCAAGTATATAAAACACATGACAGTAAAATGCGTACTCCTGTGATGCGTCGCTAACTAGATATACCTGAATGTACCTAGCATGTATGTGGGTGTAAAGCCAAGAATCCCTCCAGTATAAAGTCAACCCTATTACCTGAAGTGAGAGACTGTGGGACCCCATGTTGGTCTTGAGATAAATACCCCACAAGGGATGTCAGACCACTGCGGCTGTCCGAGGCCCCCGCAGGGGGCCTCTGAAGAGGGCAGATCTCTAGTACCATCTGAGCACCCCACACCTCCTTAGGGGCAGGGACTCGGGGAGGTGTCCCTCCAGCCTTGTCGCATTGAGCTAAGTGAGCGTCACTTCCTGGGCGTGAGGACAGGGGTAGGGGTATATAGGCCTCCCTCACCATCTTGTTGTCCTCTTTTGAGCACCGGACACGCCGTCTGTGTCTGCGTGCAGGAGCTTCAGCGTCTCGCGTCAATGTGATGGAAGTCCTTTTCTCCTCTGACTATCTCAGCAAGAGATAGTGTATTTATACCCAAAGTGATACCCCCTTGGAATATACCTCGCTGTGTCATGTCGGACTTGAATGTCAGAAGGAATGACCCCTATACATAGTTATTATACAGGAGATGGTAGGCCTGCTGTCCTGCTGTGATTGCAAGAATCCTCATGCATAATGAATGAGGCTTAAGATTTTTGGAGAAAATCCAATTTCATCTTTGGACATTAACGTAACTAGGTAAAAGGTCTGTACTAAGAACCGTTATGCAGTGTAATGGTAAGGGAGTATATAGGTAAAAGGTTAGGTGACTACCTGAGCCTATATGGGGTACCTATATGGAACATAACATGACATTACCCTCTTTCAGGAGACCAAACTCACATCAGAAGGAGGTTAGCAACGCTGTAGTCGGGTGGGCCTCATCATTCATGTGAGTCGTTCAATCAAGGAAGGTGCTCTACGCTCATCTCACAGACGTCCTGTAAAAATGGAGTGGTGAGAGTTCTTCATAAATTGTTTCTGTGTAAGATCTTGCATACATGCTCTGACCCCGAGGGAAGATATGTACTTGCTAAACTTACGGTGCATGGCAGTGTTTTGGTGGTGGGATTCATTTATGCCCCAAACTGAGGATGAGACAGTCTTTCTTTCCCGGAAACATGGGGTCCTTCTCTCCTTCGGCAGGCTCAGGGTGTTCATGAGAGGTGACCGGAATGTTACGATTGACGCCATATTGGATAGATCAGGGGCCGGACTTTCACTATGACAGGAACAGGAATGCTTTGAGTGTCCAGATTCATGATCATGCTTTAATAGAACCCTGGTGTCTACAACACCTTCATGAATGGGACTACGCATTACTTCCTGCCCATGCAATATCCCCACTAAGATCAACTATTTTCTTGTCAAATCATTGTTGGCCCTACATTTAGTACAATCCACTAAGAACCCAAGAGGCATCTCTGACCACAACCTCTCAAATGTCCATTTGGACATGGATATGGTAAGACTCCCTATAGGGCCGTGACGTATGGAAACTTCACACTTTAGAAACCCCCCTGGAGAAGGATCACCTCGGTTCTCACATGAAACAATACTTGGAAGATAGCAAAGACATGGTTGAATCTGCACAGACTCTCTGGGGGCAGCCAAAGGGTGCATGCATGGCCTCTTAGTCATGGATCTTTTGCTGGCCAAGATATGTGCACAAGCAACTAGACTTGCTTTAGAAAAGACGGTCTGTACTGTCACATTCTTGTACTCAGATACCGAGACACCTGTTGCCTTAACAGCCTTCCTCAAAGCAAAAATGGGCCTTAATCAACCATATACATCACAGCGAGGAAACAACATCACTATGAACTAGAAGTAAAAGGCGGGTAGATTATTGGCTTCCCATTTGCGTCAGGCTGAATCAGCAACAATGAATGCGAAACTCTCAATGAGACCTATTACGGCACCGGACAGATGTCACCGCGTATTTTCAATCTTATTATAAAAGAACACATACTTCAGACATTCGCTCCACTTAGAAGAGGAGACAGCATTTGTCTAGGACCTTCAAATTCCCACATTGACTACAGAACAGGACACAGGAGGGTAAAATCAGAGAAGATGAAATAGCTACCGCAATTGATAGTGCAGAACTGCCAATGCACCATGGGAGGATGATTTTCCTATTGAAGCTTATAAAATCATGAGCCATTGATAGTCTGCTTGCTGGCATTCATCTTTAGGGAAGTCCGGGATCAAGGATGCATAGGGAATGAATTTGTTATGGCTAAAATATCACCAATACCTAAGCTTGGTAGGGATCCTTAGAATGCTTCTGGTGTAGGCCTGTCTTCCTTATCAACACGGACACCAACATTTTAGCAAAAATGCTGGCAAATCGGTTGACATTACTCATACCTCTCTTGATCCATCCCATAGTTTTTTGCCGGGTTGCTCTTCCTTCAATCACCTACACACTCTCTCTCATATCCTCTGACAAGTCAGAAAACCAAGATGAGAAGTTTCTTTTCTCCCTCAATGCCGAAAGGAATTTGGCAATATTATTGGGAACAGCTTTCTTGTCTTCATTAAAAGCATGTATTCTAACTGTAGTAAAGTGCCCCTTTTTGTCATGGTCACCCCCACTTTTTGTCACTGGTACTGATGATTTTCGACTGAGGTGCACTGAGTACTTGTTAACCAGGCCCCAGTACCAGTGTTCTTTCCCTAAAAACCAGTTAAAATTGTATTACAGTTGGCACAAACTTTAGCACCCCTGTGAGTTCCTAGTAAATGCTACCCCTGATACCTAGGGTGTGGGAACTAAAGAGGGTCCCTAAGGGCTGCAGCATGTATTATGCCACCCTAAGGGACCCCATACCAATTTCATACAGACTGTATTGCAGGTTGCGTGACATGATGCAAACCATGTGTGAAAACACTGCATGGCACACTCACTGTGTGCTATGCCAATGTCACTGTATATAATATATAGTACGCCTTAGAGTCCTAAGGCAGGGTGCATTATATTTTACCTGAGGACATATCTGCATGAGCAGATATGCCCCTGTGATGTCTAGTTCTATTACTAGATATTGCAAGTGAACAGGGAAGCCATCTCAAGGTATGTACTCGGTACTGGTCATTATGAGTTTACCAGCTACATAATGGTTTCACTGAAACCTATGGTGTTTGGTATTAAACACCTTGTCTTAATAAATCTGAACTGATTCCAGTATTGGATTTATTATGACAGGCACTTATAGGGCCCTTAGAGGGACCCCCTGAACCCTACTAGTCTTCTAGTGTGCTGACTGACTGGTATTGTCTAGCCTGCCACCACAGATGGGTTTCTGACCCCCTGTAGGTGAGAACCAGTGCTCTCTGAGATCAGGAAACAATGCCTGCTCCGGAGAAGGTGTTATCACCTCCTCCAGCATGATGGCTAGTGAAACCACATAACAAGGCCAGAAGCTTCAAAGCCTCTGACGCCTTTGATATGCGACTCCAGCTTGCTCCAGACCTGAAGAATCCCACCCCGTTCCATGAGGCCCATATGGCACCAGGACATGCAGGAAATTAGTTATGCAAGTAGGCGTGTTGCACCTCCAGGCTAGGAACACCCCTAAGGTGGCCTACCTGATGTGATCCAAGAAAGGAGGGTTCTGCCATCTTGGTTTTGGTGGATTTTGGAGCTCTGGGACAGGGTTATGCCCACTCCTCATAGGAAGTGGTCATACAGGGGGTGTAGTGAACCCAAGGGTAGGTAGCCCATTGCCTACTACCCTTCACTGCACTTTACACCCCAAAATATAGTATTTAGGTGGCCCCCTGAAACCAGGAAATCAGATTTGTCTGCCTGAAAAAAGAAGAAGGACAAAGAAGAGCCGAAGACGTGAGAACTGTGGACCAGCACTGAGCTTGAGGCAATACCCTGCCTGGCTGATGCTGTCCTGACAATCATCAAGACCGAGACCGGCTCATTCAGAATCGTAACAGCCTCCCCAAACCCTTGTAGGTCTGCCCAGAATTTCATCAACCCAGCAACATCTCCTTTGGAGTGTAGGAACCACTTCCCAGCACCAGCAGACACCGACCATATCTGCCCAGAATAGTGTTATGTCGATCCCCGGGACCACAGAGGGAGCAGCAGCCCAGATGAAAGACTTTGAGGCTCCCAAAGGTCATCCCCAACTCCTCAGTGAGTACTGAACTGCTAGGTGCTCCATGAGCCCCCCTGCACCCATTCCCGGGGTACCTAAGCCAGTTACAAGCACCAAGGCTTGTTTGTGCTCAGTCGCAACACTACCATTGCCAAAAAATACCTGCACATTGAGGGACCTAGAGAGAGGCCAGCTCCACACCGAGAGTGGCCCTGCTGTGTTTCTTTTCTCTCTTCTGCAGGTACACCAAGAACCGTGAGAGCCTCTAACTCACCAACCCACTTGACAAACCAGCTCTGCACCTGAGCTCCCCAGCCTGGGCTCAAGTAAACCAATTGTGTCTCTCTGGTCTTGAAAACCTCAAGAGCCAAGCACCCTTTGGGTTCTGCCGGACTAGTCCATCGGTCCACATTTTCAGCCATTTTCTTACAGGTCCCCATTGACTTTAGTGTGTAGAATTTGAGGCTACCACCGCATACAGCACCTCTTCACCCGGATACCCCAGGGCAGGTAAACTTGAACTGCTGGTTCTTTCTTGGACCTTGGCCCCTTCTTACCTTAAGTCCAGAAGAAAAGTCCTGTAAATTGTCTGTAAGTGTACCTGTGCTGTGAATGTTTCTCGCATAGGATAACATTACCATGTTCGAGGCTCATGCCTCAAATCTGACAGCTGTCATTTTCTTTTCTGATTCTGATAATCATGGTGGCATATTTACAAGGAGTCAACACCACCAGAAAGTCAGTTTTTCTGATGTTCTGGTGGTGTTAACTCCTTCGCCTTATTTACAAGTCAGATTAAGTGGCTTGTAAATAATGCCCCCATTCACGTAGCTCTTAGAGTGAAAGGGGAATGTAATGGGTGTTTCAGTGGGCTTTCAACCGCAACGCCCATTGCTTACGCTGCTCCATATTTACAAGTTATGGGGTAGAGACAAAAATACCGCCAAGTAATACCTGGTCCGAAGTAGGCGATACGAGGAGAAATGTTTTACTTCTCTTACCACACGTGATGCATTTTGCAGCACACATAGATAGAGCAAATCGCCTGAAAAGATTGTTTATGTGCACGAAGATGTACCTTCCTGCACATGACGAATAGCCCCTGCAGTGGAGGCACCTTAGCAAAATGGCGCTAGGGTGCCTGCGCTGGTGCTCGGCAGTTTTTGTAGCACCAGCACTAGTGGTAACTTAGGGGTGCACCACATTCTTGTGAATATGTCGCATCCCTGCATTTTGAAACTGTTGGAGCGCGGCATTACCAATTTTGGCGTAACACTGCACTTCGTCAGTTTCTTGTAAATATGCCCCTGGTGTCTAAAATTATTTAAAATCTGTGTTATTTTTCTAAATATGTCTTGAGTTTCTTCTTGAGTGTGTGTCGCATTTATTGATTCTGTGTGTACAACAAATGCTTACCACTACCCTCTGATAAGCCTAACCTGCTCGCCCACACTACCACAAGGAGAGCATTTGGGATTGTTAATTTAAGCCCTGCAAGCCAATGAAAGTCGTCTGGACTTTCTCCAGAGTATACCTCATTTTGGTGCACTGCGTAAAAAGCCAGCTTCCTACACTAATCTGACAGGCTCAGTCACCTGTGGCAGCTACACACCATTGTTTTCCCAAATACACAGTGGGACTAGGCAGGGCTGACCATGGCCACCACTTTTGTTTTGTCTGGTTTTAGGATCTCTGGCAATCGTGATATGGAGCAATGGACTGATCCAGATTATACAGACAACAGCTGGAGAACTCAAAGCGTTTTACTATGCACTTGACATCGTTCTGACTGTGTCGAATCCCTGTCAATCAGCGACTGCACTGGAACGCCAGATGGACTCCTTTGCCGTGTTTTCTGGTTACAAGATTTACTGGTCTAAATGTGAGGCCCTTCTTCTCAATATAAACACAAAAGATGCTTGGGTATGTAATACTTAGAGGGCTGGATGATTTCCCTCAAAGTAGAAGTGCTCCTTACCTATAGCCTCAATAATAGATATTTGAAGGGTCGCCTCACCCACAACTTCTCGTGGCATGTGTCATTATCGGTGTCCCACAATACTGGGGTAAGATGGTACTACACCAGTGGACTCAGCTATAAGTGGGAGTTCTTTGATACTAGTATACAGGACATTACAACAGGGTCCAGATAATCAGCAACAAATATCTCAGGGTATACCCCAAGAATATTTATTTATTGTGGGGTTTCCTTGATATAATAAGAACAAATAGGAACAAGGTTAGAGAGCGAAATCAATGTTTCACTGAACCGTATACATTGTTGGCATGTTTCACCCAATTTAATTGACAAAAGATGGTCACCGGTCTTCTTCAGGGCTAACAGAACTCTCTACCTAGTCTATGAGTGTTAGGCATGCAAGAAGAAAATGAGGCATAAGGCTCTCATACTGGTACGTTTTTAACAGCAATGAGCCCATATTAAGGGGTTTATCCGGGTTCATGGTTCAGAATGAGGGGCGTCTCCCCTGTAGTTACATATTCGTCAAGAGGTAGATACGGTGGGTAATTCCTATCTAGCTCCCAGACTGCCGTATTGTAATTGTAGGATTGTGAATTGACGTAGACCTCTTCACCAGGACTGGTCTCATAAAAGGCGGCACTGCTCACGGCACAGGTCCCACACACCGTTTCTGCAGAGTCCCTCAGGACCCATGACCATCTGGTAAATGTGCCGCCTGCTCAGACAACACCCACAGTGACACTGGTTGGAGCTCATCATGCCACTTCAGCAGCCAGCCGGTCTCAAGCAAAGTGCGATGCGTCTTCCAGTGTGCGGGCAGCAATGTCCGTGCAGCCCCACAAGCCGATGTGCAACCTAGACCTTCAGAAATATGATGGGACACACGCTCCCCACACCCCCTCGCTTGAGTGCAGGTCAGGCAGGGTGGATAGGGAGCCCATCTTGGCAGCTGCCACATGCAAGACAATATAATCATGGCATCTGGTCCATGGAGCCGAGCATCAAGTCAGTTGTCCCAGCAGCTCGATGAATAAGGGAGGCATAGGAGGTCCCCAGCCCAGTCTCCAATGAGACCGATTGACAGAGGCGTGCCAGTGGGGGGGTTTGTTCTGATACAGATCAGGGCATTAGATATATGTCCACCACCACAGATAGAGTAATCTTTACAGTTACACGCACATACATTCATCATACACTAGGGCCCATTTCACTTACATATGCTCCGATACTCTATCAGCAGCAAACCTGTGGGAAGAAAACTCCTAAACACCCTGCATCTATATCTAGGCGATAGGACCAGTTTTAGTGGCTGTCCAACATAACATAAACAATCTATAAACAATAATCAATAATAGTTCAATAAACAACAAGGAAAGAAACAGCCAACACCATGTTTAAAAGTTATATTGCTTTATCTAAATTTAGTCAGAATAAAATCAGAATAAATCATTTCTCATAGTTACCTATTCTAACTAGTGTCAGAACGGGTCAGGACCAGTCTCTTGAAAACTCTTTTCAGGATAAAGTCCTCAGCATCGGTCATCTGCAACGCAAGTTCACGCAGCAAGGCGACAAAAGAAAAAGAGTGGGGAGAGCCCTCCCTAAGCTAACATTTTATACTATAAAATACAATGAAAACCCACATGAATAAATTGTATCACCAAGTAGAACGAGAAGGATGGGATGTATCTTGACTACATCCTGAAATCTCCGCTCAAGAAAAGTCATAATATGAAATCCTCGGAAAAAGAATCAAGTTTTGCAACTGTTCAAATACGCTTCCTCCGACAAACCAGCCTTTGCACAGAGTTCTTTCTTAGGCTCATTGTTCCCCAAGGACGAACATTTCTTTTGGAGATCCTCCAAACTTGCTGATGTCCTCCCGGAAATTTCCTTATAAGGACTACCGTCAGTTTCTCTGTTAACTGAGCTCCAGCAGGGGTCTCCCTTGATACACCATAGATTTTGCTTCGCCTGTACCACAGCTCAGCCAGGCTTCAAATTATTCTTAGTTATTTTCATAAAGGCCTCCATAGGCCACAATAGACCATCTTTAATTAAAGAGACAAAATAAAGATTACTACATCATAATGATTAGACAGTGTTAACCCCACTAATACCCTTATGTGTATGCATTTATCTAGCTTTGCGACATATAGAGCATTAATTCAGACAGCGTTTTGTGCTCAAAATAAATAGCACACAGCAACGTTTAAACATGGAAAACTTGCACGTTATTGTAAATACAAATACAGCACGAATAAGCTAACCCTTGTGTAACCTTCTCTTGTGTTAGGACAAACAGATTGGTTAATTCGACTCACTTGCACAAGACAAATAATTAGTTGTCAATTATTAATTAATTAATATGACGCATAGACATGCCAGAGCTTCAAAAGCCCCAGAATTTTCTAACAGAAAACTCTGCTCCAGCAATCCCCCCTTTGGTGATTTTATCACCAAATAAACCCAAAAAAAAAAATTAGTGAAATTTAGTCCCATTTTAGGAGAAATCAGAAATGTCTTTTCCCCTTACACAACATTAAACACCAGTCTCTCTTTCATCATCTCTCTTAGTCTCTAAATAAACACTCTCCCTCAATTCTAAAATTCAATTTCTTCTGGTTCTCTTTTTGAATTTTTCAAATTCTTATTTTTCTTTTTATTTTCCAAAATTTTCTCTTTCCCTCTCCTGTTTTTATAACACACACACACTAATCTCAGTATCAACACAGCAACAATTATACAAGACAAAGGAAACAGTATCCTACCTACAATAGTACTACCTATTTTAGTAATAAAATCCTTAACAGCTATCATCTTATTGGCTAGTTTAGTCCATACACTCCCAGTTTCAAGTGGTACTAAATCTTCATGCAAATCAGTAATATTTTTGATATAGACCTTCAGGTCTCTGCTTTCATCAGGAATGTAAGTGCAACAATGTTGAACTTTCAAAATTCCACAAACTCCACCCTCCTTGGCCAAAAGAATATCAAGGGCAAGTCGATTTTGCATAGACATGGCACGTACGGCACTTAACTCCGTATTTACTAAAAGAAATCCTCCTGCGGTATTTGTCGATAAACGATCAACCACTGTGGACAATTTCCGAATTCCATAAGCATTTAAAGAAATTCCCACTGCTGGAATCAAAACCCCAAAAATATCACCCACTATTTCAGACCAAGTTTCTCTCTTAAAACGTTTTAGTACATTAATATCTTCTACATCACTTATTTTATCTGTATGAAAAATCTTAGGAAAAACTAAACCCACATAACATGTACCATACCAATGGTCAGGCAACCTGTAATAAGCTTTGTTCCCACACACATAGTACACTCCTGGAAAAATAGTATCTTCTCCACCTCTGAAACCCCAACCAGTCGCAACGAAGTATGTATCATGGCACTCACTAGTTCCCACAAAATATGTATCATATTGGGATTTCCTTCTGGTAATGCATAGTTTACCTTTCTGCGGTGCATCCAAAGCTAAAGTTGGACTAACCCCATTCCTCAACTCTTTTCCCATCTCAATGTCCCAAATTGTCTCACTCACTTCATATTTTCCCGCTTTCTCCTGCATGTTCACTCTCCTTTCCTCTACCATATCCAGGAAAGCTTTTTCCTCCTCTTTCAAACTGCAAGTTAAATTATTCTTAAAAATGTAATCTAATGTTAGTCCTTTTTCTTCAATAAAAATCTCACAAAAAGTGTTAGCTTCTTTAGCTGGATTCAGCTCTTTGTTCATTTGCAAGTGCCCAAAAATACTATCTCTGTTAGACATCTTATAATCTACTTTCCCTAACAAATAAAAAACACTACTTAAAATACTACAAGAAATACCATATGTAGCTGGTAAATGGTGATAAGTAACACCTTCTGAAACAGATGCAGGTAATTGCATGCAGACATAGCAATCCCTCACTTCCATTGTTTTCACATATTCATATAACAGTTTAGAAAAAACATTACTAGAAAAATTGTTAATTGACCTATCTTTGTGTATGTAACTACCACTTCTAATTGGGACTACTTTCTGTGAATTCTTCTCTATATTAGTCATGTTTTCGTCCATCCCAAATTCAACCTTAAAAGTAACTAATAAAACTAAAACACCCCATAGAAGCATTAATATTCCAGTACAACAGCAGCACATCTTGCACCACCTTTTAAAGAAGGCACATCTATTTGGGTTATTCTCTATGTTAGCCATTCTGCTTTAACTCCTACTCCACTACAGTGATTAGAACTTTTCAAATCTCCAACGCTTGTTCCAAACTCTTCAGCTTTCTTCAAAGATCTTTCTGTTCACTCAGTCCAAGTGAATCCTTCTTTCACTCAGTTTGGATACTCATCATTTTTCACTCCAGTTTCTTCAACATCAAATTGTATCAGATCTCCAACACTTGATTCTTCAGTGTCTGATTCTTCTCTGATGTCGGTCAAGAGTACTTTCAGAATTTCACCAGTTTCTTCCTCAACCACTTTTCTCAAGACCACTTCCGGATTATCTTGAGTCACTGTTCCTTCTCCTCCTTCTTCAGACAGTGTCACATAAGACCATTCCGGTGATCTGTACTTTTGGTTGGGTCTTTTAACTCTTTTTATTTCTACTGGTTCTTTTGTTCTCTTTGATTCTCCTTCTTCAGCCTTTGAAGTTTGACTGGATACTTCATTCACTTGTTCAGCTTCCGATGTATTTGCTCTTATTATCCTGTATCTCAGTCTTTTCACTCTGTTGTTAGGCCAACGATCTCCTTTCACAACCTTTTTCGGCTTCACTTCTTTGACACTTTTCTTTCCAATCGAAGTTCTCTTTCTCAGAACTCGACCTTCTGTTTGTTCATTCTCCTCATCCGATTCTGTTTCAATTGCCTTTTGCTTTCGTTTCTTAGCAGTTTTCTTTTCTTGCACAGATTCTTTCACCACTGTTTGAGACTTCCCTACTTCTGTCCCTCCTCGGGTCTCCGACACGCAATCTTCTTGCTGTCTATTTGTCCCTTTACCTAGCTCCTCATCAATGTTCCCTACACCTCCTCGGGGGTCTTCCGCAATCTGTCCCTCTCTATCTTCTTCTGACCCTGTTTCTTCAAGAATAATCTCAAGTGGTTCTTCAATCTCTTCCTCCTCTTCTGATTCAGGAGTAGTTTCTATGTGCTTTCTCTTTTCTTTTCTTTTTCCTCCACTGCTACTCGAAACTTCAGGCTCTTTCACAGAATCAGAATCTGATCTTCCTTCTGATACTCGCAGTGAATCTCTTGAAGCTCCCTCTGCTTCTTTTCTCACTGATTCTGTATCTTCAGGATCTTCTTCATCACTGGAATCTGACTCTTCATAATACTCTTCACCAGTTCCCTCTCTCGGACTTGGAATTCTCAGAGTATGACTTGCATGTATCCAGTGTCTCACTCCAGCACACTTTACTGCAGTCGTTGTAGTCAGAATAACTTGTCTTGGCCTTCCCCACCTTGGAACCAAGCAATTTCTTCTTCTGTGCACCTTAATCCTCACCCAGTCTCCTGGACTTAGATCATGGGCTTGCTTCTTCTCAAGTGTGGTAGCTTCTTCTCCAACCTGGTGAAACACAGAATGAAGTGCGTCAGCCAGGCCCTTACAGTAATCCAAAATCATGTCATCAGTTATTGCCATCAATTTATTCACAGGTACAAATGCATGGCGCATTGCACGTCCCATAATGATTTCATGCGGACTCAAACCTGTAGTTCTGTCTGGAGTAGATCTCATAGTCATCAAGACTAGAGGAAGAACATCTGGCCATTTCATGCCAGTGGCTAAGCACATCTTCCCAATTCTGTTCTTGATTGTGCCATTAATCTGCTCAACCACACCAGAAGCCTCTGGTCGGTATGCACAATGTAGCTTCTGTTGTATTTTTAATGCTTCACAAATTAAACCAATGAGTTCATTTTGAAAGTGTCTACCTCTGTCAGATTCAACTGTGACTGGAAACCCGAACCTAGGAATCAACTCCCTCAACAGTAATTTTGCCACTGTTAATCCATCATTCCTTCTTGTCGGGTAGGCCTCCACCCACCTTGAAAACAAACAGACTACCACTAGAACATACCTTAGTCTGTTCACCTGGGGCATTTCAATGAAATCAATTTGCATTCTTGTGAAAGGACCTCCTTCTCTGCCAATTGTCCCTAGACTCACCACTGTCTTTTTCCCAGTGTTAAATTGCTGACAAATTAAACACCTCTGACAGATGCTTTCCGCAATTGCCCTAAACTTTGCATTATACCAGGTCTGTTTAAAGGACCTAATCATCGCGTCCCTCCCCAGATGTCCCTGGCCATGATACATCCTTGCCATTGACGACAAAATTGAGTTTGGCATCACTGGTCTGCCATCTCTATAGACCCAAACATGGTCTGTTTCTCTTGGAGCACATCCTGCCTTAACCCAATCTTGTTTTTCCTCTTCTCCTGCCTCGTCTTGTAACTGTTTCA
This sequence comes from Triturus cristatus, assembly GCF_964204655.1. NCBI lineage: Eukaryota > Metazoa > Chordata > Amphibia > Caudata > Salamandridae > Triturus > Triturus cristatus. The sequence goes on along the minus strand of NC_140593.1, from coordinate 86,108,824 downwards.
CTTCATCCCATGTTTCTAGGACATTAGTAAACATCACAGAAAGAAAAGACATTTCCTCCATCCTGTCCCTATTAATTGATTGGTTTGTCTTGGCACAATACTGCGCCACATCGTTAGCATACCTATTGCCAACAGTGATAAAATCTTCTCCTGAAACATGTGCTGCACATTTTACAACTGCTAACTCCTTAGGCAGCTGTATCGCCTCAAGCAATTTTCCAATCAGCTCAGCATTCTTTATCGGAGTTCCACCCGATGTCAAGAAACCTCTTTGTAGCCACAATTGGCCAAAATCATGCACCACTCCAAACCCATACTGACTATCAGTCAACACAGTTGTTCTCAAATCCTTCCCAATCTCACAAGCTCTTGTCAATGCCACCAATTCAGCAACTTGTGCAGATTTCACTCTTTTCAACGGTGATGCTTCCATAACCTCTGAAACTTTGCACACTGCATATGCTGCACATAGCACACCATTATCATTTCTCAGGCATGATCCATCCACAAACAGCACATGATCATTCTCAGGCAAAGGAACATCCTTGATGTCTGGTCTTGGTTTCGTACAGTATTCCAGTACATCCAAACAATCATGATCATCTTCCATTCTTATACCCACATTCTCAATGTCTGGCAAGAGTGTCGCTGGATTCACATTTGTACATCTTTCAAGAGTCACATTCGATGCTCCCAAAATCACTTTCTCATACTTAGTCAGCCTACTATTTGACATATGCTGAGTTCTGCTTCTTGTCAAAAGAATTGCCACATTGTGAGGTACGAATACCCTTACAGGATACCCCATTATGATCCCCTCACTTTGCTCCAGGCTTCTGCATGTTGCAGCCACAGATTTTAGACAACCTGGTAAACCCACAGCTACAGGATCAAGTGTCGATGAAAAATATGCAATAGGCCTTCTCAATTGCCCATGTTTTTGGATTAACACTGAAAGTGCACATCCATTTCTCTCACTGCAGTACAGTTCAAACTCTTTTTCATAGTCTGGCATACCCAGAGCTGGAGCTTCACACATTTTTGTTTTAAGCTCTTCAAATGCTGCCAATTGTTCTGCATCTAGATCCAATGGATCTGTCATGTCACTTTTTGTCAATTTAATCAATGGTTTTGCTATCAGGGAAAAATTAATTATCCACTGACGACAATATCCCACCATACCCAGGAACATTCTCACTTCTCTCTGAGTTTTTGGAGCTTTCATTTCTCTGATTATTTTAATCCTGTCAGTAGTCACTTTTCTCAGACCTTTCTCAATATTATGTCCAAGATAATGCACCTCTTTTTTACAAAACTGCAATTTGGCTGGGGATACCTTTAACCCTCCATCTGCCAGATGATTCAATAAAGCTATGGTATCCACTTCACAAGCTTCACGTGTCTTTGATGCCACAAGCAGGTCATCAATGTATTGCACTAGCACTGAGCTTTCAGGCATGATCAGACTTTCCAACGATCTTTTCAATAACTGATTGAATATCGAAGGACTCTCCGTATACCCCTGTGGGATACGACACCATGCTAAAATACGCTGGCCAAACCTAAATGCAAAAATCGGCTGGCTGTCATGATGCAATGGAATTGAAAAGAATGCATGACACAAATCAATCACTGTGTACCACTCAGCATCATGTGGAATTTGATACAGAATCACTGATGGATTTGGCACGATGGGACAACATGCCACCACAATCTGATTAACCTTTCTCAGGTCCTGTACGATCCTGAACTTACCATTAGGCTTTTTCAGTCCCATTATCAGTGAATTACACGGACTACTCAATAGTTCTCTCAGGACTCCTTGCTGAATCATTTTCTCAATTATAGGAGTTATCCCTTCAATTATTTCTGGTGTCATTTTGTACTGAGGAATGTTAGGATATGCAATTCCCTCTTTCACTGCAATTTTTACTGGATCTACATTATTCATCAATCCCACATCCTCTCCTGTAAAATCCCAAACTGCTCTTTTCACTGTGTCTCTTAATACTTGAGGCAGATCCTCCGGATTGAACACTGGAAATGTACCAATTAACTCATTTTCTCTATTTTCTAAAGTCATTCGATAGAAAACATCATCATCTGGTGTCTCAAAAGCTATTCCATCTGGTGTACAGAAAATCGTGCAGTTCATCTTGCACAATAGGTCCCTACCTAACAGGTTCACTGGACTCGTGTCACAAACTATAAATCTGTGCATGTCTGAGAATTTCCCTATCTGTACTTTCACTGGTTCAGTAAGACGTGTTCTGATCTGTGTATTGGCTACACCAACTACTTGGATTGCTTCATCCGAGAGAGGAAGATTTCTTACATCTGTTGACCTGACAGTTGATCTTGTCGCACCTGTGTCTACTAAAAAAGTAACACCTTCTTCATTTATTTTCCCATCTACAAATGGTCCTGCCTGGTCTATTTCTAGAGTTGCACCAAGTATGCACTCTTCTTCCTCTCCTCGGCACCGTCAGTAATCACCTTCAGACTCACTCCCTTCACTCTTTAACAAGTACTGCTGTACCTTGTTAGTACGTCTTTGTTTGTTTACCTGCTCATCATTGAAGAATCCCGAATCCTGACTGTACTTTTGTACCCCTCTATTCTGCGGTAAAGGTGGTTTTGGCTCTTGACTCTGCTGCTGTCTCACAACTTTCTGCTGTTGTTGTTGTTGCTGCTGGTTATTCCCTTCATTCTGCACCTGTTGATTCAATAATTTGCCCTCATTTAATGGTGGATTAGGACATTCAGACCTCCAGTGTCCCAGTTGGCCACAGTTGTGACATGGGAACTTTTTCTTCGCTTCCTCAAGACTTCCTCTTCCTTTTCCTGTAAATCTCGGTCTATTCCCTGTATTATTTCCTGGATTATTTGCTTGTTCCACCAACTGTGCTTCCTGTCTCTCTGCAACTTTCACCTGTGCCCACATTGCTTTTTCCTTCAGCTTTCTTTGTTTTGCTTCAATTTCATCACTGAAATATTTTGCATGTCTCAGAATCTCATCTACTTTCTTACTCTGCCAATCCACTGTGTTTTCACGAATTCTCTCACCAATTTCAGGTCTAAGACCATATACAAATCTGTATACAAAATGACTCAGATCCTTGTCACCCAGGTGTTCATCTCCACTGAATTGTTTAAAAGCCAGTATCAGCCTTTCGTAAAAAGCATGAACTGATTCTTTTGCTTCCTGTTGTGTTCGATCTATCTTAACCCAGTCTGTCTCTTTTGGAGGAACTTTACTCTTCAGGTATACCATCACCTGATCGTACTTCCTCATCACTTCTGGATCTGGTGCCCCTGTTCTCGGATCTCTTGGATATTCCTCACTAGGCCAACTCACAACTATTTTACACTCAGTCCACAAGTCTCCTGGAACAATTATATCAAATAAACTATTCAGGTCAACCCACAGCACTTTTGACAATTTCACAAACCTGTCTACCTGCCTATACCACTCGACGGGCTTTTCTCTCAATCGAGGGAAATCATTCGTAAATGATAAAATATCCTGTCTGGTCCAAGGAACATGCACATATCCTCCTCCAGGTATTTCTCTCATGGGAAACTGTTCCACTGGTTTCTCTTTTTCTCTCACTGGAAATGCTGAATAAGTTGTTCTATCTTCAGATTCATCTCTCTTTTTATACCACCTATCCTTCCACTTTTCCACATCACCCCATCTACGCAATAATGCCACCATTTCTTTAATCTGTCCTGTTCTACCAGAATTATTCAAATTTTCTATATCTTTCTCTGTGAAATCCATTCTATACGTTTTCTGCAAAGCTTTCACTTTATCAATGTCAACTCCCTGCTCATTTGCTATCGCTCTCAGTCTATCATGTGTATTTCTCGCTCTCCATGTTATGCTCTTGCACATAAACAATAATTCACCATCATGGTGACTTTTCAAAATTTCTGTCGGGATTGTTCCTGTCACAAGCTCTTCTAATTCTATACGTAATTTACCCACATCAACAATTGGTGGATCTTTGTCTTTTTTCTGAAGAACTTTCATCCAGTCGTTTAAGTCTTTTACTGTTATTTCTGTTGTCTGTCTCACTGGAACCCCTTTTCTTTGTGGTTCTAAAATTGGCATTCCTGAACTACTGGAATCACTAACTTCCATTAATTCACTACTTGTGTCATGTCTTGTTTGTCTCAAGTCATTTCTCCCTGTTCTTTTACCTGATTCTCCTGAAGGACCAGCTGTATTACTCGGAAAATATGGAACTACCAGCCCATTTTCACCTGCTCTTTGTCCGTCAATCATAGGAATTATCGGACCTATTGTAACTGGTACTGTCACAGCTTCCATGTTCATCGTTAACTCTCTAATTTTCTCAGTCAGTTCTGTTGTCGTCTTTGCTAATTGTCTGGCATTCCTGGCATTTTCCTCTCTTAAAGAATCACTATTTCTTGATTCAGGTGTCATTTTTCCTTTCTCAACTGTATCTCTTATTGGAGAAACAACTGGTGTACTCTCTTCTGATTCTGATCTATATGGAGGTGGTCTCTTGTACATCATGTCATTTAAAACTTCATCTTCATACTCTCCATACCTTCTCCTTTCTGTCTCAGAAACCCTTTCTTCTGAAGGAGCAGAAGCTTCAACTGTTCTCATAGGATATAATCCATCTGACATGGTAGCATCCCGCCATCTTTTCATTCTATCCTGATGTGTCTCACGATCATGTCTCCTCCCAAACATATACCTGTAATACCCTCCAGACCTTTGCTTCTCTCTGTCATGAACTTCTTCTTCCCATTCCACTAAAGCCTCAAACTGTGTAGGTCTCGGCTTTGGGTCCAGATGTGCCATCTTTTCCCGTAAATTTCTCAACACGGCCAGATTAAATGAACCATGTTCTGGAAATGCTAGAACACCATCTTCTTTAGTATACCTTACCCAATTCTGTAACCATACACAGGTATGTAATCCATATTTCGCAACCATGAAGGATGCAGGTGTTTTCGCTGGAGGCAGTAACTCACCCTCTCTTGTCTTAACCTCTTTATCCTTACTAAACCATTTCTTAACCTTTCCAAAGAACGTCTTTTTCTTTTTCTCCTCTTGATAATACATTTTAGCTAATTCTTATTAAACTCTCTACTTTTTTAAAGATTTGCAAACTTAATTCTTGTTAACGCACCAGTCCTGGGACGTCTACGTCACTAAGCAGCTCTTCCAATCTCTGCGCGACTCACACTAACGCACCAATCCTAGCGCGAACCCTTCTCTGAGTCACTATCCAATCAGTGCGCGAACCTCCTGACGTCAGCAGCCGCTGCAGTCTCTGTCTCCCGTCTCTGTCACTTGTCTACCCCTCCTTTACAAAAACTCTCAGTAGACTTCGTGTGTCAAAATTTCTACAAAATCTGTTAGTCACCACATTTAAACATTTCCATTGTCTGCTTCGCTAACCACAGAATAGTAAAGAGAGTCTATTTCTCAAGAGTCAACAATTTTACATACATCTCATAACTGTTTCCTCTAGGACGTATCCAAAAGAGTTCTACAATCAATAAATGTATATGCATTCACGCACAATCATACGAGAGAAAAAATAGTACATACACACAGAATCCTGCTTTTTGAGAACAGCGCACAATCTGCCTCTGCACAGAATTATAACTCACAACAACCAAGCAGCTTACCTCTGCCCAGTTCTGCAAACAAGCTCAGAGAATACCTATTACTCCTCCCGCAATAAGTTTTAACGGCAATCCTTACGGATCCCTGGGACTTAAGACCAGAGTTTCACAGAAAACCTTCACTACGATACACACTCCTTATATACCAGAAAATTTCTAATAGTAACATACAATGTCACTGATTCCGAACCCAGACAATGAACGAACGCGCAACTTCTATTGTCACACGTAATTCCTTACAATTCCGTCTTTCCCGAGAGCAGCATATACACCTTCCTCTGCCCTACTACGGAACTGCTTCCAGCTTCCAAGTTCCAGAAGCACTACATTTAACTCCACATTACGACTCCAACATTTAGTATTAGTACATATACCAAAAACATCAAAATAAATCAATAATCAATAAGCTAGTTTACAAGCAATCTTATCTTATCTTATCAGATCAAGACAACCATCTAAAACCATCCTCTGCTACCAGAGAAACTGATACAGATCAGGGCATTAGATATATGTCCACCACCACAGATAGAGTAATCTTTACAGTTACACGCACATACATTCATCATACACTAGGGCCCATTTCACTTACATATGCTCCGATACTCTATCAGCAGCAAACCTGTGGGAAGAAAACTCCTAAACACCCTGCATCTATATCTAGGCGATAGGACCAGTTTTAGTGGCTGTCCAACATAACATAAACAATCTATAAACAATAATCAATAATAGTTCAATAAACAACAAGGAAAGAAACAACCAACACCATGTTTAAAAGTTATATTGCTTTATCTAAATTTAGTCAGAATAAAATCAGAATAAATCATTTCTCATAGTTACCTATTCTAACTAGTGTCAGAACGGGTCAGGACCAGTCTCTTGAAAAGTCTTTTCAGGATAAAGTCCTCAGCATCGGTCATCTGCAACGCAAGTTCACGCAGCAAGGCGACAAAAGAAAAAGAGTGGGGAGAGCCCTCCCTAAGCTAACATTTTATACTATAAAATACAATGAAAACCCACATGAATAAATTGTATCACCAAGTAGAACGAGAAGGATGGGATGTATCTTGACTACATCCTGAAATCTCCGCTCAAGAAAAGTCATAATATGAAATCCTCGGAAAAAGAATCAAGTTTTGCAACTGTTCAAATACGCTTCCTCCGACAAACCAGCCTTTGCACAGAGTTCTTTCTTAGGCTCATTGTTCCCCAAGGACGAACATTTCTTTTGGAGATCCTCCAAACTTGCTGATGTCCTCCCGGAAATTTCCTTATAAGGACTACCGTCAGTTTCTCTGTTAACTGAGCTCCAGCAGGGGTCTCCCTTGATACACCATAGATTTTGCTTCGCCTGTACCACAGCTCAGCCAGGCTTCAAATTATTCTTAGTTATTTTCATAAAGGCCTCCATAGGCCACAATAGACCATCTTTAATTAAAGAGACAAAATAAAGATTACTACATCATAATGATTAGACAGTGTTAACCCCACTAATACCCTTATGTGTATGCATTTATCTAGCTTTGCGACATATAGAGCATTAATTCAGACAGCGTTTTGTGCTCAAAATAAATAGCACACAGCAACGTTTAAACATGGAAAACTTGCACGTTATTGTAAATACAAATACAGCACGAATAAGCTAACCCTTGTGTAACCTTCTCTTGTGTTAGGACAAACAGATTGGTTAATTCGACTCACTTGCACAAGACAAATAATTAGTTGTCAATTATTAATTAATTAATATGACGCATAGACATGCCAGAGCTTCAAAAGCCCCAGAATTTTCTAACAGAAAACTCTGCTCCAGCAGTTCCATGCAGAAAAAGCTGCAATGCAAGAGAGCTGCAGGGCCAGGTCACACCCAGAGATGCTGATTGCTCTTGTTTCTGGGGTGTGGCCACAGTCATGGTCACAGAGTCAGGGATGACAGCATTTAAAAGGATAAACCAGAAGAGGCTGTGGTGAGCTTAGGGGTCACAGCGTCTGTGGTGGGCTGCTCCAAGGTGCGTAGGTTGGTTACAAAGTTTGTGGGGGGGTGAGCTTCAGATTTTCCAACAATCACGCTGACATTTAATGTTAAAATACATTACAGGACAAGCAGGATGCAAGTGAGGAGCTTAAGGGGCTGTGGAAAGGAAGAGGAACGCGAACTGGTCGGGGTACTAAATGAGAAAACTATTTTTTTTTAAATATCCAAGAATTTTGAAAGGCTTTGAAAACAGAGAGAGGGAGAGTGTGTGCGTGTTTTTTGTCTGTCTGGGTGTGTGTGTGTGTGTGTGTGTGTGTGTGTGTAAACATTCCTGGTGAAATCCAACAGACACCTCATCATACCCAGCTGAAAGCACCTGTACCCAACTGTTTAACTGAAAATACATTTATTAGGGGGTGTGACACCCCAAACACCCCCTGAAGCTACCCCCTAGCTTCTGCCCTGAGTGGCTTGCTGGTGCTGAAAAAAATACAAATATTTAGAATGATTGGAACATTCAGGCGATGGTCATTATCTTTAAAAGATAAATCTGTAAGCTCCCAAAATGTTGCAGAGCAGATGAGATGTTTCTTTCCTTTGAGATCATTGCAAGGTTACTATTGCCACAAAGCAGGCTCCGTGCTCGGCTCTGCTTCTCATTGGACGATAAGACCCGTTTTCAGAACAGCATCTTGCTTTAAGGACAATGAAAACAACGAGAGCTCTTATCCTTTCTGCAGTAATGACAAGAAGTTGTTGGAGTGGGAGGAGGCAGTGCTTTTAATTAGGGACGAGAGAGAATGGGTATAAGTGCAGACGATCACACGTTCGCACCTGCTGCGCCTGCTTTGAAAGCCTGTCTTTACCTCTTTGTCCCCGCAGCACACTGAAGAGCTGTTTCACACCATGTGCCATCGGATGAGGCACGCGGGATAAGTGCAGGTGAATAGCATTTATGCGGCACTGCTGTCGTGGCGGGAAGAAGAGGGTGTGCGGCGCCGCATCAGTGTCTGCGCTGGTTCACTTGGAAACCATGTGTCAACGCCTCGAAGAAAGGGCACTCAAGAGGGGAGAGCTGGAAACTTCTCCGGGGTGAATGTTAATTTAAGATGTGATAGCCGGGGAGTTGGGAGGGAGAGAAGAGAGGGGAGGCGGTGATTAGAAGGGCGTGAAAAGCCGCAAACCTTTTTTTCTTGCAAACTTCTGGTATTTCTCGTAAAAGCGATTAAAATATTGAAAGTGAGCGAAGTTTCACTAGGGTTTAAAATCTGGTCTTTGCAAGTGTCATGTCTGCCTACTTCCCTGAGAGTAAACGCTAAGCAGGCCATGCGCTTGGGCACAGCATATGCTTTTGTGCATGCCTGACTTCTGTCGAGTCACTTTCGAGACAAGGCGAAGAAAGGTTGCACTCACATAAAATGCACACGAGTGACCAGCGAAGCACAATTTGAGAGTACTTGAAAGAAAATCTAAGACAGGCTGCAGTCCTTGCATATCAAATTCTCACAAGTTACAGTGACATTTAACACAAGCAAGAGAAAACTACTCAAGTGCGCAGGCGCAAGTGATGGAACAGTTGAAAGTTTCTCAATCAATCAATCAATCAATCAATGGGTTGGTGAAACACAACTACTACCCGAAAGGGTACCAAGGTGCTGATGGGGGGCGCGGCTCCTGGAAGTACGCGGTGATTCGGTAAAGAGCCATGTCTTGAGGCCCTTCATGAACTTGCATAGCGTTGGCGTCTGGCAGAGGTGGAGAGGGAGGGTGTTCCATGCCTTGTCCGGAGGAAAGAGAAGGAGCGACCTCCTGTTCTGGTCTTCTTGATGCGCGGCACCGTCGCAAGGGAGAGCTGGGCTGAGCGGAGGGATCTTTGGGGTGTATGGAACGAGAGGCGGTGGTTCAGGTAGGCAGGTCTGGTGTTGTGGAGAGGAATCCAGTTGAAGGTCTTTTGTAGGAGGTGGAGGGTGTGGAAACAGGAGGAGGAGACAGGGTTGATTTGACAGTCCATTTTGAGTTCGGAGACCAGAATGATTCAGAGGTTGCATGCATGGTCGGTGGAGGAGGGTGGATTCCTGAGGGCGGGGGGCCATCAGGGTCGGTCCAGGAGTTGGGGTGATTAGAACTTCAGTTTTGTCCATGTTGAGTTGTAACCAGCTGTTCTTCATCCACCTGGCAACAGCTTCCATTCCTTCTTGAAAGTTTTGTATGGAGGTGTTTGGTTCATTGGATAGGGAGAGGATGAGTTGGGTGTCGTCTGCGTAGGATAAAATGTTGAGTCCATGGGACCTGACGATGGGTGCGAGCAGGGCATTGAAGACATTAAACAGAGTGGGGCTGATGGAGGATCCTTGGGGAACTCTGCAGGTAGTCAGTGTGGAATCCGAGAGGAAGGAAGGGAGTCTGACCTGCTGTGTCCTGCCAGAGAGGAATGAGCGGATCCAGTCAAGGGCCTTGTCCCGGATTTCTGCGTCTTGTAGTCTGCGTGCTAGGGTGCGGTGAGAGACTGTGTTGAAGGCTGCGGATAGGTCCAGGAGAATGAGGGCCACAGTCTCTCCTCTGTCGAGGAGGGAGCGAACATCGTCTGTCAATGCAAGAAGGGTGGTTTTGGTGCTGTGGTTTTTCCTGAAGTTGGATTGGGAGGAGTCGAGGATGTTGTTTTCTTCTATGAAGGAGGCTAGCTGGCTGTTGACAGCTTTTTCGATGACTTTCGTCGGGTATGGGAGTAAGAAGATTGGTCTGTAGTTTTTGAGGTCGGTGAGAGGGTTGATCTTGCCGTGTTTCCAGTCATCGGGAAGAAGGTGGTCTTGACAGAACGGTTGATGATTCGACAAATCTTGGGGTGATGATGTTAGCTGCTCTGTGGTAGACGTGGTAGGAGAGGGGGTCCATGGGGGCCCAGGAGTGGCTTGACTTCATAGACTTCAGGGTGCCTTTGATGGTGAGGGTGGTCCAGCTGTCTAGCTTAGGCTGCGTGGTGTAGGGGGTGGTGGGTATGGGTTCTTTGTGTATGTCATCATCGTCGTCGAAGTTGACATAGATGGTCTTGATTTTGTGGTGAAAGAAGGTGTTCAGTCTGTCACAGAGGTCCTGGGAGGGGGGATTTCGGTTGTCTCACTGTTAATTTGATGAACTCCTTGATGATGTTGAAGAGTTTCTTGCTGTTGTGTGTGTGGGCGGAGATTCTGTATTGGGGTGCTTTCTTCCTAGTGTCTCTGATGAGGGTGTCGTGGGCGGTGGTGGCTGCTTTGAAGTTATCAATGTCTGTTGAGGTTTTGGAGTTCCTCAATGTCTTTTTAAGGCATCTGCAGGTTCGTCTTCATTCTTGGAGTTTTGTGGAGAACTAGCTGGCTCTCTTGGCCTGAGCGTTGGTGGTTTTCTTGAGGAGGGCGATGGTGTTGGTGCAGTCTGTGATCCAGGTGTGCAGGGTTCGGGCGCCGGTGGTTGGGTCGTCGCCCGTGGTGGTGAGAGCAGAGCTGCTGAGGGAAGCTGTGAGCTGGTCATCGGAGATCTTGTTCTAGTTCCTGCGCTGGAGCTGGTGTGGGCATTTGTGGGTGATCATGGTTTTGAAGGTGAAGTGTACGCAACAATGGTCCGTCCAAGGGAGTTCGGGGGTGTGGCTGAAGGCGTTGGAGTTTCCTGCTGTGAGGATGGGGTTGAGAGTCTGTCCTGCGGAATGCAAGGGTTCTGTTATGATCTGTTTAAGTCCAATGTTGAGGAGATTGCCCAAGAGGGATGAGGAGTTTGGGTCTTGGAGGTTTGCCGAGGTGGAAGTTGACGTCTCCCAGCAGGGTGTAGTTGGTGGTGGTGATGGCTTGGGGGTGATGAGATCAGTGATGGAGTCAGCGAAAGCTGCACAGGGTCCGCGGGGTCTGTAGATGAGGGTTCCTCAGAGGGTTGCAGTCGAGTTGGTCTGTATCTTGAAATGCAGGTGTTCCATCAGGTCTGAGGGCCTGTTGGTGTGGGTGCCCAGTTGGAGGTTGGATTTGTGCACGACGGCAATGCCTCTTCCAGGGCGGTCCTTCCGGGTGCTCTTGTATCCTTCGGGATGGTGATCGCAATGTCAGGCCCCGAGGTGGCATTAGTCCAGGTTTCTGTAATGGATGGCGACGTCAGGGGAGGTGCTGTTGAGGAGATCCCAGATTTCTGCGGCGTGTCTGCAGAGGGAGCGGATGTTGAGGAGGATGCATTGCAGGGTGTGTGGTGTGGTGGAGTTGTGGCGGGTGGGTTGGGATGAGTCTTGGGTCCCGGTGAATGCAAAGAAGAGGCGACAGTGTCAGCAGGTGAAAGGTGTGTGGGTGTTGATAGGTGAAGAACGCTTGCAGTTGTTGTCCTAGCCAGTGTTGATTGCGTGGAGGGCCAAGGAGCTGTAGAGCGGGCGTGTCAGAGAACCAGGGTCCCTGGCGCTGGTCATGTTGAGGACACCATTAAGTAGGGGTTGGAGGAAGGCGGGACAGCTGGGAGGGGGGGCGTGAGCACGCTGAAGGAGGAGGGGCCGCGGGGGCAGCAGCGGTGGAAAAACGAGCAGGAAAAATGGCTAAACGGCTAAAAAACCAAAGGCTTCTGTCTGAGAGAGTTGTCAAAAGGAAAAAAGGCCCAGGAGGAAAGAAGCTTTTCGAACCACAAGTCGGCCAGTGGTCTGAAATTGTGGGTCTATGTCTGCAATCAAAATGTACGCGTCTGTAGTGATGAGTTATCAGGAGGTCCTGCCCAAAAATATCTACATCAATGATGAGTTTGAGTTATGCCCAGCCTTGGTAGGTTCACTGACCGCTGATAAACGACTTCCATGAAGCTTATTTAATAAATTAAAGATTAACCACTTGCAAGCTCAGACATGCCACTCTTTGTTGCCTCTACTACGTAAAATTCCTAATATATACTGGACAGAAAAACCTACCTCTTGCATGGTTTTCTAAGATAACATTTTGGACCTAATTTGTAATATACAAATGTATATTTGCTTATGAGTGTATGAACACCTACAGCTAGGTGTAACCCCACACATTTTTTGCTATTTACCATTTCCTAGTGGAGATTTACACTTAGGTGTAGACTTGCATGTCTTCACCCTCTCAAATCAGGAGTTAGAGCCTTCTACTACTGAATTTATGAGTGTAAAGGTACTACTAGGAAATTTACACATATTGATGGAGATCGCTTTCACCATGGTGGAGACCTTATGATCGAAAACTGTAGGGAAAAGGATTAAAGTGTGTTATTCTTTATAAAAATGTGTACAATTATTTTAATGGTATAAAACAAATGTAAATTAATTTGAATTATTTTATCATTAGCCTAGAACCAATAAATTGAAACACATTGTCCATTACAGCACATTTACTCATCAAATTAAATGTGTAGTAACTACTAAAAGAATGTAAATATATTACTTTCATGAAAAATAATAGTCTTTAAACAACAATATTAAGAAATTACCCACCCTAACTAACATATATAGTTTTAATTTATATTCATTACATTTTGTTAAAAGTTGTCAGTTTAATTAATTTCAATAATTTTTATTTTGTGAATAAGATATTATTATCTAAGATGTGAAAAGAATGTAATTTATGTAACATTAGTTCCTATGGTATGTTATTTTATTTCCCTTCCTCCAATCTTTTTTTTGGGAGTGTGTTGCATTATCTGGGACTGGCTGGCCACGTGTAGTGCTTGGTTTACTCCACAGCCTGGCTGGAGTATATCTGGACCGGTTTTGATACTATCAGAGCTTTAGTAACATTGGAAATGTACTTAATACACATCAGTGGTGTTCTCTTTTGTGGATGTGTGTTTTGATTTGCATGCATTATGTAAACTGCTCTTTAAATACTTCTAAACCCCTCACATTTAGTAGTAGATATTCCCCATTTTCCCACCACTCCTCCTGGCCCCTCCCACGTTTATTAATAAAACATATACCTGCGTGGGCGGAGATCTCTGCACAGAACAAATAGGAGAGGCGGAGGTCGCTGGCTGTAGGTTTGTGAGTTGCATTTTGTAGTTCATGAGACGTACTACTGTAGTACTTCTGTAAGCATCCTTTCTCCGCAGCAGCACCTATGTGCCCTTAGGCCCATGATGCACCGCTCCCTCTGTGGATGTCTATGGCTGGATGGGATGAGGATCACTCACCCTATACATCCCAGAACCCTCCCTCTCATTTAGGTTGCTGTGCATCGCGCATAGCCCTCTCAGAGCTGTGTTTCTACATGTACCATGCCATGTCCGGAGTACCCAAAGGACACCTTTGTTCCGCTGAGACCCTATATAGGGCGGTCCTGGACGCCTACTCCACAGGGGATGGTTAGATTATTTCCCCTCCTTTATGTCTCATTCTTTCACCTCCATGTCTGTACCACTCCGGGGCGCGCTTCCTGCCTCAGTGCCATGACTCTGGAGCTGGTGCTGAGAAGAAATCACCATTTTAAACCACATTGGTACAACAAAGTCCCCTCCTACAGAGCAGGCATCCACTTCAAAGTGTGGCTTGTGTGCACAGCATCCTCCACTCCCTGTCCAGAGCGAGGACCAGTGACAGGGCTGATAAAACATACAAACATACATAACCCCTTTCTTGTGTTAGGGCCTGGACATTTGCATGCCATTTCATTTGATGCCAAGAACTTATATGTCAAAAAATAGAATACTGTGGAAATCATTTCAAAATGATCACCTCAAATTTACTGTGTAGTTATCCCAGAATCTACTGTGATGACATTGCGGACAGTGTCAGTGTGTAGGTGTGCTACTTTCGTTCTCACAGATTTCCGAGTACAGTGATGTAGTGAGGTGGAATGTATGAGGTTACTACGCCATCCATTAACCCGCAGTAGGTTAAAACGCGGAAGTTACATCGTCCGCGTTGTTACCACGCATGGCTTTACATCGCAAGTTGTTTCTACGACTTGCACTAGATGGCGCGCTGGACTTAGGAATAGTATAAATTACTATTCCTACTCCAGTTAGCGTAACAGCAGGGAATGTGTTGGATTTAAAATCCAAAGCATTCCGTGGTGTCGCGCGCCATCTAGCGCAAGTCGTAGAAACGACTTGCGATGTAATGCCATGCGTGGTAACAACGTGGACGATGTAACGTCCGCGTCGTAACCTACCAGCGTGGTATTAACAGCGTTGTAAACACTGTTTCCCGTGAGGTGGTATTGCTTACATTGCACTTTTGTCCCATTTTGTGTCAGACACATTGGCATTGGTCCAGTGTTTGGTGGAGGTTTTGTTGACCTTTGTGGACTATTTTGCGGCACACATTGTATTGTATAATAGTATTTATAGCATTTGTGTAGTGATTTTTGGCGCTCTTTCTACTACATGGATGCTTATGTTGCTGGTTATTGATTGGCTTGTGTGGGAAAGGTAGGGTGAACTGTGTGGGGCATGGACACTTAAAGCACTGAGCTTGGAGTTGTGCTCTAATCTTCTAAGCAGGAAGTGCTTCTAAGGGTGTAGAACAGGTGCGGCTGCGCTTGCGGATGCATCCTGTGGAGTGGAAGCCTTCACTGATGCATATTGTAGGGTCCACGTGTAAAGTGCTTTACAGAGCTCCCCGGGCTCTGCCAGAAACACTGTTCTGAGACCAGGGGACTCTACATGGAGCCAGCTGAGATGCAGTCATTATGCAGCTTGCCGTAGTACTTACTCAGGGTTTACTCAGGAATACCACACAGAGTCCACCCAGAAACAACAATGAAATGAAAGGACACCATTGCACATGCTCAGAGGAGCCCAGGTAGGAGCAGGGTGGGATGGAGTGCACATTCTCTGGATCTAGAAGCAGTGATAGTCATAACTATCACCCTGGATGAACACAGGAAGTCCCCAGGGTAAGACACCCTGATGGAACAGGGCCTTTGAGAAGCTCCAGTGACAAGTCTTTCTATGGACAGCTATATGAATTCACCGAACACCCTACACATTTCTAAACTACTTTGCTCTCCTTTGCACCAGTTTGGCCAAGGTGCCTCACTGGAGTGCCAGCCCCTACACACAATAACGATGGATGTAGCAGTGGAGGAGGTACATGAGTAGTGTCTTCATACTGTGACTGCACCTCTAGCAGCTCTTAATTTGAGCCAGTGGTTTCCGGTGCTCAAACCGGCACTTAATCATCAACACCGGCTCTTTTCTTGAGCGCCACTTAAGGACACATTCTTTTATGATAGGCACGGAGAGATTAAATGATTTGCCCAGAATCACAGTAAGTTGAGCCAACGCTGAGAGTCGAACCCGGCGCCGAAGTCACTAGCTCTGGCCATTACACCACATCCTTTCCCCTCTTTCATGATTAGTAGTTGGTTCTGTTTTATGTGGCGCTAACAGGAGAAATGAGCTGGCGCAAGCTGCCTCCTGACCAGAGCCCCAGCACTTATTTTTTTACCAGTTTACCAATCAACCACTGACCTCTACGTCACACAGAGGCAGCCTCTGCAGCTTTATTGCCACAGATACTGTTCGAGAGCAGGGTCATCACCGCCACCTCCAGATAGTTGCTAAGGCAACTTTCAAAACACTGGGAGGCGTATTTACAAAATCATGTTGGAGTGCGGAGCTGCGCCAAAATCAGCAGAGCCGCTCTCTCTGGCATGTTTAAAATGCAGGGATGCGCCATATTCACAAGAATACGGAGCAAGAATTCGGCGCACCCCTGTGTTTCCACTATAACTGGTGCACAAAATGATGCCTAGCACCAGTGCAGACACCCTGCCGCCATCTTGCAAGGGTGTCTGCGCTGCAGGGGCAATTGTTTATGTGCAGGAAATGACACACTCCTGCACATAAACGATCATTCATGGCAATTAGTTCTTTCTATGTGTGCTGGAAAATGCAACACACATGGAAAGAGCAAAAAAATTAGGAGAAACTAATGATTTCTCCTCGTATCGCCATACTAATGCCTAGTGATCCATGACGTTAGAATGGCGCTATTTTTGGAGCTGCCACAGCCTTGTAAATCTGGGTCAGCGTCAAAAAAGCAATGTGTCCCGCAGTGGAACACCCACAGCAACACCCATTGCATATCTTTACAAGGTTGCGTTAAGCCACATTAAGTGTAACTTGTAAATATGGGAAATGGCGCTATGCCACTGGAGCGTAAAAATAGTGACATTCCAGTGGCGATAGGGGCTTGTAAATATGCCCCTGAGAACACTGCAAGTTGTGAGAGTCAGGACTAGAGCTACAGAATAGGAAAGATGCATAAGCGAAACCCTGAGCAATGAAACAGGAAGCCTTTCAATCTGAGTTGTGTTGTGTGTTCTAGTTGGGTTCGATGTACATTGGCTGCTCTCAGATTAACGCACCTTGGCTGCTTAGATTGTTTACAAATGCCTTAAGAGAGACACACTGCTCCTGCTAGGACTGCAGGTGCTTCAATCCTTCCTTGAGTGAGAATTCATGTGCATAGCAACATTGATTACTTTGAGCTCAACCGTGCTGACATTTTATTTGGGAAGAGCATAGATAAGACCTTGAATACTCAATCCCATCTTACTTATTGTTCAGGATCTCGAGCTTGGCAGTCATGATTGTATCTAAGGTTATGGTCCACCCCAGACTCTCCTCCCTGGTCCCTGTGTGAATTAAAGATCTCTGCTGGGTAACCCATCCTGTGTGCTTTAGTGTTCACCTTATTTTCACCGGCCAGGCAGGCAGGGCAAAGCTCCAACACCAGGGGTGACAGGGCATAGCTTCCACACTGTAAACTACAAGAGGGGGCAGAGTGTAGCTCCAACAGGCAATGAGCAAATTAGAAGCGGGAGAGGCACAGCTTCTTCAACTGGGATGGGCGGGCCGTTGCTGCGACTCAAAAAGGCGGCCGGGTATGGGCAGTGCAGAAGGCAGTGGGTTATAGAACTACACTGGGGTGAGGTGGGTATAGCTTCTAGACTGTCCAATGAAGAAATGAACAAGTCGTAGATCTGACACCGGGAGGGCACAGTGCACACAACAGACAGTTTGGCAATGGTCAGGGCAGGAGAGGGCACACTTTTAAGACCATTATTAATGGAATTTGGATCAATTTATTTAAATGCACTCATATTAATTTATTTAGCTGTGCTGTTTGAGGTAGTGTACACAAGATACCCAAGGGAGAATGAGGGCTTTAAATAGCAGTGGCAATTAACAATAGTTTACAAAGTATAACTCTGTAATAAGATATCAAGTCTGTGTCAGGAAAACAACGAAGGTATCCTACCAGAAGTATTCTGTATAGGCTAGGAAAAATAAATAGTATTTACAAATGCAACAGAGACCTTAATATCGAAATACCTTTCCATAATAGTTTTCTGACAGCTGATCAGCTGATTTGGCTGCACCAGGTGGTATTTACTAGGAAGTTATTAATTACCTTGTTGGCCACTAGCCAGTTGGATGGTAACGTTTCTCTGAATCTATGTTTAATATTAATGGGAAGTGGAAATTGAATACAACGTCTTGAATTTCATTTTTGAATGAAGCATAGAACCTTATTGTACTGGTCTCTGGAAAGATAAAATTAAAATTCTGAGAGTCCTTTATGCAAGGGATTGTCTAAGTGTTCTTGATCTCTTTTTTGCTGGATCTCGAGAAGGAGGGTTTGAGAGCTCCTCAGTTCCAAATATCGGAGACTTCCTTATTTGGTCACATCATGCCTTCATGTTTAAATATGTTAATTCTAAGCTCTGACTGCATAAATACTATATGAATTAAAGAGGTTAAATGAATAAGTATCTTCCCCTGTTGCTCCCAATCTTCCTAAGAAATTTACTGCAAGGGATATAAATATCTATTCGTACAACTAATACCATCCAAGATGCTCTTAGTAGTTGAGGATAGACATTAAATCCTCTCTAGAGGATGATTTATCTGCATTGTTGGAATTTTGCCCCAATCTCCAAATGATGACTCAATAAAGATTTTTGAAAAGTTTATATGGAAAGATGCAATATAATATTTGGTCAATGACTAGAGAAAATTATAATATAATTATTCCAAAGAAGAATGGTTTGCTCTGAAAGCATTATGTCATGACAAGAGTATGAAGATGAAGCCATCGCTAAAGGGTGAAATGTTGTCATTTGGAATGTTAAGAAATACATCAAAAAAGCGGAATGTCAGATATCTGATCAAGACTGTTATCATCATATCAGTTAAGATTCCTCCCCAATATCTATTACCTAATTAGAAACACTCCAGATGAACAATGTAGATAAAGGAATCCTGTAAGATTAAGATTTATCACATTTGAATCTGACATTAGCAACATTTTGTTTGTTGCTGAGAACACATACGTTATAAACTGTTTCTCTGGGCCGGCCTATATTATCCGGCATTGGTTGCCTTGCTGAAAACCCTGTCAAATATGTCAATTCATTTCTGTTTTCCTATGTCACTGGTTTGGCTTGGCAATCCCATTATAGACTGGTCACTGTTGATGTGTGTTTGACGAGAATATGCCATGCTTTTGGGTTGGAAGACAAATCGTGTCTTTCAAGACGGCCCTGCTTCATACCTTAGCTGTTCACACCTCATTATAGACATGAGGGAGGAATTCTAAATCATAATTATTTTTGTTCAGCATAACATGTTATCTACAGATCTGTGAGAAGGCTGTGGGGTCATGCATTGATACACCCATGCTAATTTGCATATAGGTTTATGGAGAAGAACAATAGCGTGGGAACCTGAACTTGGAAAATGGCATCAGCATGCTACTGAGTAGATAAGATTCATAAATGATTTTGCTATTACATTGGGTGGCAATGCTTTGCCCTAGAATGAGTATGCTCAGATTCTGACTAGCAATCAACTCATCCGTCGGCCTATTTGTGCATCTGGGGAGACAGCTCGTGGACAGACAGACTGCAGATGTCATGAACTATGACTTACGTTTCTGTGCTTTGCAGGTGCATAACGTCATACTTCGAGTGCACTCACTTTAGCTTCAGTCAGAGGAAGGGAAGGCTAGAGCTGAACAAGGAGCGTCAGAGTTTTGGAGAAAGGCTTTGCGTCGTTAGACGCCGAGCTACACAACAGCACCAATATGTTCTACACTGCCTATGACTTGCAAACACTCATGTTTGGGAATAGAAGAGGTCATCTTTGATGCTGAATATACATTCACTCGTGATCCATGACGTCCTTCCTAGGTATTCAGTCACTGCAACTGAGATCTTGCTATTTGAAATCAACCACAACTTGAGGAGAGGTGTTTCCACAGACTCCTCATATTTTAGGACCTGTCACTGTCCTAAGAGAAGTATTCTAAGGGTGCAATTGTATTAGGAAGTGCCTTTGAAAATGTAAATTCAAAGACTATGCTCATCAGCTAAACAAGAAACATTGACTACACTTTAAAGGGATTTCAGAACTATTATTTCTCAGTGCATTTCCATCTGTATTACATAGGGTTAACAGATAGGATCCTGAACCTCAAAGATTCAGTACTTTTGGCAAGTGCATATTGTGCCTGAGGCATTGAATATTCAATAGGGGTTATTTCTGTATTAAAAAAGGTAACACAACACTGATTTATGTTCAAAGAAGTCCTAGCCTGAAATTCGTATGACTCACACCAAGAGTTGAAAGTGTACAAAACTTTAAACTACAATTAAAGATTTAGGTGCACATGCATCAACAAAAGCAAAAGCGATTCCTTAATAGCGATAAATAAGGAATCGGTATCAAGGAATCGCTTTTCACAATGCATCAACAGATTCGGTAAAATATAGCGATTCTTTAAAAATCGCTATATTTTACCGAATATACATTAGCGAGTAAAGAAAACACCGATTAGCTAAAAGCGAAATCGGCATCACCGATTTAGCTAATAGCGATTTCGGTATTAGCGAAATCGGTATTAGTGAAATCGCTATTAGCGAAATTGTGAAAGAACGGGTCGCTCCAGGAATGGCATTATGACATCACCACCCGGAAATACTGCAGCCCCACCCTTATTGCCTCGCCAGAGGAGCAAACAGGAGCTGGTACTGGAGACTGCCTGAGCCCATTGAAGCTAAACTTAAAGGACTACCACCCTACACAACCAGGATGGAGAAAGAAGCACCATCCAGCGCAGAAGCTGCACGCAAGAGAAAACACAAGTTTTCCGACCGGGAGCTAGAGCACCTGATCGAGGGGGTGAGCAGCAAACACGATCGGCTGTTCGGGAAGCTGTCCCTAAAAGTGCCAGAGTCAGAGAAGCGGCGCATATGGCTGCGCATCCGAGAGAGGGTCAATGCGGTGGGAGTGATGCCCCGCAGCATAGACGATCTAAAAAAGCGGTGGTACGACCTGAGGAAGCGGGCCAAGGAGAGGATTGCGGAGAGGCTCCGGGAGGCATCCAGAACGGGAGGCAGACCTTCAACAGTGCAAGCAAACACTGCCCTGGAGGAGCTGGTGGAAGGGACCATCGAGCCTGAGGCCGTCATGGGAGTTACCTAGATGGATACCTCCGGCGCAGCCACAAGTGCCCATGGTAAGATGCATGCCTGTGCCCATACCCAGCATTGCGTTAAACCATTCCCAACCCCCAGCACGATCAGAGTGTGCATGCAGATTTGCCCCACACAACTTTACTCATAACAGTAGTGCATCATGGGAGTTGTAGTCAAGTCAGCCCGGTGTGCATGCACAGGATAAAACTAAAATTAAAATTCACTACATCAGTAGAGGCTGGGGATAGACAGTTTACTTAGTGGATCACAGAGGGACATGTATGTTTACAATACTACGTAGGTGTAACTATCCCACTAACCATGCACTATTTCACACACAGATGCATCTCCTGGCGATTCCGATGACAGCGGCCGGCTGATCATTTCGGAGACACCAGCCGATTCGGACGTGGATACACCGCAAGAGATGCAATCACCACCTCCACCAGCAACCACACCACCACCACCACCACCACCACCACCACCACCACCAGCAACACCTGCTGGCGCAACAACTGCAACTAAAGAGCGGAGACGCAGGTCACAAGTTCCACCCATGCAGGTGATGGATACATGTCAAACACCTACAACACCATCGGGCCAAAGTCTGAGTATCATCCCACCGCCTGCAGCACCACCAACACGTGTCAGACCCCCACAGCGCCGCAGGTCTCTGCGCAGTTCACAATCTGTAGGTGACGTTGCAAGCTCCCCAAATGGTGGCATCGAGGAACGGATGCTGCGTGTCCAGCGCCTGCAGGGAAGACACATGGCTACAATCAGCTGTTATAGCGCTCCTTGCTAATGAAATGCGTTCCATGACTGCCGCAGTGAGTGACATGAGCACTGTGGTGGCAGAGGGCAATGGGTACCTGAGGGAGTACATACAGGAACTCACCCGTGCCATGAGAGAAGGCCATGACAGCGAGAGGAGGAGGCACCGGCAGAACTTGCTCCGGTCCGCAGCCTCTGCGAAGGCCATCACCAGGCTGAGCAACAGCACCGCAGTGTTGGCACGCCGCTCGGTGTCACTGCAGGTGGACCTTGGACACTTTTGCAGGGATGTTGCCAAGGCCCTAGGACAGGTCACCGCTGCAGTTGAACACCTGCAGAGCGTTACATTCAGTGCTAGCGCATTGGGAGGGGAGGATGGCAGTGAAGCTGCCTCAAGTGTGAGCAGTGTTTTGGTTGCAGAGGCCAGCACCAGGCGGCGCAGTTCGCGGTGCTCCACAGGGACAGGCCGTGGTGAGGTGGTGGAGACACCTGAGAGGAGGCTTGGCGTTCGTGGCAAGCGCCACTAGACTAACTGACAGTCATGCTTGACCGTGGTGGGGCAACCAGGGTCCTCCCCTATTTGACGCTGCACAGCCGTGACTACAACGGCCATTTGTTGTTACACTTTTGTTGGGGATATATTATTTTATAGCTTGTTTGGTCGCACATACCTCAGTGCTCCTGTGCATTAAACAGTAGCAGCACCAATGAAATCATCATGTTTCATTCTTACCTGGTTCAGAAATTATGTTGCGTGATGTATGTCCGCCTCCTATGGCCCTCAGCTGTGTTAGGGACGTGTGCCTGTCGGTGTTGCGCGGGTGGTTGGTCATCCCGGTGGTCGTCATTCCTGTCCACCTCTATGGGTATCCCCCTTCTGGTCGCAATGTTGTGCAGCATTGCACATACAGCTACAATCCTGCAGCAGGTATCAGGTTTGTATTGCAAGGCACCGCCAGTCTTATGTAGGATTCTAAAGCGACTCTTCAGAATCCCAAAGGTCCTCTCAATGACATTCCTTGTGCTTATGTGGGCCGCGTTGTATCGTTGCTCCTGTGGTGTTGCTGGATTGATGTAGGGGGTGAGTATATATTCCCGCAGGGCGTATGCACTTTCACCTACAAGATAGAAGCAAAGGCTTAGCAACGGTGATGTATATACATGTGTGGTGCTCATGTGTGGAAGTGGTATGTGTACGTACCAAGCAGGAGTCCCTCTCCGAATTCTCCGTTGAGTAGACGCCTGTGGATGCCACTATGTCTGAATATGTAGGAGTCGTGTGTGCTCCCCGGAAATTGTGCCACTAGGTCCGTGATGATGTGCTTGGCATCGCACACAACCTGCACGTTGATTGAGTGGTAGGACTTGCGGTTACGGAATATGTACTCATTGGCAGAGGGTGGACAGATGGGGACATGCGTACAGTCGATGCATCCAATGACATGGGGGAATTGGGCCACCTGGTAGAATGCCTTTTTGTTGCGGTCCAACTGCTGTGGGGTTGTGGGGAAGCTGATGTGGGTGTGTATCATTGTCAGCATGGCATCAATGAATTTGTGGAAGAAGCATGAGAGTACGCTTTGCGATACGCCTCCGGCTACGGCGATTACCCCCTGAAAACTTCCTGAGGCCAGTAGGTGCAGGCTGCATAGGACCTGGACGTGCGCAGGGATTGCATTGGTCCGATGTGTCTGGTGCTGCAGTAGTGGTTCGAGGTCTGCAATGAGGCGCATGATCATGGCACGATTCAGTTGGTACTTGTCGTACACCTCGTCCTCATTCTGTCCTAGCAAGGTGATGCGCACTCTGAATACTCTCTCCTGGACCCTTCTCCTACGCTGTCCTGCTGCATTGATTTGCATCCTCCTTGCAAGCACGTAGAGGGCTGCCATTTTGTGCTAGCCAACAGGGTCTCCTGGGCCAAATTTAAGGGTTTACTGATTGGTACCATCTGTTGCACATGTAATTTTTTTTTAATACATTTTTTTTTCTTTGTTTGTAACTTTACCTCCAGGTTCTGATTCCCCTTAATCTGCTCATGCTAAATAGCGATTTTTGGGATTTTCGGTATTTGCGATTTTTGATGCATTGAGTAGCGATTCGTTATTAGCCAGTGGCACTTGCCGGGAGCTAATAGTGATTTCGGTGATAGCGAGTTCGGTATTTAGCGATTATTTATTTTTGCGGGTTGGTTATTAGCGATTCCTTATTTTTCCGGGTCATTATTTAGCTAATCTTTATTTTTTACCGATTAGTGTTGATGCATTGGGATTTGGTTTTTGACACTCGCTAACGGCTGATTTTACCGATTCGGTATTTTACCGACTGGATTTTTGCTTGATGCATGTGCCAGTTAGACTGTTATATTAGAGGTGATACAAGGTCAGGTTAAAATCTATGTAGGACATTAAACTCTTATCTATGTTTTCAGTTTCATAAATATCAGATGTTCCACGTCACAAGAGAATCAGAGATATTGTGGGAATCTGAGGTAAATTGTTGCCTATGTATATGTATCTGCATATAGGATGCTGCATAATTAATTGACACTAATAGTTTCTTCTTAATGTAACCTCTATGTCCAGTTGATGTCTGTGCCCTGCAGAACTGATGAGTCATAATGGTGTGATCCAGTTTGTCTGTTTCTCTCTCTTATTTCAATCCCCTTTTCCCAGTTCTGCTAGCAAATCACATCGGTGTTGGCTTGTAGTGGATATTTCATAGTATGAAAGCATTTATGACTTCTGTTGGATCCTGACTACAAGGTTAGTACTTTCCAACATGTATAGTTTTTTTAAACATAAAATAGACCAAAATCTTAAAATTTATTGAGAACTTTGGCAGGTTATCAGAACCTTTGGAATGCTGTGCAAAATAGTATGCCATCTCTTTAGAAGTGGGTAAACCTCTCAAATAAAATGATCCACAACCTCCAGATTTATTGTGCAACATTGACTTTTGAGTAACACTACAATAAAATCTATATATACATATTTTCTATATGCCAAGGTGAAGAAGGAGCAGGCAAATCTCTCAATAACGTCTTGTGTTTACTATGAGAACTGTTACTTTGAACACAAACGGAGCATGTTTGCACATAAACAAACAGACCTGAGTTCTAAAAATATCTCCTGACCACTGCAAAAGTCTTTGCTGTTCCAAGATGTCCAAAAACGTAAGAATCATGAGATCGCTTAATAACCAGCTGTCTCAACTGGACCAATGGCAAATCCATTGTTTTTGCCCTGTACACCAATCTATCTTTTTCATGCCTATCTTCTTGTGTCTTTAAACAAGTCTACATACCTACAGAGTTCTAAAAGTACGTTTGCCAAAAACAATACCTCATTAATGAAAGCAATAGAACGGTTACTTGACATCTTAGAAGACAAAATGAATGGTGGATCATCTCTTAACTTATTCTCATTTTCAAGTTGACCATTGCGGAAGAGCAGAGCTTTACAGTAGTTAGGACCTGGTCTGTAAATTGATACAAAATCATAATCATAATAGTTCATCTAAGTGTTTTTTGAGGTCAGCGCTAGAGCTGATTTGAGAAAGTGCAGATGCCAGTGATCTAGACAGATCTCGACGGGGCATATCACCAACAACCGGCGTTAATTATCGCTAAGCGCACTTAGCGCTAGGATAATTATCGCCGGCTATCGCTGTTTTCTATCGCTGAGATAGCACGCTATCAGCGATGCTTATTTCAAAAGCGATAGAAATACCAGCGATAGCTACAAATTTTGCGATTACCGCTGGAAATACAGCGATAATCGTACAACGATTGGCAAAATGTTGGTGAAAGGGGAGGGCAGACAACTATTATATCCACCTTCCATTGGATATAATGGCTAAGTCAGATTAAAAGCAGGCGTAAGAAATGTAGCGATAAGCGGGGTTAGCGCTACTTTTCTTATCGCCATGCCAGTTAGCGGGAGGGTTGATAATAGAAGAAATGTCGGTTAGCGACATTTCTCCCGTTATTTGGGGGAGGAACGCCCACTTTGCATCTCATTAGAGATGCACAGCTGGGCGTTCAGGGAAAGGGTGAAAATGCATGGAAACACGCGCTAACGTGTCCATGCTGATAGGCATTAAGATTATCGCCGCTTTAGCGGCAAAAAGTGCCGCTAAAGCGGCGATAATGCCCTTGATGATATGCCCCTAAGATGTTTTTATCTCCAACAAATAGGGTCTCCAATCTTCAAAAACTCGCTTATTGCCCATAAGTTCCTTGCATATAATAGCATAGTGTACCTCTGCTGGTGAAAATATTTTTGATGAATATGCTACCGGGGGAACCTGTCTGTTTTGGGGATTTCTCTGACATACCACACTGTCCCCTAGTCCCGGTCCATGGAATGATAGGAAGCATCTGTGTAGAAATAAAGGGATGCCCTGTATTAGGGTGTTGTGAAATAGGATCAATATAAAAGTGTTCCTTTAATAAACAAACAGTCACTTGTGGCCAAACAAAGATTGGTCTCTTATGTGTTGACTTGGTGATTGGCCTTATGACTTCAGGAAACTGATGAATGAAACGCCTATAACAATTGGCAATGATCAAAAAAACTTTGTTTAAGCTTGACTGTGGTTCGAACTTCGTTGGTGAGCATAAAAGACGAAAGGTTCAAATATCAGAGCCATTTTCATTTGCCACCCAGAATTTGTGATCACGCTGAATGTGAGTTATCCAGGTTGGGGATCTATCCTTACACTAGCGTGCAATGATGGGTCATGGCCCAGAGAAGAGCCCAAATCTCATCTCAGTTGCTTAGGATTGTGCCCTATGTGGATGCTAGCTGGAGTCCAGCACGCGTGAAGTCCAGCTGCATAATTCTGTAATAAAGGACAGTGTCAGCTGATGACGTTATAGCCCAACTAACTTGGTTCAAGTCCACACCATCCGTAAAGTGGTAAACATGGATTCTTTGTTGATAAGCATCACTTTCTAGACCTGCAGGTTAATGGGATTGTGCCAACTCGCCTGTACCATCTGAAAGGCCTTCAGCATATTCTGCCTCCTTGTTTTACCGATGCTTGAAAAACTTCTGTCTCCACTATTGTTTAAAGAGTGAAGTTGTTACAATTAGTGGTGATACTGTAACAGTCTTAATGAAGCTCCCACTCTTTCCACTTTACGTCTGTGACGGGGCTATCCTATTCCGATCCTGGCATCAATTCTGTCTCAGGGTTCCATTTGCCCTCAAACCAAAGTGGCAAACCATTGTCTCAGCTGTGAAGAGATCAATGTTCAATTGTTTTAGATTCTAACTTCACCACAGTTCCTTTCAGACCTGGTTTTATCTGTGTGGTACTAATTTGGTGTTGGTACCATCATGTAATAAAATATTATAAATTAAATGTCAAGTTACACTCTACAAATAATCCATGTTGTGTTGCCTCTCACCACCACTGACTGTTGAGACTATCTCATGCCTCGTACTTTCCTCTAGAGTTCTGTACCCTAGTCTCAGGGTGAGAACCCTCCAAGATCTGAGGATGGCCTGGGCTCTTAATGCTCACAAGATTTGGCACCAAATTGTGCAAATCATTGTAAAGGATGTAATCTACTGTCAGAGTAGGGCAGACACTCACTCTCCTACGAGCAACAAACCCTCCAGTACAGTGTAACTAAGGGCAACTCTCGCTCAGTGCTATGGATGTTGACTACCCTAGAAATCTGACCCACTAGATATGCTCAGGGGATACCCGTTTGGGGTTTACCTGGCACGCACATCTCTCAGTGGAGTATCTGGGATCCTGTTATCTGAGGCTTCATGGCTTTGCCTCTCATTTTTCTACGTCAGCATCCCCATTTCCCCTCTTCCCTTTCTCTTCCTTTAGGCCATATGTGAGTCCCCATACAGCTATCTCCATGACCAGCCAGCCAGGATCTTATCTCTTGGTGTACCTCGGTCCTCTATTACAACCTAAACTGAAGCAATCATAACACATCCCCTATGGCCAGAGGCATCAAACAGAATACCCACCTCCTTCCTCGAGTTGTCTTGGGACCCACCCCTCTAACCTACAATTTTTGAGGACCTTTACTCTCACATCCATCCTGGTTCTACTGGTGGGGCATGATCCACCTTTCTTGTGACTGCTTTTCTCTTTCCTGGAGGTCTTTCAGAACACCTGCAGGTTAAGCCAGGGGCCAGGCAAGCTCCTATGGGCAGCAGCCTGTAGACTACCAAGTGCTGGAGCTGTTCTGCAAACAATAGTTCACTGATGCACAAGTAGGGCCAGATTATATAAATCATAATAGGATAAACATTATTGCTTGTAACCTAATGATTCACTGCTTTCATTGAGGCATATGTTCTATTGCCCAAGGTCTCGAATCTCATTTTTCCACTGGAGTTTTCAGCCCAGGGTACTTGTATGCAGTACATTTGTTTATGAAATTGCAAATTAAATGTCACATTAGATTGTATATAGCAGCGGATACGTCTCTGCAGCAGTGGCTGCCAGGAAAATATACAATCTAGAACTACACATTATGATTAAAAAGTGTTTGGGACAAACATCTTTCACTACTGTTTGCCATATCTGTACTCTTGGCAGCTGTGCTGGGGACCCGTGCAACGACAGCTACGTTACAGGAGAGAATCTAATGCAATTTAATAAACAAAAATGATTTTCTTTAAACAAAAGAGTACATGTGGCTGCTTTATGGGCTAGTCTGTTGCTACAGCAGTTGTCAAAATACCAGATGACCAAAGGAAACAAAAGAACTCAGAAAAACATGCCAAAAAGATGTAATTTCTCATTTAGGTTTTCACAATAATATACAGTATAAAACTTACAGTCCCAATCGTTTACAAACCGCATACATCTTCTTCTACTTCCCTTGCACCCATCAACACGCGGCCCACCTTTGGGCACCTCCCAAAGATCTGATTTCCAATATTGTGGCTCTTTGGTGTGATACTGTTAATAAGGCGTAATAAACCTCAAGAGAAGGCTGACAACATTTACATTCATTGCATTATGGTCACTACTCCTAGCTTATGCTGCTTGTGCACTACTCCCAGTTGATGCTGCTTGTGGGCACTACTCCCAGCTTATGCTGCTTGTGGGCACTACTCCCAGTTTATGCTGCTTGTGGGAACTACTCCCAGTTTATGCTGCTTGTGGGCACTACTCCCAGTTTATGCTGCTTGTGGGCACTACTCCCAGTTTATGCTGCTTGTGGGCACTACTCCCAGCTTATGCTGCTTGTGGGCACTACTCCCAGTTTATGCTGCTTGTGCACTACTCCCAGTTGATGCTGCTTGTGGGCACTACTCCCAGCTTATGCTGCTTGTGGGCACTACTCCCAGTTTATGCTGCTTGTGGGCACTACTCCCAGTTTATGCTGCTTGTGGGCACTACTCCCAGTTTATGCTGCTTGTGGGCACTACTCCCAGTTTATGCTGCTTGTGGGCACTACTCCCAGCTTATGCTGCTTGTGGGCACTACTCCCAGCTTATGTTCGCACAGTGACCTGCTGAAGCCTAATTGAAAGTTGATGTCCTCCTCTGATGTGTTGAATACAAAGGCCAGCACTATCCATCCGCAGACTCAATCCCCCTCCACCACCATCAAGCTCAAGGAGCAGAACAACTGCTTCCTGCCCTTCTTTGGTAAATACAGCCTTGCGTATGCCTCACCCTATCTTCTGGGACCCCTTTTACATGGTACAACATAATCCGGTCACATAATCCAGGAGCATGAACTGCGGGTTGGGATGGGCAACCTCCCATCCTTCCCAGAAGAACCTGACCCTGCTGCATGAAGCCAACACACAGGACTGTCATGCCCATTTTTCCAGCTCTGGGCAACATCTTGTTCCTTCAAGAAGAGGTAAGCCAAACAAATGGATTGGTGGACTCATTTTAAAACTGGATACTGATGTAAATAAGCATAAGACAGGGAGTAACCCAATCAAGTGAAACGTGGACTGAACAAGGCTGCGTGCATAAACAAGCCTGGGCCTAGTTGGAAATAGTTTCTGAATTTGGGGAATTTGTAGGTGGAGTGCCAGTGAGGTGAAGACCCTCTTTCCACCTTGCTGAAGATTCTGAGCCACTCTAATTCTCTCCACCTGGGTGTGAACAGTAAGTATGTCTGTAAAGACTATTCTTGTTGACTCCAAGAGGAGTGCTCTGCCTCTTAGTGTTCATTGGAGTTGATGTGGTAGATTGAAATCACACATTTCTCCTGCAGAAACAAAGGGTCTGAGTTGTGGAAGGAATGATGGAGTATGCATACGACTTGAGATGTGATGCAGGCAGGAATTGGTAGCCGGTGTAATAAGTTCATCTGCAATACAATCTGAGCATAAGTTGGTAGATTGAGGACTAGCCATACTGCTGCATGCTGCATACGGACCAGAAATTGATATGTGCTTTAGGGAGACCTCAGTGAAGCGAGTTGCTGTAATCTAAATGCAGTCGGATCACTCCTTGAACTATTGCTTGATGACACCAATGAGCTAAAAAAAAAAGGCATGTTGTTTCATAGTTTGTAGGGGTAAAAAACAGGATTTTTTTTTGTTGGTTTGCTATATCAATGAGATGGAGTTATCAAACAGAAAACCAAGATCAATCAATCAATCAATCAATCAATCAAAGACATTTATAGAGCGCACTACCTACCCGTAGGGTCTCAAGGCGCTTGGGGGGGGGGGGGGGGGATGCCGCTACTGCTCGAACAGCCAGGTCTTGAGCTTCTTCCTGAAGGAGAGGTGGTCTTGGGTCAGGCGCAGGTCGGCCGGGAGGGAGTTCCAGGTCTTGGCGGCCATGTAAGAGAAGGACCTTCCTCCTGTAGTGGTTCTACGGATGCGTGGGACGGCGGCGAGGGCGTGGCTGGCAGATCGGAGGTGGCGTTTGGGAGCGTAGAAGTTGATGCGGTTGTTGAGGTAGCTCGGGCCTTGATCGTAGAGAGCTTTGTGTGCGTGGGTAAGGAGACGGAAGGTGATTCTCTTGTTGACCGGGAGCCAGTGCAGGTCTCTAAGGTGTCCGGAGATGTGGCTGTGTCGTGGGATGTCGAGGATGAGTCTGGCTGAGGCGTTCTGGATGCGCTGGAGTCTCTTCTGGATCTTGGCGGTGGTTCCGGCGTAGAGTGCGTTGCCATAGTCCAGTCGGCTGGTGACGAGGGCCTGGGTGACGGTCTTCCTGGTCTCCGTGGGGATCCACCAGAAGATCTTCCGAAGCATGCGCAGGATGTTGAAGCACGACGAGGAGACGGCGTTGACTTGCCTGGTCATGGAGAGGGAGGAGTCCAGGATGAAGCCCAGGTTGCGTGCGTGGTTCGTCGGTTTGGGTGCGGTGCCCAGGGCGGGGGGCCACCAGGAGTCGTCCCAGGCGGAGGGCGAGGAGCCCAGGATGAGGACCTCCGTCTTGTCTGAGTTCAGTTTCAGGCGGCTCGTCGTCATCCACTCGGCTACCTCTTTCATCCCTTCGTGCAGGTTGGCTCTGGCGGTGGCGGGGTCGTTGGTCAGGGAGAGGATCAGCTGGGTGTCGTCGGCGTAGGAGATTATGTTGAGGTTGTGTTGGCGTGCGATGGCCGCGAGGGGGCTCATGTAGACGTTGAAGAGAGTGGGGCTCAGCGAGGATCCTTGAGGGACGCCGCAGATGACTTCGGTGGCCTCTGACTTGTACGGTGGTAGGCGGACTCTCTGTGTTCTTCCGTCGAGGAAGGAGACGATCCATTCCAGTGCCTTCTCCTGGATTCCGATGTTGCTGAGGCGCTGCACTAGGGTGCGGTGGCAGACCGTGTCGAAAGCCGCGGAGAGGTCTAGGAGGATGAGGGCCGCTGTTTCTCCGTTGTCCATCAGGGCTCGGATGTCGTCGGTGGCGGCGATGAGGGCGGTCTCGGTGCTGTGGTTGGCACGGAATCCGGACTGCGATGGGTCGAGGGATCCATTCATCTCGAGGAAGGCGGCCAGCTGTTTGTTGACGGTCTTCTCGATGACTTTGGCTGGAAACGGGAGTAGAGAGATGGGGCGGTAATTCTTGAGTTCGGTGGGGTCTGCTGTAGGTTTCTTGAGTAGAGCGTTGAGTTTGGCGTGCTTCCAGCTCTCGGGGAAGGTGGCGGTGTCGAATGAGGTGTTGATAATGTCCCGCAGGTGGGGTGCGATGACAGCGTCGGCTTTGTTGAAGGCGTGGTGAGGGCAGGGGTCGGTCGGAGATCCGGAGTGGATGGAGTTCATCATGCGGACGGTGTCTTCGGTGTTGACCGGGGTCCAGGCGCGGAGGGTGGTGGTGGGCGGCTTTGCTGCGGTCGTGGCGTGCGCCGGTTGAGTGCTGAGGCTGTTGTGTATGTCCGCGATCTTGTTGTGGAGGTAGGAGGCGAGGGAGTTGCAGAGGTCTTGCGATGGGGTAATGTCGTTGTTTCCGGCGTTGGGGTTGGAGAGCTCTTTCACGATGTTGAAGAGTTCCTTGCAGTTGTGTGCGTTGTTGTCCAGTCGGTTCTTGAAAGCCGTTTTCTTGGCGGTGCGGATCAGTTGGTGGTGTTTCCGGGTGGCGAGCTTGAGGGTGGTCCTGTTGTCCGGCGTGGGTTCCTTTCTCCAGGCTTTCTCGAGGGCTCGGCAGTTCTTCTTGGAGCTCTTGAGTTCGTCGGTGAACCATGGGGCTCTCTTACTGCCGGGTCTGCTGGGCGGGATCCTCAGAGGGGCGAGTTCGTCTGACTTATTTTGCAGGGGGTGGATCCTGTTGAGATAGCCACCAGTAAAGAGCCTTGGTGGTGACTGACTTAACTATGAGTAAAAAACTCTGTCTCATCTGTGTTAACTTTTAAGGTGTTATCTGTCATCCAAATGACATGTGAAATAAGACAATAATGGAAAGGTTGGAGATTTTCCATCCAACGTTACTCGGTTATGGGAATCATCAGCATAAGTCTGAATTTGACTCTAAAGTTTGGGATAAGTCTAGCAAGGGAGACCACATAAATAATAAATAGAGTTGAGCTAAGGGATGATCACTGAGGTATGCCTAAGGAGATTTCCTAGACAGATGGTGTGAAAAGCTGCAAGAGGACTACCTGTGATTGATCAAGTAATTCGCCCTTAATCCCGTCAGTGGCTACATCTTTGATGCCAGCATCATTCAAACAGTCTGTCAGAGCCTGGTGGGAGACAATATCAAATGCTGCTGACAAATCAAGTAAGATGAGAGCAGCTGATTCTCCTAGATCTGTCAGCATACCCAGGTTGTTGGTAATAGCCAGTAAGGCTGATTATTAATTATTGCAAACTAGTTAGGCATGAGTCTAATAGCCTTTCCGTTCTAACAAGGATGTGATTTGGGAATTCACTTCTTTTTACAATTTTTCATTACTAAAGGTAGTTGTAAGATCAATCTGTAATTACTGAATGAAGAAGGATGTGACATAATTGAAGGTTTTACAATTTCTTGATTCCTAAATGTAGGGACCAAGCGTGCTGTGAATGAGGAATTACAGGTGTGTTGATATAGGTATATTGCTAGTAGTGATTGTATGCATGGTGGACACAGGACAGGGATGGGGTGGGAAACCTGTTTTAATAGACTTCTTCAGTAAGCATGTTCTTTCCTCTGTACGTGGAGTAAAAGTTTCTAAAGCCGAAGACAGGAAGGGGTAGGCTGTTGAGGTGCAGATGTCTGAAGGATTAAAAAGGCATCATCTGAATCACATATTACAACAATCACTTCAGAAAAAAAAGTGATAAAAATGTAAAAGCTGTTGTAAGGGTGAAACTGTCTAGTTATAACAGTTTTTGGATTGGACAGGGAATTTATAATTTTCAAAATCTCTTTAGTTGAGTTTAGAGCATCAGTGTTTTTTCTGCACAGTAAGTTGCACATGACTTGCAAATAAGTGAATTGTAGCAACTTAGAGGGGATTGCTAGGTAGTATGAGCAGCTTGAGAGTAGGAGAATCTCTGTGTTATTACTATCTTTTAAGAGTTAAGTTTGAAAAGCACAACTCATGGGTGTAGCAAGTGGCTGATGTGACAAAGTCAATAAGATCCTACTCCATCTTATATATGCCCCGATCCCATGTTAGTTCACGGAGGCCGCCATCTCCTTTAACTTAGACAACTGAAGTCACCATATTTCTTGATTCATGCAGAATCATTGTCATGGCTGCCTTTAAACAAAGATGTTGCCAGACCTTATCTTTCTTGGAACTTTGATAGCGTCAAGTTCTTCGATTAATGACGTAGATGCAATATCTAATTTGACATTTGTCTGGGTCAAATGTCTACTTCTCACCATGTCAAGGTCAAATAAGAACACATATAGATGTATAACCGAAATAATGTAGTCTGAATTTCCGCCCTTTTCCTAATATGTTCATAAGGAAACGCCTGGGATACATACCTTGTCAGATATTCCTAAACGTATCTCAGAAATTCCAATTTCTGATAAGATTTAGGATATAAGGATTGCCACTCAGGGCCCGCACCGCGGTCTCGCCGAGCAATGCTGCCTCTACACCAGGGACAAACAAGGCCATTGACTTTGATTTTAGCACCATGTTTCCTCAATGTTCCCAGGTGGACTAGAATATTGACTGTTTATTCTTCTTTTGTGCTTTTTTCTTTTAATGTTACACTGCTTTTGGTGTATAGTTTGGGGATGTTTCTATGGATGGGTCTTCGTATGGAAACTGTCCCAGGGGGGATTACATTTTCAACTGTTATTATGATTAATCGAGATGCTCTAACAGTGTTCCACACTGTAATTGATGTGTTCGAGGCATGTGTGCTGTAAATATACATGCTTTGCCTACTCCTACCATCTAGTGTTGGGTCCTGATGTTTGCAAGTTGTTTTTCCCCAAACAAGTCTTTCTAGTCACAAGGTAAGGTGACTCCTCCTTTCGGTGATAGTGTGCATGGACATCAACTCCATTATACGATTTTTTTTTCTCCATCTGGTTCAGACGTGTATTACTGTGCTCGGGTTCTAAACTGTTCTTCGGGTTCCCCTCAATCAATCAATCAGGGGTTTGTGAAAAGCACTACTACCCGCGAGGATCTCAAGTCGCTGGGGCCTTCAGTGCACAATCCACTCTACCCTTGACGGTATTGTTCTTGTATGTGTTTCCCTCTTCTCTGGATATTGAATCGATCAGGAAACACTCTATCTTTGGTCAGAAACATAAGGGCAGCCCTCAGGCCTAGCCGCATCAGTCCACCCTTCCGCCGATTGAAGGAACTCTGTTCCCATTCTGTCCTCGGTGCTGCACCAAGTACCCTTGCACTGGCCTACATCAACTTTGTACCTTGTGCCTCTCTTCGGAGCACAAGGAGGAAGATTGTGAAGCCTATAAATCATTTTGGTCCAAAAAAACTCTACACGATTGTCGGGCTTGACGACGAGAAATGCAACACCAAAGCATTCAACACACTCCGGATACCTTCGGTGAACAATCTGAGCAGGAAGTGGTCGAAGCATCAGTGGCAGAAGAAGAAGAGGCCTTCTCCGTTCCAGAGTCAGGTTCTGAACACAAGATCGATTTGGAGTCTGAAGATGTACCTCCAGGACAAGGTGCTATGAGTACTGAAGACCCCTTGCCCCTCAAAACCTATCCAAAAAGCATAAGGCTACGGCACCACCTCTGCTTTCTGGCCAAGGTCGGCACTGAGACAATGTTTACGATGCCCCACCTCCTGGCTCTGCACTGAAATAAATAATCAAGCCTTCCAGCTCGAGACCGAGTTGGACGAAATCATCTTCGGATCCAAAACCCTCAGGTTCCAAGGACAAATCTGGTTCGAAGCCGAAACCCTCCGGTTCCAATGACTAATCTGGTTTGGAGCCGAAACCCTCCGCTCCAAAATAACAACATGCTTCAGAGCCGAAACCTTCCACTCTCAAAAGCAAATCTACTTCAGCGCCAAAATCGAAGGACAGCCTCTCCAAACTTCCTGAACCAATCTTAGACCTTCGTAAAACTAAATTGGATCATAAACAAAAGAAGATTTATATCCATCCTGATACAGGACATATTTCTGTTAAAACACCAGCCAAACGCAAACTTCCTTCAGAGGACCCTGCACATAAGATGCCTTTGAAGAAGAAAAAGGACATGGTACTAGCCCTGCTTATCCTGCCCCACAATACCTTCCACCTCCACCATCTTCTCCACATTTACCAATTATAGATCCTTTACACATAACAAGTTAGGGATCTCCACATACACAGCCTCAAGGGTATGATATGGATGAAGAAGACACTCATTTGCCTGTAGACCCATGGAATGATTACACCATTGACCCTCCATTTGTTACTGACCCAGACCTTTATCCTGCAAAGCCATCACCACCTGACGATAATGTGGTTTATCAAGACCTTCTTGCTAGAGCAGCAGAGTATCATGGGGTGGCCTTATATAAAGAGTCATTAGAAGAAGACTTTTTACTTGAAACCTTTGGGTCCACACACAGGTCAAGTCAAACACTCCCTTTGCTAAAGGGCATGATGAGCATGCAGAGGACGTCTTCAAAGACCCAGTGCAAGCACGTATTTTAACACCCAGAGTCGATAAAAAATATAAACCTTCTCCATCTGTTCCTGTTTCTTCAAAGGACAATTATCACTCGACTCCCTAGTGGTATCCAATGCTCGCAAAAGAGGTAATTCGCAAACCTCTGGTGATGCACCTCCCCCAGACAAGGAATCTAAGCTTAATGATGCCTTGGGGAAATGAGTGGCTGCTCAAAACGCTAACCACTGGCGCATCGCAAACATACTAGCTAAGTACGACAGGGCACACTGGGATGAGATGGAGCAACTGCTCCAGTATCTCCCGGACGAACACAAAGCTAAGGCTCAAGAGTTAGTTCAAGAGGGAAAACTCATTTCTAGCTCTTCAGTCAGGTGGATTGCCTAGCTACAAATTTTCTGAGAGAGGCGTGACAGGTGGAGAGAGTGTGTCCCCCCTGTTTTTGTACATAGTACATAGCTGTCATGTTGTCTGTGCGTACTAGGACAACTTTGCCTTTAAGATGAGACTGAAAAGCTGTCAGCGCTAGAAATACTGCTAGAAGCTCTGGATAGTTGATGTGGAGACGTTTGTGCTTGTTGTCCCATAGACCCTGAATTGTGTAATGGTGGAGATATGCACCCCAACCTGTGAGCGATGTGTCTGCTGTTAGCACGATCTGTGGAACAGGATCGATGAAGGGCCGCCCTTTTGATACATTTTGTGGGTTCGACCTGTGCAGAGAGCATTGTGTGCAGCTGTCTACCAACACTAGATCTGTTAATTGACTCTGTGACTGGTTCCACTGAGATGCTAAGCATTCTTGTAGCAGATGCATGTGTGGTCTTACTTGAGGCACTATTGCTCTGCATTACGCAATAATTCCTAGCAGCTGCATTAAAGTCCTGGCTGGTAAGGGTTGGTCGGCCTGAAAGTGTAGCAATAGAGTTTGGATATTGCGATTTCTGGCTGCATTGGGAGAGACTAGAGTTGTGTGAGTGTTGAAAGCGGCTCCTATATAAGATGGTATCTGTGAAGACTGTAGGTGAGACCTTTGCATGTTGACCGTGAAACCCAATTGGTGGAGTAGGTGTGGCGTGGTCTGAGTGTGTAATAGACACTTCTGGTGTGAGATGGCTTTGATGAGCCAGTCATCTAGGTGCAGGAAGACGTGAATTTGTTGTCTTCTGATATGTGCTGCCACTACTGCTAGACATTTGGTAAGCAGTACCTACTCTGAATGGGAGCACTTTGAACTGATAGGGTTTGCCTGCTATCAAAAATCTGGGATATTTGCAATGAGCTGGATGAATGGGAATGTGAAAAAATGCATCGTTTATGTCTAGCATGGACATAAAATCACCTTGCTGTAGAAGTGGAAGGACTTGTTGAAGCATCTTCAGTCAGATGCTGCTGACACCGCAGCTAGGGAGGTCAATAGTACCAGCATTCTCCTTACAAGGCATACATGGCTTAGGATTTTGGGGTTTAAACCTGAGGTTCAGCATTCCATTTTAAACACCCTTTTTGACAAAGAACACCTGTTTGGTCTTGAAGTCGATCAGTATTTCAAAAAAATTTAAAAAGACACCAAAGTGGCAAAGTCCATGGGGGCGCTCCAGTCCCCATCAAATAGAGGCTCCTTTTTGCCGCTCCTTTTGCAGAGCAGGCTCTAAAACTACATCTTCAGTTCAGACCCAAATGCTTCCTCTTATAAAAGCAACACCCAATTCTCTCCCTCTAGAGGTTTCTATAGACGTGGGTATAGAGGAAACAATTGCAAGGGTAGGCGTAAAGGCACCACACCGCGTAACACTCCTTCACCTAACAATCAATGACTTGCCCACATTTACCCTGATCACTTAACACCTGTCAGGGGAAGACTTCAACAGTTTCTCCCCATTTGGCAATCCATAACAACCGACAAATGGGTGATCAACCTTATCCGACATGGTTATTGCCTGGAGCTTACCACCAATCCTCCAAACATTCCAGTTCACATTCACAAACTGTCGTCAGACCACTTACAGTTACTCAAACAAGAGGTGCAATCTCTCTTACAGCCATAGAACCAGTTCCATTACAGTACCAAGGTTCACAGGTTTACTCTCTCTATATTCTAAACCCCCCAAAAATGGCTCCTTAAGACCAATTTTGGATCTCAGAGTGTTAAACCAGTACATACTGTCAGAACATTTCCAACGCTGTAACAAGTCCTTCCACTTCTACAGCAAGGTGATTTTATGTCCACGCTAGACATAAAAGATGCATATTTTCACATTCCCATTCATCCAGCTCATTGCAAATATCCCCGATTTTTGATAGCAGGCAAACCCTATCAGTTCAAAGTGCCCCCATTCAGAGTTGCTACTGCTCCCAGAGTGTTTACCAAATGTCTAGCAGTAGTGGCAGCACATCTCAAAAGACAACAAATTCACGTCTTCCTGCACCTAGATGACTGGCTCATCAAAGCCATCTCACACCAGAAGTGTCTAGTACACACTCAGACCACGCCACACCTACTCCACCAATTGGGTTTCACGGTCAACATGCAAAGATCTCACCTACAGTCTTCACAGATACAATCTTATATAGGAGACGCTTTCAACACACACAGCTCTAGCCTCTCCCAATGCAGCCAGAATTCTCAATATCCAAACTCTATTGCTACACTTTCAGGCCGACCAACCCTTACCAGCCAGGACTTTAATGCAGCTGCTAGGAATGATTGCGTAATGGATAGCAATAGTGCCTCAAGTAAGACTACACATGCATCTGCTACAAGAATGCTTGGCATGTCAGTCGAACCAGTCACAGAGTCAATTAACAGATCTAGTGTTGGTAGACCGCTGCACCCATTTCTCTCTGCAAAGGTGGAACCCACAAAATGTATCAAAAGGGCGGCCCTTCATCGACCGAAAATCTTCCAGAACTTATCAATCAGATTGCCGACCTCCTCAGCAGAAAGAGGCAACAAATACACGAGTGGGTACTTCATCCCCAAGTTCTCCTTCCATACTTTCAACAATGGCGATACCCACAAATAGATCTGTTCACCACAGTAAACAATGCACAATGCCCAAACTTTGCCTCTAGGTTCCCACACCCTCTCTCCAAAAGCTATGCCCTTTGGATGAATTGGTCAG
The DNA here is from genome assembly GCF_964204655.1 of Triturus cristatus. Lineage (NCBI taxonomy): Eukaryota > Metazoa > Chordata > Amphibia > Caudata > Salamandridae > Triturus > Triturus cristatus. The sequence goes on along the minus strand of NC_140593.1, from coordinate 86,069,355 downwards.
GGATATTTGACTATGCTTTTCCACCTCTTCCACTCCTTCTGTTTCTGGTTCAGAAAATGAGGCAAACATCACTTACACTGATTTTGGTAGCTCCCACATAGGCCCGTCAACCATGGTACACCACCCTGTTAGAACTATCATTAGTTCCACTTCAAAAGCTACATCTCACCCCCAATCTTCTCACTCAGAACCGTGGAGAAATCATGCATCCAAATCCCAAGGAACTCAACTTTGCGATTTGGCTCCTGAAGTCATAGAGTTTGGATATTTACATTTGCCAACAGACTGTATCACTTTTCTAAAAGAAGCAAGAAAGCCTACTACCAGAGCTTGTTATGCAGCAAAGTGGAAACAATTTGTTGTCTATTGTAACAACAACAAATGTATTCCTCTAGATGCTACTGTTCAAAACATTATTTGTTACCTTTTGCATCTACAGCAATCTGGACTAGCTTACACATCTATTTGATTGCACCTTGCAGCAAAGTTCCTGTCATTAAAGCCTTTATGGAGGGCTTAAAGAGAGTAATACCACCAAGAATTCCTCCAGCACCAGTGTGGAATTTTAACGTTGCACTTACAAGACTTCTGGGTCCACCCTTTGAACCATTACACAATTGTCCTTTACAGTTTCTTTCATGGATGTTTCCCTTCCTCATTGCAATCACTTCATTAAGGAGAGTTGGTGAGCTGCCGACATTACCCTTAGAAGAACCCTTCTTTCAAATCCATAAAGATAGGATAGTTCTTTGCACCATTCCCAAATTCCTTACCAAAGTAGTTTCTGCTTTCATCTTAACCAATCAGTTGAGTTACCTGTGTTCATTCCTAAACCTGATTCAGGAGCAGAACGGGCTCTTCACACACTTGATGTCAGAAGAGCGTTGTTGTATTATATCAAAAGGACAAAAGATTTACTAAAACAAAGCAACTGTTTGTTGCATTTGCATCATCTCACAAGGGCAATCTTATCTCTAAATCTAGCTTTTGAGGATGGATTGTGAAATGCATTCTAACTTGCTATGCCAAAGGTAAAAGAGCGTTATCTATACCCCCTAGAGAACATGCCACTCGCAAAATAGAGGCATCTTTGGCCTTTTTAGGTAACATTACTATAGCTGACATCTGTAATATGGTCCACACCACACACATTTTCCAAACACTATTCTGTGGATATATTGGCACACCAGCAAGCCAATGTACGGCAACCAGTGCTAAAGACACTTTTTCAGACAACTGCAACATCTGCTGGTTAGCCACTGCTTTGGGAGAATACTGCTATATAGTCTCTGCAAAGCATGGGCATCTACAGTACACATGGCTCAAACAGATTATGTTACTTGCCCAGTAAGCATATGTTCTTGGCATGTAGAGCTGTAGATTCACATGCGCCCTCCCGCCTCCCTGGACACCTGTAGTTATTGCAGTTCTCATTATTTACATTATCTACGCATGGATATCTCTTTACTGCACTCACTTACTCCATTCTCATCCTCTTGCGGGAAAACAATCTAACAATGGAGTTGATGCCCATGCAAGGGGGAGTCACCTCTCCTCGTGACTGGAAAGACTTCTTCGAAGAAAAACAACTTGCAAACATCCAGACCCAACACTAGATGGCAGAAGCATGCAAAACATGTGAATCTACAGCTCTACATGCCAAGAACAGATGCTTACCGTGTAAGTAACATAATCCTTTCCAAAACACCGCGGGCACACACTGCGACCCTTTGGTCCACATGCACCGCCAGAAGGGTGGGCACAGAGATGTGGGGTCTGGTATTCACACACAAAACACAATATGATAAGTGAGTTGGCAGAAACCTGTGTCCCTCAATACTGTATAGTCATCTGGAATGTACACGGTACGGCCACTACATCCAAACGATACTCATTTATGCTCATCTTAAGCAGAACCAGATACACATAGCCATGCTCCAGAAAAAACACCTTAACATTACTGAACTGCATAAACTCCAAGCCAAATGGAGCGGGCAGGTACATGGTATGTCAGAGTCCTCCTTTGCTCGGAGGGGTTTAATCTGGGTGGCTCTGAGTGTACCTTACACCGTGGACACACAAAGAGTGGACATAGGAGGGCGGTTTGTAATCCTAGAGTGCCAATGGGACTGGGAATCCCTCATACTGGCTGCAATTTACGCCCCTAACACACAACAGGGTGAATTTTTAGACACTCTCACACTGGTGCTCTTCGGTGACCCTTCTTCCCCCGGACCATGGGGAGGGGATTTTAATTGTGTCCTAGATGTGACACTTGATCACTCCACACCCCCACTCCGAGCAGCTGTCATGAGACAGGTCACACAACATTTTGGTCAATGACTGTCTCGAATGCACCTTCTGGGCGCGTGGCTGCACTTGCATTCCCTAGACCGCGAGTATTCCTTCTATTCGCAGGTTCACGACGTACATACCAGAATTAATCTTGTTTATGTGAGGCTCGGCTTGGAGCGGGATACCTGGGGTGGAAAACCCGACAAGCACACTATCGGACCATTGCCCATTACTGCTGATCCTGAAGTGGGGATGACAACGCCCAATAATACCTACCTGGTGGCTACAACTGGAGGCTTTGTCTGACCCTGCCTTCCGCGCAGATATTGCCCAATGCATTGACCACTATTTCACACTCAATGCCGGTACTGCCACATCTCGAGTGGTTGAATGGGATGCCCATAAATTGGTGGTGCAGGCCAATGCTTGGCAGCCTCCAAGGAAATGCACAAATGACTACTGAGAGACCTCACGGATGTGGAGCGTGACCTCCACTCCTTGGAGAACCAGGTAGCCAGTCATGCAGCCCCAACTGAGCAACTACGGCAACTGCGAAAGTGGTGCAATGAGGCCAAGGGCACGCTTATCTAACATGAAGATAGACCGCGCGTGGCTCTGCAGCATGCGGTGGGTGACTGTTTGGGGCAACTATTAGCCTGGCTAGTGCGGGAGGATCAGCAGCGCATCCCCATAGGTGCCCACTGATAGGCTGCACACCACGCAGCTGGACTTAAAAGGGCTTTCCATGATTATTACCGGGAACTGTATGCTGCTCCTGCTCCACCAACCCTGTCCTGCACTCATGATTTCTTTGACCCCCTCCAGCTTGTACGGCTGAACAACTTGCAGCTGGCTGAACTGGATGAGCCACTGCAACTGGAGGAGATCCGCATGGCCATAGCTCAGATTACACACAAGAAACCCCCAGGCACCGATGGACTGCCAATCGAGTACTACACCACCTTTGTCACCCAAACCTCCCAGCACCTTCTAGATGTGTTTGTGGAGGCCGGGGAACGGGGTCACTTCTGGACTCACTTCGCGAGGCCCTGCTTGTGGTCCTGCCCAACCCGGGCAGGGATCTGCTGGATGTGCGCTCCTACCGTCCCCTCTCCCTGCTTAACTTGAATTGTAAGATTCTGGTCAGGGTATTGGCGAACCATCACCTCCCTCTTACCCACATATTGGTTCACACCGATCAATCCAGCTTCATTCCGGAATGAAGCACTTTCATCAATATCCGCCATCTACTGAGCCTCATGCATGGCACACCATCCGATGTACTTGAACAAGTAGCGGTGTGGCTGGATGTAGAAAAGGTGTTCGACACCCTGAGAAGGAATTATCTATTGCTGGTCCTCCCCAAGATGGGGTTCGGACTGGGATTTCTGGGATGGGTTTGCACCCTATATGTCAACCCCACAGAGCAAGTGAAAACAGGGCAGGTCATCTCAGCTGGGTTTGATCTCTGCAGGGGAACAAGACAGTGATGCCCGCTATCCCCCTAATTTTTGCCCTGATGATGGAACCCCTGGCCCCTCAACTACGTGGTGGGCAAAGGATTGGGGCATTTAAGAATGTGATGAGCAACACTTTGTATCGCTATACACTGATAATGCCTTAATCTTCCTCTGTGAAATGGGTGTGTCTCTCCCGGGCCTCATGCTGATATTTGATGCCTTTGATGAGATCTCTGGGCTACGCTTGAACTGGCATAAGTCCTGTGTGTTCCCCCTAGTGTGCAGATCGATTAAGTACCAGACGGATCCCCTGGAGACTCACTTGCAATGGGGCTACGACACATTAAAATACCTTGGCATACAAATATACCACACTGAGAAAGACATCAAGGAGGGTAATCTGCTGGAGTAGGTATGTACACTACAAGGGCTCCATGCTCCCATATTCCCCAGCAATTGTTATTTGGGATTTGCCTCTACTACACAGCGTGGCACAGCGCCCTGACCCGGCTCCTTGGAGCTCCATGGAGCTCACACAAATGGGCGATCTCAATAATGAGGTCACGGTCATGTCATTCCAAGACATAGTGAAGGAACATGGTCTCAGCAATGGTAAGTTCCTAACAAACCATGCTCTTTAGAGAGTGTTAGAAGGTGACCCCAGAGGAGTCAGGGAGGTTACCTAAACACCCTGAGACCTACCCTCGGGGTATCGTAGCCGGGCACTGGCGGGAGACTCCTCAGGGGGAAGAGTCTCGTATCTAGGATCGCACACACGGCACCACACGACAAAGAGACACCACACGGTAGGTTCTTGGGAACAGATCTTTATCTATTCAGCTTCGTCAGATCTTTATGATCACCAAGATAGATATGTACAAAATAGAGCACGGACTCAGAGAGTCTCGGTAGGGAAGGGGGTAGCAGGACAGTCTTTGGGGGATCCGGATAGATGCAGGGGCGTACCCAACGCACAGCTCACAATCCTCGAGCCGGGGGATACGCTGCGGTCCAGCCGGACCAGAGGAGTCTGTAGGAGCCGCGATTCTCTGAGCGGGGCTCAAGCACAAGTTCGGAGGTCTTACGATCTTCAGGGGAGCCGCGAGTCACTCAGCAGGGCTCAAGCACAAGTTCGGAGGTCTTACGATCTTCAGGGGAGCCGCGAGTCACTCAGTAGGGCTCAAGCACAAGTTCGGAGGTCTTACGATCTTCAGGGGAGCCGCGAGTCACTCAGCAGGGCTCAAGCACAAGTTCGGAGGTCTTACGATCTTCAGGGGAGCCGCGAGTCACTCAGCAGGGCTCAAAGGTTCCAAGGTTGCAAGGGAGCCGCGACCACGTCAGCAGGGCTCTCGTCGTTCCAGAGTCGAATCTGCCATATAGCCCCAGAGCACCCCCTGATATAGGTCAGCTCCTCTTTGATGTCCGGGGTCCGTGTAGGCAGGGGTCTTAGCGACTGGGGGCCGCTCGTTGGAGTTTCCTGCCATGTTGTCCTTTGATCCTTTCAGGGCCGGGTCGGGAGGAGTCCCAGACACCCAGCAGGCGTGGAGCCAGCCCTCAGGGAGGCCAGAGGGCCGATCGAAACCCATCTCCCGAGGGGAGGCCAGAGGTATGATGGAAACTGCTCCTCCCTCTCTCACTCTATGGGAGCGCGATGTTCCCTAGCCGGGGTGGCGCCTCTAGGCCTGGGTTGTGCTGGGGCCGGGCGGCCATCGTAGGTGCAGGAAGTAGGCACGCGGGCCCAGTGGTGCTGGGAAGATGGAGGGAACGGACAGGGAAGTCCGGGTCGAGTGTGTGTGGGTCCTGGTGGGCAGGACCGGCTAGGCCGTGTACTGGGGGACTGAATGAGGTGTACGGGTCCGGGGGTGTGGCCAGGGGTCAGGGATGGCCATAAGGCCGTGACTAACAGAGAGCAATCCAGGCGATGTGGAATGTGGACAATTCCAAGCCTCCCACTTCCTCGACATTACACGCCCTCCTGACCACCACATGCACCAGTCACACTATCACAACCTTATACATGGCACTCCACACCCTTCCAGCTGACCACGCCATAATGGCATGTGCAAAGTGGAATGAGATGCTCCACCAACTATTCACTGATGGGGCCTGGACTCGTGCCCTTCAGATGATGAAGGGTGTGTCCCGCAACCCCAGGATCCTTTACACACAATTTAATTGCATTCACCACACCTATATCTCCCCACGCCATATCCAACTCATGTTCCTGCCACTTTCCCCAGAATGCCCCAGATGCAAACTGCTGAATGCTGACTTCTTTCATATGGTCTGGGCATGCCCCTCACTACAACCCTCGTGGACGAAGACAACCGTAAAGGTAACTGACATGTCAGCATACACCCTCTCCCCACCCCCAAATCATGCCTTCTGGGGCTACGTCTCTGAGCAAAGAGCGATAAACATGTGCATCATTTTAGTGACCTGGCTTTAGTCTTATTTAAGCGCTGTGCCACCATGGCATGGAAATCTCCTGCCCCTCCCAAGACACTCAACGGTGTTTGCTGACTTGGACAAAGGCCGAAACACACAGACTCAGGTTATTTCACATGAGCGGCGACACCCGCATGGGAGGTGAGTGCTGGGAGATCTTCCTACTCACAGTGGAAGCCAAAACCAATGAATGACAGACATTTCACTCACATCTGTCAGTGCTAGCTCGCCGAACGCTATCATGACTGCTCCACAGTTGCCAGGTTGGTGACTACCGCTTCATATGCACACATTACTACTATGCCCCAACTCTGCATGACAGTTCCGGAGAGTATCATCCCAACCCCTGGCCACGATCGGACACACAATCTCTACTTTTACAAGGCACTTATTTTCCCTGTGGTCATTGTGGTGTAAAGATTGAGTACAGCCCTCACGCCCCCTCCCCCCCACCGTCACGCTCCTTTCCTTACATATGGCATTATGACACATTACCAGGGACCCACCTCGCATGGCGGGGTGGCGGGAGCGACACCCGCACACCACGGATAGCTGGTTAGGAACCTGAGGGTTCTCAAACTGTTCTACTGTTTATAGTGTAACAAAACAAAGTGACTCTTTTTTCAGGCTCACTTCCATTTGTTAGGACAAATGCAGCTGTTTTATGCTTCTGTGCACTGGCACTCTGCTAACCAGACCACAGTGCATGTGTTCTGGCCTCTAAAAATGTCAAATTCGCTAAATCCCTGATTGGTACACTTAACATAAGTATAAGTCCCTACTATGTGATGCCTCAGAGACCCAGGGCTTCTATGTTAGCTGTCACTAATGGTCTGCAGCACTTATTGTGCCACCACTAAAGTGACAAGGTAAAACATGTCACCATTCCTTCCACTACCGCCTGGTGGCATGGTTTTAAAACAGCCATTTCGACTTGTCAAAATAAACCATTTGTTCTAAGAATTCCTTATAAGTTTCTTCTAACGTAGGCCTCAAATGCACATTGGGCAAGGTGTGTGGCATTGAAAAGTAGTGCATGAATATTTACTGTACTGTGGCAAGATTGTCTCTGTCATGGGCCAGCACTGGTAGACACTAAGACATTAAAAAGTGCTGAATTTCATTTGGGAATAGCTAAAAAAATGTCTCAAGGACTCATTTTATTATTAATTTAAAATCCAATTTCATAGTAAAGTCGGGCATTATTTTACTGTGGCTCGAATGTGAATTTACCTTGAAAAAACAAAAGATAAGAGGCATATGGTAAAACAGGAAGAGTTGGTTTAATGAAACACTTCGGCCAGGAGAACAGTTACAGAGTCAGGGACTGAGGACTGTCTCAAAATACAATCAATCTGAGCGCCATCATATACTTTTCTTGGAGCATCATAAAACAATTCATAGATCCTTTTTAGGAGAAGGAGTGTGGGCCTAGTTATGGAGTCATAAATTACTCCCACCTGATAGCAAATTCAGGTTGGTCTCGACCTTGTGTGGACACAATGAGGGCCAGTGGGTAACATGTACAAATGTCAGACGTAGGGAGTGCGTGATCACTCCGTGTGCTGTGTCCTGATTGGCTGAGTGTTCCTAACTTCATGTAGCATCTAACTTTATGGTATTTTGGGAACGTGCACCCCTCCAGATATGTGTGCTTTATTGTGGCCAATCTTACCGACCATTATGGTCTCACTGCCTATCTGTGGGATTGATCTGGGTTTTTCCTGTTTGCACGTTTTTTTTGCTGTTTGCATGCCACTCCACCTGTGACCTGACTATCAGTTCCTCAGGACTAGGTCGCAGGGCCTGCCTGACCCAGTATTTCTGACTCAAGGTTGATGGAGAGGTCATATCGGGTGATTTCAACAACAGTAACTCGATTCGTTTTTATACATACATGTACCATTGCATGCATCGACGTTTTCAATATTAACATTACTTTGAAATAACATACAGTTTTAGAAAGTTATATGTTTTCTGCTTAAAACCAAAAAACTTTCCTGACAGTGTCCATTTGCCACCTAACCCCTGATGGCTCCCCTGTAGTGAGCTATGGATTGCTCCCAGACAGTGGGCAGAGGGCAGTGGGTGAGGGGTGGTGTCTTTCTTTCTAAGCAGATTTGGTTAGGGATTGTACCCATCCCTTTCCAGAGCTTCAGAGTATGCTTATTCTGTGTGGCTCACACCTGGGTCTGGTCCCATTTGTCCTTCTAGTAAGTCTGGCTCCAAACCCAGTAGGAGGGAGAGAGCTGGACAAAACTGGTTGAAGGTGGGTAGGGGGGGGACAAAGGATGCCCCTCTGCCTACAGGCTGGCACTGGCCATACAGCTGATACCTTCTTCAGACCTATGCTGAACCTGTGGAGGACAGAAGAAGGACTGCACCTGCTGTTGAGATCTGTAAGGAGAGCCCTAACGGCTGGACTTCCTCCCACTTATACCCAGGACAAAGTAATGGACTCAAAACATCATTTGGCTGCCTTTCTGTTAAGCTACAAGAACACAAAAGCTGCAAGAAGCCTACTTTCTTGGAAGAGCCATGCAGGACTTTCCCAGGACCCTTCTCATAGCTTCTGTTGGAGTGAGTCCTGATCCCAAGTTCTGTTCCTGAGGTCCTGGAAGTCTTGGTCGGTATCATAATATACTCCTCCAGCCTATCCCTAAAACCTGTGACTTAGAAACTTTTGTCTGGTGGCCTTTACTTCAATGTAGATATCACTACGTTCTCTGCTTGACATCAGAATCTGTTGAAGCCGAGCCCGCTGCAATTCCATCCTGCCGCTTCCTTGATCCAGCTGTCAACAAGGACCCAATCAATGCCAAAGACCTCCAGGGTGTGGAAACCTGAACGCCTCCCACCTTGGCTGATGATCGCATCAGGACCCTGTCCTCCTGCATCCTATTTCTGTCAAGCCCTGCTCCAGCTTAGCCCTGCTGACTTTGACGCCGACACTGACAACCCCATTAATGAAACACTGACACCCAGAACTGGTTCTAAGAAAAGAAGGTAACTCTTTGACTGGGACAAACCGAGTGCCTATATCTAACTGGCGATCAACCACAACCGGCCTTAACTTGCAGCTTTGTCCGGATCTATAGCAACAGGTTTCCTGCAGTTGGCACTTGCACTTTTTGGTGCTACTTTTATTTGAAACTTTAAAAATTCATAGCTCTGGTCCTCATTATTGGATTTTTGTTCGTTATGGGATGATGTTGACCATTAAAATATTTTTTATTATAAAATGTAGTAGGATTTTCATTGTGATGTGTTTTCAACAGTTTTAATGGTCTAAATGCTTTACACATCTTCTTAAGTAAAGCCTGTCTGGTCTGTTCTATGGCTACCTGGGGTTCAACTCAAGTGAAATTTGCTGAAACCTTTACTGCACCTTATAATATTGACCTAATTACTTGTCGTCCACTAGCATCCACCCCAACTAATAATTTACTTTCTCACAAGCATTATCTATCTGGCCAAGATAATCTCCTGAATTTCTGTACAATGCCACTCCATAACTTTGATCAGTTCATTGTGGTAAGTTGATTCTAAGATGATCTAGTTAGTCTCTTTCTCATATTGCACTTTCTTTGCCTTTAGAAAGGCTGTGGGTACATTTTTCAAGAACACCCACTTGACATCTGTCGGCTGGTGGCTTGCTTCCATAAAATATGTTCTCGTTTTTAGGCCTGGGTAGAGCTCATGGAGCTTCACTCCGCAGAATTTAGCAAAGTTGCTGAAAAACTCCGCCAAATTATGCTGCGTTCCGTGAGCGGGCGGAGTATTGCTCAGTCACCCCTGATGATGTCTCCCAGACAGCTGAGGGTCATTGGGGGGACAAGCACTCCTGAGACATCGTCAGAGGCCCTGCCCCCTTTCTTAACCACTCTGCAAAGGGGCCTCCTGGCACACTACTGGGTGGAGGATGAAGTCCCCTTGTCTGCTGAGGATCGTTGGGGGACAAGAACCCCTATTGTTGCCACAAGTAAGTCCCCCACAGCCGGATTGCTGTGACATTGTCTGAGGCCCGCCCCCTTTCTGATGTTGTTAATTAAGTTTTATTGTTTCCATATTGTCCCTATTTCTGAAGGTGGTTTATTTGCTAACTGCAGTGAGATGGCAAATCTTGCAGTTTTCACACAGATAATGTCCACTAGGTGGTGGGAAGTTCCATATGGTTGTTTGAGGATGTCTCGTTTGAATGTTGAGTGAATGTACCAATCAGTCCTTTAGTTTGTGAGGTCACCATGTGTTGGTATAGGCCCTTTGCCTGATTCAAAGGCATGCCATCTCTCCCTTACAACATGGCAGTTCTTAGTTGTAAAAGGTTATGTTTCCTTCTTCTATTTCAAAGTTTGGTTCAGTAAAGCTGAGTGGGTAGTGTTCGATGCCCCTCTTGGACGCTTGTTGCACAACCCATTATAGGTCGGCAGATCCCTCAGACCGAAATCCAAACAAACTAAAAAGGGAGCTCTCCCCTAGGCGCACTTGAGCCTCTTTTACATTTGACGTCCACTAAGCTAGACTCCAACTTAGTCAAATCAATGAGGGACAGTTATTACAGGCTATCAAGAAGTGAGCAAGCTCTATCAATAAGAATGTCTTGCCCACATAGGTTTCAAAGAATAACAACTAGGGATGGCTCGTTGGCAGAATTCGCAGAGTTTTTGGGGCACTCCACGCTCCAGGCCGAGCGCGGAGTTGGTTAAAAAAACTTCCCGAGCCACCAGCGTAGCGGAGTTCACTGGCAGACATACCCACCCCTACAGAGGCATGTGTCTATCCATTTTTCTATATTTTTTGGCTCTATTTCTTAATCAGTTGAGTTCAGCCACTGCAACGATTCTTTTTTGTGTGTCAGATAGCATACGCAACAACCTGTCCTCTCTCTCGCCCTCTCTTTTACCTGTGATACTGTCTGGTATTCCAGAAACATATTCCAAGGTGCTGTCTTCCGGGTCATAGAGACATCTACAGACTCCACATTACAAACTCAATGAAGATTATGAGTGAAATAAGGGCACGCAAGGGAGAACTGAATGCAGTTAAAAATGGGAAACGTATGGGGATATGCAAGGCTTCCATAAAACACAATGCAGTAGGCTCTCCTTATCCTGAAGTCCCAGGACTGTCCCTAACTCACATGAGAGTCCATGAATTCCACCACCACATTCTCACTGTTTCAGCATGCCGCCATCTTCATCCATCAACATGTGATGTCACAGAATACCACACCCGCATCGCTCAATGGGAAGTGTAGTTCTTTTTCAGTGAAAGGAGACGGAAATGTGAGGTGGCAGTAGAGCGACCAGGGGAGGTTGCTGAGATGGCAGGTTGGAGTGAGGGTGTGGTACCAGAGACAACTGGGTGACCTGGTCAGTAAGAGGAGGATGTAGATGGCAAACTATATGTTATAGGGCCAGCAGACCCGGCCACGTCAAAGGCGGTGAGTGGAGCCAACAGCCACTTCCACATGGGGATGGCCAAGCACACATGATGCTATTGTGATGCATGGTTTCAGGAAAGGCAGAGTTTATTCATTGGCTCTGCATTCATGTTAGGTAGTGGGTGGATCTGTGAGACTGTTATTAATTAGGCCTGAGCGGGAAATTCTGTTCCGCTTGCGGAATTTGGGTAATTTCGCGTTCCCCAGAGAACGCGGAATTGCCCAAAATTCAGCGTTCCGCGGCTTTGTGGAGTTTTTTGCTTGTTTGCGTTCTCAAAATGCGTGTTCGCAAGATAATTCCCCCCGAGCACGCAAACAGCGTTTGCGAACAGGAAAAAAGCATTGCGAACAAGCAATTCTGCGTGTTCGCGGAATTTCTGTGTGCTCGCGGAGATTTTTTACCGTTTCGCGGAGCTTTGCGTAGCGCGACTACGCTTCCGCCCACCCCTAATATTAATCCGGTACTCTTGTAGAATGTCTTGTATCTCAAGCAGTAATTTGTTTTCAATGAGAACTTGTGCCGGGAGAGCAGGGTGTATGGAGTGCCCGGGGTGGGGCACATGTGGATACTTGGTGCATCTCTGTTGTGGGATGCCAGTGACTGTGGATGGGCTTCAACTTCATCCAGCCCATGAATCTGCTGCATCCAGTGCCTGCTGCTCATTCAGGCGTATGTTGTTGCCGTGCAGCAAGTTCTCCTCTGCACGTTAAACAAGTAAACTGTCAGTACTTTTTACTGTCACGCCATTTAAAAAAGTCAGGGAAATTCCATATTTTATGCTTATGTAAGCAATGGGTCCAGTCTAGCCGCTATAGCGCAGGACTTGCCACCCTGCACACACGTATGAATAACATCACATTCAATGTTGCAGAAATTGTGTCTACAACTTAATTTTGACACAAAAGGAGAGGATTGAAAGGTGTGCCTTTGTACTAGACCGGGCAGCAACCGGCATTCCGCCACACGTGGAAATCTGAGGAATTTCACGGAGTTTTCCGATAACGCCGTGGAATTTCCTCCTCAAGCTCCACCCACCTCTAATAACAACAAGTGCTCAGTGCCCCCTCCAATGCACAAACAGCATGGCAGCATCCTTCCACTGAAGTAGCTGTGGTAAATCATTACCTCTTCCATCATAGGGTCTCTCTGAGCATGGGAACCCTGCCAGTCACCTTCCCTACTCTCAGGTATCCTTCAATCATATTAAAGGACAGTCTTGAGAAGAGAATGAATACAGAAAGACCTTCCCCTGAGGAAGACCACTGCTGAGGATGCTGTAAAAAATGTCTGACGATTCAATGCTGGTCTCCCGTTACAACAATAAACAGGCATTAGAAACTCGCAGGAATGGTCTATGTTCAACTTGACCCGGAAGGTGAAGAGGCAGATCGTTCTATAATAGGATTATAGAGGCCCTTCCTCCTTTCTGGCCTTTTTGAAACGGGGAACAACTAGCATATTTGCACCCTAAAGTCGCAATAGCCATGGTGGGGGGTGAAGGTGCAGGAGGGGCAGTATGGAAGGAATGGTACTTTGCTGGGATGAAGTCTACGACTGGAATCTAAAGGACAATTTTTAGATCTGGATTTTGACAGCACAGCTATTAAACATTCCTGTGGCGATAGGGGCTTTGCCTTAATAACAAGGTGGCCACTTAATGTGGCTTAACACCGCCTTGTAAATAAGGCACCCTTTCAAGCTATACTTTGCGTGAAAGGGGAGGGCAATGGGTGTTACGTGGGTGTTACCCCGCAGCACCCATTGATTTTGATGCTGTCCCCATATTTACAAGGGTGGCATACATATGGGGCAGTGCCAAAAAATTAAGACCAGGGAAAACCTGGTCTTAGCAGGGCGAAACGAGGATAAATGCTTAATTTCTCCTAGTTTATGCTGTCTTCGTTATGAGTCTGTGTTTTCTCACAACAAACTGCTGAGTACTCATCCGCACGGCTATGAGGGGGAACGTGGACATCTGCAAATTTGCTGTTTAGCTGCCCTTCCCACATCCAGTAGCACATTTCTGTAAATCAGGATGGAAGGGCATGTTCAGAGTAGAAACCATCTATACGATCAACCCACCTTGTACATCATCAGTGAACAATATTGTCAAAGCCACTGGAATTATGTGATTCTGCGGCTACTGAGTTTTCTGCATAATTATGTACTTGCCGCATCTGCCACATAAGCCACCCTCGGCTGCTTTATCTGCAGATTTTAACAAAAAAAGGCATTTTTTTCGCTCAAATGGAACAAAAGTTAGTTAAAAATTCAGTCAAACCTGTCACATTAATTTGGTCCTCTCTGCCGCATAAATGTGATCCTCCATGCCGCATAAATGTGGTCCTCCATGCCGCATAATTCTAATGGCCCTCATTATTGTTTACAAAATGGTCAGACAGCATGAACTAATGGACGAAAACAATGAGACAGTATGAAACAGCTAAAACTCTTTTGCTTTCCACGGCAGGCGTTTTTAACGCGAAAAACAACCAATTGTATGTTTCTTTGTTGATTCATCAACATTCCTGAACAATAAATATTACAAACTTGTTCAGGAATCGACCTGGGCTCCGAGATGTGATCGCGAACTCGGAGGACATCAAAAGTTCCTTGTTTTCCCGCGATTTGACGTCATTCCGGAAACCAGTTTTCTACTTTTTGATCGTCAGAACTTAAACACTTGAGTGGCAGGTGATTGTCTGGCGCTGCGGCATGTTAAATGTTTTATTGATGACGGCATCCCTCTCCAGGCGCAGCTTGAAGTAATTCCTGCGGACTGAGGAGACGCTTCATTATCAAGGCAGAGCTAATCAGGGGAGAAGCTCCTGCTAATCAGCCAAGAACCCCTCTTAACACCGGCAGATGCTGCGGCTTTTTAGGTCAACGGCAGCCGTCTGCCCTCCATACTGCTGGTCCCTCGGCACGTGCGCTGCTGCAGCTGTGATTGGAAGCCTGCAGCCGGTGTCATTTAAAGCGTCCCGCAGGGGCTTTCAATACAAGCGTGGCCTCCTGTGATTGTTACACAGTGATGGAAGTGGTACCCGGCCAGCAGCCCTTGCAGGCACGCGCACACGAGGGGTTCTGGTTTACGATGCTAAACAAGCATTGGCACAGCCAATAGGTCTCGCCTTTGGAGGGTGACCAGATTTTGAGAAGCAAAAACCGGGACAGCCCAGACATAAAAATAGGACTGAAGCCATCAACCTTATGTCTATTTTTTGAGGGGAAAAAAACTGCATGCACCTGCGAGACTTCTAGCCCCTTCTACCATGACTACCCCTGTCCTCCTCTATTCTCTGACTCCATCCAGGTCAACCTGCTGCTGCCTGAAACAGATACATTATTTGATGAAAGCATACCTTTTCATTCTTCTTTGTAGGATGACTTGACCTTTGTCCCAAAAACCGGGACATGTATTTAAAATGAATGAAAGCGTCGCACGCTGCCCTCCGCACTCTGCTGCTTGCAGAGCTGCGCAAAGCACGACTGAGGTTTTTTTGCACTTTGCGAAGTTCCGCATAGCAGAACTCCATGAACTCCGCCTAGGCTTACTCTGGTGTTGTTGAGTGATGCTGAGAAGATGCTGTGCTAGTGCTGAGGTGGTGCTGAGTGATGCTGAGAAGATGCTGTGCTGGTGCTGAGGTGGTGCTGAGTGATGCTGAGAAGATGCTGTGCTGGTGCTGAGGTGGTGCTGAGTGGTGCTTTGGTGGCACTGACTGATGATGTGCAGGCGCTTGGACACCTGGGACAGTCCTCTGAAAACCGGGACTGTCTGGGGAAATCCGGGACGTCTGGTCCCCCTACGGCCTTTGGGACCTTGTAAGTGTTTAGCCAGAGCTATTGGCTTTACCAATGTCTTTAAGCTATGTTGTAGAGCAGTGTGGCTGGTTTGCAGCATGATGAACAGTTAAATTAAAAAATGTAATAAGCATTTTTGTTACCTTATATATAACCAAGAAGTCATTATGTACATCGGACAAACCTTATTAAAAAAAAGAATTAACATAAAAAACGTCTTCTTGTTGTTTTGTCCTTGCAATACCGGCAACTTCTTCCTGCCCTTTCTAATGCCTGTTTGTTATAGCTTTTTTTTGTTAGGGGGGGGGGGGGCATAAACAACCGGAGGGTGGAGGTTGGGAAATAGTACCTGAAGTACAACACGAGCAGCGGATGAACACCAGAGGAGAAACAACAGACACCAGATTTCGAGGGCAGACTGAGGTGGTGCTGAGTGATCCTGAGGTGGTTAAACCAGATTGGTCGCACACTGTTACACCTACCAGGCGTGTTCCCCCAATGAAAATGGTCCCTGAAGGTCAGCGTCGGCGGATACACCTATGCTCGAGTGTGAATGCAAGTATGCGTGGCGTGTGCCATCCCTGGACACGTGTTTCGAGGTAGTTGCCTCTCGTCAGCAGGGAGTAGGAAAATGTGTGGGGTTGCTGTGTAAGCTGCTAAATTCGTTATCAGGTCTAGTACCTCTCGTAGCGCGCAGGTGCGTAACCATGAGTCCGTCGACTCCAACGGCTCAAGGGAGCCTGAATATAAAGTTAAACCAGATTGGTCGCACACTGCTACACCTACCAGGCGTGTTCCCCCAATGAAAATGGTCCCTGAAGGTCAGCGTCGGCGGATACACCTATGCTCGAGTGTGAATGCAAGTATGCGTGGCGTGTGCCATCCCTGGACACGTGTTTCGAGGTAGTTGCCTCTCGTCAGCAGGGAGTAGGAAAATGTGTGGGGTTGCTGTGTAAGCTGCTAAAATCGTTACCAGGTCTAGTACCTCTCGTAGCGCGCAGGTGCGTGACCATGAGTCCGTCGACTCCACCGGCTCAAGGGAGCCTGAATATAAAGTTAAACCAGATTGGTCGCACACTGCTACACCTACCAGGCGTGTTCCCCCAATGAAAATGGTCCCTGAAGGTCAGCGTCGGCGGATACACCTATGCTCGAGTGTGAATGCAAGTATGCGTGGCGTGTGCCATCCTGAGGTGGTGGTGTGCTGATGCAGAGGTGATGCTGAATAATACTCAGGTGGTGCTGAGGTGGTGATGTGCTGGTGGGAGGTGATGCTCAGGTTTGTGCTGAATGGTACTGTGGTGATGCTGTGTATTGCTGAGGTGGTGCTGAGTCATGCTGAGGTGGTGGTGCTGCATTGGTGCTCAGGTGGTGCTGAATAACCCTGGGCGTAGTTCGCGAAGTAGCACTTTGCGAAGCTACGCAAAGTGCACTTCGCACTACGCGAGCTACGCGTAGCACTTCGCGAACTGCGTAGTACCTTGTTCGCACTGTGCCAGATGTCGTCTTCAATGATTGCACAGTGCGGACAAGCAACCGGCACTGTGCAATCATTGAAAATGGCATCTTGCACAGTGCAAGCTGTAGTTTTCTGCTGCTCGAGTAGATTTTTACTCGAGCGGCAGCTTTCTCAACGCGAACTGGTAGTTTCTCATCGCGAGCGGTCGCGAGCATACGCGACCACTCGCAATGAGAAACCTGACCTCCTCGCGTTGGGAATCTCGCCAGGAGGTTTATTTTCCATGCTCGCGTTCGCCAACTTGATGTTGCTGATCGCTAACAAGGAAAAAGTCTCGCCGAGATGTCATTTTGCTTGCTCGCAGTCGCCAACTTGACGTTGAGGACCGCGAGCAAGCAAAAAATGACCGCAGCACTACGCAACACTATGCTACGCGTGTTCGCACTGTGCTACGTGCAATTCGCGTAGTGCGAAGTAGCGCGAACTTCGCAAACTACGCGAACGTAGCGTAGTGCTTTGCCCAGGCTTAGTGCTGAACTGGTACTCAGGTGATGCTGAGTCATGCTTAGTTGGTGCTGTGCTGAAGCTGAAGTGGTGCTGTGTTGGTTTTGAATTGCTGCTGAGGTGGGGCTGTGCTGGTGCTGAGGTGGGGGTGCGCTGTTGGTGGTGCACTGATGCAGAGGTGGTGCTATGCTGATGCAGAGATGGTGCTGTGCTGATGTTAAGGTGGTGCTGTGCTGGTGCTGCAGCAGTGGTGTTGTGCTGGTGCTGCACTGATGCTGAGTTGGTGCCGCACTGGTGGCGGTGCACTGATGAGGAGGTGGTGCTGTGCTGATGCTGAGATTTTGCTGTGGTGATGTTGAGGTGGTGCTCAGGTGATGCGGAGTGGTAATGAGATAGTGCTGTTGTGGTGGTGCTTAAGCGAAGCTGTTGTGGTGCTGAGTCATGCTGAGGTGGTAGTGCTGTGCTGATCCTCAGGTTATGCTGGGTGGATGCTGAGCTATTGCTGTCCTGAGGTGACGCTGCACTGATGCTGAGGTGGTGCTGCAATGGTGGTGGTGCACTGATGAGAAGGTGGTGCGGTGCTGATGCTGAGATGCCACTGTGCTGATTTTGAGGTGGTGCTGTGGTGGAAGTCAGGTAGTGCTGTACTGATGTTGAGGTGGTGCTGCACTGATGCTGAGGTGCTGCAGCACTGATGCTGTGCTGGTGCTGAGGTGGTGCTGCACTGGTGCTGAGTTGGTTCTGAGTGATGCTGCAGTTGTTCTATGGGTGGTATGCTTATGTAGAGGTGGTACTCAGGTGGTTCTGAGTGATACTGAAGTGGTTCTGAGTGATGCTGACGTGGTGCTTACATGGTACTGCTGAACTGGTACTCAGGTGGTCCTGAGTGCTGCTGAGCTGGTGCTCTACTGGGTTGATGCTGCGCTGATGCTGAGTTGCTGCTGTTCTGATGCTGAAGTGGTATGGTAATTCATTGGTGCTGAGTTGCTGCTGCAGTGGAGCTCTGCTGGTGCTGAGCTGGGGCTGCTCTGGTGCTTAGGTGGGGCTGCGCTGGTGGTGAGTAAACTGATGAGGGATGGTACTGTGCTGATATGGTGCTGTGCTGATGTTGAGGGGGTGCTGTGCTGGTTCTGAGGGGGTGCTGAGGTAGTGCTGCACTGATTCTCAGATGGTGATGCACTCGTGGTGGTGCATTGATGCTGAGTTGGTGCTGTGCTGATGTTGAGATGATGCTGTGGTGGTGCTCAGGTGGTGCTGTGCTGATGCTGAGGTGGTGCTGAGTGATGCTGTGGTAGTGCTTAGTGATTCTGTGGTGGTGCTGATTCATGCTGAGGTGGTGGTGCTGCACTGGTGCTCAGGTGGTGCTGAGTGATGCTTAGTTGATGCTGTGATGAGGTGCTGTGGTGCTGATCCTGAAGTGATGTTTTGCTGATGCAGAAGTGGTGCTGCGTTGGTGCTGAGTTGTTGCTGTGGCGGGGCTGCACTGGTGCTGAGGTGCTTTAAATGGGTTGGACCTATCAGGTACTAGCTAGCAGCACTTCTTTAATTTGGAAGGGATAATACCGGCACTTCTCAGGATTGCTCCAGTGCATTTAATGGGAGAGTACTGTCACTTCTCAACAGCATGCACAGGACCCCACCAAAAGGCTCAGCACACACATAGCATCTTTAGTCACCAGGGCTGAGGCACAAGGTTGGATCAGCAAAAATGAGGCAGAGTTCCTGGTCAATACGAAACTCAAGGTCCCATACTTTACGTCCTCCTCAAAATATAATAGGCCATCAACTCTCCACCTGGCAGGCCCATTGTATCTGGAATTGGGTCACTACTTGAGCCCTTGTCACATTTTTGTGACCATTTCTTATACCCTCTGGTCACTAGGTCTCCATTCTAAAAGATACAACAGACATACTAAATCTCCTTGAATAGATCAATGACACCACCCACATCGACCTACTAGTGACCTTAGACGTTGAGGCACTCTATACTAACGTCCCCCAGGACGCCACTCTGGATGTTATAGAGACTACCGTCTTATCTGAGAATTGGACCTCCCTGACCCCTTTCAACTTCATACTCAAGTGCAATACTCTTGCTCTCAAGGAAAACTTTTTTCAATTTCAAGACCATTTGTACCACCAGATGCAGGGGACTTCGATGGGCAGCACATTCACCCTCAGTCTGGCCTGCTTGTACGTGGCCAATTAAAAAAAAAAAGTCCTACTCGGTGATTACCCTTTTTCTGCCAATATCATTATTTGGCATCGATATATCGAGGACATACTCATCCTCTGGCAGGGCGAAGTGGACACTTGTGACACATTCTGTGGATGAATCAACACCCTGAATGTATTCTTTAAATTCACTATAAGCTTCTCAGCATAGAGACGTCATATCATTCACTCCTCACTCTAACCAGATACAGAGCATTATCAAGAGACACTGGTCGATACTCAATACTGGGTCCTTATAACTTGCCCTACCACGCTTTGCCTTTAAGCGCACAAACAACATTAAGGACACTATTGTGCATACTAGACCCAAGACTAACACCACCATGACCCAACAATAACTTTGGGGTCTCCCACCGGTGGCAGGCTATTGCCCATGTGGGTCATGTAGTGTCTGTACTCTGACAAAACATTCTGAGGAGATTGGCTTGGATTCCACTTCCACCTGTACCCATAAATCACATACGATCTGCAACACTAAAAGTTGCATCTATATGATTACGTTCCCCTGTCGCAAACGTTATATTGGTATGACTACCAGGGCAGTCAAGACAAGGATTATGGAACACCGGAGTGGGATACGTTGTAGAAAGACCACGACGATAATTAGCACCCACTAACTGTATGCACAACATACCTCTGATGACCTACACTGGACAGTCTTGGAGGCCCACACACACAGATACATAAGGACACTCTATTCCGCAGGGAACAAAAATTGATTTTCTGTTTGTACACACCCCTCACTGGGCTCAGTGATAACATTTCTTGGGGGGAGGTGACTATGTGAACCTCCTACCACACCTTGGGGGCTTCCCTTGACGTCTTTGCCATGTCTCATGAATGTACACATTTTCATGACTGATTTGCCTGCTGGGACCACCTGTTGTCTCTCTACATGCCAGTTAAAGCCCCAGTGATATTGCACTAGGTTCATGCTTCAACACCCCGTTCCCTGCCTACTTCACCTCTGACCTTCAAGGCTATATGGTGTTTTTCAAGTGGATATGCTGCAGGACTTCCACTTCTTTTCCTACTACTTACTCTCAATTCCTGGGGCAGTAGTCCTACTGGCCCATATTTACCTTTATATATCCCCATGTTACACCACCTACAAGATGGCGCATGTTTTTGGGACGCTCTTTGGGCGGACTAGACTCACTACGACCCCTCCCACTCCTACATGTACACTATGGCATTTGCTCTCATGCCATACTACTCACAATATGGTGCCCACCCTGGGACGCTATTTGCTGGATGGTGCGCGTCTCGCCACTTTATTCTCTTCCTCTACTGCTCTGCCTTGATTGTATTGCATGGGGCTTCCCTTTAAAAATCGCCTGACTGCCAGCCAGGTAACTTCCGAACTGGCAGAACGAGGGGTAGGTCAACCACTAGATCTGCTTGCCATTCACCATGAGTATTTCCTTTCCTTCCCGCAGGACCGGATCCATGTTTACTGGCCCTTGATTGTTTCCATTTCTGCCATGTAATTTTCACCGCTTTTCTCCTCCGCTTTGTCCTCCATTAGGGCTGTTGGCACGTCAGTGAGTGTTCCGTTCTGCCACTTCGGTTGGGGTACTTTCTCCGTGCCTACTTAGTGAGTCCATACGGTCGGGACCGAGACTTTTGCCTCCATATTCTGTCTGCTTTATCTCAGGGCTTTGCTCTTCACTACGTGTTTGTCTTGCCTGTACGTGTTTTCTCATATTGTCGATGGACATCTCATATCTACCGTGCCAGGTTGGTGACCTCTACTTGCATGATCCTGTTCGCAATGTGCAGCATGATGTTACAATACTTATTGTACCATTTTATGATTGTTTCTTTTTTCCTAGGTCATTTTTCCCTGAAGGTATAATATATAACAGAGTTAATGATTGAGGGTAGGGTGATACTCACATGTACTTGCTTCCGACCCACACACGAGTAGATTAGGACACCGGTCTGGATGAATTACCATGATCTTGATGACAGTAATAAGCCTTGAAACATGTTGACCTTCTTTTAAAACATCACCTTGCGCTTGATTGGACCATTACATCTACTTCTAGTCAGTCTATATGTTTTTAACCACAACAAAAGAAGCCAGTTGTTAAATAGTGCATTGGGTTCTCTTAGTTATTTTCACTTAACTTTTTGACCAGTCTACTCACTTTGCACACACACCAAATCTAACTCTTCACGTCAGCTAAAAGAAAAGAGCTCCGGCAAAGAGCCCCCCTGCATTGCCCGTTGGGTATCGCAGCGCCGGCCCAATGAGGAGCGGCCCGATAATGAAGCATGCCACCTCTTGTGGTGTGTGAGGGCCCTTGCTCCTGAGGGAGCAGATTCCCTGATCTGCCTTCTTGGCAGCATTTGGCCTTCCCTTCCTGATAGAAACTGCATAGCTTCTTTGTGCATAGCCTTTGTGGGGGCGAGTATGTTGGACCTTTATTTGCCCCTGTGCCCTCTTTCTATTGTTCACTTCTTAGCAGCAGACAGATACTTTGGGACAAGGAGTACCTTCACTATTACATTTCCATTTCAAGTGCTGTTTATATCACCTTCGTCCTTTCTGTGTGAACATGTCACATGCTTCCGTGACCACGCACAAAGTTTAGCAGAAGTGTCTTAACCAATAAGAACAAGGGTGCAAAGCGATCGAGGCTGCTGATATGTTAACCCCTTCAGCGCGGCGCAGATTTCCGCGCCACGCTGAAGGTTCCGTGCGCGGGCGGGGCCATGATGGAACGGTTCCGTCATAAGCACAGCCCAACCGACGTGCATGACGGAACCGTTCCGTCATAAGCGTCGAACGGGTTAAAGGACACATTGGCAAAGGTCTTCATCATACAATAAAGAGAAGGAAAATATTAGACTATTTACATGAATGCAAAGTGGATATGTGTTTCCTACAACCAACTCACGTCTATGATAATATTCTGTTCAAATAACAAACTTATGGATTGAAAGTCTTACAACGTATAGGTTCCTTATATGCACGCATGCCAGCTGTGTATCAGTAATCCGCTTACTTCTTAAGAAACTTGAAATCCTATGTTTCAACAAAAATCATGGTGCTACAGCAAGATGTCCTCTGCTCAAGAACCACTCCAATGAACAGCTGTGAAAGATGCTGTACACCAACTTGGTAACCAGGTTTGCTGTATCCCAACAAAAACCTTATCAAACACAGTTTGGCGATGCAGCACGCGCAATGTAATTTGTTTTAGTTATTTATTTATTTACTTAAGTCCGTTCGGCCGTATGCCAGGGTTTACTACTCCCCACCCTGCTATTCCCCGCCGCACCGCCCGCAGCACTCCCTCGAGGAGCCGCCACTGTCCATACTCTATATGTCAGACCAACTCTTTCATGCCGAATAGTTGTTATTGGACCCCTGCTAAGTTACGTATTGTAAAACTAGTTGACAAACCTTAATGCTGGAATTGTAAAATTGGACTTGACTTGTTGAAACATATGCTATTTGAGTGCTCAGTTATTTATACATTTTGATCTGATGTGTGATGTAAATCTCACAACTTTTTCATATTGATCATCCCATTAGATATGAAATCATTATCGGTAAATCTTGACTTATTATATTTCCACTTTCCACTGATTTATTAATTTCTTTTGGCATCTAATCTATTACTATGAATTGAAAATCTGCTAATGATATATCTTCATATGCCTCGTGGGATTGGATATTATATATGAGAAATTAAATTGAATTCTCTTTTAATACCAATAATAATAACTCACTTTTTATCACATCAATAATTCTGAATACTCTTGATGTTTTTCCTAATATTAGGTATTATATTAAATAAAAAACGTGTGTTCAATTTTATTATATAGGTAACCCTATTTATGTTTTAGGTTTTATTATATAAAATACTAACATAGATAAGCATTTTGTTTATTATGGTTTCAGATATATTCTTATATGGATGACTATTCTGCTGTTTCTATTTTTTTCTTGTTGTTATATTATAAAACTCAATAAAATATTTTGAACTAGTAAACCACACTTGCCAGTTAATTGGTGAATAGAAAGCTATGTTTTATAAAGCTGGGAATGGGGCGGTTCAGAGCATCTTAAAATTTCTAAATATTGGTAACAGCACCCCAGATACAGTAATCTGCCAAACACAAATAGGATGCGTCTTGTTTTTAAAAATCCTTTAAAGACAGACATATATTGGAGAAACAGCTACCCCAGAATACTGTGCCCTAATTTATAATCTCTGCTGCACTTGCCACCTCATTCACACCATGCATAACACAGACAATTTGTTTTGGGGGGCAGCAAACTGAAAAGGCCACTCTAGTGATTAAGCTCTCAAGGACATAAGAGCTGCCTCTGGAATCCAGCTTCCCCACTCAACCAAATCTGGTGATTTTTTGCAAAGTCTCTAGCCTGGAGCGTGCCTGCATGGGATTTATTCTACGGTGTGTCTTGCTTGGGACAATTCATTAAGTGTGAAGAGTCTTAGAGAAGTTAGCCCGAAGGCACGTAGAGGTAGGAATCCAAGAGAACATGTTAGCGGTTGGTTGTCAACTGTCTTGCTTCATTATTGGCTTTGTTAAGACCATCTGAATGAATTATTTTAATTTTATGTGAGGATAAAAATGAAACAATTATGTTTATATTTTTACCTCTCTTTGATGGTAAAATGAAATTGGAGGTATAGTTTCATAATACATGGGATTCTACAATCCCTGTATAAAACCCAGCCTGTAGTTTCTTTATAATCGGCGACTTGTGATGCAACCAGTTGCTGATTATAAAGAAATGATGTCAAAACACAACGGTAATAACTAATTACAGTCTAGATCTGATGTCACAATGCCTGCTGCCAAAGCCAGGAGCCGAGGGGTAAGGCAGATCAGGTCATGGAGCATGGTAAAAGTGTGAAAACAATACATGGCTTTTTTAGTTTTCTTTCTTCTACACTGCTTTTATAGCTGCAAGGAGAAAGGAGATATTTATGGCAAATGTATTTTGTGCACTCCTTAGTTAATTATAGAAAAGTTAGAGTCTGTCTGCATGTATCTACACATTCCGAGCTACTGAGTTTTTTTTTAACTGACTTGTATCAAACTAATTCTAGTATCTTTTTGCAACAAATATCTAACAGCTTGTTTGATGAGTTTAATTTTGCACTAGAGATTCTAGTTTTAATTTTCATGTTTGCAAAAGTGATCTCTCTTTAATATAAAGGAGCTACAGATATTTGACAGAATATCGAAAACAGAAATATTGTGTGGACATAATATTGTGTCATAAATATCAAGGACCAAAATACTGAGAAGGTAAGTGCAAATAGGTAAGTACAGATTTACTATTCTTAACTCCACATCTATTTATCTTGAAGATATATCTGTTGTCAAGGTACATATATGTGGAGTTATATATAGTGAATCTTTGCTTACCTATAGAAGCTTACCTTCACAATATTTTTGTCGTCTGTATTCTTGACACAATATTTTGGCCCACAATATTTCCATTTCCAATATTCTGTCTAAATATTAGGGGCGGCGGGGAACTCCGCTCTGCCTGTGCAGTGTGCGGAGATTTGCCTACTCCGTGCTCCGCAGAGAACACGGAGTATAGGGCAAACCTCCAACTCCACAGCGGAGTTGGCCGGCCCCCGCCTCGCCCCCTCATTAAAAATTCATTTACATAAATAAAAAATAAACAATTACCTGTACTGTGGCATCCCTGGGCTGCCCTCCTCCTCATCCTCTCCATCTCTCTCCTACTTGGGTCGATCAACTTGCGAAAACTGCGCATGTGCGCACGCCTGCGCATTTCTTGCAAGAAATGGGCATTTGTGGGAGCGCAGCATTTGAGACGGAGAGAGACGGTGAGGAAGAGGAGGAGGGCAGCCGGGGTGTAGAACCAGAACCAATTGGGCCTGGCGGTTCAGGGTACGCCTTAATCTCCTGGGTTCTCCTGCTTCAGCTAACAGAGACACGGGGACACTCTGTCGGCGTAAAAGATCAAATTTTATTAGCTGCAGCTAGTACAGTTGTCCTAGAAGTACACACAGTATGTTCTCAGGAGACTGCCACTTCACTCCGTGGCGCACAATCTTATATAGTACATAGATAACATATACATTAACAAAGAACATACCTAAAACATACATAGAGGACCAATAAGGTAAGGTTAAAGACAAATCATGTCCCATAGAAAAGGTTGAAAAACAAAGATATCGAGTAACTCGAAGAAGCCTCTCCTCCAACGGTGTTTGCCATCCCTCCCACAGGTTAAGGTATTAACATGTCTGTAACTGGTTTGCAGGTGGCGAGATACGTTTGTGTGTTTTGGAGGACAGTTGTGAAATGAGAGAATACGAGCGGAGGACAGCGAAGGCCAGAAGATGAGATAAAGTCAGAAGAGAATAGTGTGAAATAACAGATAGTTACGACAGGGATTAGGAAAACCAGACAGCGATTAGTGTACTCGGCCAGTCTCTAACACCAGCTTTGTAAACAGAGGCACAAGGCTATTTTGACACAATATTGCAGGAAAAGCAGAAAAGACTTCGTTCGTCGTGCTGCCTGAGTGAGGGCAACACAAAATGGCGGCGGAGCACAAAATGGCGGCTCAATGCGATCGTGATTGAAAATCGAATTTCCTCAGACCCTCCTTTTGCCAGAACTCAGGCAAGATACACAGACTCATGTTAATCTGAGTCGATGTCGATGGCCATGAGGTCATCAAGCTGTTGCTGTAACATCATTCTAATATTCTCTGTTCTTTGTGTCTTAGGTTTTGGGATGCACATAGTAGCACAGAGGTCGCAGATGGCGGGACCACAGTGCATACAAAGACAACAAGAGAAAACGATGGCTAAAACCATACCAAGGAATGTTAGCACTTTCCAACCCCATTTGGACAGTAGTCCCCAAAACCATCCCAATAACGACCAATCTCCTTCGTCCTGATGAATCGACTCAGAGATTATATGTAATTTAGAGATGGCCTGGTATACTGTCGGAGCGTCATCAGGTATGTAAATACAGCAACTCGATTTGATCAATTTACAGACTCCACCACGATCTGCAAGAATAACATCTAAGGCAACTCGGTTCTGTAAAGTCATAAGACAATCCGCTTGTAGTTCCGCTGTAATATTACTTAAAGCTCCTACAGTGATGTCTATGGTAGTCTCTACAACACGAACCAGTTGTCTCATATTCCTGCTGTTTGCCATAAGACCCCAAAAAGGAAGAAATCCTTTAAGGAAGTCTCCTCCCTCTTGTCCTGCTGTGTCTTTGGAATCGATAATTCCTCTGCCATGTCTGTTTTTATGGAAATTTGAAGAAGCAGTGTATGTAGGGGGAAGAAGAAAAGCTATATAGCAAGTTCCAGAAAAACCAGTCGGCAACCACGTATAGGCTCTATCGTGACAGATGAAATACGTGCCCTGAGATGGCACTAATGGCGGCAAATTCTGAGAAGAGTGGATATAAGTATGGGAACAAAAGCTTTTTCTCTGTTCGGGGTCAGTAGTTTGACCATTGATTTGCAAACAGAAATTGCCTTGATGAGGTACAGTCCAAATTGGTGGAGACTTTCCTTGTTTAACCTTATCACTAAGACTTGTGATGTAATGAGTGACATTCCAATTAGCGTATGCTTTTCTTTCATCAACAGCAATTTTACTATTTTCCATGATTTTAGCCATAGCTACCATTCCCTTTATCAATGAACTATGACTGAAATCTGGACCACCAATATAAGAACTGACAGGTCGTTGAAATCGGCTTTGATAGGCGTTAGAGAAAATTACAAAATAAGCCCAAGCAGAACCTTCATAAGAGAATGAAAGGACTAAATATGGCATTCCTTTTACTGTGGTATGAGGCATTAATCCACACACCCAACAATCAGTTGTATTAATTATTAATTGGTGTTGGTGTAATAATTGAATAAACGAATTATTGCAATATTCGATTCTTCTTACGAGTTCATGTTGAGGAAGTGTATGAAAGAGATGCGGAGAGATAGTAGAATAAGAAGGCACAGTAACAGAAGAAGGGACAACTTTTTGCTGCATAGCATAAACAATCCAACCTATACACGCCAATAAAATACATAAAAATATAAAAACACATAAAGTTATACCACAACGACTGTATATTATTTTATAATGATTGTTTTTCATTTTGTTCTTTCTCTCTCTTTTGCCTAATGTAGTTTCCATCTTCTAAATGGATGCTCACGGCAATCTTCCTTAATCACTTGGTCACGATTGTCTGCTGTCCTATGACACTGCAAGTCCCGCAGACCTATTGCCACTACTCAGGTCACAACCAAGACTCCTACCGTGACCCTGCAACCGGGATAGAAACTACACAGAAGAGAGAATCTCAAGTGTTCTTCTTCAGTCTGGGTCTCAAATCGTAATGAGCCTTATCAGGTACAGTCTGATCCTGAAACAATGTTCGTGGATTTGTGGTATTCAGACGAAAATGTGATGGTACAGCTTCTTGGAGAATGTCGTCGCTTTCTTTTTCCGACAATGTTCCATTTAAGTGTGCATCACTAAAAGGTATGAATCGGAGAACCTTCTCACTCTCAGAGTCACTTATACCCTTACGGACCCACTGATCAAAGGGCAGAGGCGAAGGAACCTTCTTGCAATGCACGCCGTGGATCCAGTTCTTCTTTCCTTCAACCTTCACTGCTGTACGAGTGGCTAGGAGAACCTGACGGGGTTCTCTCCAGCGAGGCTCCAAATTGTTCGTCCTTTGGAAATTCTTCACACAAACCCAGTCACCTGGTTGGATGGAATAACCTGAGTCTGTGGAGGCCTCTGGCAAAGCGCTCTGAACCTGTTGATGGAGAAAACGCAATTTAGTTGTAAGGTCGTGCAAATAATCAATCAACATTGGGTATGGCAAGTCTGAATACTTCTTAGGGCGAGGGACTCCCCATATATTAGCTGGGCGTCCGAAAACTATCTCATAAGGGCTAAGTCCCAAACGAGAATGTACAGCCGTTCTGGTGGATAGAAGAGCCAAAGGTAGGGCATCGGGCAAACTAAGGCCTGTACTAGCCTGTACTTTAGCAAGCTTGAGCTTTAAAGTACCATTGTAGCATTCCACTAGACCCGCTGACTGTGGATGGTTTGCCGCATGGAACTTCTGTTTTATACCAAGACCTGCACAAACTTTTTGCATGACTTGGCCCACAAATTCGCTCCCATTGTCACTCCAGACAATGCGCGACAAACCAAATCTAGGAAAAAACTCTTTAAGGAGTACTTTGGCTGTAGATAAAGCAGTATTATCTTTCAGGGGGTAAGCCTCTATCCATCGGGAAAAGGCACATACCACCACTAGAACATATTTGAGATTGTTGCATCGTTCCATGTGAATGTAATCGATTTGCAACACCTCAAATGGATAGGTCGTAGGAGCAAAGTGACCTGCTGGAGTTGGGGTTCCCTTTCCCGGATTATACATTAAGCAAATAATGCAATGTTTCACTATATTGTCTGCACACTTTGGGATTCCTTTGTTTTGCCACACTGGAGCCAGAAGCTTGCATATTCCTTTCGCACTTAGGTGGGCTGGACCATGCGCCATAGTAACTACAGGTAGTACATAAGCGTCTGGTAACAGCCAACGTTGGTGCTCGGATAATTCTACCCAACATCCCATCTCATCTAACATTCCTGTACTTTCTTTCCACTTCCTCAATTCTTTTTCTGTAGCCTCTTCTTGAATTGATTTCACACTTTCTACTGTATCCTCATACATTCCTCTTTCTCTGACCCAATTTGCAGGGCTTGCAACATACATGCAACTTGTAGCATCTCTGGCTGTCTTTTTCGCTACCTCATCCGCAAATGCAGTCCCGTGACCAACATCGTCAACAATCTTCTTATGTGCACTACACTTCACAATTGCTATCTGGGTAGGCAAAGCAAGTGACTCAAGAAGGTCAGTCACCAACTGACCATGTTGTATCTTAGCGCCGTGGGAAGTAAGGAATCCCCTTTCTTTCCACAAACGTCCAAAATTGAACGCCACACCAAAAGCATACTGACTGTCGGTGTACACGTTCACTCTTTTTCTTTTGGATAACACACACGCTCTGGTCAAGGCTATCAAGGAAGCCCGTCTGATTCCCTTGCTAAAAAAACCGGGGGCAGACGCAAAATGCCTGAAGAACTTCAGACCAATTTCCCAGTTACCATTCCTGGCGAAGGTCCTGGAGCAGCATGTCCTTATCACCCTTTCAGAACATCTGGAAAGCAACACGCTGCTAGAGCCGAATCAAGCAGGCTTCCGTGCGAATCACAGCACGGAGCTGGTTATGTTGTCAATCGTAGACGAACTTAGGAACAGAGCGGACAAGAAAATCCCGGGGGCCCTGGTGCTGTTGGACCTCTCCGCGGCATTTGATACCGTGTGTCATGAACAACTACTGTCGCGGATGAGGGACTTCGGCATTCAGGGCATAGCACTGGCATGGTTCACATCCTTCCTTCAAGGGAGGGTGCAGAAAGTGCAATTAGGTGACATGCTCTCTACCGCAACCTCGATCACTTGCGGAGTCCCACAAGGGTCCGCTCTGTCACCCCTATTGTTCAACATATACCTACAGCCTTTGATTCGAATGCTTAATCAAATGGACTGTCAGGTATATAACTACGCAGACGACACCCAGATTATCATCCAGCTGGAGGATAGCCAGAATGCTTTTACCAGATTGCAAAATATCCTGAGAAGTACAGCTAACTGGATGTCCGGCAACTCCCTAAAAATCAATCCGGACAAAACCGAGGTGTTGCCGATTACCATCGCTGGCAACCCTTGGTGTGACCGTTTCTGGCCTGGGGAGTTGGGCACGCCTCCAGAACCGGCTGAGGTGGTTAAGAGCCTGGGCATCCAGGTGGACAGCAAGCTGTCCATGAAAAAGCAAGTCACAGCTGTGGTGGGCTGTTGCGTCGGCCTCCTTCGCCAACTCAGGAAAGTTTCCCCGCTGCTCTCTTTTTCCACCCTAAGGAGCGCGGTCTCTGCAATGATTTTGGCTAGGCTGGACTATGGCAATTCATTGTATATAGGCCTCCCACAGGGCCTTTTAAACAGAATGCAGACGGTCATGAACGATGCTGCCAGGCTCATTTTTAAGAATCCGAGGAGTACCCAGGCATCCCCCCTCCTGCGGGAACTCCATTGGTTGCCAGTCAGGCAGAGGCTAATGTTCAAGGGGCTCTGCATTGTACACAAAGCGCTTCATGGCAGAGCACCCACCTATCTGAAATCTCGCCTGTCCCTTTACAAACCAGGGAGGGTGCTTAGATCTGCTGATTCCATATATCTGGTTCAGCCACGCTGTAGACTGACCACTGTGGGTGGACGTGCTTTCTCACATACTTTGCCAGCTATGTGGAATAAACTACCGCTGAAACTCCGCAATGAAAAGAAACTAATGCCCTTCCGCAAGCAATTAAAAACTGTGCTTTTCCAGCAAGCGTGGGGTGGCCGCTAAATTTTTAATTTGATGCATCTTTTTATTGTGTAGCTGATCCTAACAAAGCGCTTAGAGACCCCTGGGTTATAGTGCGCTATACAAGTCACAAGAAATAAATAAATCAGTTCAGCTGCCTGAGCTGAATTATGTCTGATGCATGCTGTTTCCACGATTGTATGCAAAGTAGTAACAGCATAGGCTGAAGTTGTCTCTCCATTAGGAAGCTTAAAACAAGAACCATCTACCCATAGCGTTCCATCCGGATTCACTAATGGCGTATCTGTTAAGTCAATTCTACCCTTTGTCTCTTCCTCAGTAGGAAAGAAACAATCATGTTGTTCTTGAACACCTTTCTCTTCTGGAAGAGGCAACAAAGTAGCTGGATTTAAAGTATTACATCGTTTGATATGCACGTGACTAGCCAAGAGCGTCAGCTCATATCCAGACAAACGAGCACTCGTAAGATGCTGTGTTTTTGTTCGGTTTAGCAAAGTATCCACTGCATGTGGCACCATAACAATGAGAGTATTATCTAGCACCACTCCAGCAGACTGTCGAATAGAAATTGCTGCTGCTGCTGTCGCTTTAAGACAACTAGGCAATGCTTTAGCTACTGGATCTAACGTAGCCGAAAAATAGGCACATGGCCGCTGTTTATCTCCAAATCGTTGTGTTAAGACTGACAACGCACAATCTTCTCTTTCATGAACATAGAGCGTAAAAGGTTTACTGTAATCAGGAGTACCTAGCACAGGAGCGGAACACAGAGCAGCACGTAAGTCAGTAAAACTCCTATGACATTCGTCAGTCCATGGAAGAGGCTGAGGCGTATCTTTCAAAGTGAGTGCCAGCAAAGGTTTGACCAACAGAGAGAAGTTAGGGATCCACTGCCTACAATAGGAAGTAATGCCCAGAAAGGCACGTACCTCTCTTTGTGTGGATGGCACAGACATTCGCGCAATTGCTTGGATACGTTCTGGGGTTAATCGTCTTCCCTCCTTTGATAAGAGATGACCCAAGTAGGTAACCTCTCGATGAACATATTGTAGCTTAGAAGGTGAAACCTTATGATTAAGGTTGGATAAGTGTCGCAACAATGCAACCGTCACATTCTTACATATATCCTCTGAATCAGCAGCGATTAACAAATCGTCCATGTACTGAATGAGAGCAGCAGCAGACGGCAAGGAAAAAGCATCAAGATGACATTTTAAAGCTTGACTTTAAATAGAGGGACTTTCACAATAGCCTTGAGGTGCACGTTTGAACCGGAAGCTTCGGCCTCCGAGAGAGAAGCCAAAAATATCCCTACTCTCTTCGGCAATGGGAATACTAAAGAAAGCATTTTTCAGATCGATAACAGAAAACCAAACCGCTGTGGAAGGTATCATCGGCAACAATGCAGTGATATCTGGGACAACAGGAAACTGCGGTACAACAATTTTGTTTACCTCCCGAAGATCAATTACAAAGCGATAAACAGGAGGCTGAGAAGGATCAGTGCGTTTAAGAACAGGAAGAATAGGGCTATTACATATGTTACCTCTCGTTTCCTCAACCACATCTTTCTGAATCAAATAATGAATGATTTCCAGAAGTGCTTTTTCACCTTCAGTGGAAATTCTATGTTGAGGAACGCGTGGTAATTCAGCATTGGGCTTGAGAGTAACAACATAAGGTGGAATTTCAAGACAACCAACATCATTTGGACCCGTAGCCCAAAGCGTTGTAGGAAGAGAGAGCAATTCAGGTGGAAATTGATCTTTTGACAAATACATTGGAGAAGTCAGTTTTTGTCCTAAAGTGAGATATACACCAGAAGGAGAACAAGATATTGTGGCATACAGTCTTTTCAATATATCCAAGCCCAATAGATTCTCGCCGCAACCATTCGTTAAGAGAAGCGGAACTTCTAAATCATAAGGGCCAATTGAAATAGGCAAAGGGCAAGATACCGGATTACGAACTGGGGCGCCAGAAAAACCTACAGATGCATTCGTTAAGCCAGACAAAGGTGCCCCAGGGAGTTTTGAATGAATGATAGAACTTCTCATCGCACCAGTATCTAAAAGGAATGGCTCTGAAATACCCATTATAGTGACATTAACATAAGGTCCATTCTGATCTACTGGAATCGACACAACTCCCTTACTTTGTCCATGACTGTCCTAGTTAACATGAAGACTTTCATTCCCGCCTTCAACATAACAATCCTCATTGTAATACTGTGTAGACCGAGCGTTTTGCTGATCAAAGTAGTTCACAGAATTAGAAGGAGGAAGGGAACGCTGTTCTTGGGTCAACATACCTCGACCTCTACCTCTGTTTGCTGACTGGAGGCCAGCACGACCTCGTGGAGCAGATAGTGTCCCATTACGCTGCAATAAAACCGGACAACTATTCTTAAAATGACCTTCCTCTCTACAATAGGCACATTGATTAGGACCTAACAAAGGTCGCGGAATATATGGCTCAGGCTTTTGATACACCCTCTGAAACTGCGGAGGCTGTTGAATCTGGGGTTGAGCATAACGAGGTGGATAAGCCTGTTGCAAGAGAACCTTCGTTTTAATTGTTTAGTCTTTTTCTCTTGCTTATCTTTTTCTTCTTTATCTCTATTTTCATAATATTGTGCAGTAGCCAATATCTGGGCTGAAGAGGAAACAGCCCACGAACTTTCAGAGTCTTTCAGCTAGGGAAGCAAATTAAATACGAACTTATCTACAAATAATCGCTGTCCACCCTCCGTAGTCATATCCTGACCACTATGATCAATGAATGTCTCCTCAAAATGAGTGAAGAAATCGGAGACACTCTCATCTTTCTTCTGTTTACACGCGGCTAGTTTATCCCAGTTAAGTCTCAAGGCAGGCATCATCGTTTTCATTAATGTAATAATCCTACCAGGGAGTTCTGAAATCAAAGCATCAGGCTTCGCACCACCCACTTGGTTTCTATCTGCGGTAATTATAGCATCCCAATCAGCACCTAATTCTTGTGCATGATTCTCCTTACGAATCCTAGCCCATAACGCTTGTGGGACTATATTCCCCATCAACATATCAATATCTGCTAAATTCATGATGCAGGCATCAACAGTCTGTGACAATTCTTTATAATAACCTGCAGGGTTCTTATGAGGATCCGGTAGAGACTGTTTAAGAGCCAAAACTTCAGATCTTTTCCAGGGCACATGTACCCATATACGCTGGAAATGCGCAGGAATAGCTTGATTAGCACCTGCTGCCAGAACCCCTTCTCTCCATACTGGAGGAACCTCTCTCATTGGGTAATTTTTCAGTGTCAACCTAACTGAGGGATCAGAGTCAAGAAAAGTCTGTGAAGTAAATAAGGTTCTAAAGGAAACAAGTGTCTTTACAGCGTCCTCAACCTTAGAACCCACAATGAGTCCCTTATCAAAATTAGCCTGAATATCTAACAGACCCTGAGGAACAGAACCCAAGTCCATATCCTCCCAACCTTTAACAAGAGTATCACACATAGTATTGAAGACATATCTCTGCGTAGGCGCATTCCACTGTGAGAAGGTAGGCATAATGTCGAGTATACTATACCAAGGACCCTTCTCAATCCATTTGCGAGCGAGAGAGTCCAACCTTTCTCGTTCTTCGGAAGCTGGGAACTGACTACGAGACTGTCTTCGAGAAAAAGCCAGAGACACATTTAACGCCTCAAAGAAAGGTGATAAAAGACCAGAGAACGTTTCTGTAAGTCGTTTACGCATAGACGGAGAATTGGACATAAGGATAGGGGACAAGGTATTAGGCGAACTAACTGAAGAGAAATCAGTAATCACCGGGGGAGCAGAAGGCGAAGAAGATGAAGGTAAAGGAGTTGAAGGCAAAGCTGACAGAGGAGGCATTACTTGAGGGGGCAAATGTGGAAGAGCCGGAGCAAGCGGAGGCGCAACTGGCGGCTGAACAGGCTGTAACAACGGGGGTGCATTAGCACCTTGTACATAGGGCGGAGGCAAACTTAGTAGGTGAGACATCAAGGGATCTTCCTCTAAATCCTTTCTTTTATCAGAAGGGGAAGCTGGCAACATCAGATAGCATTTATCTATCGCCATACGATGATGTCTCTCTGAAATTTCCATCGCATTATCAACTTCATCATCTTTAAGTTGCTGAGCAGCCTGTATAATTGTCATACTCTGTGTTTTCCTATCTCGTTTTTCTTGCTTAATTTTTCTCTGTTTGGCTTCCATTCGCCAAAGGCGGAAAGAGTCAAACATTGCCGGCCGGGCTTTTCTTTTAAATAAAATAGTTTCCAAATGATCTAGTATGTCAGGCTCAAAACTACCATTTTCTGGCCATTTTAAAACACCTTCATTCTTCGTGTATCGGATCCATGCCTCGTTAAAGGCAATGGGGCCAACACCATGTTTAGAATAGCGCTCATAAGTGGGAGTTCCAACCGAAGGAATCGGACAAGAGTCCTCCAGCCGGGAATCCCTATTACAACCAAAACAACAAAGTTTCTCAAACTTAGTCAGACCAGGCATCGTTATTTCACTGGACTGTTCACAAACATCAAGGGGGTTAAATACTTAACACAGCATAAGTGTACTTACCCCTCGGCTTCGGTTATTGCAATACCCGAATCAAAGACCCAAAGAACCTAAGAACCAAAGAACCAAAGAACCAAAGAACCTAAGGACCAAATGTGGGAGCGACCCACCAATACTTAACTAAGATGTCTTCTTACACCAACAGAGGCCCGTCTATCGTCTCGCTTTACCATTCATCATCGAAAAGAGGGCCAAGGCAGGGCAGCAGTCAGGGCAGCAGTCGTCAGTAGCCGTCAGGAAGGAGTAACCACGCTGCTAAAGACCTTCGGAGCACTTTTAACATACAGGGGTCGCTTGACGTGGCTCGCGATTCCTCCAGAATTTTCGTGCGGGGTTCCTCACGACCTTCAGGCAGAACCACTACCTCTGAAGCCGCCCCACGTTGGGCGCCAGTTGAAGAGCCAGAACCAATTGGGCCTGGCGGCGCAGGGTACGCCTTAATCTCCTGGGTTCTCCTGCTTCAGCTAACAGAGACACGGGGACACTCTGTCGGCGTAAAAGATCAGATTTTATTAGCTGCAGCTAGTACAGTTGTCCTAGAAGTACACACGGTATGTTCTCAGGAGACTGCCACTTCACTCCGTGGCGCACAATCTTATATAGTACATAGATAACATATACATTAACAAAGAACACACCTAAAACATACATAGAGGACCAATAAGGTAAGGTTAAAGACAAATCATGTCCAATAGAAAAGGTTGAAAAACAAAGATATCGAGTAACCCGAAGAAGCCTCTCCTCCAACGGTGTTTGCCATCCCTCCCACAGGTTAAGGTATTAACATGTCTGTAGCTGGTTTGCAGGTGGCGAGATACGTTTGTGTGTTTTGGAGGACAGTTGTGAAATGAGAGAATACGAGCGGAGGACAGCGAATGCCAGAAGATGAGATAAAGTAAGAAGAGAATAGTGTGAACCAACAGATAGTTAAGACAGGGATTTGGAAAACCAGACAGGGATTAGTGTACTCGGCCAGTCTCTAACACCAGCTTTGTAAACAGAGGCACAAGGCTATTTTGACACAATATTGCAGGAAAAGCAGAAAAGACTTCGTTCGTCGTGCTGCCTGAGTGAGGGCAACACAAAATGGCAGCGGAGCACAAAATGGCGGCTCAATGCGATCGTGATTGAAAATCGAATTTCCTCAGGGGGACGCCGCAGTACAGGTAAGTGTTTATTTTATTGTTTTTAATAATGCATAATACATTTTTAATGGGGGGTTGGAGGCGGGTGGGGGAGCGGAGTTCCACAGAGTTTGTTCCTAAATACGTGGACCTCCGTGTAGTCCTGCTACCCCAGTTCCGTCCGGGGTGACTAAATACCGTCATACGTGATAAGGATATTGCAAGTCACCTCTGAGATCCATAACCTTAAAAAGAACCTCAGCCTTTGGCCTTGTTCCTCTATATGGTCATGGAATACCTTGGTGACTTTCAATATCCTATAACGTATAGCAGGCGGTACTTTTTCCCATAGACTCATAATACTTAAAAAAGATTTTTCCATGAATAACGTGTCAGAAAGTATTCCACTGCACTGCTATTGCAAATTTTCCTGCCATAAGATGCACTAAAAAGTTGAGTTTCCACCGTTAACAACGTTATCAGTCTGCATTCACTATAGCAATAGCTATCATTAGAGGCATCTCGGAGTGCTGACTGTTTGACACACCACTGAACCCTCTGCCACTTTGGACATCATTTGAGCGAGCTGCACATGGTTCCCTCTGCAGAGGTGTAAAGGGAATTGAGTAAATGGTGGACAGGCCCTCAGTCA
Source organism: Triturus cristatus (assembly GCF_964204655.1). Taxonomy (NCBI): domain Eukaryota; kingdom Metazoa; phylum Chordata; class Amphibia; order Caudata; family Salamandridae; genus Triturus; species Triturus cristatus. Next base: position 86,031,860 of record NC_140593.1, on the reverse strand, counting down.
AACATATGAGTCCAACATTGTGGACACTTTCAGGGACACAAGTGAGCTGGGAACAAGGCACTGAAATCTGGGATGGGCCAAAAAGTCAGCTGCAAACATTACCATTGTTGGGTGAGACCAGTTGTGCAGTTTGTTACACCTTATTCGATCTCTAAATCCACTCTCATTCTCTCCTTTGCAATTCCTTCTTGTCAGATATCTGAAGTCCCACACAGCAACTCCAGTGATCCCTGCCTTCCAGAGCAGTGCACCCCCATCACTCATCCTTAAATAGACAGTGGGTTGGCCTCCCATCTTTATTGTGCTCTGATTGCCTATGATAAGCAGCCTGTCAATACCCATGTAGAGGGTCACATCACATCCTAGCTCTAATGCAGCTCTTAACTTCATCAGTAACCAGAGAAAGTTAATAGTCAGCCAGGCTACCCTGGGGCTCATTAACACTGCTTCTAGTGAGCCAAGGACAAGATGGTGGACCACACTGCTGCTGTTGGCCCAAAGGATAGCTGTGTAAGTTACAAAATGGCCCAAGGGCACACTGCTTCTCCACAATCCCCCCATCACCACATGATGGACATGAATTTCCTTAGATCAAACCATGACCCAACACTTCGAATAACTTCCTAGTGAAAACAGATCACTCCAGTGCTTAATTTGAGCAGGTGGTTTCCGGTGCTCGGCATCGGCACTTAATTGAATTATCAGCACTGGCTCCAGTGACAGTCCACCACATCGTGGCACTGTCAGTTTAATTATGAAAAGAGCATAACAGAGTTTAATAAGTCAATATACATTAAAAAAAGAACAATACCTGCCACTCATGCCATTATTATAGCCTGGGTGGCATAGAATGGTCTGAATTGTCATACATATAGGAGTGCAATGGTTAGTAGTTATGTTGGTACCTTCATTGGTAAAGCTAACAGGGGCAATGGGTGGCACAGGATGCAGTGACCTCCCGAGAAGGGTCCTGGCACTTACTTTTTTTGTTTACAAATTTAGCACTGGATAACTCTATACCACTCATGGCCACTCTGCAACTCACTCCATTGTTACCAGGGGGAGAGTAGCACATTCTTGGACCCTACCATGGTAAAACACACTGCTACTAGAGATAGGAAGCTATCCCTTGGCTGCTCTGCAACTCTCCACTTGTCCCTAGTACGAGGGGAACTGAGCGCCTGCATGGCCGTCAATTAGGGTAACACAGGATAGCTACTGATATTGCTGGGTTAACCTTTTGTATCCCGTCACTGCACATGCTCCCCCTGTTTTCAGCGGTCATGAAGTCAGTGGCAGGAACAGAAGGTAAAGCGGCCTCTAAGCAATACAAATAGGGATCTTTAGCTTTTGCTTCTTGACAGCGCTTAAATGAAAATGCAGAAGAGCAGGTACTCATGCTCTACAGTACCTATGTGTTCCTGAGAAGTGCGGGTACTCTCTCATTAAATGAAGTTCAGTGGTGCTGGGAAGTGCTCTCCCTTTCAAATGAAAGAAGTGCAGGTACTCATGCTCTACAGTACCCATGTGTTCCTGAGAAGTGCGGGTACTCTCTCATTAAATGAAGTTCAGTGATGCTGAGAAGTGCTCCCCCTTTCAAATGAAAGAAGTGCAGGTACTCATGCTCCACAGTACCCATGTGTTCCTGAGAAGTGCCAGTACTCTCTCATTAAATGAAGTTCAGTGGTGCTGAGAAGTGCTCTCCCTTTCAAATAAAAGAAGTGCAGGTACTCAGTATCGGACAGTATCTACCCATTTAAAGAACTGCCCAATATTTTCACTCCCAGTCATTTAGGGTGTGACAACCGCACCGTTTTTTGAGGGATCGTTCCCACTGCTCATAGTCATTCGTAGAAAAAAACTTTTAATTAGCACCAACTCTGCCCCTTTCACCTCCTGCCCCACTCTCTGGCCACACTCTTCAAGCTCCTTTCTCCCTTGCCTTGTCCTTCACCTGCTCATTTGTCTTGCCTATTTCATCTCTTTTCTTCACATCCTGGCCCCTGGCTTTCAGCTCTCACCATCACTGCATGTTCTTCATTTTCCTCCATGGTTTGACTGGGACAGAAAATCCCTGAACCAGGACCATGTGTTTCAATCCTCCATTCTTCTGAACCAGGCCAATCTATTATCCCGGTGTTCCAGTTTTCCGAACTTCCTCCATCTCTGGCCCCAGCCCTCCAGTCCTCTGAAAAGGTCCACCTACTGTCCTGCCCTCCAGTTCTCTTCTCTGAACCAAGGCCACCTTTTGCCCCAGTCCTACACTATTCTGAATGAGTTCTACCAACTGTCTCAACCTACAATCTAAAGAATAAGGACAACCTCTTGTCCCAGCTCTCCAGCATTCCAAACCAGGTCTTCCTTTAGCCCCAGCTCTTCACTCTTACAAATAATGCCCACCTTTTGTCCTAGCCCTTCATCCTCCACGAGTTCTACCTATTGCAAGCAATCCTGTCTTCAGAACCAGTTCGACCTACTGCCCCACCTGTGCTGTCTTTCGAGTAAGGGCCGAACTTTTGCCCCAGTCCTTCAGTCTTCCAAACCAGGTCTACCTATTGCCTCAGACACACAGGCCCTGATTCACAAAGGGCCTCTGCACTCGGGTGGAGGCCCCGCAGTCGTGTGGGAGTCTCCACACTCGGAACAGAATTTCCGCAGCATTGTGGAGATTCAACCCTGCCCCCCCATGACTGTCGGGCCTCCACCTTAAGTGCTGAAGCCCTTTGTGATCGGGTTCCAAGTATTCTGGACCAACTCCACCTCTTCCCCCATTTTCCAAACCACGCTCACCTCTTGCTCTTGCCCTACACTCTTTCCAACTAGGCCCACCTAGTGACCCAGCCCTCCAGTCTTTCAATTCAGGTCCATCTATTACCCTAGTACTCTAGTTTTTAGGTCTTGTCTAGGCAGTGCTTGCACTGTCTCTTCAAGACATGCTGTATCTAGGATATGAGCTTGAAAAAAAAGCCCATCTTTTTCATTGGTTCCTGTTGCTGTCCTTTAGAATTGCTGGCCTTTCACTGGTGAATAGACTTAGCAGTCCCTCCTTTTGGAATGTTGTATCCTCCCATGAGGACTGGCCTTCTTACATGTGTTCTTTCTTTTCAGGTTATATATACTTAGAAAAAACTCTTTTTTCAATTGGCCTGCCTCTTTGCTTATAAACTGTTCTGTTTACTTGTGTAGTGAAACTTCTGTCGCATCATTTGCTTGCCCTTGCCATCGCTTTATCTCCAGTTCCTCGCCCTCACCCCTCACACAACATTGCTTCTTGCTTCATCCCTTAATCTCCCTGTGCCACCCTCTCTCCACTCCCACAGCACTCCTCCCAGGCCCCCGCCACTCCTCCGAGGCCACTGCTCGTTTTTTGTTACTTTACAGACTTTTTATTTATATAGCGCACTTGGGGAAATGAAATAATTAGCCAATTATCACAGGATGTTGAGCCTGACAGCAGACTCGAACTGGGAATCCCAGCTCACCAGTCGGCAGTTCTCACCACTGTGCCATATCTTTTGCTTAGTCATGTTGCAGGGTGCAGTACCATATATGGCTAAAAGAGGTCCCAAAGGACACCCAGTGGTTGCCTGTGGTACTGCACTCTCACAACACTGCTTGTTTAAATGCAGGTTCTTTAACAGTGTGTCCCACCACCAAGATACAAGGAGCCATGTCACAATTCAAGTCTCGGCTTATCACCCCTAACAGACATTTCAGGACTATGTGTAGAGGGGAGGTTGGGGGTTCTAGCCCCACAGCCTCCTCATTTAATATTTATCAGCTGGCTTGCATGCACGGCTACGGTCTATTACTTCAGTTACCAACCCTCTACATTTTTGCTGGAATCTAAAACACACTCGAGCCCTGTTAACAAATGCCAGCCTTTGGACCAGGACTGCAGTACCCTAAAAGCATTTGAGCAAACTCAGCAAAGCTCATAAGTGCATAAAGGTTCTAGGCGGTATACAACTCTTTCAAAGGGGCGTGAACGATGTAATGAAGGGCGTGGCTTAAAAGGACATGAGTTAAAAATCTATGCTTAGTTTAGTGTGCCTCCCTGGTATTTTGCTACTTCTGTCATTACAGCCAGATATATAATACAGCAAGTAACATTCCACTTTCAACAAGCCATTACTATTGGCTTTGACAATGGGTGTCCGTTCCATAACATGAATAAGCAACAACCATGGCTTCGTAGTATAGCATATTGGAAACGCTTCAGTTCTGAAATGGTGGGACTGTGAAAGAACTCTGACGGGTGTCTTTGAAGTTACATCAAAGGCAGTGAAGGGTGGCAGTGAAGGGTGGCACCGAAGGGTGGCACCGCTGCAGAGTGAAGCTTTATGTCTTTCATCCTGAGGGTGAGGGCAAAAATGGAGAGCCCGATAGGGACCCGTCTCAGCGCCTGCTTGTTAGTACTGCCGGCCCACTTAAAGTCGTGAGGGTGTCCAACAGCGTCGCCAATGCCGATGCATCCGAGCTGTTAAAATGACATGTTTCTCTGAAGTGGGGAGGGGGGGGGGGGGTGGCAGAGGCGTGCACGGGACAGCAGCTCTCTCGCCTGCTTTGACAGACGGCCAGCACAGGTGCTCCCGAGCTGATTGCTACATGTTGCCAAACGCTGACAAAGCCGGTAGTTGCTGTATGTGTTTAGTGAAAAGGGTTTCTCGTGCCCCATTCACACATACACAGAAGAGGTGCATCACAGTCAGTATCAGGGAAAAGCCCCCTCAAGGCCCAGAGAGGAGAGGATCTGTGACTGTATCACTCCCTCTCTGTGTGCCTTAAAGGGGCGGCATCTCCTACTCCTGTGCATACACTGAAACCTACAGAGTCGGTATTGTTGAGCATGTCAGCTTGTCATCATTGAAGCTACATACTTGTGTATCATTAGATGCACACTTGTATAGGAGAGCCATCCTGCCTCCCACTAGTGTTGGCACATCTTGGAGAGGGTCACAGATCTAAACTAAAACTAAGTCTATGAAGAATTGTAATGTGCACTTGACATTGCCACATGCTCAGTAAATCTAGGCCTGTGTCTAGGGGGAGGGGAGCGGCCACAAACACAGGCAGCAGGGGATATCACGCTGCCTCCCGCACTGACACTGACATTGTGGGACACACATACACTGGAGACAAAACTCTCGCTAGGAAAGGAACCTGTGTTTGCAGGATACTCCTAAAAACCAATTGGAGAGGAGGAGAGGGGTTACCAGCTTGCATCGCCGCTTACAAGAAATGAGGATGCGGGGAACTACTCACCCAGAAGTAGGGCTAGGATTGGCTGTCTCTCAATATAACGCTGGCCAATCAAACTGTTGGTCATTTTGGCTGGAAAGAGAGCCTGCGAGTCAAGTAACACACTGTCAGTGAAGAATTGCATACTTCTGCAAAAGGCGGAAAATAATATTTTGTGACTAGCAGTATTGTAATACTAATGGAAATAATCTCTTCAATTAATGAAAACCTTGTACATTTTCTAATACGATTTGAAAGGGTGTTGTGCTTTCTTATTGGCTCTAGTTTCCGTCTCGATAGTGAGTTGTCAATTAACGACAGGTTCTTAAACCCATTCAGTAGGGAGTCAGGAGGAGGTAGGGTCAGTTTCCATAAAAGAGGATGCGCACTCCCAGCTTACACCAACTCACACAGTGGCCCGAGGCTCAACCATGGAAGCTTCATTCGCATTCATTCGAAGTGCTTTGGCACTTCCGCCCTAGACTCCACCTGGACTAGACCACAAAGGCAGTAGATTCTGAGGAGTGGTGCTAAAGGACTTACAGGTGAATGGGTTGGTCCTGAGGCGGAAGCCGGGACTCTGTGCGAGCGTATGTAGAGACTGTGATTTTTGCTTACTCTATTTTATAACTGCACTTGCACTTTACTCGTTTTTATGCTGAGTTTGATTCTACTTAAAAACATTAGGTTTCGCGCACGCTTAGTTCTTTCTCACATGCTGGAACCCACTG